>NC_092500.1:76481624-77106624 GCF_047511675.1 Marmota flaviventris | reverse complement strand
TACTTGTTTACATTTAAATCCTCAATTTATTTGGAGTTTATTCCTGTGTGTGATTCGAGGTATGGAGATTCTAATTTTCTCTTTTTTCCGAGTGAGTACTCAGTTTTCCCAGCATTATTTATCAAAAAGTATCTTCTAGCCGGGCACAATGGCACATGCCTGTAATCTCAGTGGCTCAGGAGGCTGAGGCAGGAGGATCAAGAATTCAGAGCCAACCTGAGTCATTTAGCAAGGCCCTAAGCAACTCAGAGAGACCCTGTCTCTAAATAAAATATTTAAAAGGGGTGGGGATGTGGCTCAGTGGTTAAGTGCCCCTAGGTTCAATCCTTGGTATCAAAAAAAAAAAAAAGCTCTTTTATCCCAATAAGTTGAGGGAAAAGCACTTTATTTTTGGATAAATAGACTTAAGGGTATTTGGAAGAATATGAGACTGAATCATTCAGAAGGAGAATGTAAATATTATAATAGTTGTTATTTATTGTGTATTTGCTAAGTGCCAGGTACTATTCAGTATACTATATACATTATCTCATTTAATCTTTACACCAGTCACAATTGTTAATCCATTTGAAAGATGATTACAATGAGACACAGAATGATTAAATGACTTTTCCAGGGTCATGGAGCAAATACATGATAACAACAGAATTCGGATTATGCTAATCTGGATTCACATTTTCTACTTAGCACCACTACAGTCATTTCCTTGTTAACACAGGGGAAGTGTGGCATAAATATTAAAAATGCTTATCAGACTTTGATTTGCAAATTACTTCCTTTGGCTCTTAACAAAAATATAGATTCTCATTTAAGATTTGCTCAAAGACCTGAAATGCTTCACTTCTTATCAACTCTGCATTATTCTTTTGCTATGGCCCTGTAACATTAGTAACAGACTCCCTTGTCCAAATAGATTAGGGGAAGAAAGGAAATAAAACAAACATATTAATTAGCTCCAGAAAAGGTTAAAATAAAATAATATTAAGAATCTAGATATTGTATGTAAAGGAAAATAAAAACTAGACAAGCCAAGTTCAAGAATGATGTCTCTCAAACCTTTAGTAAACATTTTTTGTTTGTTTGTTTGTTTGTTTTGCCTGTAATTACAGGACTGGAGGAATGGAATTCCAACCCCTCCTATAAATAGGTAAACAAATATTTTGTTAACTTACAGGATCATTTTTTTACTTTCAATTTTAAGCTTTTCAAATAATAATTATTATTATTTCTTAGAAGCTGGCAATCACAATGAATGTAAATATGTGCAGGACACTTGGCATCTGGAGGACCAGAGGATATGGTTAGAAAAGGAGATCTCAGGATAAAAGATCTTAAAGATGGCATATGACCGATTTCAAAGACATCAGTACATGACAAGATTTGATATGGAATGAAGAGAAAGCGCAGGAAATTGTAAAACTCAAGAAATCTCAAAATGTAGGAGTTGTCAGATTTCTGGAATAAATGTTACATCACCAACAATTAACATAGTAGGGTAAAGGCGAGTGTGGTGAGCCATACCCTGAAGGCTCAGAAAAAGGTGAAGGAATGTCAAGTTTCAAATAAGCAAATGAAGTTAAAGAGAACAGAGAACTATAGTTTTAAAAAATGTATTGTTGTGCAATTTCTATTAGTCTTTTATACATTTTTTGAAAAGTCAAAACATTAAATAATATTAAGTCTAAAATATAAAAGCTTAACAAATGGCAACATTTTATAACATTCACCTATTCTTTCAAGGACATATTTTCCTAATCTTAAAAATTTAACTTCTCAGTGCATCTAATGGTAGTAAATTCCATTAAGCCAAACGTTTAAGAAGTCAAGCAATAAATACCCAACCCTACCTTTCAAGTGCTAGTTGTGGTGAATAAAATACCAATAGAGAAAAATTAATTCTCTTTGCCAAAGTATTTTCCATACAGACATTTATATGTACTTTTACTACTGCTAATAACAAAATCATCACCAATTTACTTTGATAATTTTATCTATTCCAAAGCTGCCTATATCTAACACCTGACAGGATTTCTATTTACACACTCGTGTTTTTGGTTCTCTCCAAAATCACACAATTACTGAGGCTGCTATTTGTGATTCCATAGAATGCCTGTACAACTATATAGTGAAAACCATCTTTGCTCAGTTACAGCTAGCTGTTAATCATCCATGGTGATTAAGAGACAATAGACTAGAAAAGTGAAATCAATTTAGCAGAGAGGTATAATTACCTCTATCCTCATTATTCCTCTTAGCTGAGATGCTAGTAGGTAGCCAACAGGTTCATTTGAATTTCATCTCCTTTATTATTCCATTTGCAGGACACTTGCTACTCAATAAATGCTAATGATCAGAGAAGCAGCCAAAAGGCTTTCGGAAGTGAAAGGGGAGAGAAGCAATGGGAGTGGATAGCCCCCAAGTCAGATAATGAGTTCCTGAATAATCACAGGTTACAATGGTCCCATTGCTATAAGGATATAAATGACCATGACATCCTCATCCTGCAGAGTGGAGGTCTTGTTTTTTAAATACATAAACATTCTGAGGGAAATGTCCCATCCAATTATTTTGTTTCCATTTTCAGGCTGTAATTGAGCATATGTTCTCTTTCGAAATATTGTTTTTTATTTTTCTCCAAGATTTTATCATTACTTTTTTTCTGAGCATCTCCCCTCATTTCTTTCTATTTATTAAGTTGATTATGATGGACACATCCAATTTGTTCCAATCCTGCCAAATCTGTTTACTTCCCAGAGAAAGGTAAACTGTTAAAATGGGCCTGCTCTGATTATTGGGAAAGAGAAGTCACTAGAGCTTTTCTTGTCTCCTAGCCAAATTTTCTGAGTACAACATGCCGGTGCTTATGTCAAAAGTCCTACCAATCTTCCTTAGTACCTGGAATAAGATAAAAACATGTAATAAGGGCCTGTTTACAGGATACAAATATTATTTTGATGTAGGCATTAATGGCCATGATTTTGTTATTCATACACTGATTTCCAGCTAGCAAGATGAACTTTGTTATGCAAGATGGCTATTTATTGTAAGTCACTGAGAGATATTTGATTGCAATATAATCTTTGTTAACCAGAAGTTTAATAGCAAGAAGATGATATTATATTTAATAAACATTCCTATTCTCCAGTATATCCACATCACTTTTCTATTTTCTCCCAAGTTTCATCTTAGAGAATAAGTTCAGTTAAAAATCTGACTATGTTTTTGATATTTGAATACTGATAGTTTTTATGTCCTACCCTTCCCCCTTCATCATCTGTTCCACATCTGGCAGGCTGATAGGAAAGGCCCAGTGCTTCTTCCTTTTGGTGCCAGCAGGAAGTTCAAACCATGTACAAGAACTCTGGTTCTAACCCCTAGCTATGTAAAAATCAGATGCCAGACTTCACCCTGTTCTCTCAAGACATTCTTGGACTAGCTTGGGAGGTACAGCCAAACTCAGGAAGCCCCACTGTATGAGTAATAAATCTTTTCAAGCCCTCAGAGTTTTGAGTGAAGTGTTATCAGTCTTGATACTTGAACCAAATTGAAGGTAGATTTACATCTTCTTTCTTTGGAATGTTCATTAAAAACAAGAAAATAAACCCTACTGACTATAGATCCTTCGGGCTTCTATTCATCATTGATGTATGAATCCATTTACTTAACAAATATTTAAAGACATAGGAAGCCAAAAGTACATGCAAATTTGATCTAACTCTGGAGATATCAGTTAGCAACTGGGTTTACAACAATATGACAAGCACGTCATCATTGATCTGATGTTTTAGTGTGATTTAGCCTCCCTCATGGGTTACTACTTCTGCAGTTGCTAACTGAAAAATTGGGAAGGAAAGGGAAAAATGAAAATTGGTTCATTAAAAAAAAAAAACCAGAAAACGGGAGGTTAAGGCAGCAAGACAGCTCTGAGCATCTCTTGGCTCCATCTCTACAGCCATTGCCCTTGCCAAACAACTACCATCTCGCATCTTGTTATCTGATTTCTTTCTGCCATTAATTTCTCCCCTTATGCAGTCCACCTATATAGCATAATCATCTTTCAAAATGTAAATCAGTTGATTATACTCCTCAAGTAAGATCCTTCAGTGGTTTTCTAATTGTATTCCGAATATAATAATGTGTCTCTGCTTATCCGTCTCCTCTCTCATATATTCTGACCATACTATTTTAGGAATCCCTGAATTATCAGAAATATAGACCTTCAAACAGTCCATTTCAAAACGGTTTCTCCTCAACTCCATCTATATAACTTCTTTCTATGTCTCATATTAAATGTCCCTTTCTCAGATAAGCCCTTTCTGGGCTTACTCAATCTAACTCATACTTCTATATTTCTAATATCTCATTTACTCTTTTTTTCTCAATTATCAAAATGCAGGGTTAAGTTGGTATTTGTTTACAAAATCAGACAAAAAGTTCTTCAAGGGCATATTGTGTTTTTTTTTTGTTGTTTTTTGGTTGTTGTTTTTTGCTTGTTTTGTTTTGGTTACTCTTGGAAGACAAGTTTCCCTCTCAAGTCTGTGCACATCTTGATAGGGAAAACACTGCCTGCCTTTCTTCTGACTATCCTTCCAAAGATGTCTGTATAGCAAGAATCCTTGAAAGACAGAGATAGATTCTCCTACGTAGTCATTCTTGCTGCCATAAACCTAGGACAAGCACAATACTGGGCCCACTTAAGGTACCTAATAAAAATATGTTGATTCAGTAAATGAATGATTGTGTCCTTTTGAAAATCTCATTGTGTTTGGATTCTCATCCTAAAGAACACTGTAGATATGTACATACACACATAATTTTTCTTATAGTACCAGAAAGATTTCAGACTTTCTGAAGCCCCTCCATAGATAAAAAGATCTTTATGTACTAGCTGAAGTTTATTTTCTAATATACACAATAGGATTAAGGCATAGAGGAAAACCATATGTCTTAGTCTATATGGGCAGCTATCACAATATACCTTAGAATGAATCATTTACAAATAATAGAAATTTATTGATTACAGTTCTATGTTGAGAGCCACAGCCGAAGGGGCCCCAGCAAACTTCTAGCTGCCAGCAAGCTGCCAGCAAACTTCCAGCTGCCAGAAACTTCCAGCTGCCAGCTGATGATTGGCTCACAGCAGCCCCAGCAAACTTCTAGCTGCCAACTGATTGGCTCATCTGCGGTGATGCTCATTGGGCTGTTTCCCCGCCCTTTCAGACCACGGAGCTGCTCATTGGGGGACTTTTTTTGGCTCTGCCCACTCGACCCAGCCAATCAGCCTCAAGAGCAGGAGGAGTGGGGGAGGTTGAGAGGCTTGTGGGAAGCCGGTGGTGGCAGTTGGGCTCTGAAGGTTTTTCCTGAGGAGCTGTGAGGTGTGGTGTGTGTGTTCTAAAAATAAAGTTCGTTTCTTTTGACAAGTGGCTCCTGAATTGTGCCCAGCCAGACTGCGGCATTTGGTGGCCCGTACGGGGAACAACTGAGGGTAAGTGGTAAGGTAAACTGCTAGCCCCTGAGGGCAGGGCAAGAGGATGGGTAGCCATTTTAAGATTTAAAATTTTACTAAAAATAAAAATGTGTTTTAGTACAATCACCCTGTATACTGGGAAAATTCAAGATTAAATGTAATTCAATAAAAAGAGGATAATGAAAATAAACAAAGAAAAAAAAAGATTCTTCTTTTGTTTTGCTTCACTTTTGTTTTAAGTTTCCTGTCCCTGGAGATGTGTAAGATGGAAGAAAAACCGCTCACATCTGAGGAACAGATAGGGAGAAAGGATGGATGGACATTTCAGGAGGATAGAAAGGCTATAATGATTTTTTGTTGTTCCAATTTTGTTTCACTCTGTTTCAGTTTTGTTTGGCGTTATCTTCTTGGGTTGTATTATAGTTATAGTAGAAATATTCAAGTAAAAGAGAAGGTCTCTCGAGCTAGTTAGACAGAGAAAGAAAGTGTAGAGCAGAAAAAGCCATCAGGGGGAAAGTTACAACAGGAGACTGCTACTAACACCTTTCTATCACCAGAGGGCGTAAGTGTCCAACCAACAGCGCCACATCTACAGGAGACTGCTACTAACACCTTTCTATCACCAGAGGACGTAAGTGTCCAACTAACAAGGCCACCTCCATATGCTGGGAGGCCCCCAACCCTCGCAGTTGATAGTTGGGATCCAGAGACAGGATCTCAAATATTAACATGCCCTGTATTTGAGGCAGGAGGGCAGCGAATTCACAATGCTTTAAATTTCAAAACAGTGAAGCAGCTAAAAGAGGCTGCTATGGTCCTCAAGCACCCTTCACTGTAAGCATGGTCGAATCCATTAACAACTTGAACATGATGCCAGCAGATTGGGCTAATATGTGTAAAGCTGTGCTAAATGGAGGACAATACCTGTTATGGAAGGTTGCCAAAGAGGAATTTTGCAAGGAGATGGCTAGGCAAAATGCAGCAGCTGGTTATCCTCAGAGAAATCTAGATATGTTGTTAGGAAAGGGACCTTATGAGGATCAGCAGCAACAAATTGCATATGATCCTGGTGTATACACACAAATTGCTGCAGATGCGGTGAGGGCATGGAAGACTTTACAAGGACATGGAGGTTTACAAGGTCAATTATCTAAGGTAATACAAGGAGCTAATGAATCTTACACTGAATTTGTAGACAGGCTTATTCAAACAGCTACCAGAGTTTTTGGGAATACAGAACAAGCAATGCCATTAATAAAACAACTGGCTTATGAGCAAGCGAATCGTTGGTGCAGAGAAGTCATTAGACCATGGAAATATGAAGATTTAAACACATATATTAAATTATGTAGAGAGATTAATGAACAAGAGCAAGTCGTGGCAGCTGTAGTAAAACAGGCTTTAGAACAAGGGCAAGTCATGGCAGCTGCAGTAAAACAGGCTTTAGATGCCAGGCCAAGAACATGCTACAATTGTGAACAAACAGGACATTTTAAAAGGAATTGCCCCATAGGAGGAGGGTTTAACAAAACAAGGTATCAAAGGAGTAGAATACTGGGTATTTGCCCTTGATGCCATAGAGGGAGACATTGGGCTAATGAATGCCGTTCTCAAACCACCATAGAGGGTACTCCATTATCAAAAAATGAACAAGGATCAGGTGTTTATCCATGATATCATGGAGAAAGGCATCGAGCTCCATTGCCAAAAAATGGACAGGGGGGCCCAATGCTCCGGGGCCCAAGACCACAAATATACGGAGCACTGGAGGAACCCAGCAACCCCATCAGGGTAGTGCCCAGGACACATTGTCCATTAGATCCCTCATCAGACAAACCACAGGGAGTGCAGGGTTGGACATCTGCGCCTCCACCAGATCAGTACTAACTCCAGAGATGGGAGTTCAAATCATTCCCACAGGGGTAAAAGGACCTCTTCCCAAAGGAACAGTAGGCTTATTATTGGGACGCAGCTCTTCTACTCTAAAAGGACTTATGATAAGTCTTGGGGTAATTGATCCCAATTATGAAGGTGAAATAAAAATTATAGCCAGTTCTCCAAAGGGTATATCAGTAATTTCACCAGGAGATAGAATAGCACAGTTACTAATAATACCCAGCCTACATGATAAATTTTCCAGTCGTACTGTAGAAAGAGGTTCCAAGGGATTAGGCTCCACAGGTGTAGATTGGGCTATGCTTTCTTTAAATTTAGATTCTCGCCCCATGCTAAAACTAAATATTCAAGGACATGAATTTAATGGGCTACTGGATACAGGTTCAGACCTTAGCATCATCTCTCATCAAGAATGGCCAAAACATTGGCCATTACAACAAGCCACTCAAACACTTCGAGGCCTAGGAGTGGCGACTAATCACCATAGAAGTGCAATGGTATTAGATTGGAAGGATCCTGAAGGATGTGAAGGAACTATACAGCCATATGTATTGGATCATCTTCCCGTAAATTTATGGGGACGAGATGTCCTAGATCAATTAGGTTTGACATTAACAAATAACATCAACCAAAATGCACCCACTATTATGACTAGACAAGGTTTTAGGAAAGGAAAAAGATTAGAAAAACAAGAACAAGGTATAGCAGCACCAATACAAATAGATCAAGGAACGGACAGACATGGGTTGGATTTTCAGAAAGGGCCACTGAGACAATAAAAATTACTTGGAAATCAGAAAGACCAGTATGGGTTCCTCAGTGGCCATTGACTAAAGAAAAGATACAATCAACCCATGACCTGGTCAAACAACAATTAGTGGAAGGACATATACAACCTTCTGTATCTCCCCATAATACTCCCATTTTTGTCATCAAAAAGAAATCTGGTAAATGGAGATTATTGCAAGACTTAAGAGCCATTAATAATGAGATGGTTATTATGGGACCTGCTCAATTGGGGATTCCTTAATTGTCTGCTTTGCCAAAAACCTGGTATGTTTTGGTTATAGATATTAAAGATTGTTTTTTTTTCAATTCCAATTCATCCTGAGGATAGTCCACGTTTTGCATTTACTATCCATGCACTGAATCATGAAGGTCCTAATCAGAGATATGAATGGAAAGTACTCCCTCAAGGGATGGCTAACATCCCAACTATGTGTCAAATTTATGTTAACAAAGCAATCCAGCCACTTAGAAATCAAAATCCTGAACTACAAATATTTCACTATATGTATGATGTATTATTAGCACATAAAGATAAAAACACATTGCTAGAATGTTATGCCACACTTACAAACTTGTTAAAAAATTATAATCTAGAGATACCAATAGATAAAGTACAATTAAATGTTCCAATTAATTATTTAGGAGTTCTATTATCCTCAACCATGGTCCTTCCACCAAAAATTCAAATACGAGTAGATCAACTCAAATCACTTAACAACTTTCAAAAGTTATTAGGAGACATAAATTGGATAAGGCCTTATCTAGGCATACCAACAGGAGAGTTGGGACCTTTATTTGATATCCTAAAAGGTCGATCAGATCCAAATTCACCCCAAATGTTAATGCCTGAAGCAAGAAAGGCATTAAAAATCATTGAAACATATATGGAAAATATGCATTTGGATAGAATTGACATAAGTTTGCCTTTATTATTTATTGTACTACCAACAAAAAATATTCCTACAGGAGTATTTTGGCAAGAAGTTCCATTATTATGGATACATTTATCTTATTCTCCTAACACTATTCTTACTAGGTATCCTGAGGCTGTAGGACAATTAATACTCAAAGGAATAAAAGCAGCAAAGGGAGTGTTTGGAATTTCTCCCAATAAAATTATTACTCCATATACTATGAATCAAATTGATGAGTTAGCTAATGAGTTAAATACTTGGGCAATAATCATGTGCAAATCTAATGTTTCATTTGATAACCACTTACCATCTAATCCTTTATTGTCTTTTTGGTCATTGCATCCTGTAATTTTTCCAAAAATGACAAGAAAATCACCTATCATGAATGCTCCAAATATATTCACTGATGGGTCAAATAATGGTACAGCAGCAATAGTTACACCTGATCAAACTTTTACATTTTTAGTACCCAAACAATCAGCTCAAAAGGTAGAGCTTAATGCAGTATTACAAGCTTTTGTGATGTTTAAAGATTCTGTATTTAATTTATTTTCTGATAGTCTGTATATAGTTAATGCTATAGTATCCCTTGAAGATGCTGGTAGGATTTCCCCTTCCTCTACAGTTTTCTCTTTGCTTTCCACTATACAAAGTCTAATCTGGGACAGAAAAGATCCGTTATTTATAGGACATATCAGGGCACATACAGGATTGCCTGGAGCCCTTAGTTTGGGCAATGATTTAGCAGATAAAACTACACATGACATACATATTTTCTCTACACTAGAAGAAGCTATAAATTTTCATAAAAAGTTCCATGTCAATGCTAATACTTTACAAAAGCATTTTAAAATAACTAAGGAACAAGCTAGACAAATAATAAAACAATGTCAAAATTGTGTGACCTTTTTACCACAAGTTAATCTTGGAGTCAATCCTAGAGGACTGATACCTAACCATATTTGACAGATGGACGTCATACATTTGCCAGAATTTGGAAAATTAAAGTATTTGCATGTTACAGTTGATACTTCTTCTGGATTTTTGATGGGCTCCCTTCATGCCGGAGAAAAAACTAAAGATATTATAGCTCATTGCTTACAAAATTTTGCCACTGTGGGCGTTCAAAAACAGTTAAAAACAGATAATGCCCCTGGTTATACTTCTACTTCTTTTAAACAATTTTGCTCATCATTTGGCATTACTCATATAACAGGAATCCCATACAATTCACAGGGACAAGGCATAGTTGAAAGAGCTCATCAAACTATTAAAATGTACTTATTAAAGCAAAAAGAGGGAATTGGGAAGGGGTATATATTCCCCAAAGATAAACTTAAAATAACCCTTTTTACTCTAAACTTTTTAAATTTGGATTCATCAGGGCTTAGTGCTGTGGAAAGGCATATGTGTCCAAAAAGTGTACATAAGCCCAAGGTACTTTGGAAGGATATTCTAACAGGACAATGTAAAGGTCCTGACCCAGTAATTGTCTGGAGTTGGGGATCTGTTTGTGTGTTTCCACAGGGAGAACAGCAGCCCATTTGGATTCCAGAAAGATTAACTAAAGCAATGTCTACAGACCAAAAAGAAGATGATTTGGCTCAAATCCATAACAACTGATATCCAAAACTCCAGTTTGGCTATTCTTACATCTGCGACAGAACCAGGATGCTTTTTTCAATATCTATTTTATTATTACCCTTTCCCACATCATGAAGTTCTATTTTGTTTTTTGAGCTCATACAGACCTAGGTTAATGTTTTGCTGATCAGTTCTATTTTTTGACTATAGAGTTTTTAAACATTGCAATGGAGATTTCACCTGTAAAATGTTATAAGGCCTTTACTATTATGTTATGTGTTGAGTGCACACTTGTGTTTTATGTTGTATGTTTGTATGTCCATATATCATATATGATGAGTGCTCATGAAAAAATGGATCCAAATATTTTTTTTTATTCATGTGATTTAAATGGTTTAATTTAAATTGGGTAAACAGCTATTGAGGATTGTTTTAATATGTGAACAAAAAAGGAGGTTAACAGATCTGTTTGTTTACTTTCACCTTTCCTTTTCATTATATTTAATAATTCTGCTCAAGATAATGTACATTGTTAAGAAAATTGTTTTCTTTTAGTGCCTTCTGGAATGTTACATAATTTTTTCTTTAGCCATTATTGCCAGAATTCCTATCTTCATCCCAGTGCCGGTGAAGACAAAGATAAAACCAATCTACAGCTTCTGCAATAGCCATCACTGAACTGCTTGCAGAACTTGCCTGGACTATGTATCACTTGTATGCATTGTGAACTTACTTGTATGCATTGTGAACTATCTGTTGGTGCAGCAACTTGTGGAAGTGTTGGGATATTTTTGCTGATGGTGTCATCGGTGGTACAATTTTTCCAAAAGGAGCCGTCAATTGGCTTGGTGTATCTTCCTCCCTTCTGCTTTTCATGGTCGTTCAGCTAAAATTTGGGGGCCAACAGAGGTGAGGCAAAGAACCTCCCCCCCCTCCCCCCCGCTAGTACAAAGACCTATTCACAGGTGTGGCTGTATGCTGGACTGGTAGTCAATGATGGGTAAGATCCAATTGCAATGGTACCAACCTAAGACAGGAGGCTGACACCTTGAGGTCAGCTCATCCGATAATGGGTAAGAACCATATGTACTATTGGACAACCTAAGGCAGGCACGGTCCCTAAGCCACATGTTTGTTGTTTAAACAGAGAAGGGGAGATGTTGAGAGCCACAGCCGAAGGGGCCCCAGCAAACTTCCAGATGCCAGCAAACTTCCAGATGCCAGCAAACTTCCAGCTGCCAGCTGATGATTGGCTCACAGTGGCCCCAGCAAACTTCTATCTGCCAACTGATTGGCTCATCTGCGGTGATGCTCATTGGGCTGTTTCCCCGCCCTTTCAGACCAGGGAACTGCTCATTGGGGGACTTTTTTTGGCTCTGCCCACTTGACCCAGCCAATCAGCCTCAAGAGCAGAGGAGTGGGGGAGGTTGAGAGGCTTGTGGGAAGCCGGTGGTGGCAGTTGGGTTCTGAAGGTTTTTCCTGAGGAGCTGTGTGGTTTGGTGTGTGTGTTCTAAAAATAAAGATCGTTTCTTTTGACAAGTAGCTCCTGAATTGTGCCCAGCCAGACTGCAGCAGTTCTAGAGGTGGGAAAATCTAAAATTAAGGTGTCAATACATTCAGTTACTGGCGAGTACTTTCTCTGCTTTGAAGATGATCCCTTCTTTGCATACTCACATGGAGAAAGCCTCAGACAGGCTCTTCAAACCCTTTTATAGGGCACTAAATCAATTCATGAAAGTGAAGCCTCATAATCCAAGCACCTCTGAAAGGTTACAACTTCTAATATTATCACCTTGGGGATTAGTTTTCAGTCTGTGAATTTTCAAGAGAATCAAACTTTCAGATCATAGCACCATTCAGATCCTGAATTTCATTGTTTTCTTTTTGTCCTAGTTGCCACCTCCATATAAACCCCTTGAAAGAATTTTTTAAAACATAGATAAAAACACTTATTTTCAAAGTGGTGGTAAAATTCTGGAATGTGCTACTATATATAAGTAAAGCTAGGTTCAAGATAAGTTAGATAGACACTTATAAATATGGCTGAACAGAACTATCCAGCATACCTGTTCCCCCACATAAAAGAACTAAAGCAACAGGTGTATGGCTTTATATTGAGGTGAGTGACCAGAGGAGAACACTAGAATTCGTAGAGAAACATAAACCTTGTAAAATTCAGACACCTGATACACCATCATAGCAAGAGAAACAAAATGTTCCATCACCTGCTACCCCAGCTCCATAGTCAGGGAGATAGAGTCTCCCCTACACAGGAGAAAAGGTGAAGCAGAGTCTGAGCAAACTCTCCCAGCACAGTATCTGACAATCATAGCTACTGGAAAACTTTGTGGCTTCTGTAAGCCTTTAGCATAAATACATAAGAACCCTAAAATCAACAGAGCAGTCTGCCTTTGGAGAAGTGAACCCCCAGAGAGTTGTTGCTGAGAGCCATCTTGAAAGGGAGTCTATTATCTGAGTCTGACCTACTTTAGGCGTCAGAAACCATCACATATCCCCATCTCTGGGACCCCCCAGATATCCCCCTGCCCTAGTTCAATGTAGCTGCCTTACAAACCATACTTCACTTGGTGGAGTATCTCTGACACAAACCTGCTTGGAGTGGTACATAGTAGGAAACAGGTGTAGTAACTCCAATGCAGAGAAGAGGGCAAAGAAGTACAAAGTGCCAGTCATAAGAACTGAAGATGGGTGAGCCTCCCCTCTGAGATCAGGGGTGTGGCCAGTCACATGTGATTTTGCATGAGTACCAGGTGTTAGGGAAGTTACCCAGAGAGTCCCTCATACCTTTCTCCTAGTGCCACATTCAAGTACCTATCATTTAAATAGAGAGAAAAATAACTTGTTATGGTGTGGATATGAGGTGTCCCCCAAAAAGCTCTTGTTAACATAGGAATGTTTAGAGATAGAATGATTAAATTAGATAATCAGTGGACTGATTCATTTGATTTATTAATAACTTGAATGGGCTTGATGGGTGGTAACTGTAGGCAGGTGGGTTGTGGCTGGAGGAAGAATGTCACTAGGGGGTGCCTTTGTGGTTTATATTTTGTCACTGGTCCCTTGCCTCCTCTCTTTTTCCCTGCTTCCCATGTGCTATGAGCTGAGCAGCTTTCCTCTGCCACAGCCTTCCACCATGATGTTCTACTTTATCTCAGGCCCAGGGCAATGGAGTTGACTGATCATGAACTGAGATCTCTGAAACCAGGAGCCCCAAATTAACTTTTCTTCCTCCAACTTGTTCTTGTCAGTTATTTTAGTCATAGCTATGGGAAGCTGACTTATACAGAACTCCCGATTTTCCATTGCTTCTCTACCTCTTGTTCTCCCATCGTGGACTAAATGTTGAACTACCTCCAAGATATACAGCCTGAAAAAGGCCAGAAAGAAGTTGCTTGATGCCAATGGCCTCTTATGTCCACTTTCTCCTTTGAGCACCTCAGCTGAGAGGAATTTTTCCTGATTGTAGCCATACCTCAACTCATTCCCTGTTGGGCGCTACTACTACCCTGGCCGTCACCCATCCACAGACATGCATAGCAGTTTATGTATGTTTCAGTGGGATGGACTCTCCACGCCTCCACTTCTGAACAGGCAACCCCAGGACAGCAGCAAAGAGCAATAACACAACACTCCCTGTATCCACACATACAAGTGCTCCCTACATCAGTTTCCCCTTTGCCTTATATGATCACCCACTACACACAAGACTAAGTGTGAGTGTTTCAGATTGGGGCACTATGATTCTTGCCCCTACCTCTCCCTAGGAAGCCCTTGGTCCCATACCAGTGGCTAATCAGAGGACAAGTACTTCAGGACCCACACAACTACTAGATTAATCAACACCAGATACCCATTCAAGTAATACAGTCAACATCAACACCTGAAAAAAACCACATCACCTGATAGGGGTCACTGTGGAAATAGCAACATAGGGTTCGTCCTACAGACTCTGCTACCTATACCACAATTGCCTGAAATGATAGAGTGACCCCACTTTCATGTGACTTGCACAGACAGTAGGTTTCTCTAATTCTAATTTCCTATGTGTTGTACCCAAATTCATTAATCCCATCTAAAGAAGCTACAGGGAAACTATACTATAGTACCCAGCTGGAAATAAATTCAACATTGCCTAGCAAACCCGTACTCCAAGACACATCTTTAGAAGGAAACTGCTCAGTAAGAAGGCCATCCCATACAAGTGGTAAAGATAAGTATTTCACCAACTGCATAAATAAACCTCAACATAAGAATACAAGAAATACCAAAAAAAAAGGTAATGTGATACCTCTAAAGTTTATAACTTTCTAACAGATTCCAAAGATATCAAAGTAGATGATATACCTGATAGTGAAGTCAAAACAATGTATTTTTTAAAAAGCTCAATGAAATCCAAGAAAATACAGATAAACCGTCAAATGAAATTAAGAGGAAAATGCAGGATATGAAATAGAAATTCAATAAATAAATTGGAAAAAAGCACTAATCAGAAACCGTGGAAATAGGCTCCATAATTCGGATAAAAATATTTAATTGAAAGTTTCAGCAACAGATGAGACCAAGTGGAAGAATATTAGACCTTGAAGACAGGTCTTTTGAAATTTCCCATTCAAACAGAAATAAAGAAAAACAATAAGAATGAAGAGAGCATACAAATTCTTTGAGACACCTTAAAAAAATCAAATGTCTAGGTCATCAGCACACCTGAAGGGAAATAAATAAATGTTAAAAGTATAGAAAACCTATTCATTGAAAGAATAGCAGAAAACTTCCCTAATTTTGAAAAAAGATAAGAATCGTCAGAACTATGATCAGATTCTTAAAGATGACTGAAGATGAGTTTTAAGTGGGTAGAAATTTTCTTACTACATTGTAAAAGGGACTTCAGAAAACACAAGACAATTATTATGCTCTTCCAAAAGCTAGGTCTTGGTGCTATTGGCAAACATTGTACTTAGTACTGGGTAAGAATAAATCGTAGCTCTCATTCAATACCTTGATGCAAAGAGTCTGGATGTGTTATTGACCATCCTCTGACCTTAGGGAAGTTACCTTTTGAGTTTGGATATCCTCATCTGTAAAAATGGCATTTAAATCATGAAGGTGTTCTAAATGTAAAATAAGATTTTGTGAAAGGACCAGTGTGACGAAAGTCTAGGGATAATGACAACACAAATTAGTACCCCATTTAGTCTCTTTTTCCTTTGATTTTAAAATACAAACATGTATAATTTGCATACTTTGACATAAGAAAGATTCATTTGTACAGGTCCCCTATGTTGCTACAAAGTTTCACTTGGTGGGAAGACAGTCTTATTATTTGTGTTAAGGGACTGACGATTGGATTATATTATAACTTTTGGAATTTAGATCCAAGGGGTTCAATCTTAATAGCTCAAAGCAGGGATTATTTAAATTTCTTTGAACTAGGAATTATGAGGTCCAACCATGCACTATAAAATAGATATTAATTTTGAGGCCCCTGGGGATAGATTCTAATTTTAGTGACAGTTAGCTCATTGATTTACAAAAAGTTCTTTATCATCCTCTAATTTGGTTTCCTTATTTATAAAATAGGACAAAACCATAGTAGTTCCCTCAAGGTATATTGTATTAAATAAAATATTATGCAAATTCCTCACTATTCTTGAAATTATTGCTATATAGATGCACTCATGCACGTGTGCACAGAAGTGCACACACACACACACACACCTGAAAAATGCATACAATTATTTTTTTTTTATGAAACCAACCCAGAGAGACCAAGCTGTTTTTCCAAGGTAATATAACTAGTAAAAAGTAGAATTAAGATAAAATATTCAGGGCTGGGGATGTGGCTCAAGCGGTAGTGCGCTCGCCTGGCATACGTGCGGCCCGGGTTCGATCCTCAGCACCACATACAAACAAAGATGTTGTGTCCGCCAAAAACTAAAAATAAATAATTCTCTCTCTCTCTCTCTCTATCTATCTATAAAAAAAGATAAAATATTCAGTCTCTTCAGTTATAATATCGATTTTATTCTATTTTGTGGTACTGTCAGACGCTGTCTGAATTCAGAATAATAATAGGTGATTTGGATTATTCAAGAAGTTTTCTATTTGTTCTGAGATCAGCAATATTATTTTGGATTTGAGACTCTGTACACTTGTGAAACTTTCCAAAGTCTTCTGAAGAAATGCCTTGGGAAGTCAGAATGCCTCTCTCTCAGGAAACCAGTATTAAAGCACTTATAAATTAACAGAATATGTACTCAACCAACTAAAGATTGGCTTATAATTGAGCAGATGCATGAATTTCATAATGAAAGGCAAAGTGCTTGTCTTTCATTATAGTATTGAACCTTTAACAGATCTCTATGTGAAGGCTAAGTATGTAGGAGCACATTATAAATGCCACTGTGTCAGATCTTAGTGTTAAGTATGTTTCATTTTTTAAAAATCCAACTTTTTAAACATGTTGCAAAACTTCTAGATCTAAATGCACTTTGATTAATAGCAATTGTAGCGAGGTAATGACAAATTTTCTTTAAGTGTATGGATGGTTAAATGAACTAGCCAGTTTAAGTACCAGTTTTATGTTGCAGGTATATCCAGGCTTGATGACAAAAATAATTTGTACTTCAGGATGCTTCTGTGAATTCTAGTCCCTGAATGGTGTGATGTGACTGTTCTTCACCATACTATTCAGAAATCCAAGATTACTTTCATATCCCAAATGACTCTATACTAATTTATGTTCCACTTACATTTGATGGGACACATTTTCTTCTATCTCCCATGGTGAATAATTCATGGTGAAGGACAAATGCTTGTTATAACAAGAATATACATAGATGGCTTCAAAACGTAGGTTTAAGTGCTTAATATAACCCTGAAACAACTGAACCTATGTGATGTTGATCCAAAAAGGCAGTGTTACTCAGAGCATGTGGTTCAAAGTGGATAAAGCAAGGTTGGAGAAGTCTAATGCAGGTATGTAAATTGCAGGTGAGTCTGAGAAGCTCTGATGGAATTTTTGAATGAGAATTAAAATTTCAAAATTTTAGTATTTTGTACTCTATGTATTTTTTGTCACATTTCTAGCAAAATATGTTTCACGTCCAGTATTTTTAGATTATTATCAGATGAAAGTATTGATAAGCTTTATATAAAATTACTTCATAAATCTAAGAAAATGTGTTGATTTTTAAAAGTATTGCTTCAAGGACAATTAATTATAAATGGCTCTTTTTGTTTTGGCAACTCAACACATCAATTTGGCAGCTGTCTCAAGAATCCTGGCATAATAATTAAGGCAATGTTTTTTGTTGCTAAAAAAACCTTCAGTATGCCTTAACTGAACTAACTGGATTAGGTCTACTATTTCTACCCTTTAAAACAGTCTCTTTAGACAATTCTTCCTGGCTGGTATTCCTTGTGCCATTTTAAGTTCTTATATTGTGCAATGCATAATTTCAGCTATTAGATTTCTGAGGAACAATGTGACTGTAGAGATGAGTACATATACGTGATACAGATTTAATAATAAGCAAGATACTATAAATGGTGTTCTAACACTACCCACAACTGTCAGCCCAGGGGAATGCAATATTTTTTTCACTTGACCTCCATACCATCTGTACAAATTGGCATGCTTGGTGCTTTTCACACCTGCTTTGCTTCAGAAGTTGATGTGCAGGAGGAGGTTTTCACAAGAGCAGAAAAGTATTTTCCAGGTTGCTTTCAGATGTTTGTCAAAACAGTATCAAAATGAATCCAGTTTCAGGAGAAAAGCAAGGTGTTATTTTAAACTCAGAGGTTACTTGGTAAAATGCAGTGTTTTAAAAAATGTAGATATGAGGACATGACCTCAGGAGTATTAAAGTTGTTCATGAGATTTTTTTTTTTTTTCATTTTGGTGACAGACTTTAAAAAAAGGTAGGATGATAAAATTAGGACTTGATGCAAACCTTTCTACATAAAAAGGTCAGAGCAGCTCAAAAAGAAGGGGAATTTGATCAAACTTGAACCTGCAGAATTCCTGAAATATTGAAAGTAAACATTATCAGATTAAAGAGAAATGCCAAAATATGTAGAACAAAAACTTCTGGCACAGAAATTGTTAAAGTAAGGAGCAGGAGAAAGCTCTAGGAGAATCAAAGAGGGTCCTGAGTGGTCTGCTGTTGCGACCCCTCGCCGGCAAGGGAAAACACGACACAGGATTCTTCTTTCAGCAGTTTATTCAGGCCTTGATTCAAGTATCATCTTCTAGCGATCCCCCCCGCCGAGCGCCCAAGCATAGCCTAATAAAGCCTCCCGCATACCAATCTTAAGCCGCCACGTGGATCTTTCTTATAGGGTGATAAGGGATTACGTGCCAACTCTCCATAAAAGGAGTTGTTTATCACAGGCCACAGTGGAAGCCGGCGCCATCTTCTAATGGCGGCCACGATCTATAACAATGGCTTACCACAGTTCCCCCTTTTATTTTATATAACAATGCAGGCGAAAGTAGAGGTCTTATCCCACTGTGCAGAAGTGGCTGCAATGTATGGTTCAGTCCTAAGGAGGTGCCTTCCCCAGACCTGATCCCATATCAGTTGATGCCTTTTTTCGTAGGGCGGGGCGTGGACGTCAAACCCGCATGCAATAGGACATGCTTTCCTTGAGGTCCGCTGAGGGATCACTCAAGTGTAGTGCTTTGCCTCGCATCCTGCATCGTGACAACGGCGAGAAGTAGGATAACACAGGTAGCCTGGTAATAATGACAAAATTTAAGTTGGCAATACAATCCCTAAGCCCTAGAGAAATGTATAGATTCTATAGCAGAGAAGAAGTACCAGTCCTGAAACCCATCTGCGTGCAATGGTAACAAGACCTGCAGAGTGCAAGGGCTATTCAGCACTGGGAGAGAATAAGGAAGAGGGCATGCCAATCCCAGTGCAATGTGAAAATAACTTGGGGTGCAATGGCCCTGCCTGGAAATCACTGTTTAAGATGTGCAAGCCAGATTTGTGGAGAAATGCCATTTTCTAAGGCCGCAAGAGCTTGTACAATCATAGCCTTCTCTTGCACATGGCGAGTTTTAAGGCGACAGAGAAGCCACAAACAAAGCACAACACCGAAGCAACACATTGCCCAAAAAATGCCCATTCCCACCCATTCCTTAAAGAAGGAAAAGGCAGAGGATAGCCAACTGGTGAATTGACCCAAAGTCACTGGTTCGACACGGGTACTATTCAAAACAGCAATCTGAGTTAGTTGAGACTGGATCAAGTTTTCTGCTTCCATGGACCAGGTTCCGGATAGATACTCCCCGATGATGCGGGAGGCATTTCTGGAATCATTAAATCTGACAGAGGTTATACATAAATGTGCACGTTGATCAATACAACCTAAATGTACTAGAATAGACAATTCCTCAACTTGAGCTTGAAGCAGATCTATCCTTTGATTAGCAGCCAGAATCCCAGATAAAATGTGTTGATTAATTCTACTTTGAGATTCAAGTATGGTGGATGTTTGTTGAATAACCTGATTAATAGTGGCAGCAGTTTGTACCTGGCTGGCCATGGTTACTCCAGCTGTAACTGCTGCAACAGCAGAAACCGCTACAGCTGTCACTATAGCTGCCGTTATTCCAAAATCTTTATGGGCTCTAATCAGTTCAACAATAGGAAAAGACTCTGGATCTGCAGTAACCGGAATCGGGACAAAGGTTGGAATTTTCATAATCACTGCCATAGTCCAGGAGCCATTCCAACACTCAGACAAGTAGCAGGTAACATTAGAACAATTAAGCATCCCCTGTGATGTATCATTAGCCAAAAGAAACAGGAACGGAGATTGGAGACAGACTGCTGCGGAGGGTAACGTAGCATTACTTAATTGTGAATTACGTGAAAAATTTCCGAGTCTCCTACCTCGTTCCGAGTCTTGGGTACTGCCAGAAACATTAAACAGCCAACTTTGGACTCCTAATATTTCCCTGGGGAAACACAAGCGCGGACTAGACTAGCCCAATCTGAAGGAGTCATGCAAAATCTAGTAAGTCCCTCCACCTGAGTGAGAGTGAAAGCGGCATCTATACCATAAGTGCGGACAGATTCTGCCAAGGTTTTAATTATCTTAAAGTCTAAAGGCTCATGATATCTTCCCCTGTTATTGTCCTGAAATACAGGGTATGCAAGTCCCATATCTGTATTAACTGTCCTCCAAACTTGTGCATGAAAAGATCTCCCGGAACTTTGGCTCCCCCCCACATACGGGGGTGGGGCAACCGGCACCATATCTTCTTCTAGATATTCTATCTCCTCCTCCTCAGAGTTTTGTTGACCGATATTAGATCCTTTCCCCTTCTTACAGTAGGCCTGCGTGCCCTGTATCTCCTTTTTCTTCTTCTTCATTTTTATCTTGCGTAGTTGTTGTAGCAATATATCAAGGTCCTCAGAACTCTCTGAGTCGCTTGTGTTCTCAGGCGTTTTTAATTCGGTCAAGTCTGGGTAGAGCCTTCTCCTATTTTTATTTTCAGGCTCTTTTGCCTTCTTACTACTCTTACTCTTAATACTCTCTGCCAGTTCACTATGTGATCCTTCAGATTTTTCCTCATGTAGTTGCTCAAGAACAGCTTGACCCTCACTCACAGCTTCTTGGCATTTACTATCTGCTATACATCCTCTAACTAACTTCCAAAGTGGTATAACACCACCCTCTAAGGTGCCTTGCTCACGAGCGAAATCTAGATCTTTCCCTAATTTGTCCCAGCTAGGAATCTTAAGACTCCCTGAAAAAGCAAACCAAGGAGCCGCTATATCAGCTTCTCTCAAAAACATTTGCAAAGTACTCTGCTTTACCTTAAGTCCTTTTGAACGTAGCAACCCATCTAGGGCCAACAAAATTGGGCTTGAAGAGGTAGCGCCCATAATGTTTTCAGAGCTATAAAGAAAGTGAAAGTACAAAAGCTCCGCTCTCTCTTAATTTATAGAGGAGCGTCCTATTCTATTATTTTTTCCCTTGCTCTCTCTTTGTTTACAGAGGAGCGTCCCGCTATTTGCTTGCGGATTCCCACTTACCTGGGAACTTACCGGTGCACCACCCTGACTGCTGAAAGTTCTGGATCCTGGGTTCGAGGAATATGGTTCCCCGTACGGGCCACCAAGTGTTGCGACCCCTCGCCGGCAAGGGAAAACACAACACAGGATTCTTCTTTCAGCAGTTTATTCAGGCCTTGATTCAAGTATCATCTTCTAGCGATCCCCCCCGCCGAGCGCCCAAGCATAGCCTAATAAAGCCTCCCGCATACCAATCTTAAGCCGCCACGTGGATCTTTCTCATAGGGTGATAAGGGATTACGTGCCAACTCTCCATAAAAGGAGTTGTTTATCACAGGCCACAGTGGAAGCCGGCGCCATCTTCTAATGGCGGCCACGATCTATAACAATGGCTTACCACAGTCTGCCATGGAAACAAGTAAATCTTTTGAATGCTTTGCATCTCTACTTGATAAATGCTTCACTTCCAACTCCAACTGTCCAGGCAATAATGAATTAGCTATCTATACATAGTGTGGGAGATTAGGGATGAGCAACACAGCAGAAATCCAAGAGGCTGATAATATCTGGGAAAACCATAAGGAACCAACCATCCTGAGATGAACATGGAAGTAATCCACTAGCGACACTTTATGCTAATTACTCACTGTCCTGAAGTAGTGAAGAGTTGAAGTTGGGCAAGAGTTCCTGCCTTTACAAAACAAGTTGTGTAAACCCAGCAATGAACTGCAAAAGTGATGAGCCATCACCAACTATGAGTGGAGCACTACTGAATGAGAGACTTCAGACTCAACTAATGTAAGAACTTATGCTGGAGAACAGAGAGTTAATTAGGCATTAAGTGCAAGATGTAAACTAATGTCATTTTTAGAAAGAATATGTTGTTCATGACAAAAAAAAAAAAAAAAAAACAAAACAAAACTGTGACATGGTTTAGATTAGGTGTCTCCTAAAAGCTTATGTGTGAGACAATGCAAGAAAATTTATAGGTGAAATGATTAGATTATAAAAGGTTTAACCTAATCAGTTAATTAATCCCCTGATAGGGATTAACTAGGTGGTAATTGTAGGCATGTAAGAGGTGGCTGGAGGAAGTTGGTCTATAGGGAGTGCCTTAGGGTTTATAATTTGTCCTGCTGAGGAGACCTTTATCTGCTTCTTGGTGCCATGTTTTCCTTAGCCACACTGTTTTACCATGATGTTCTTTCTCACCTTGGGCCCTGAGGAATGGAATCTGCCCATCTATGGACTATGACCTCTGAAACTATGAGCCCCTGAATAAACTTTTTTTTCTTTAAAATTGTTCTTGTCAAGTCTTTTGGTCACAACAGCATAAAAAGCTAATGAAAACATGCTGTTCTATATTCAAAGAGCCAACTAAAGATTAAGATTGAAATGTATATATGTTCATGGCCGAATAGCCAAATTTACAACAAATTATTGGCCTTGAATAAAAATAGTATTACCAAAAAAAAAATCTCAGGAAAAAGTCTATATGGAAATTAAAGAATTCAGCTACTAGATATTCATGATGAAATAGAGATAATAAAAGGGAATCATTGCTTTAAAAAGGTGACAATTCCCTATGATGAGTATTTATATTTGCATGACCTATTAGTTGTTAAGGGGATAAATTTAAAAGCAAATAAAAAACAACATATAAATAAGTCTCTGTTCTAGGATTATCATGAGAAAATTTTAATGTCAACAATAAAAGAAATCTGTAAAATACTAAAGAGGGGGCACTATTGATCAAGGAACAAGAGTCATTAGCTACATGGGAAGCAAAAGTACTATAGGACAGTCCATTTCATGACTTGAGATTCAACACTTAATGTTCAGCTAATCTAGCATTCAAATATCTGGATCTAGTTAAAGAGCTATTCAGATGTACAAGGGCCCATAACTTGTGACACCTACGGATCATGCCTCAGAGATGCACTCAAGCAAGAGGAGCAAATGTTCTAGAAAGAATAGTGGAGCACAAGAGGCAATGGTGAGCCAAGAAGTTGGTAAAATTAATTATCGTGGGTTGAACATCCTTAATCCAAAATGCAAAATCCAAAATCCAAATCTTTGAGTGACATGTAGAAATTATACACTTAACCTCATATGATAGGTCATATTCAAAACCCAGACACACCAAAAATATTGCATAAAATCACCTTCAGACTATGTAAATACAATGTATCTGAAACATAAATGAACTTTATGTTTCAACTTAGGTTGCATCCTCTAGATATCTTATTATGTATATATGAATGCATTATGTATATATGAATGTATAATTATATATTATGTATATATAAATTATGTATATATAAATTATGTATATATGTATCATTTATATATGGATATGCAAATATTCCAAAATCCATAATATTTCTGGTTCCAAGCATTTAGGATAGGAGGTTTTCAAACTATGCCTCTAAACACTAAGTAAACATTTTTTGAGCAGAGGTGAGACACAATCACAATTGTGTTTCAGGAACATTACTATCAAATCTCATTATGGTGTGAACAAGAGGAGAATTGTCTGAATCTGTCCCACACCAGCATGAGGAATGGGCTGCTTCATGGTTTAACACAATGTGGCTGAACCATGGCTCCTGAGGGGCCAGCCTAACATATATTTTCAAATGAGAAAGATCAATAGAGCAAATTCAATACAGACACTCAAAGACTATCTTACAGAAAGCCAAGTTTCAGTAATTGAACTGTTTAGGTGAAGATACTATCTGAAGGGCAGGAGACCATAAGTGAAATGCTACTGAAAGTTTGAATAGGAATGGAGTGGATATGCTGCTGCTGGATTAGGTAACTATAAAATCTTTGATGATTTTTTGAAGAATGGTCTTGAAGAATGAGGGGAAGAAAGACAGGATAACTGATGGAGCATGATCACACAGCCCATACAAGGGCATGGGAGCAAGAATTTGAAAGGAGAAGTTCGTTTTAAATGAGAAGATGAGTCAGGTGATTGGAGGAAATAGAAAACAGAGAGAAATTTTGAGGAGAAAAGATCAAAAAGGATATAGGAAAAATGAAATGAAGGGAGAAGTCTACTATTAAAAATGAGAAGGATCACGGAAATAGAGCCCTGAATACACACAAAAAAGGAGGCAGTTCTATGTAAAAAAAAATTGATAAGGCAATTGGCTGAAAATAAAATTTCCATGCATTCCCAAGTCTCGTGATAAAATTCTCCTTTCATTAAATGATTCACCATATATCTATTAGTCCCCTACTAAGTTAATCAGTATAAAAACAGTTTATAGGGCAAGTCTCTTCCTTAAAGAAACATGGAATTTAATGGAGCCTAAAAAATAGAAAATAGCTTCATAAAGTTCTAACACAAGGCTGAGGGGAGTAGAAAGTTGTGCCTGGCCCAGCCTATGAGTGAGAAGACTTTGACATAGTTTTTGTGAGGTTTGTGTTCTGGGTTAAGCAAACTGATCTGGGTAGTGGAGATTTTTACCTGTTTTATAACTTTTAAAGACTTGCTGAGTAATGTGAACTTTCCTTTGATAAACACAACAATGACAAGAAGCAAAAGTCCCCTGAAAAGATGGTTTTCTGTGGCAGCATCTTTTAGTTATAGAATTGTGGTTTTTTTCCCTTTATCTACCTCAATCCATATAGAGCAACTGTTCTCTAGAGCACAGCTTCTATTTATAAATTAGTGCTTGGTATTCTTGGGGAATACTACACACGGTCACTTTCTACTCACTTGAACAACTATATGGGTAATACACAATGACAGTCACTTCAAATATTAATTTGCATTATTGCTTCAGATGGGGGGGGGTTTGGATTAAAATTTTCTTTTCAGATGTGTTTTTATACTTAATCCTGAGTGTAAATACATCATGTTAAGTTCAACAAAATCACAGAGTAAAATGACACTGTGAAAATCTTTGAAGAGAAGTGAATGCTCAACTATTATTCTATCCTTCCAGCTTTTAAATTATTTCAGGGCAGAGTCATCCAACTCAGATGAAACCTAAGTTCTGCAATCTTTGAAAAAAAATTCTGGAGCAAAGACAGTGGCTAAATGTTTCAATTTCAATGAACTTATCTGCAATAAATAAAAAAAAAGTATTTTAAAGAGTAGAGAGTGCTAGATTTTTATAAAGGAAGAATTAAGTGAAACACTCACTGTCAAAAAAGAAAAATGTCAACCAAGTCCCTAATCAGAATACCACAAGTCCTTTCACATGTTAACAATGTTGACAGACCTTTGCTAGACTAGCTACAGTGCATCTAATGGAATTTGAGGATCACCTGTGCCTATATGAGTATAAAGTATCCAATACTTTATAGAATATACCTATGTCAGATTCAATTCAAGAGAGATCAATAAGTTTTATTACAAAGGCTATTGTGAGCCTGAGCCAAGAAATAGATCAGTCTTACCCAGGTTGGCAGAAGAACATGGGCATTTCTTTTGACAGCAATTAGCAGAATAGAATTAGTCAGCACCAGTGGACTCATAGATAAAAGACAAGGAAGCTATTCTCTTAGCACATTCTATGGCAATTACCTTTCTGGCTCATGCCAGCTTTTCTTTGAGTTTGGAGAAAGCAAATTTAAAGTTCAATGCCAATTCAAGAGTAAAGGTGCCAACTTTCCGACATAACTTTAAAATCCCCCTATATATAAAATCACTTTTCAGTGAAGAATTTATAGTTGTGAATCCATTAGCTAGTTATATGGCATTGGCATAAGATACTTGCTAAGTAGGTTGCCCTGGAAATTTCTTAAGACTGGAAATATCCTTTTAACCAGGTGAAGAAAATATAGAATCTTACCATGGTTTGTTTCATTCTTGTATTTTTAATACTAAATAAAAGAAACAAAAATGACTTCACAAGAAAATTCTTATTTTCTGCAAAATAAATACATTAATTAAATGAATTTTAAGTTCAATTTTATAACAGTGCACTAAGAATTTATCACTTATGCAAAAGCAAAAAACACCATGAAGCAAAAATAATCAAACAGAAAACTAAATGGAGTTTAAGTTAAGTTATGCTTCGGTAACAAATGGATCAAAAAACAAATGTTGATTTCTCATTCACATGACACCGTCAGCATAAACTTTGTTCCATTTTCTCTCCATCCTGAGTCATACTTATTTTTATTACAAATACATTTTCTGCAGGTAGTCTTCCTGGGTTCAAATCCCAGCTCTACCATTTACTATTGATATTGATATCTGTATCTATATAGATATACTAATAGTATCTCTATATCTACACGTACATAGTTAGTATATCCTTATAGATATACATTATACTGTCAAAATTAACTTTATTCATTTTGACAAGAGTTGGAGGAAAGGGAGTGTAGAAATGGAAAAAAAAATGTCTGTGTGTTGAGAGGTAATTATTTTACAAGAACTCACAACCTAAAAACTGTGTAACTATTATATGGAAAACAATGCTGGGCAGATAATAATCACTGCTGTAATAATGGCATATGTGCTGGGAGTCTGGAGAGAATCTGGAAAGACTCTCTGAAGAAGCTGAAATTCATAAAGACCTGAAGGGAATATTGACTCTTCAATAATTTGAAAAAGAACAATAAAAATGGAGGCCATATCTTTATTCACAAATCATTATGAACCTAATGTCCTTAGGATTATGGGAAGCACTGAAGGTTAAGTGACAAAATGACATAAAATAATGACTAGTAAGCTAGTTCTTGCAGTAAGCTATAGGTTTATTGTAGTGGTGAGATACAACCAAGAAATGAAAAATAGTGTAGGGTTCCTTTCAGGAAGCTCAGGCAAAAATGTATGGCAATAAGTAACCTGACTAGAGATATCTAATTTAATCTAAAAAGGATAAAAGTAGGCAGACTCCATAACTTAATGCATGTGGTTTTTGAGGAAGAAAAAGGAAAGAAATAGTGGTCCTCAAATAGCTACACCCTGGAATTGACCAAGATGTTCTTAATGTTCCCTTCAGCTTGACTTAACTTTAGACAGGTTTCTTCCTGAAGTTAGCCCCTGACCTCCCTATTCTTAGAACATTTGCTTTAGAAAACTTGCAATTGCAAATTATTTCCATCCATTTGAGATATCAATCTTCAACAAGCCAGTAAACAAAAACAAAAGCCAGATCTTTGAGGGAAGATTGAGCTGTTTAATCAACCAAACTTGAAATCAGCCTTCTGTCTGGATTGCTTTCTAATGAAATAATAAATTTCCTCATTGTTTTAAGTCAGTTAAATTTCTACTTTTTGAAGCTGAACCTAACCTAACTAAAGAAATAGTTTAGCCTAAATTAGAGAAGTAAAAGTGATTCTTCCTAACAACCTTTTGTTTTAGCAAAGTAACTAAATGAAATGCCTTAAGTCACTTGTGGAAAAACTATATAAAGGCATAGGGAGGAACTTCAGTACAAGAATGTGTTGAGTTGCATCCATGAAGAATATTATTATTTTTTTCAATAAAAGGTATTTTCACTTGCTCAGGGAAAGAATATGGAATCATAGGCAAGCTGCATTGCCCTTTATAATTTTATTAACTTGAAATTTTAATTCCTAAGATTAATGAGGGATGATACCAACTTGAAAATC
Source organism: Marmota flaviventris (assembly GCF_047511675.1). Taxonomy (NCBI): domain Eukaryota; kingdom Metazoa; phylum Chordata; class Mammalia; order Rodentia; family Sciuridae; genus Marmota; species Marmota flaviventris. The sequence continues at coordinate 77,078,335 of NC_092500.1, read as the reverse complement.
TATGACCCTCTGATATTAAAAATGAAAATGATATGAATTTCCTCTAGGAAATCCTTAAAACCAGATAGATTTCTTTGTAATTCATGACTCATTTATAAATTCTTTCAGCAAATATTTGCTGAGTACTCAAAAGCAGAGGCTCATTTGATGGATTAAATGGCAGGGTGAAAGTCAATATATGCTGCTCATCAATTTCACTGCTATTATTTCATTAATCCTTCATGAATATATTCAAAAAATATATATTCATCTCCTGTTATAAAGCTGAGGTATTTGATTGTGAATGACAAGAAGAGAACAGGAAGGAAAGGTCAAGGAAAAACTCACCTATGCACAAATTTGGCTTTAGTATGTTAATGCGGTTAGAGGAGCTATTGCATATAAGCCCTTCAGCATAGGAGTTTAATGAAAAATTGTTGTTATTAAACATGTCCACCATTTTTAATGTGTCCTTGTAATTTTATCTATAGAGGATAAAAGTAGGCAGATTCCATAACTTAATGCATGTCGTTTTTGAGGAAGAGAAAGTAAAGGAATAGTGGTCCTTAAATAGCTACACCCTTGAATTGACCAAGATGGTCTTAACGTTCCCCTCAGCGTGACTTAACTTTAGACAGGTTTCTTCCTGAAGTTAGCCCCTGTTATGTATGTGACAAGAAATGTCACCATTACTCTAGATTTCTGGCAAATGTACTAGGGAATGTAGGCACATTTTTAATTTGTTAGAAAGGTACTCATTCTTTTCAACAAGTCAAAAATTGGAGTCTACTATTTCAAAGAATTGTCATGGCATGATTAAACCACACAACATGGTGCAAAAACAACAACAACAAAACGTGTTATTAGACCAGATTTGTCATTAGGCTAGAGTTAGTCCTAGCTCTGTGACTTTGGGACCTTAGGCAAGCCACCTGATCATTCTGAAACTGAGCTTACCTATCTTTTAGAAGTAGAGGAATAAGCATTTCATTGTATTATTGTGAGATGATATAATTAATGGTTCTATGTAAGCTGAAAAGCACCATACATAAATAATGTGCTATTTAGTTTATAATTTTTTTACCTTGTATGATTTATTTAATAGGAATTTGAAGTACAAATATGAAATTGGTTTAGCTTTTTCCAAACCTTGATTTCAATTCTACTGCGTTAAAAGCATAGACATCTTGAGTAAAGTTGAAACTTTCCAGTTTCTTTCCGTTATCACAATGCACAAGTCCTCTTTTAAACTGGTAGCAATTCTTCCATAGTCTCTAGCTGAGAGATATGACACTGGCTACTCACCTGGAGATCAGGCATGTGGAGGTATTCTCCACAATTCTTTTCCCAAGGCTTAGCTTTTTTAGTGAATGAAACTAGAACTGGAAAAGAGACATTTCTGATGTAAGCTAGTCCTGTGTTGTGGCTGGGAGATGGCTTTGGTCTTCTCTAGTTCACTCCAGCTGTGCGTGGTGCTAGTGACCATTGCGTGATTAAGTGTCTGGTTGGTTAAGGCTGTCTTCAATTTGACCTGGCACTCTTGATGCATAAAGAAGCTCTCAGACAAGCATGGTAGACTTTAATCTTGATAGTACCACAAAATCGTTTTCTTAGCAGGGGATGTCTTTTCACATGAACTGTCTGTCACTATCATCCACCTTGGCAGTTTTATGGGATATTTCTTTCTGTGATACCCTTTCTCTTGCATGCAAAAGCAGAACAGCTATAGAGAATTGAGAGAGACAGGCTTGCTAGAGTCTACAATCATGTGAATCAATTCTTTTAAAACCTCTATTGGAAGACTGAACAGCTAAATCAACCAAGCTTAAAGTCTACCTTCCTTCTGGATTTCCTCTTCATGAAATGACAGATTTCCTCATTGTTTAAGCCAGAATTGAATTTCTAGACCCCAAACTAAAACGTGATTTAAATCTCTGATTAAAAAGAACAAATCAGGGGCTGGGGTTATGGCTCAGTGGTAGAATGCTTGCCTAGCACGTGTGAGGCACTGGTTATGATTCCTGGAACACATAAAAATAAACAAATACAATAAAGGTATAGGAAGAAAGAAAGAAAGAAAGAAAGAAAGAAAGAAAGAAAGAAAGAAAGAAAGAAAGAAAGAAAGAAAGAAAGAAAGAAAGTCAACTGACATGAGTGTGGGTTCCATCAAGTCCAAAACCTGAAGCTAAGGCTGGAAGGAAGGTTGGAAATTCAGGTTAGAGTTGATACAGGAGTCTACACTTCAGTATGTGTTGGACAGCATGCAAAAAAACTTGGGCAGCATTTCCCTGTTTTAGACTTGAGGCAAAATTTCTTGTCCAGAAGACCCCAGGTTTTGTTCTCAAGATCTTTAATAGATTATAAGAGACTCACTTGCATTATGGAGGGTATTCTGCTTTAATGCAAGTAAATGGATTTTTTAAAAATCACATATACAAAATACCTTCAGAGCACATGTAGACTATGTCTGACCAAACTATGGGCACCATAGCCTAGCCAAGTTGATACATGAAATGAACAGTTATAAGTACATTATAATTTACTACATGTTCCTAGTTACTTAATTTTGTATTTAAAACAACCAGTTATGGTTATCTAGTTTTCATAATAATCTTAAGAAACAGAAATTCTTTGTACAGGTGAGAAACTTTGAAAAGAAATTAGGTGCCTGAAATCACAAGGCAAATATCATGACAAGGTTATACTTCAACCCAGATCCTTTGATAACAAAGTCCATACCATCTCCCCTATCATTAGTACTTGTCAATAAATATTTGATGAGTATGCCACTAAGCATAATTTAAAAAGTGGTTAAATTAGTAGAAAACCTACAAACCTCACCAAGGGGTTAAGGAAGAGAAGGAAATTTTATTGGCTAAGGGGAATACCTGGATGTAACTTAAATTACTAATGATAAATTTTAAAGAATTTTAACAGTCTTATATAGAATTCTGAAAGCTGAAAAATCTGTTTCTAATTTTCTGAAAATGTCTTGGTTATTTGGTGAACATCTGTCTCCTTTGAGCTCTAAGTTTAGTATGCATTTGTCAACAAAAGAGAGCATGCTCTCCTAAAAGATGCTTCCTGTGGCATCATCTCCCAGTGCATACGAAGTCTAAACCTTAACAACTACTTTGGCTGTTCCCTTAGGGAAGTAATTAATTGAAATTAACTTTGTTTCTTTTCCCTTACCAAGCACTTTTTATTTAAAAGTTTCAAATATTCAATAGTTTTTAACTTTTTCTTTATTTTAGATTAATACTTGTCCCCAGATTTACCTCATTCATTGCTATTATTGTTTGCTATTTTTAAAAGTTTTAGATTTTGCTGCTCTTTCTGCTCTGAGCTTGTCAGGCAGAAAGGTAACTCTAATGGCTGGCCTATTAATTTAAATGGCAGCAAAGCAGAAGAACCAAATCAGGTATCAGCTGGCAATGATGACTAATGCATGTCCCCATTATTTCTGCACAAGAATAAGAAAGAATGGCCTGGGAAAGCTGCAATCATGGGGATTGTCTCAGTATTCCAAACCCAGAAACAAATCGCCCGCCAGGCAAATGTCAACCTCCGCTGTACCTAAATCCCTGTTCATTTTAAGGAGAGAGCACAGAAAACCACCCTGGTTGCTCATTTGTAAAAGGAAGACACCACGGTTAGACGTTTCGGGTGACTGTTTGAGTGCCTTCTTAAATACATATCTTGACAGTCCTGGTTAAACAAAAACAAACCAAAAAAACCCAATGCTTAAGTCTAATAAGGACTAATATTCCTCCGTAGTCCAAACACTGTCATGGGATAACTTCACCCTCTGCATTGAGTTCTTATCATGTAGCCTGAGCCCCTTCTTAACTTGTCCAAAAAACATTCTTAACAAAAACCCAGGTGATTTTCTCTACTAGCTGTTTTTTGTTCACTCTGATTCATATAGAAAATAGGTTTCTTTGATTTTAAAATAAAAGGTATAGAAATAAAATGCTTAAGGTACCAAATGTTTATGATTAAATGAACTTAAAAGCTAACATGTCTCTCAAGTTCTTTATTAAACTGAAATTTTTTAATGTTATCTTTTAAATACAATTGGAGTCCACAGACATCTGCATTAAAAGAATGTGTTATCAGGGGACATCATAGCAACATTTGATTAAAATCTAGGTCCTTGTTTTGTGATTCTGTACTTATCGATTAAGATATTATAAAAGAACCCATTGTCCCCCTTGAATTCTGTGATGTTAAGGTGTAATATTTAAATTTGCACACTATATGACAAATTCTCCACAAAAATTTTGAACATTTTTTGATATTGTTCAGATGATTGGGTTTTTCTTTAATTTATAAATTATTTGTTGAACAGCAGAGATATTAGAGCTGGAATTATATGTAATGTTAATCTATCTACTCCATAAAGAAAGTCCTGGGAGGTGTTTGAAGATTTTGGCATGATACAGTGCTAGTATCAGGTCCCAACTTTCTCATTCATCAGCTGTGGGATATTTAACACAAAGTTAATGCAGTTGAGATCTTTAGTTTATAATTTTTAAAAGTGATAATTAACCATCATCATGGGATGGCAATGATCATTATGTGAAACCTTGAATCTAAAGTATAAACAGTAAGAATATTTGCTGTAAATCATCTCTTTTCTTTGTCCCTGACATCTACAAGTCCTTCCATGACTACTTCTATAAAGACCGGAGTTTACCTTATTATGGGTATGCAATTTAACCTTCATAACAATCTTGAACTCATGCAAACTAAACTGTTGACCAGCCCTGGCATTCCCTGAGTCTGAACCAACATTACAACAGATAGTTCTTGAGTAGAGGCCTGGAGAGCTGGATAAAGCCATCAACAAAACCGAAGAGTTGAGCTGAGAAATGAAAACATACGTCCACACATAAATTAGCATGCCGGGATTCATAACAACAATCCAAATGCTTATGCACTGCTGAATGTTTAAACAAAAGGTGGTCTAACTCAAAAATGGAATGAACATGAAATCAAAACTTTCTAAAAAACTGATACATGGTACAACATGGATAAACTTTGAAGATATTTTATTAAGTGAAATAAGCCACACTGAGAGAGAGAGAGAGATTACATTGAATTTCATTTATATGAAATATCCAGAAAAGGCAAATATACATACTCATAAAGCAGATCAAAAGTTACAAGTGCCCTAGGGGTAGAAGGAGAACAATTTGACTACAAATGGCTCATAAAGACCTTTTCAGAATGATGGAAAATTCTAAGATAGGATTGTGATGATGGTTGAACAACTTTTTAAAGCAACTAAAATTTACCACAAATAGTCGAGAAATTTTATAGTATCTATATTAAAACTTAATAAAGCTATTAAAAATTGCATATGTGTAGACTCAGGAATTTTATCACATTTATACAAGTGATAAAATTACCCACATTTATACAAATTAGGATATTTATTTCAACATTTTTTAATAGAAAAAATATTTGAAGTCATCTAAATATTCATCACACACATTAATCTATGAACCATTTAATTGATGAACCATTAATTAATGAACTTAGTTTCATTTAAATATTATGGGAAACTACATACCTATTTAAAATAATGAGGTATTGAAATGGAAACCTTTACAAGATAATTGCTTTCACAAGAAAGCAAAACAGAGAAGGTGCTATGAATGATGTAGGAAAATAGAGAGTTCATACACGCACACGCACACACACACACACACACACATACATCAATATCCTGGTGTACATGTTAGATATTATTAAGGTATCTCTAGAATAATGCATATGAAGCCAAAAGCAGTACTTTTTCATGGAAAGGAAATTGGCTTATGGGTTATCAAAGATTTTTATTTCCAATGTATAGTGATATGTTGCTTAAGTTCAGGGATATGTTCTGAGAAATGCATTGGTAGGGGATTTTATCATTCTGTGAACATCATAGAATGTACTTATGGAAACTAAAACACCTATAATGTAACTAGGAAATATAATCTTATAAGACCATTGTTGTATATGTGGCTGGTCATTTATCAAAATATTATTATGTGGCACATGACTGTATATCCTTCTATATCTTTTGATTTTTATATAATAAACATTTATTACATTATTCTACTCAATAGTAAATTTGAAGTTTAAAAGAATCATCAGCTTCTTCATCTAGATGTATGAATTGTATTATGAAAGATCAATATACCTGCTGAAAACAGCTAGAAAAACTGAATATGCTATAAAAGTTATATTTTTTTAAAGTGCCAGAGAGCTGTGGCAAAGATGGATGGGCCAAAATCCCAGAGGAGACAGCCTTAGGCTGAGCTGAAAATTCAGGGTAGCTCTTTATTCCTGAGGATTTTTGCCAATTCCCAGAGTTGGCTTAGAAGTGACCCAGGCAGAAGGAAGCTTTGGGGGAAAAGAGAAATGAATAAAACTTTAAACATGACTAGAATGAGAAAAAGCAGAGTTGCAGAGTTTCAAACACATTAGTTTCTCCCTAATAATTTTGCTGAGTTCTGAGGTTGTGCAAAGGGTAAAGAGCTTGGCCACAATCTGAAAGAAACAATAAAACCTCATACCATGTTAACAACAAAAAACATGCAGGGGAAGAGAGTCTGAAAACAACTTGGGAAAGCCATGGAAACTTATCATAATGCTTCCCAAAGTGTGTTTACGGACCAGAAGTATCAACATCACTAGGTAGGATACTAGAAATTGGACTTGGGTGTGCCAACCTAGATCTATTGAATTAGAAATATTGAGAAACTCTAGGGTACAGGAGAGTCACCTGGAGGCCTTATTAGAATATAATTTGCTGAGCCCTAACCCCAGAGTTTCTGATTCAGTAGATGTGGAACATGGCCTGAGAATGCATTTCTAGCAAATCTCTAGGTGATGTGGCTGCTAATCTAAGGATCACAGTTTGAGAACCTCTGCCTTCTGTACCCCTGAAGTGGGATATCTCAATAATCCATTTAGAAGGAACTTATAGAAGAATTGCTACTAGAAAAAATTGCTAAAACCCCTCCCCATTGGCATGAACAAGGGGAATGGGCTGGATCAGACCCATCCAGGAAACTGCTAGCCTAAGCCAGCCCTCTATACCAACTCTGCAGGAACCCAGGCAGAGATAAAGTGAATGCCTACAATCCAGAGTGGCAGAAATGGGAGCTCAGAGCATGCAGAAAGGCATGTTTGTACCAGGCAGTGGAGAGGAATGGAACATCATTCATGGCCACATCCAAAGGGAGTTTGGACACAAGTGGGACTCTGTCTCTGTTCCAGTCAGCAGAGGGAAATAGTGTTCACAGTTCACAACCCTAGGCACTGAAGTCAGAACCAGGAGAACTGGCTGAGTCTCTTTTACCTGCTAAGGTAAGGTAAAGAGACTATTAGGGACAGTGCCCAAGTCAGGGGAGAAGCTGAGTTATTTCAATATACCTCTCTCACCACTAGATAAATCATCCAGATATGAACTAAGTAAAATCTCTTTAGAACAAAAATATACTATTAATCAATGAACCTAACAGACACCTATAGAATATTTTATCCACCAACAACTCAATTCACTTTCTTCTCAGAGAAACATGAAATATTATTTAAAATATAGCATATTTGAGGGTACAAAGCAATCTCAGCAAATACAAAAAAATAGAGATAATTCCTTGCATTCTAATCAGATCAAATTGGAATGAAACTAGAAATCAACACAAGAGAAAAAACAGAAATGATTCTAATACCTGGGGATTAATCAATATACTTTTAAATGAGGTATAGATTGCAGAAGGAATCAAAGGAGAAATAAAATTCTAAGAAACAAATGCAAATAAAGAAACAACATATCAAAATCTCTGGGATAGTATGCAGGCAGTTCTATGAAGAAAATTTATAACATGCAGTTCCTATGCTAAAGAAATAGAAAGATACTAAATATATAATCTAACATTACATCTCAAGGCCCTAGAAAAAGAAGAACAAATACCAAAATTGGTAGAAAACAGGAAATAATTAAAATTAGAGTTAAAATTAATGAATTGAAAATAAAAAAGCAGTACAAAGGGGCAATGAGTTAGTTCTTTGAAAGGGTAAATGAGACTGATAAAGTTCTAGCCAAAATAACCAAAGGAGAGAGAAGATCAAATTTAACAAAGTTAGTGATGAAAAGGGAGATATCACCACAAACACTACCATTAGAAACTAGTTTGAAAAGATCATTAGAAGATCATTAGAAACTAGCTTGAAAATTACACTCCAATAAGGTAGAAAAATCTCAAAGATAGTAACAAATTCCTACAGGTACATGACTTACTCAAATGGAACCAGGAGGATAAGAAAACTTAAAGCAACCAATATCAAGTAGTGAAATTAAGCAACCATTAAAAACCTTCCAACAAAGACAAGCCCAGGACCAGATGGATTGTCAGTCAAGCTGTACCAAACCTTTAAAGAAGAAGTAATGCAAATCCCCCTCAAATGATTCCATAAAATTGAAAAAGAAGAAACACTGTCAAATTAATTCTATGAAGCTAGTGTTATACTGATGCCAAAACCAGACAAAAACACATCAAAGAAAGAAAACTTCAGACTAATACCATTGATGAGCATAGATGTAAAAATTCTTAATAAAATATTGTCAAATTACATTCAAAATGCCTTAAGAAGATAATACAATATGATCAAGTCATTTTCATCCCAGGAATACAAAATGTTGGTTCAACAAATCTATAGATGTAATTCACCACATAGAGTTAAAGGAAAGAATTACATGATTATCTCAGCAGATACAGAAAAAGCATTTGACAAAGTCCAGCATCCAGTCATGCTTAAAACACTAGAAAAAAATAGATATAGAAGGTAATAAGCTCAACATTTTAAAAACTATATGTGACAAAGCCAAGGCCAATATTATATTGAATGGAGAAAAACTGAAAGCATTTCCTCTAAAAACAGGAACAAGACAAGGATGTTCCTTCTTTCAGCACTCCTATTCAACATTGTCCTTGAAACTCTAGCTAGAGCAACCAGGCAAGAGAAACTAATTAAAGGGACACAAAAGAGGAATTCAAATTACCTCTGCTGATGACATGATACTCTCTGTTTAAGACTCAAAAAACTTCACCAGAAGACTTCTAGAGCTGATTAAAAAAAATTCAATAAAGTAGATGATATAAGATGAACATATATAAATAAATCACTTTTCCACACATCAATCATGAATTTGCTGATGTAAGGAAAAACGTAAGTTCATACATTGTTAGTGGGGTTGCTAATTAGAACAACCACTTGGGAAAGCAATGTGGATACTCCTCAAAAGACTAGGATTAGAAACACGATATGATCCAGTTATCCCACTCCTCAGTATATATCCAAAAAGGCCTAAAATCAAATTACTATAAGGATATAGCCCCTTCGATGTTTTTAGCAATGCAATTCACAGTGGCAAAACTATGGAAACAACCTAGATGCTCATCAATAGATAAATGGATAAAGAAAATGTGGCATATATACACAAAATGGAATTTTATTCAGTTATAAGGAAGAATGAAATTATGACATTTGCTGGTAAATGGATGGAACTGGAGAACATCTTGCTAAGTGAAATAAGCCAAAGCCAGAAAGTCTAGAATTGAATGTTTTCTCTGATATGTAGAAGCTAAACCAAAATAAGGAAAAGAAAATGTGTGTGGGAATTCCATTAAAATAGAAAAACAACAATAACAGTGGATTAGAGAAAAGGGATTGAAGGGGAGGGAGACAGGATGGGAAACAGGAGAAATGGCAGAATGAGTTTGACCAAATTTTCTATATACATATATGAATATACCACAGCGAATTTCACATTTATGTATATACATAATGCACTAATATAAAAAAAAACTATAAAAAGTAGAATAAAGATAAGTAGAATAGAAGAAAGAGAACAGAAAAATGGAGAGAAAAGGGAAGAATTAAGATTGAATTGGAGCAAATTGTATTTCATGCTTGTATAATCATGTCAAAATTATGTGTAACTAAAACAAATTTAAAAATTTAAAAACAAACAGATACAAAAATAAGACACAAGACCTGATAAGAAGCTAACAATATTAATGATGTTGACGTATCAACAGTAACTGCATTCAGCAGAAAGTAGAATTACTTCTTTACTGTGCTGAAAAAAAATATAATTTAGAAATTTATACACAGAGTGAAAGCATTCTAAGAAATGAACATACAAGGACTTTGGGTCACTTTCCCCAACTTCGCCCTCTCAGCAGGAAGCAGGTTAGAGATGTCATCACCCATTTTCTATATAATGGAATATAGAAATTGACAGTGGGGAAATAATACAATGGTTCACTTTATGCTTTGAATATAGCCCTTGCTGTACTGCAATTTGTTTTTAAAAGTACATGTTTCTTTCTCTTTCTCCATCCCTTCTCCTCTCTAATTTCTCCCTCTCCCTAAACTTGTACCTGGGGGTGGGGGGGGACAGGATTACTTTCCTATTTATGGCAGTATCTGTCCTTGAGCACATATCCACTAGAGGATAAAGTAATTTAGGCTTGGGGATGGCACCAGAAGATCTCAGAAATGACTATCTCCCAAATTAACAATTGAATTACAACTCTAACAAAGAACATGTGAAATGTAGCCTTTGACCTCTTCAAAAACCCCTTGTTCCCCATGATGGGCAGAATCAAGCCTCTGGGACAGGAGTCCCCTGTGTTTCTCCTTTGCTAGCAAAGCAATAAAACTTTTTTCCTTCCTTCTCAAAAAAAAAAGTAAAAGAAAGAAAAGAAAGGCATTTTCACACAAAACAAATATCAACAAAAGTAGTCCAGATGTAAAATCAGCTTAAAATCAGTCTTGACTGAGATGTCACTGCACACCTATAAGAATGGATTAAATAAAATCTACAGAAAATTTTATGTGAAAATTCTATGTGTTCACACTGCTGATAGGAGTGTTTATTGGCAAAAAAAAAAAAAAAAAAAAAAAACCCTGTCTGGTCGGTCTGGAAGTTTCTATGAAAGTTGTATATTCAAACTCTGAATAAACTCTCTGATCTACACCATTTCTAGGCATAGATCCAAAAGAAAAGATCATATCAGCACTATATACCTAAAGTGTAAGCTACCTTGCTGTCCATAAACAGTAGAATGAAAAGTCAAATGGTATATATAAAAGATTATCTTATAGAAACATTAATAAACAAATTACAACTTACATATAAGACAATGGATAGATCTCGCAAATATAGTATTAAGTAAAGCAAGCCAGAAATAGGAGTCCATGTGGTATTATTGCATTTATACAATGTACAGATACTTTCCTATACTATTCTGGAGTCAGCAAGGGGATTACAGTTGGGGGTGGGTGGCAGGAAGCAGCTGTGGAGTATATGGTGATGATATTCTATTTCGTTTTTTTTTTAACATTTTATTTATTTATTTTTTAGGTGTAGATGGACACAACACAATGCCTTTATTTGTATGTGGTGCTGAGGATCGAACCCATGTCCAGCCCGTGCTAGGCGAGTGCTCCACCGCTGAGCCACAATCCCAGCCCAATATTCTGTTTCTTGATCTGGGTGCTGGCTACATGGATATGCTTAGCTCTTGAAAGTGTTTTGAGCTGCACAATAGCATGAATTTTTCAAAATGTATATAATACTTCAAAATATTCAAGAAGTTAAAATTTGGTATAAAATACTAGCCTTTGGTATTAGCAAATAATTTATAAATAATCGAGAATTATACTCTATAGAAACTCTATAAAAGCAGCAAAAATTGAAAAGGAGAAACTGAATTTCCTGATTGATTTTTAAAAAAATTTATCCCAGTAATTTTCAACATAAAATATATCAGAAATAATTGCAGCCTGAAAATTTCTTTGACTAGTTGTTAAGTCACCTTCATTGATAATACAGTGTATGTTAATATAGCAATTGGGAAATGTGCTATATGTTGTGGCTGGAAACTGTGAAACTGAAGGATCTTTGTAGAGGAGAGAGCTGAGAATAACTTCTTAAAGAATTGCAACATATCTGGATTCCACAAACGGTTAGAGTACACAATATGTTAGGTCCTTATATTAAGAAGAAAGAACACAATTTATTTTATTCAAAATAGGTGAAACTGCCAGCATTTTACTGTTTGTGACCTAAATGAGGGAAAATTTTGTATTTCAACCTAATAATAGATGTACCCTGCATATTGATCCTGTATATGCTTTATAAGGGCTCAGTTTACCCATAGAAGTTTTCTAATTACAGTTGAGGTGAGAAAGATATGCAAAATATTTTTTTCCAAACTGTGTTTATACAATCATATTATTTCTCCTTGAAAAACCAAAATTTTTATAAGAAAATGAGGAAGTTTCTTTTTCATAGAAGGGTGTAAGATTTAATCAAATCTTAGTTGAACAATTTGGTTGCTTAGTTTTGTATGTTAGGGTAACAAAGCAATATAGCACTACCTCTTCTTATTTTCTCTAAAACCTATATAAATCATAATCCCAGACCCAGAAATGTCTTTTGTGCTTATTAAGAAAAATAATTGAGACAACCCATATGTCAAGACAAATCTTCAGACTTCAGACTTGGACAGATCATGATTGTAGCCAAGCAAGTGCAAGAGGGATTTCAATAATGTGATGACTTATATTCTTCCATACCTCGTAGTCTTGTTGGAGGTGTAGAGATATTAATAATTAGTCACTAGATTTACACCTGAGGAATCTCTATTTTTGCTATTGTAGGGTATAATAATGGTATAGATTTGAAATGAATAATGTCAGGTCATTTATTTCATCTTGAAGAGACCAAATTGTTTGAGCCACAGGGAAGTTATATCCTGCCAGTAATTCAGCTGATCTGTCACTGGAGCTGAACTTGTTATCCTGAGGGGAAGTTTGGCCCCTGGTTCTTCTGAATTACCTGGTCCATTTGTTGTTGTTTTTTTTTTTTTTTTTTCAGTAAGGTTGTCAGTTTTTTTTAATGTCTGGTTTATGTGTCAAGGGATTCCCGGGAATAGAATGGGGAAATCTTTCAGAGGGTCCTGGGAAAGCCAGTATAGCTTAGGGGAAAATGCAAGCAACTCAATGGGCTTTTCAAATAGGTTTTCTCGATACAAATCGTATGTATTCAAGAGTTTACTGTTGCCAGTTTAAAGTTAGAGGCCATATCTTAGTTATATGAGCTAGAAGAACATAGCAAAACAAGGGATAAAAGGATAGCTTAAAGTCCAATGGCAAAGACCACATGGGACATGGAGATCATTGATAAGCAGCCAGTGATTAGAAGGTGTCCTGCACAGCTGTACTCTCAGCACTGGGGTCCTCAGCAGGGGTATCCAGAATTACTTGAAACTGAGCTTCCTCATCAAATGACCACAGCAAGAAAATCATAGATGAAGAACACTTGGAGAAATGCCCCTGAACTCCATTTGAACAGTTAATGCTTGATGGAGAGATTTAATCAAGCTAAAGCAGATACAGCTGGGCTCTGCTATCTCTCAGACAACCATTGTGTCCAAAAAAAATGGTCCATGACTTCTTTGATCAACCACTAGATTGGTCTATCTTTTCATTCCCTCCCCCCATGACAGTGTTTTATTAAGTGCTTATTATTTTGTAAATCATTACAGATCCTGTTTACAATTTTAAGAAATGTTTCCTATAGAGGAAATATTTTCAGAAGTAGCATTTTTGGCCTTGTAATCTAAAAATACATATATCTCTACACCTTTTTCTAGGCATAACATCAAGTAACCAAATTCCTAGATAATAAACACATTTTAAATGGTAAATAATCTATTTTCTTGGCTTTTTTTTTTTACCCCAAACTAAACTTGAACTTTCCCAGAGCAAAGAAAAGTTTATTTCTTCAGTAGAAGAAGAGAACTTGTGGTTAACATCCTCCTGACTATTCCTCATACACAAAGTTAGACTTGAGGCAGGAGAGAATATCATGTGAAGATAATAATTACACCTTTTATTTTGTAATTTAGTGTAATAAGGGGGTTTTGTTTGCTTTTATTTCTGAGTGCTTGACAAGTAGCTGCTGAAGAGACAAACTAACCAAATGGGAAAATGAGCCTGAGGACAAGTAGCCAGTCTAATTCTGTCTACAAATCAATTTATAAAAGTGCTGCTCTTTCTGGGCGCAGTGGCACATGGCTATAATTCCAGCAATTTGGGAGGCTGAGGCAGGAGGATTATGAGTTAAAAGCCAATAAGACCCCTAAATCACAAGTAGTAAAGTCAAGAATCATTAAATGGGATGGTATCAAACTGAAAAGCTTCTTCACAGCAAAGGAAACAATTAAGAATGTGAACAGAGAGGCTGGGACTATAGCTCAGTGGTAGCTTGCTTGTCTGCCATGTGTGAGGCACTGGGTTTGATTCTCAGCACTTCATATAAATAAATAAAATAAAGGTCCATCAACAACTAAAAAAATTAATTTAAAAAAAGGGCTGAGGTTGTGGCTCAGTAGTAGAGTGCTCACCTAGCATATGTGAGACACATGTTCAATCCTCAGAACCACATAAAAATAAATAAAGAAAAATAATAGCAGATGGAGTAAAAAAGAAAATTAAGAAAAACGAAAGGAAGGTGAACAGAGAACATACAGGATGGGAGAAAATATTTACCACCTGTACCTCAGATAAGGCATTAATTTATAGAATATACAAAGAAACTCAAAAAACTTAATACCAGAAAAATAAATAACCCAATCAATAAGTGGGCAAATAAACTGAACAAACACTTCACAGAAGAAGAAATATGAATGGTCAAAACATGTGGAAAAATGTTAAACATCTCTAGCAATTAGAGAAATGCAAATTAAAACTACACTGAGATTCCATCTTACTCCAGTCAGAATGGCAGTTACAAAGAACAAAAGTAGCCGGGTGTGGTGGCACACACCTGTAATCCCAGTGGCTCAGGAGGCTGAAGCAGTAGAATCTTGAGTTCAAAGCCATCCTCAGCAAAAGTGAGGCACTAAGCAACTCAGTAAGACCCTATCTCTAAATAAAATACAAAATAGGGCTGTGGATGTGGCTCAGTGGCCAAGTGCCCCTGAGTTCAATCCTCAGTTACCCCCCACCACCCAAAAAAGAATAAAGGTAACAATAAATGTTGGTGAGGATGTAGGGAGAAAGGTACTCTCATACACTCTTGGTGGGACTGCAAATTGAAAAACCACTTTGGAAAGTAGTATGGAGATTCCTTAGGAAACCTGAAATGGATCTATAATTTGACCCAGTCTATACCCAAAAGACTCAAAAACAGCATACTGCAGTGAAATAGCCACATCAATGTTTATAGTAGCTCAAGTCAAACAGCCAAGCTATAGAAACAAACTAGGTGTCCTTCAAAATGGATAAATAAAATGCAGTACATATACACAAGGGAATACTCAGCCATAAAGAAAAATGAAATAATGGCAAGTGCAGATAAATGAATGGAATGGAGAATATCATGCTAAGTGAAATAAGCCAATCCCAAAGAATGAAAGGCCAATGTTTTCTCTAATAAACAGATGCTGACCCCAAACAAGTGAGGGTAGGGAGGGGAATAATAGAAATCCACTGGATTAGACAAAGGGAAACAAAGGCAAGGGCAGCAGAAGGGCAATAGGAAAGACAAGACAGTAGAATTAATCAGACATAACTTTCCTAGCTTTGTATTTGAATACATGACCAGGGTAACTCTGCATCATGTAAAACCAAAAGAATGGGATCCTAAATAGAATAAGTTATACTCTATGTATGTGTTATTTACCAAAATACGTTCTACTTTCATGTATAACTAAAAAGAACATTAAAAAAAATGCCAGCTTTAGCAACTTAGAGAGGCCCTAAGCAACTTAATGAGACCCTGTCTCTAAATAAAATATATTTTTTAAAGGGCTAGGGATGTGGCTCAGTGGTTAAGTGCCCTGGTTACTCTTTTGTATGATGTTACCTGTTTGTTCTTTTCTTGGAGTATTGCCTAAATTAAACACACAAAGCTTTTAATATTTCCTATTTTAGCTATTCAAAACATTTCTCCAGGCTGGGGCTGTAGTTCAGTGGTAAAGTGCTTGTCTTGCATGTGTGAGGCACTGGGTATGATTCTCAGCATCACATTAAAAAAATAAATTAATAAAGATACTGTGTGTCCATCTACAACTAAAATAAAAAACAAAACAAAACATTCCTCTACCAGTTATCTTTGTGTCTTATACCAGTTATAGGGCTGCTGCAACAGTTATCCACGAACTGAGTGGATTATACAAAAAAAAATTATTCACTCACAGTTCTGGGATCCAGAAGTGCGAAATTGAGGTGCAAGCAAGGAGAGCCACATTCCCACATAAGGCTCAGAATCCCTGTTGTTTTCTCTTTGTCTTATTCCTTTGGGCTCTAGGCCTTCACTGATTTGTGACTGCCTGAATCCATTCTTCACCTCCAGTTTCATGTGGTCTTCTTTGTGTTTGAAGCTTCCCCTCTTGTATCTCTTGTAAGGGCCCTGTTATTGGATTTAGGGCACACTCATGCAATCGAGGATCATTTCATCTGAAGACACTTAACTTAATTACATCTACAATAACACTTTGTTTAAACAAGGTAACATTCATAGGATCTGGTTATTATGACATGGACATATGTTTTTGGAGGCCACTTTTCAATCCACTATGTGGCACAAGAATTGTGCATATCTGATATTGTTTGATGGCAGCATACAGAAACAGAAAGGAGGCTGAAAAAATTTGAGAGTGTACCAGAACTGATTAGGCAGCATAGTTCCAGGATAGGAAGCATTACCCTGATCATAAGCATCATTTATTGGGAATCTAGGAAATGCATAGCTATATATTAGGAGTCATATGTTTTATAGGTCAGCACAGGTCTTGTCCTCAGGAAGCTACAGGCTACGTGGCCAAATCTCAGAGTACTATGATTTACTCAAAGTATGATTTTTTTTTTTTGTAGTTGTAAATGGACAGCATGCCTTTATTTTTATTTATATTTGTTTTTTGTGCTAAGGATCGAACCCAGTGCCTTACACATGCTAGGCAAGCACTCTGCCATTAAGCCCCAGCCCCAGCCCTCAAAGTTTAATCTTCTCCAAAGTTTATTCTTTTCTGTTTCAGTTTTCCTCTTTGGCAATTATGAATGTCAATTATTCACCTTTCAGAAAACAACAAACATTAATTAAACTTGAGGGCAACCATGTGAACCATCTTCATTTGAAGATCTCCCTTACAGAAATAGACCAAAGATCTGAGAATCCTTTCAGTTATCTCATATAATAATTGCAGCCACAGTGATTAATCCCTGACTTTTCAGCCAACAACTTTAATATTTCAATCTAAGCCATCTTAAAGACAAATTATCCATAGTGATATTAATTATAACAAGATTTTTTGAGAGTGCAATCAAGTGCTTCAGAAAATCACTCAGGTTCATTGCTTTCAAAGTCTACACAGTCCAAATTTCATGAAAATGCAACATCCTCTAAATAATCTTGTTTTAAAGAACAAATAAGATATCTGCGGTAGAGAAATATGTTTATATACTATCTACAAAAAAAAAGAAATTCTGTGGCAAAGGATAGAGAAAACATGCACAACACAGAATCTATAGATGTATTTACTAAAATAATGTTTTAAAACTAACACTTGTCTTACTTTTCTCTTGGGACTATTATGTGAAAGGAGGTAATGCATAAAAAGTTCTGTATTTGATAATATACACCAAAAATGCAGTATTTCTCTTATTTTCAGAATATCTATTACATTTTTATGAATTTTGATATTTAAAGGAATATTTATTTTTTGGAAATTGATAACAGCTCTAGGAGAAACTACATAGCTTCTCTATTTCTGTGAGCAGTGTTTTTCAACACTTCCCTTTGTTATCCAAAATGCACACATGTAAGTCCCCACACACATAATTTCCATGTTCATCTTAAGAAGTTTGTGATATCTATTCTTGGAATAAAAACAAGATTGGGGAGGGAGTTATCAGTGGGAAGAGGCAGTAATGGAGTTAATTACCATGTGATAAAAACAATGAGAGTGTGAAGTAAATGTCAGTTGTTAGTCAACCAAAGGAGGAGGGAACAGATGCTTGCTTAGACAGATATACAAAAAAAGAGGTCAACTTTAGAGACTTTTAGAGAATCCCAAATAAACCAATAACTCAATTGCTCAGTCAGCCTACGACAGGTCCCAAGTGTTTCCTGATGCTCATATTTTAAAAATACAAATAAGCATTTTTGAAAACAAATAACAAGTTCCAATGTAAAAACAGGAATTCATCCTGAGCATGATCATTTTAGTAAAAATAAGCATTTTGGTTTATTTTTACTCCTTTTCATTCTAAAAATTTTTGAGTTAATGAAAATAAGTATAGATTTATTTCATTTAAAAACATGTATGTACATTTTCCCTTGAGTCGCTTAAGGATTTGTGCTTTAAAAGCTTAAGAATATTTAATTGCACTGATAATGTAAATTTTGATGGATTACATTTGAATAGAAATATAAATAGTTTCCAGTTGGTCAGTAAATCATAAGCCAATGTGCCACTTAAAAAAAAAAAAAACAACTTTAAAAAATTTAGGGAACACAGTCCCAAAATGCAATTTTTTAAACTTAGGGCTGAGTTTATTTGCAGCTACTTACTTCATTTGTGACATCATTTTTCTCCCAAACACATTAAATATTTGTTACTAGTTCATTCATTCAATATAATTTTGAAACTCTGCTTGAGCTATTATTAACTGGAAGCATATGATAAAAAATAATTAAAAACCTATGGCATTCAAGGATCAAATTTTCAAGTGAGCAGAAAAGAATAGTAAACAAATATCATTGTAATTTTAGACAGGTCTAAATGTTTTGAAGAAAATAAAGTATGAACATGTGGGAGAAGGATGGGGATGAATTGGAAGTGAAAAATTAAAAAGAAGAAACTTGAGACTTTTTTTTTCTTCAAAGGGTACTCTCCTAACTCCTAACTGAACCATCTCAGAAATTTATACATCATCCGTTTTTTGTACACTTTTTCTGTATAGAAAAATAGAAAGGAAAAACAACTCAAGAAAAATGATTCACTCAGAATTTGGAAATGAATCAATGTTGATGGCAAAATTTTTCAGGAAAGTATTTTAAGAATAAGAATCCAGGAATCCCAAGAACCAATGGTGACTAAAAGAAAGGTTTCTTTCTACATTCTCATTTCTTCCATTCTGTTAGAAGTCTTTTCTTTCAGATCCGCCAGGTGCAGATGGAATAAATAGAGAATGACTCATTCTTTGACTTTATCTTGCTAGTATCAAAGCACCATGCCTAAATCAAAAATTCTTTGAGGTACAGCGTAAGCAGTAACCCTTCTGTCACATTTAAGAGACAAGGTATGACCAAATGCTGTTATCTAAAGGGATCTTGGTGTGAAAATTGGAATTAAGTATTATAGTCTTTTGTGTCTTGAAATAAGTGCATATTCCCATCATGAATGAATTTTATTCTTGTTTTATAATATCACTAACATAAAATTAAATTGCACTAGATTTTTTAACTCCCTGAAATCAACCTTCAGTTTGCATCCTACAGCCTAATACTAACATTTAATCTTAATGTAGTTGTGGGTTTCAGATGTTTTTAATCTTAATGTAGTTGTGGGTTTCAGATGTTTTTGCCATATGTCTTCTTTTTAAGTCAACAACCTCACCTCTATTTGGAACTGAAAATCAAGCCTGTTTTGTTTGTTTTCTTTACTTGATTTCAAGTTTTCTGGCTAGTAGGTTTGGGGAGTGGCAGTGTATTAAATCTGGTATTTGACCTTAAGTAGGAGCAACAAAATTAAATGATTTCACATCGTGCAAAGAAGGAGAGGGAGCTTATGCTACTAGGATGAGTGTCATATGGTCATAGGTTATGATCTCTTCACATGAAAATAATAACCATTTTTATATATAACAAGATAAATGTATTAAATGAGGACTTTTGATACACCTCCACTATTCCGTGGTGTCTTCTCTATGCCCTAGGCATAAGAGTCTCCCTTCTTACCATGTTTAACACATTTTCAATATCAGAGTATGTGCATTTAGAACAGTTTCTGTAATTTATATGTGTCTAAGAGAGAAAGAGCATGAATCCCATTCATATCTGCGGGGCTTGGGATTGTACTGAATGTGCTTCAAAAGAAAATGGGCATGTGGGCCCAAGAGAAAAAATAATGATTATTCCAGGGCCCGTGGAAGTCACTCAGTAGAAAAGCACATGCTTAAAATATGCAAGATCCTGGATTCAATCCCTAACACACTTCCTCAAAATAATAATAACTATCATTGAATAAACAAGAATTTAATGAAGTGAGCCAGATGTGGGAGGAACAGGATTTCACAAAATCTGTCTCTAGGGTGTTCTTCAGCAGTCAGGTCAGCTCTGCTTCCTATCATTCCCCACAGAACTTCTGTGGAGATTCTGTGATTTGGGAAATGGGTAAGAACCTGTTATTAAAAAATGGTACCTATGGCCATGGTCTGGAGCTGCAGAACTCTACTAGGGATAGCATCAAAGTTAGTTCCCCAGAAGGAAATCCTAGACTGAAGAAGAACCAAGAGAAATTGAAAAAATAAGCAGAGGGAGAGTAATAAAGAACATGTCACTGGATAAGGCAGGTGAAGTAGGCAGTGATCAGCCAGCAGGGCAACCAAGGGTAGCAGAAGAAACAGACAGCAACTGCGGGGAGGCTGCAACTCCGTGCCGGAGGACAGCACTTGCAATCAGCCTGCATCTCCTACTCACACCGACTCCCAGCCACTCTTGTGGGTTAGTGTACAGTCCCAAGACTTTTAGACTGATGAGGAATACAGAGCATTTTATTACATATATTAATTAATACCCTGGAAATTCTCAGCTATATTGGTGGCGAATAATTATAGGAAATTATTGATATTCCTTTTATCAAGTTGAGTAAATGCCCAGAGCAGTGACACTTTGTAGTCAGATATGCTGTGTTCCATAAAATATGACAATTTTTCTTCATTGATTTGTGAGGCTGTTCACATTAAACCCAGATTGTACATGATTAGCACTGTAAAGACTTTCCTTTTGTTACCTTTTCTCTGTCAACTCTGTAAACAGAGCAGGGCTCCTGTTTTTATCTTGTTCGAATCATGGAGAAATCCCTGTTCAGAGAGATGAAGTAAGTTTTGATCTCTGAGGTAACACCTCAGAAACTTATTGTTTTAGTTGCATATACTGTGAATTCTCTATTTAATCTTATTTTCCATGTTTGTTAATTTTTCTAATTTTTGGTATTCATATATATATATATATATATATATATATATATATATATAGTCCAACATTGGTACAGAATTCTTTGAGTCAAAAAACTATAAAGTAGTTTTTGTTTTGTTTTGTTTTTTAATTTGGAGTGAGTGAATCTTTGTAGTTTCAACCTTCCAGTGAGAGAGGAAACTCTCTGATGAAAACAGCAACAACCTAGCATTTAATTCAATCATTTTCTATCGTGGCTCTGTCTATAGAGTAGAAATCTTATGCATTTCAAAGGACTTTCTAAAAAATTGTCACAGTATTAAGAAGTTTTCTTTATTTCCATAGGTCAAGCAGTGAACAAACTACTTTTCCAGACTCTGCAAGAAAGAAAACTACTTAGAATATGACCCAAGGGGTTCAAAAAGTAGGAGACTAACAAATACTAAATATTTATCAAGAAAGAATTAGTTTAGGGCTGGGGATCTGGCTCAAGCGGTAGCGCGCTGGCCTGGCATGCGTGCGGCCCGGGTTCGATCCTCAGCACCACATACAAACAAAGATGTTGTGTCCGCCAAAAACTAAAGAATAAATATTAAAATTCTCTCTCTCTCTCTCTCTCTCTCTCTCTCTCTCAAAAAAAAAAAAAAAAGAATTAGTTTAAGAAAATGTTTCAACCCAGTTTCATGTTAAGTAGGAAATGCTTGTGCCACCCTTTGTCTGGGTGTGATAGTCAATGTCGCCAGACCAGTCTTTGTTCCTGTGAGCAGGACACCAAGGGCTGTATTTGACTCCCATGCCACAAATGCCACTGCTCTTACACTGAACACCAAACTGTCCTCAAACCCTGTGACACAGTTTGTCAATATTTGCCTCATTTTCTGGGGTTTGTAATCCCCATGGAATAGCTAGCATTAATACAGTGGTTTCTCTGTACCAGTTACTGTTCCAAGTACTTTACAGAGATTATTTCCCTAACCCCATAACCACCCTATGAATATACTATTTGCATCTTCATTCTACAGATGTGAAAATGGAGGCAGAAGGATGGTAAATAATTCCCTCATAGCCACACTGCTGTCTGGAAAATGCAAGCCGGGAGCTGATTCCAAGCTCTCAAGCTCCAAAGCTCACACTCTTAACTTCTTTGCTGTTTTGCCCCTAACTGCATAGACTAATTTTGAATGTGGTTTACTACTACTTCATAACAACTCAGTCATATTTATTCCCCATCATTCAAAGGACATATTTGGAGAGCCAGCCACCATTCTTTGCTCTGGACAGACACGTAGACATTTCTCAAAGAAGTGTATGTCCCAGTGAGAAAGACTGAATAGTGAATCCATGACTGCATGCTGTGCACCATGTACTACAAACCAGTGGTAGAAAAACATCTACAGGGAAGCATGAAGGAATGTCTGTACCTAAGTGAGTCAGGGAGGCTTCCTATGGAGCGACAATTGAAGGAGAATAAGAGTGACCTAAGTAGAGGAAGTTTGAAGGCAATTCTAGGTCAAAGGTATTTGCTGTAATGTGGTAGGACCTGAAGTGACAAAGGACACCGGGCCTGATAGCTTACATTGTAGATAACATATATTCATTGCTTTCAATATTTCTAGAATTGAGGTGACAGATTTACATTCTTTACTTCATTTAATCCTTACAACTTCCAAACATAGAATCTGTCACTATTCTACTTTATATGTGAAACAACTGAAGCACAAAAATGCTGAATCATTTGGCCAAAGTTGTACCAATAGGATTTGCGCTAAGGTAAGCGTGTTAGTTTTCTATCACTGTGACTAATACCTGAGATAACAACATAAAGGAAACCAAGGTTTCAATCCATGGTTGCTTGACCTGTTGTTTGGGCCTGTGGCAGCAAAGTACATCATGGTGGAGCATGAGCAGAGCACTTACCTCATGACCAAGAGGAAACACAGAGAGAGGAAGGGGTCAGGATCCCCATATCCCCTTCAAGGGCATACTCCTAGTAAACTGACTTCTTCCCGCTTCTTAAAGGTTCTGCCACATTCCAGTAGCACCCCAGGCCAGTGACCAAGACTTCAACACATGAGACTTCAGGGACATTTGAGAACCAAACTATTACAGGAGGTTTCTATAACTCATGCTCTTTATCCTGCACTATACTTGCAATCTCTTGATGATCATACTAGGCCAATGCAATTCAATTTTCTACTATACTTCTGTAGCAGATATGCTCAGAGGCTGCCATCTGCTAAGGCAAATTCTCCTGGGCTGGTTTGTTTTATGTGTTAGCTCAGTTTGTCCCATAATAATAGCCACAATTTATTAGTGCTTTCTATTTGTCAAGTTTTATGTTCCCTATTTACTCTAATTTGCACCTATAACAGTGAAGTAGATGATAAGTAATGTTAGAGAATAATCTTATTAATATTTGTTATGGTTTAGATGTGGTGTCCCCCAAAAGCTCATGTGTGAGACAATGCAAGAAGGTTTAAAGGACAAATGATTGGGTTATAGCCTTAACCTAATCAGTGAATTAATCCAGTGATAGGGATTAACTGAGTGGTAACTGAGGTGCTAGGTTATGGATGGAGGAGGTGGGAATTGGGACATGGCTTTGAGGTATATATTTGTATCTGGCAAATGGAGACCTCTCTCTCTGCTTTCTGATCATCATGTAAACTGCTTCCCTATGCCACACTCTTCCTCCATGATGTTCTGTCTCACCTTGAGCCCCAAGGAACAGGGTCAGCCTTCCATGGGCTAAGACATCTGAAACTGTGAGCCCTCAAATAAATTTTTCTTCCCTAAAATTGTTCTAATCAGATCTTTTAGTCACAGCATTGAAAAAGCTGACTAACACAATATTACACAGCTTCTAGTGTCACAAAGTTCAAACTCAGTTTGATTCTGAAGCATTATTTATTTTGCCATATTCCTTTCATAAAGCATTGCAATTTTCCCATAAGCTTGTTTTAGAAAAACAGATATTTGGAAATAAAGTCTTAGGATTTAATATGACCAATTGCAGTATTTGATTTGCCAGGTGCTATTTAATTGGCACTACTCAGATAAATATGGGAAGCTCAACTATTAATGCATGATTTACTGTTGTTTAAACATTTATGATCTTGTTTCCTGGCAGTGAGTTCTCATCAATTTATGATGTGATTCCCCTGTAGCCAAGTAAGCTAAGTCTTTCTAAAGTGACCTTAAAATGTGAACTTCTAAATTTCTGAGATTTTTGCAACTATTTCAGGGTAAATTAAATGCTTCTAACCCTTGTATTAGTTCAGAGAAAAGCAGCTGTAAGTGGTTTGTATGATTATGATAAAACCTTCAAGTAGTTTAAGGCATTTTCATTGAGTATGAAGTAGCTCACTAAAAAGCAGTGCTTTTTGTTTATAAAAACTCTACTACAACAGTCGTCATGCTATAATGGTTAAGGGAAATTAGCCTAGGTTTGAATTTTAGATCTACCACTTAGTTGCCTTAGCTTCTTCTTTTATGAAATAGAAATAATGGCCATAGCTACCTCTTTGGGTGAATGGAGATATTAAATGCAAAAACATGTGCCTTAAAAATACAAAAACATGGGGCTAGGGGTGTGGCTCAGCAGTAGAGCACTCGCCTAGTACATGCGAGGCCCTGGGTTCGATCCTCAGCACCACATAAAAATAAATAAAGGTGTTGTGTCCAACTACAACTAAAAAGTAAATATTAAAAAAATACAAAAACAACTTAATAAAGCTTGGCAAAGTGTAGGTGTTTTATTATCTTCCCTACTAAGCTCCATCTCTATTTTGTCTTGTCTTTCACTTTTCCCAGTGTAAGAGTTCCATTCTAACCTGTTTTATCTTGTACTTGACAATTGCAGTCCTATTCCTTTAGAACATGTAGGTCCTTACCACCTGCTGTGGTTTAAATGTGTTGCCTTCAAATTTTCGGTGTTGCCACTGGGATCGTGCTAAGAGTTTGGGCTTTGGGTGGTGCTCAGACCATGCTTCTTCCTTGTGATGGGGATAAATGCACATACAAAAGACGTTTTACGCGGTATTCATTTAGCTTGCTCTCTTGCCCTTCTGCCATATAATAATGCCACAAGAAACCCCTCACTAGAGACCAGAGCCTTGAACTTGAACTTCCCAGACTCCAGAACTATAAGAAATAGGATGGTCTTCTTTATAAAATTCCTGTCTCAGGTGTTCTCTTATAGCAGCACAGAATGGACCAAGACATGACCATATTTGTTTTCCCTGGTTTTTTGTTTTTTTTTTGTAACTAATTCACAATTGGTTGACATTCTCACCCACCGCCTGCATGGAGAGGGAAAACGTAACCCTCAGAGGTGTGGAGGTGTGGAGGTGTGGAGGTGTGGAGGTGTGGGCTGGCTGGAAATAAAAGTATGAAAATGTAATATCAAGAAAGAAAGGATATAAGAAATGTAATGTGAAGTGAGGGCTTGACGGGCGGAAAAAGACCCGATGGGTCTGACCCTGAGAAGGGAGAAAAAGCCAGAAAATGCTTTATTTATAGTGAGGAATTTATTGTGAGGAGGGGGTTGTTCAAGGTAAACAAAAAGGAGAGGCTGTGGGGAAGGTGGCCTGACTGGGGACTTGTCACTTTGCAGTAATTCTTCCTCCTCCAGGCTGCTGGTACCTCAAGGTTAGATGGGGCACTGGTATCTCATTCTCCCTCCGGGGAGTTGCATTTGAACTTAGGGCTGTCTGAACCAATAAATTCTGCGGTATCACAGAATTCTGTTTGAGCAGAACATTTGCCAAGGAGAACTCTTGGTGTAATCTCAGATGATGGGTGATATTACACCAAGAGTTCTCCACCGGGATCACCTCCAAGTTGACATGGCTCAGACAAGCCCGCAGTTCATTCACAGCTTCCAACATGACATTAATAGTTCAAAACCCATGAAACTTTTCTTGTACAATCATTTCCTCTTTGAACATTCCTTTCGTGCCATACTTAATCTAAAGTACTCAGAAGGGTATAAACAGGTATGTTTTTAAAATTGTGTTGAAGAGCACTGACTTGGGATTACCCAAACACAGGCCCACTCATAGGTCTGATACCCAACTATCAAGTTGGTCCATCTAGATTGTATTTCCAGAATCTGAAGAATGTAGAGACTATTTCCTTGGTCTCACAGACTTTGAAATTTGGAGTAAAAAATGAAAGATGCAGCAATCTCTTCTCAAATATCTGATTCTCGTGGATTCATCATACACAGTCTTATCTCCCTATCCCAATAACACAGGAGGCCATAGTAATTACTCTTAATGATGTTTGCCCAATGTCATGTACCTTGGTGGAAACTGCCTAGGCTGTTTAAAGGTGATGAAATAGTGTATTTTCTCTGGCTTGATTTTGGCACCAGGAAAGGAACCCATATGCTGACTTGCCTTTGCTCTGGGCAATATCCTGGGGAGTGGAGAGCAATCTGTTTGACCTATTTGACATAAGTTCTCCCCTGTGGGGTGCAGGTTATTCCTAGGGAAAATTTATGAAGAATGATTTAGCTCCTTTTATTTTTATCCTCCATGGGCCAATTGTCTATGGATACTTGTTAATATTTGGTGCCAAAATGACATAGATTATAAGAGATTTTAGCAAAATAAAGTTAAGAATGGAGCCAGACTTCTTAAAATGCTGTCTCCATCATTTAGTGGCCTCATTAATTTGGAATAAGGCAATTCAGCTTTGTGCTGCTATATCTCAAAAGTGGAGATAACGATAATACCTGCTATGTAAGGTTATTAAAAGGATGAAATAGGATAATACATATACAAGACTTAGAAACAGATTTTTTGGGGAAGATGGCGGCGAAGGGAGTGCATCAGCCCCATGTACCGCGTCACTGTGCGGGAGAGTGACGAGTTAGAACGGCTAAAAGCTATCTCGTTAGGAATTTCCAGCAAAATTGGGGTGTTCCAAAACCTAAAGGAAGGATTTCCATCACATGAGGATCAGCTACGGGGGCTCAAATGCGAGAGATTTGTCAGCACGGGGGTGGGGGGGGGTGGGGGGGGGTGTCAAGCTACTGATTCAGCAAATCGCCCTGCGGCTAGAGTCTGCGGCACACGCTGGGGAACGTCGAGATAGCAACGCAAAGACACAGCGCTGTGGATTCTGCAGGCTTCTGCCAGCTGTGCAATCACCGTGCTCAGGGCTGAATTCTGGGTTTGAGACGGGGGAAGGAAGTGGTCCAATTCGGTTCTCCACACCGGTCAGACCACAGAGGAAGCCAGTGGCCACCATCTTGGAGAGCTGACGTCACCATCCCTGTTTTCGACTGATCGCAGCTCATTCAGCCATAGAACAGGTAATTTCAGGCTGCCATTCGCCTGCGTCTCGCAGACAAATTACTCAGGCTCAGTACTAAAGAACCTGCGGAAACTGCTTCTTGGAGCCTGCTCCTATGAGAACATACACCGAACCCGGAGCGGCCTAATTCCGGCTCCCGGAACTGCTCTGGCCCAGGGCTAAAGAACCCGCGGAAACTGCTTCTCGGTCCGGGTCCTGCTGAATACTGTGGAGGTAAATACCAACCGAGCCTTCATAGGCAGTGGCAACAGGATTGAGACGGGGCTTGTGAGGGCCGGTCAGGACTCACCCGTTGCTTTGGTCACCCGGCAAAGGAAACGAAATGCTGCCATTCGCATGGGATACCAACATGGCAGAGATCTGATGTCATCAGAAAGCGGCGGAGGACAGAACTTCATCGATACCAGCGGCGACAGAAAAGGTTGGTCTCCTGGTAAAGAAAGTGAGTCACAAACACCCGAGTCTCTCTCACTTTGTCATCAAGCCAGAGGGGCAGAGCAGAGCCGCCGCCCGCGCCCGGAACAGGCCCAACGGCCTGCCGGCGCGGCAGACACGTCACCCCATTTGGAGTAGGGGCAGAGCAGAGCCGCCGCCCCTGCCCGCAAGGTAGGCAGACCTGCGACCGACCGGCGGAATAGGCCCAACAGCCGGCCGGCGTGGTAGACACATCACCCCAATTGGAGTAGGGGCAGAGCAGAGCCTTTGCCCGCACCCGGAACAGGCCCAGAAGCCCACCAGCGTGGTAGTCACGTCACCCCAATTGGAGTAGGGGCAGAGCAGAGCTGCCACCCGCGCCCGCAAGGTAGGCAGACCTGCGACAGACCGGCAGAACAGGCCCAGAGGACCGCGGGTGTGGTAGACACGTCACACCAATTGGAGGAGGGGCAGAGCAGAACCGCCGCATCAATAGACTTAAAAATAAGAACCATATGATCATCTCGAAAGATGCGGAAAAAGCTTTCAACAAAGTACAGCATCCCTTTATGTTCAAGACTATAGAAAAATTAGGGATAACAGGAACATACCTCAATATTGTAAAAACAATCTATGCTAAGCCTCAGGCTAGCATCATTCTGAATGGAGAAAAATTGAAGGCATTGCCTATAAAATCTGGAACAAGACAGGGATGCCCTCTCTCACCACTTCTGTTCAACATAGTTCTCCAAACACTGGCCAGAGCCATTAGACAGACAAAAGAAATTAAAGGCATAAAAATAGGAAAAGAAGAACTTAAATTATCACTATTTGCAGGTGACATGATTCTATACTTAGCAGACCCAAAAGGGTCTACAAAGAAACTATTAGAGCTAATAAATGAATTCAGCAAAGTGGCAGGATATAAAATCAACATGCATAAATCAAAGGCATTCCTGTATATCAGCGACAAATCCTCTGAAATGGAAATGAGGACAACCACTCCATTCACAATATCCTCAAAAAAAATAAAATACTTGGGAATCAACCTAACAAAAGAGGTGAAAGACTTATACAATGAAAACTACAGAACCCTAAAGAGAGAAATAGAAGAAGATCTGAGAAGATGGAAAAATATACCCTGTTCATGGATAGGCAGAACTAACATCATCAAAATGGCGATATTACCAAAAGTTCTCTATAGGTTTAATGCAATGCCAATCAAAATCCCAACAGCATTTCTTGTAGAAATAGAGAAAGCAATCATGAAATTCATATGGAAAAATAAAAGACCCAGAATAGCAAAAACAATGCTAAGCAGGAAGTGTGAATCAGGCGGTATAGCGATACCAGACTTCAAACTATACTACAGAGCAATAGTAACAAAAACAGCATGGTACTGGTACCAAAACAGGCGGGTGGACAAATGGTACAGAATAGAGGACACAGAAACCAATCCACAAAACTACAACTATCTTATATTTGATAAAGGAGCTAAAAGCATGCAATGGAGGAAGGATAGCATCTTCAACAAATGGTGCTGGGAAAACTGGAAATCCATATGCAACAAAATGAAACTGAATCCCTTTCTCTCGCCATGCACAAAAGTTAACTCAAAATGGATCAAGGAGCTTGATATCAAATCAGAGACACGGCGTCTGATAGAAGAAAAAGTTGGCTACGATCTACATACTGTGGGGTCGGGCTCCAAATTCCTCAATAGGACACCCATAGCACAAGAGTTAATAACTAGAATCAACAAATGGGACTTACTCAAACTAACAAGTTTTTTCTCAGCAAAAGAAACAATAAGAGAGGTAAGTAGGGAGCCTACACCCTGGGAACAAATCTTTACTCCTCACACTTCAGATAGAGCCCTAATATCCAGAGTATACAAAGAACTCAAAAAATTAGACAATAAGATAACAAATAACCCAATCAACAAATGGGCCAAGGACCTGAACAGACACTGCTCAGAGGAGGACATACAATCAATCAGCAAGTACATGAAAAAATGCTCACCATCTCTAGCAGTCAGAGAAATGCAAATCAAAACCACCCTAAGATACCATCTCACTCCAGTAAGATTGGCAGCCATTATGAAGTCAAACAACAAGTGCTGGCGAGGATGTGGGGAAAAGGGTACACTTGTACATTGCTGGTGGGACTGCAAATTGGTGCAGCCAATTTGGAAAGCAGTATGGAGATTTCTTGTAAAGCTGGGAATGGAACCACCATTTGACCCAGCTATTCCCCTTCTGGGTCTATTCCCTAAAGACCTAAAAAGAGCATGCTACAGGGACACTGCCACATCAATGTTCATAGCAGCACAATTCACAATAGCAAGACTGTGGAACCAACCTAGATGCCCTTCAATAGATGAATGGATAAAAAAAAATGTGGCATTTATACACAATGGAGTATTACTCTGCATTAAAAAATGACAAAATCATAGAATTTGCAGGGAAATGGATGGCATTAGAGCAGATTATGCTAAGTGAAGCTAGCCAATCCCTAAAAAACAAATGCCAAATGTCTTCTTTGATATAAGGAGAGTAACTAAGAACAGAGTAGGGACGAAGAGCATGAGAAGAAGATTAACATTAAACAGGGAAGAGAGGTGGGAGGGAAAGGGAGAGAGAAGGGAAATTGCATGGAAATGGAAGGAGACCCTCAGGGTTATACAAAATTACATACAAGAGGAAGTGAGGGAAAAGGGAAAAATAATACAAGGGAGAGAAATGAATGACAGTAGAGGGGGTAGAGAGAGAAGAGGGGAGGGGAGGGGAGGGGGGATAGTAGAGGATAGGAAAGGCAGCAGAATACAACAGACACTAGTATGGCAATATGTAAATCAATGGATGTGTAACTGATGTGATTCTGCAATCTGTATAAGGGGTAAAAATGGGAGTTCATAACCCACTTGAATCAAAGTGTGAAATATGATATATCAAGAACTATGTAATGTTTTGAACAACCAACAATAAAAATTTAAAAAAAAAGACTTAGAAAACAGAATGTACTGAGTAATTGTCCAGTAATGGGTGGTGGTAGTGGTATGAAGAATGGTAGTTTTATTCTGTGCCCTTCTTTTTAGTAGCCTTCCTTCTCAGAAATGCCCTGCTGGAATCCTAGATTTTTCTCCAAGCAATTTACCTAGACGATCAAATCCACCTTGTTGGTTTTTATATTATCACAACCAGCAAGTAATTCTTACCATAGGACCACAGCATTTCATGCACTCTGGAGACAAGGCAGGCATTCACTCACACATCTAAACTTTGGGTCTGCCAAGCTGCCCAACAGAGCTTTTTTTGAGAGCCAGAATACATAAGGACACCTGAAGTGTGCTTATGTGTATATGTGAAGATTTGTTCATTGTTCATTCATTTTAGCCAACCAAATAGTCAGTAAGCATGGTTTATGTGAAAAGCATAAAAACTCAGTGATGCTCTAATATCAGCTGGAAGTAAGATGGTAACTATCTTGGAAATCGTCTTGATCTAAGTTCTTAAAAAATTACTAAGCAGGTGAATGCATGAGATATTTAAGTCTTAGATGAACAGGTGGTGGTGGTGGTAGAGGTAAGTCCACAGTTAAATGCAGTGGTATTAAAAATAAAAAATTATAAGTTAAAATTTGAGTTCATTTGGATTCAATGAAGAAGTTAAAAAGATAGACCGCATTATACTTGCAGGTTATGCCTCTCACAAGAGCACAATGAAGACTAATGACCTTGACTTTATTAAGATCAATTTTCTGTAACTGCAGCACCTCCAAAATATTTTCTGGCCTGCAATGTTGTTACTGTCCCTATGCTATTTATCAGTGTCATTTTTTTTCTGGTACCAGTAATTTATGTATAAATTTAAACCTTTGCCATGTATCTTTATTTGATCAGATATAGCACCATTTTTTTCTGAACCACATGATGAAAAGAGCCAATTTATTTACCGTTTTTGGAATGGAGGAAGAATTTTATTAAGACTCAGAATTTGTTTATGGAGAATTTTTTCCTATTTACCATAAAATACCTACTCCTGTGTTTAAAAGGGATTCCTTAGCCTTTCTTATTCTTGTTTCCTGGATCCTGAGTCATTTTTCTTAAATGTACTCTTCTTGACTTTTTCTCTCTTGGTGGTAGAGCATTAATAGGGAAGATGGCTTATAGGATCACTATTAATCAAAAAAGTAAATAACCTTAAGCAAGTTACTCTTAAATTTTCACTGTTTCTCCTTTATAGCATTCCTATGAATTTCTTCCTCAAAGTAAAGATCTTAAATAACTGATCTCTGCTTCATCTAATAACTCAATAACATTTAGTCGTGCTTAATTTATGT
The DNA here is from genome assembly GCF_047511675.1 of Marmota flaviventris. NCBI lineage: Eukaryota > Metazoa > Chordata > Mammalia > Rodentia > Sciuridae > Marmota > Marmota flaviventris. Next base: position 77,046,021 of record NC_092500.1, on the reverse strand, counting down.
TTAATGAGGATAATTTGTGATTTGTTCTTTTTTTTCTTATTTCTTTTCTTTCTATTTTATTTTATTTTTTAGCAGGGATTGAACTCAGGAGCACTTAACCACTAAACCAAGTCTTCAGCCCTTTTTATTTTTTTATTTTGACTTAGGGTCTTGCTAAATTGCTTAGGGGTTCACGAAGTTATTAGGCTGGCCTTGAACTTTTAATTCTTCTGCCTCAGCCTCCTGAGCTGCTGGGATTATAGGCATGTGCCACATGTCTGGCTGTATATCGACAGTGAATATGGTTTTAAAATTTCCATTACCTTTCTTTTATTCAAGGATATTTAAATTAGTTGGTGTTTTTAAAAAAATAAGCATGAAGAAACAATTATTTCGACTACTTCTCTGCCATGGAATTCTCAAAAGCTTGCAAAAGTCCAATGATTACAATTGATCTTAGAGGCAGAGGAGCAGAAAGTAATATAAACAATCACGAATCATGGATATGTTGCTCTGACAGTGATGTTGGCTTTTGTGTGGGAATGTGAAATCTCTGGGTAGCATCAGAAAGTCAAAGGTGCAGTCACACTGAGTACACTGGCACATACTCCTTTTTTTCAATCTCTATTTTTCCCCAAATATTTTTCTCCAGTTGTTTAGAAAATCTATAATAATAACTTACATTTACACATCCCTTTCATCTCAAAGAATGCCTAATGTTTTTGAAAATCAAACACTTGTATATTCCTCATCTACATTTAGTACTTTTTATGCCTCAATTAAACAGAAATCTAAAGTAACAAATTCTTTTCTGCTTACATGCACTTTGACATTTTAGGGCTGACAACTTTAATCATGATCCTCATAAAACAAGTATAGGATCTTTTCTGGCATCAAAATAGTCCCAAAGAGGTTTAATTAAAATGAGGTGGCTGATAGGCTGCTTTTGATTACAGCAGGACACATCAACTTAACCTTCACAGTGTGATGACATAAAAGGCAGAGCTTACACGGAGTTTCACCATTGCATCCATATATTTGAATTAATTAGATTGATGTTCTGACATTCTTTACTGTCTGACTATGCAAATAAAACTCTAATCTCCATGCCAAAAAGAATGAGCACAAGTAGAAGGAAAGAAAAGAGGAAATTTTCTTACCAGCACGTTGCTTTCCTTGCCTATGGCTGTAGGGGGCCGAGGTGGGGATTCACAGTTCTATTTGTGAGATGAATGGATAGAATTGACTTGCACAGAGAGTCATCAAGGTTTACCATTTAAATAATAATTCCAAATCCTTTGGACATAGACAGTTTTGAAGATAAATTCTGATTATCATACACATTACAAGGTTATTTGTAAATTCTGTCATGGTTGAATATTTTGAAACATGAAATTATCAAATCCACAGAGAAGTAATTTGAGTTCTTCTGAGCTCAAATTAATCACTATATGTGTGGAAAACCACTTTACTCCCACTGAGATACCAGTATGTTGGTCAAGGATCATTTCTCTTTCTCTTCCTAAACATGTCAATAGAAGTCAAAACTCCAGCTGTTTTCTTTAATTACCTGAGCAAAAATCTATTACACAGGTAGTTCAAGTTTTAATTTGCCCCCTATTAGGACACTAAAAGTCAAGAGAAAAAATACATGATTCGGACCTAACATATAGTCTGCAGAAGTTACCTCATTTGAGAGCTGGAGTATTTGGACTTTCTTCTGCAGCTTAATCATCTGTTTCATTTCTATTGCAGGCTAAATTTTAGCTGGTCATTGATTTGGGGCTTCTTTTTCATATTGCTCAAAGTGGGGTCAATTCTCAACTTCTAGTTTAATAATTGTTCAGAAAGGGTACACACTAGTTTTGATCTGGCCTTTATGTGTCAAGACTTTCTAGTGCCCCTGGTCCTTTCTGCTAATTTCATGGTACAGTTTATCTAGCTGTAATCATGTGTGAAATTCCCAAGCATTATGTCATTGTGTCAAGTTGTTCACAGTATTCCTATGCAAGGTTTAAAAACTGCTGTCTCTGTCTAGGGGTGGGAAATTAATAGTACAGCTTTGTTTGATATAAATAATACAACTGTGGGTTAAATACAAAGATGGGTGCTCCAAAAATATAGGTGATATCCCAAATGACCATGGTAGTGGTCTGTGAATGTGAGATGACATTTTTATCAGGTTATTTGGACCCTTAAACTCCAATTTATTTGACTCGATGTCATGTCAGTCTTTCAGTTTTTCTGTCCAAATGAAAAGCTCCAAGACTTCCTTCAGCACCACCTTTATCTTGTGGCTTATGTTGGGGCCTTCTTTCTGAGCTGTGTAGCCCCACGTTCTCTCCTAATCCCTTGTGCCAATGACAACAACACCGTTTCTATAGGTGAAATAGCCCCTGAGCTCTTATCTATTAAGTACCAGCATTTCCTCTCTGAAGGTGATTTTTTTGCTCTTTCCAGGAGGTTTACCATGAAATAAAGCTGCTAAAGAAAGTTTTGCAGTTTCCTTTTCTACTTGGCAGTCTGCATTTCTAGGTCATATGGTAGCTTTGTTCTGCCCCAGAAGCTATTAATGAGTCAAAGTCCCACAAGAAAATTATGAACTTGGCCCTAAAGACACATGTGTAGTAAGACAAACAAATGCCTCATGTTTGCTGGATTTTTGCTATATGCCAAACACTGTTCTGAATGTCTACCTATGCTCAATCATTTAATTGACATCCCAATGACCCATGAGTATTAATTATATATATATATATATATATATATATATATATATATATATATATATATAGACACATATGGAAAGAACATATAAATATGTGCACATGAGTAGATTATACATGTGTGTCTGTGTGTATATACACAAACACTGTTATGTTTGGATCTTGAATGTTAACCCAAAGCCCATGTGTTAAAAGCATGGTCCCCAGAATGGCGCTATTGGGACCTGATAGAAACTTAAGGTTGAGATTAGTGGGGGGTCTTTAGGTCACTGGGGATGTATCTTCAAAGGGGATTATGGAATTTGGCCTCCTCTCCCCTCCTCTTTTTGTTCCCTGGCTCATAATGACAGGAATTTTGCTCCTCTATAAACTTGTGCAATGATATCCTATGTTTCCACAGGCCCAACCAATGATAGACTAGAACCTTGAAAACTATGAGCAAACAAACCTTTTCTCTGTAAAAGTTTATTATCTCAAGTGTTTGTTACAGTAATGGAAAGCTAACTCACACACACACACACACACACACATACACATACACACAGATACATATAGCAACTTCATCCTTCCAGTAGCTTACACCAAAATCTTAGTCATCACTACTTGTACTCTTTTCCTCCAAACTCATATCTATAAATAAATGTTTTTTAGGTGGGGCCAGGTACATGGCACACACCTGTAATCCCAGCTATTTTCCTATTTGGGAGGCTGAGGTAGAAGGATCATATGTTCAAGGCCAGTGTGGAAAACTTAGTGAGATATTGTCTCAAAATAAAAAATGAAAAGTGTTGGGAATGTGGTTCAGCAGTAATGTCCCTGGGTTCAATCCCTAGTACTGCAAAAATAAATAAACAAACAAACAAACAAAAGAAAAGAAAAGGAAAAACTGCTCTTAGGTACTTTGAACATCCATCTAGAGCCCCTTCACTTATCATCTCTACTGCCATCACCTTAATCTAAGCCATCAGATATCTTACCTGGATGAATGGCCTTATCATTTTTCTACCTCAAACATTCCACCCGTTTCTACTCCCATCTGAAGCATAGTGATCCTGTAAAACTTAAATTGGAACTTGTGCCTCCTGTGTTCGATAGCCTTCAGTGGCTCTCTGTTTCATACAGAGCCCAACAATGGTCTCTCAGACCTTGTGTGACTTGCTCCCTGCTACTTCTCTGACCTCACCCCCCAGTGCTCCTCACCTGCCCCATGGTGCTTCCACCCTGCACACACCAGACACTTCTCTCCAGTGTTTCCTCTGCTTTTCAGGCAGAATATTTCATATTCTGCCTCCAGATGTCCACATATCTCATGACTGACTACCTTTTTTAGGTCCTTGTTCAAATCTTACTTTCCTAATTCAGAAAAATATTTTCCATTTGTTAGATATCATTTTCATTAGGATTGAAAGATAGGCCAAGAAAGATTCAATTTCAAGACTATTTGTAGCTGTGCACTCTGGTTTATTGACAGGTCATTCAACTGACAGATTAGAGGTATATGAGAGTCAGTCTCAGCCTTTTACCTCTCTTTTGCATATGGATGTAAATTAGGGGCATCACATACAATTTGGGGTACTATACAGCTGAGAGATAGGTATGATCTTAACCCAGTACTGCCTTTCATGACTGTGTTTTATATAAGCTGCTGCTCTTCTCAATTTAAAATGAGCTCTCCCTTCTTTTTGTCACCCTTTGTGTCAGATTCAGCTCAAGTGCTATCTTTTCTACCAGGCTTTCCACAACCTCACCAAATCTTTGGTCTCTTTTCTATATTCCTGTCTCTGTCCTGAGTTTGCTTCAGTTATATTCATTGAGTTGTACTGTATTTCATCTCTTTACATATTTTATTATTTGTTTCTGACATAATAAGTACTCAGTGACTGCTAGTTTGAATATTGGATAAATGAACAGATTGTAACCTAAGTGTTGTAGGCACAAATTCAAATTTTGCATGCATCAGGATCTCTGCCTTCCAAAAGCTAAGAAAAATCAAACAGCATCTGTAAGCCTACATACATGTATCTGTATACATACACACTTATGTACTCTTACCTTTATTGCCCTGATTTTGTAGATATAGGGAGCTTATTCCTAATATTGCTCACCTCATTCATCAAATCACATTACAAGACATGTTAATCTTCTAATGTGGTTTCCATCTAATGAGTGGAAAAAAATCTCTTTTTCTTTAAGTGTACTCTCTGGAATCAAATGAATAATTCTTGTTAAAGAAAGGTTTTCAAACAAATCTAAAGTGTCTAGAAGGAAAATCATCAGTTTAAAATAGGGACAATATTTTGAAATATGCTCACCCTTAATAGCCCAAATTGAATACCATCCCCTTCCACACAACTTTCTCTATCATTGCTACAGAGACATTTTTCAATTACAGAGCAGTTATCTAAACAATGCTATCAACCACCTCTAGATTCATATGGCAAAGTCCTCACCTGCAGTGTGTGGAGATAGGGCCTATAAGAAGTTAATTAAGGTTAAATGAGGTCATGAGAGTGGAGACCTAATCCAATGGAACTTGTGTCTTGTAAAAAAGGGGAAAAAACATTTTAAAAAAAACACCAGAGAAGCCCCCTAGCCCTGTGTCTCCCCGTGATACCCTGTCCTATGTGCCTTGGCAAGTCAGGAAGAAAACAACCTTGATCTAGACTAGAACCTTGGTCTTGAACTTCTAGCTTGGAGAGCTGTGAGAAAATAAATTTCTGTTGTTTAAATCACCAGATTGTGACATTTTATCATGGCAGCCGAGCAGCCTAACACATATACTGTCTTGTTTGCAATCAGTGCTTCACTACACTCATTCTAACTCCTTCAGATACATTAAATTGGGGAGACAGAAATAGTTATCTATTTACTCACTTAAGCTTGTACTTGAAAATCATAAGTATTTATGTTTCTTGAATACCATGTCTTTTTTCCTGTTAACAAATCTGGAAGGTTTTTATTTTTCTTTTTTCCCTTTTCCTCTGTCTCTTTGTGGCAGATTGACAAAGAGATTCTTCATCATTTTTAGCAGTGAATAAAAACAAGAAGCAATGCCTAGGCGGTATGAGAACCACTCCTGCTTTTCACTAAGACTTGGCTATTTCTTTCATCCCTAAATTGTCTAGAGTGACAAACTAGAAATGCATCCTATCCAAACCACCGTCTCTTGTGATATTTCAGTTAAAGTTATAATCTCATGAAAATGCACATTTGCAAAAGTATAATTTCAGGTGTTTATTGAGCTTGTGAAGCTCACTCAAAGACTTTCCTGAGTGTTTGAATCCCAGGTTAGGAGCGTCTGTTTCGGCTGTGTGATTCTATTCAACACAGAAGGTGGGATTTACCTGAGCTTTCTCTAAAGATTTGAAAATACCAGAGGTTCGGTGGTGGGGGTGGGGGAAGGGGGAGGTCACACAATCAGAAACAAAATTCTAAGTTGTTCACACCTATACTGCTAAGAGGCTCTCAGATGTGAGGAGGTGTGAAATTCTAATATTGTAAGTTTTACAGTACTGAATAAACTAAGAATTTCATAAACTCCCCAAACTGCCCACTATTATCCTAATGGAAGCTGCAAAGTAGGCTATCTGTGATATTTTTAAAATCGTGTGGGCAATGTTTCAAGGCTTGATCAGACTACACATTAAGATGAGTCATGGTGCTGACCTATACTTCAAGCCACAGAGACAAACAGCCTTAAGGGAAATCAGTTTTCAAAATCAGCTTGTACATTCTGATATATGTCATGTTATTCTAATAGAAGTGAGGGATGAGGAGTGATTTGAGGGACTCCCAGAGTTGCTGAATTTACAAGCTGCCTCTGGAACTTGGTTCATGAAAGCTCTGCTTCATACAGGGATGGAAAATCGTTTCCTGATTAACATCTTCCTCAGCACCCATGAGCCAGAGTAAAGCTAGAGATGCCTTCTGTAATATGCCCTTTCCATTTACTCCATAGGTAAGAGAAGAAGTATATGGCATTTGTTCTTATTTTAAAATGAAAAAACTAACTTTATAAACTCTTCACTTCTAATGGCTTGCGTTTGAATGTAACAAACCATCCCCAAAGATACTGCATAAAAATAGAAGACTTTTTAATAATACTTTAATTATAATGAAAGAGCATAGAAAAGTCCCTCAGTTGTCTTCTTTATTACATTAGTTATTAAAAAAGAAAAAAAAACATATAAAATAAGGTGGTTATTTTGTTACAAAGGAACAAAACAAACGTGTACAGTGCACACCATGGGCAATGATGCCCACACGTCCTGATTATGGCTGCTCTTTTCTTCTCATTAGAATGAGAGGGCTTGTTTCCTACCACTGCTTTGCATATGGGTTGGGAGATGCAATTGTTCGTGTCCTGTGGATGACCATGTGCTGAAGACCTCTTAGATATATAGATATAGATATAGATATAGATATATATATATAGATATATATATATATATATATATATATATATATATATATATATATGACAAAAACTAAAAATGCACTCTGGATCCTGAAGAAACAGATTCTCAAGGGAGAATAAGAATTCACTCTTAAATCTTCAGATACAACTTTGAAACTTCCCAAGCAGTGTTTTCTTATGTCACTGTAGCAGAAATCTATTTCTCTGGAGTCTTGTGCTATTTATGAATGCAAATAAGAAACAGAACTTCCCTTCCCTAATTGCACCTGGCAAATAGTCAGATGACAGATTGGGAATGTTCTTAGTCAGTAAATTCCTTAGACAGAGCCAAACATCCTGACACTCCCAGCAATTACACCTTCGCTTCGACCTCCCGCTTACACAATACCCTTGGCTGTCATTTCTATCACCATTGAGAAAACACTTAAGCTACACAGGTTTTCTTTCTGTGCACAAGGCTTTGTTTCCTAACTTCATTCTTTCCATAAATATTTGTTGGTAGATAATGCTTTTTGATTTTAAAATCATACCAGTTTCATATATTCCACCTAACACTTTTTGGAGAATATACAATTCTGTTTCACAATCATTTTCAGGCATTTTTGTTTGATTGGTTTGGTGGAAAGAGCCCTAATTTTAAATCCTAGGTCTGTCAATTGTGTGGTCTTAGAAAAGTAATTTAAACATTTTAAATCTGTGTTATCTGTAAAATGGGAGTGATAATGTTTGTAATGCTTTTTTACAGAGTTACTATGATGATAAAATTAGCTAAGATAAAAGTACTTAATAAAGTGAAAAATACTTTCAAAATGATAATACCATTGTTGTTATGTATTTAATTTAGAACCCTTTACTTTTACTGAAAAAAAATCAGATCAAAGGTTGACTTTACATCTGTTATCCATAGTATTATTTACTTGTAAGATGACACAAAAAGTTTTTCTTTATTTTATGTGTGTATCTTTATGTCAATTGACAGGAAATAAAGCAGCCTGTCAGTCTGCCTGGGCTGCTACAACAAACTACCATTAAACAGGCTGAATATCAACAACCTAAGTTCATTTCTTACTGTTTTGGTGGCTGGTAAGTCCAGGACTTTGGCAGATTCAGTGGCTGATGAATGTGTTTCATAGGTGACCCCTGTAGCTGTGACCTCACAAAGTAGACCCCAGCAAATAATCAAGCTGGGGTTTCTTTTACCAGGAGCTAATCCTGTTTAAGAGGGCTCTGCCCTATATCCCAACCACTTTCCAAAGACCTCTTAATACCAACACTTTGCGGGTTAGGATTTCAGCTTATGAATTCTAGAAGGACACAAACATTCAGACTTTGGCACATTCCTTGCTCAGATCTATGGAACAAATTGGTGGAAGATCTGCATTCAGTAAAAGGCTATCCATTGGAGTATATCCATATTATGGATACTATCTTTATTTTAAAATTATTCTATTTCATTAATCAAAATAGACTCTGTATAACCAATGTGATCCTGCAATTTGTACACATGGGAAAAATAAGAATTCATACCCCATTTAAATCAAATGTATGATATATGATATGTCAAGATCATTGTAATGTTTTGAGCAACTAATAAAAAAAATAGACTCTTTAAAATAACAGTTTTCTGACCCAAGGCCCAGAGATTTCTCAGTCTTGCATGACAATTGTCTGTCCTTTTCTTCTTTGCTCCTGTGCTTAACATTCTATTAAAAATGTTTAATAATTAATTAGTAGACATTTGTGCCCATGTGTGCCACAGTTAAATTATCTGGGAAGTGAGTTCAATAAAACACTTTGGTTATTGAACTCACTTCCCAGATAATGTAACTGTGGCACACATGGGCACATGAAGATTAGAGGAAGTAACAGCATGAAGGTGTTAATACTCATGAACAACTAAGCACTAATCAAATGTTACTACATATGTGTTAGCATCTCTTGTTCATTTGACAAATGGATTGATCAACTACTAGTGGATGGTGCCTGTTTCAAGGTTCTAGAGTATCAAAATTGGTACATTGGGCAAGGTTCTAGCTCTCAAGGAGTTTATATTCTAGTTTGAAGAGGAGGGAGACAGATGACAATCAATATGAATAATGAATAAGAAAATTGAATTACTGCTCTGAGAGTGCTGATGATCAGGGATGGGTCAAATTTATAAATTTCCACAGAGTATCAAGAAAAATTTAATTGAAAAGATGACATTTAAGGAATAATTTGAAGAAACCCATTAGTTAGGCATATATCTGGCAGAATTATTAAGATAGAGGGAACAGCCTGTCCAAAGTCCCTAAAGCAGGAGGATACCTATCATGTGTGAGAAGGTTAATTAACTCAGTGGAGCAAGCCATGGTGGGCATATGCCTGTAATCCCAGTGGCTTAGGTGGCTGAAGCAGGAGGATTTTGAGTTCAAAGCCAGCCTCAGCAATGGTGAGGTACTAAGCAACTCAGTGAGACCTTATCTCTAAATAAATTACAAAATAGGGCTGGGGATGTGGCTCGGTGGTAGAATGCCCCTGAGTCCAATCCCTGGTACCAAAAATAAAATTAAAAATTAAAAAAAAAGAACTCAGTGGACCTGGAACAGAGTGAGTAGAGAAAAAGGTGATAGGAAACAATGTCAGGAATAGAACATCTTGTAAATCCCTGGAAAGACCCATACTTGGGAGCAGTTAGAGGGTCTCCAGAGAAGGGATGGCACCACCCACTAGACGTGTAAAGATCCCACTGCCTATTGTATTAAAATAGGCTCTGGGGACATGAGGGCAGACCCAGAAAAATCAGCTACAAAGCTGTTCAAGGGACTGAGATGAGATGATGGAGGCTATAACCTTGCATAGCTGAGGAAATGGTGATAAATATCTGGGTTTTGTATATATTTTCAAGGTAGAGCCATCAGGATAAACTTATAAATAGAATATGGACTGTGAAAGAAGTAGACAATATTTTTTTTAGATTTTTTAAATTTCTTACATACATGACAATAGTGGAATGCATTACATTCATAATTATCCATTCACAGCACAATTTTCCATAACACTTTGTTTCAATTTTTAGCCACAGAAAGCTCCAAGACATGATCAGAGAGAAACTTAGTTGAGCTACAAAGGTTTTGAAGCTTTTACCAGAAAGGTGAAGAGTTAACTCTACAGATTAATATGAAGTCTTTCTAAACAGCTTCTACACTGAGAATGATTACCTAAAAAGAAGGTTTGATTCTTTTGTAAAGAGTGAAAGGACTATTATCGAACATTTGGCCCATGACTTACACAGAGAGATAAAGTAGAACATAATTGTAAGCCCACAGCAAAGTGACAGTTTTATTGGGGTAGGCAGTAGAGTTGTTGGTTTGGTGCAGACTAGAGAACTAGGCTACTTGGGTATGAATTCTGTCCAGCCATTCACCAGCCTCAGTTTCCTCATGTATAAAGTGGGTATGATGAAAAGATTAGTACTGAATTTACAAAGTTGTAAGGATTAGATGAATTATTTTAAGGACTTGATGTAGTGCCTAGAAATTAGTGTTATATAAATACTAGGTATTAATTGTGTGTGTGTGTGTGTGTGTGTGTGTGTGTATTGGAGAGGTGTTTATTCTATGTTACTTTCATTGCCAATTTACACTTCTATCCTTCAGCAAGTTTGCTAGTTTATTGAGATATAGAAGTTGATCCAGCTTTAAGAATTGACTCATGTTCGACAAACTATAATGAATTTTATTCATGAACCAAAATAACAATTTAGTTATTTTCTCTGAAATCAATACAGCCAAAAGGACCAAGTATACAAATCCACAAGAATAAAATCCTCTTTCAAAATATTCCTCCAAACAATGCAGAAACACCAAAGCACAGTGTAACTGTATAACTTTAAGAAGTGTTTTCATAAAGTGGTGCTAAGGAGTAGGTCGCCATTTCCTGCAGGGCTACTGAAAAAGGAAAGAAGAATACTAGTTTCAGTCGTCAATAAAAATAATTTCTAAACAGTGATAGGATCACATATAAGTATACTGTTCTCCAAGATTTTCATTTTTAGTAGTATTAGTATATTACAGTCTGTATCACATCTTTAATTACAAAATCCTCTTCATTATTTTAATATGCCTCTAGTACATGTTGTCATTTCTAAGATTTCAACTTATTTTTCACTAATTATATTCACTGCACTTGAATTGACAGTTTCCTGATTGCCTACTAATATTGAGAGGTACACATTCACCTCATTAATAAAATACACAAAAGTCAAATTTTAAATTGCATACTTCTTGAAAGATACATGTGATCAACTAATTAATCTCATGCATCAATGAATTCTAATTAGCACCATCTTAGGAAATTATTTTTCCCAGTTATAAGTATCTAACTCTTTGAATGCTATATTCTGAGACTCACTCTTTACTTTTAGTAATTAAGAAAAAAAGAGAAAACAAAAAGTAAAAAATAAGTGCTCTCCAGAAAAGGAATGTATTTCTTCCTGCTATGTCATAGTGAGGTAGGATCCAGAAACTATTTGTATTTTGACCAAGTTCCCAGTTGTCATTATCAAATCTGTCAGATTCACCATAGGATTCATATTCCAAAGGGCTGTGATGTTTGAATGATAGCTCAGAGCCCCAAAGCGATCAAAAATACAGAGTTAGCTTATTTTAATCATTTATCATTCTTTCTGTAATTGTATTTTTCTCTTCATTTGTTTTAAACCCACCCAGATATTGCTGATTCTCCTTGGTGTACTCCCAAGCATTTATTTCACTCAATGAAATTTAAATTTTATTATGTGATCCATGGGGTTCCTCTGAATTTGGCACTGCTTTGGAAGTTTCAGTCATTTGACTGAGCCAAGAGAAATTCTGTTCAGAAGACAAAATATGGAATTTTAGCAATAACAATGTTGCATTGGCATATATGAATACTGAATTAATGTGACAGGAAAACATCATTAACTTTTAATAATATTTTCTGAAACAGAAAATCTGGAAACCAAGTTTATGTTATTTTAGATAAATTTAAAACAAAGAGATGTGCACATGTACATGTTATGGCTTGGTTATGAGGTGTTCTCCCCCACCAAATCTGTTTGTACTTTTGCAAGAATGTTTGGAGGTAAAATGATTGAATTGTAAGAGTTGTAACCTAATCAGTACATCCTAGCTTGAATGGACTGACTGGATGGTAACTGGAAGTAGGTGAATCACGGCTGGATGAGGTGGGTCGCTGGAAGGGCTGTTCTTCACTGTGGCCTTTTTCTCCCTCCCTCTCGATGCTTCCTGACTGCCTTTCATGAAGCAGCACTCTTCCACCATGCCCTTCCATAATTGCTAACTCAACTTGGGCCCAGATCGATGGAGTTGGCCCACCATGGACTGAACCTCTGATACACGATCCAAAATAACTTTTCCTCCTCTAAATTGTTCTTGTCACAGTGATACAAAGCTGGCTAACACACATATAAATAAAATTATAAAGATATTATAAAAATATCATAAGAGGAAAAATGAGTACTCTCAAGTTAAATTGTTATATTATGAAGGAATTTGATATAATGTCCATATATCTGATAATCTGATTTCATAATTTAGTCATAGATGTGATGTTTGTCGCAAAGGTACTGCACCCATACCTTGTCAAATTTGGGGAAAATAGAAAAGTAATGTCAGAAATAACAACAAAAATCTTCTATACCAATACAGAAGAATGAACACAATGGCTTGTCAGATTTACAGGCTTGAAAGTCGCCATAAACTCTAGGTAAATTTTCAACAAATTTACTGTGTAAAGTAAAAGAAAAAAAAAACAATAACAACTTCTCATCCTTTTGGAAAATAAATAGCTGTGTCACAATTTTCTCTTACAAAGCCTATGATAAACTCATAAATTTAACAAGGATATGTTTATAATTCCACAGTTCAGAAAGACGCAGGATCTTGCATTGCAAATCAAATGCTCAGGCCTCTTGTTTAGCTTATTATGTTTACAGTGAGACAGACACCCTCAGGAGGAGAGAGGAAGGGAAGGTGGTATATCCCTCCTTTATATTAAACAAAAATAATCCCATCATTTTACTCTCACACAGCAACCAGCAACAATTTGAATGGCATTAAGAAACTGAGTGCTTGAGGGACTTTATGTAAATGTGTGTGTGGGGGGGTCTCTTTTTTGATAAATTACTGACTTTACTGAATCATGAGTGATAAATGTAATTGAGTTTACAGAATTTTAATATGAACAGTCAACATATGGTTAAAACCCCTTTCCATATATTTGGAAATCATTTGTATGGTTATATTAACCATACCATCTCTTGATTAAATTAGCCTCAAATAAGAACATGTATGTAAAATTTAAACTTAAGATTTAAACTTAAGATTCAAACAAGATGCTTATTAATTTAAAGTAAAAAGGAATTTTAATGGAATTGTAAAAGATTCCATTTTAAATAAGAATGCATACTGAAATGTGTGTAAGCTTTGGGAAGAAAATTACTAAAATCTAAAAAGGGTCATTTATATTTCTATAAATGGAGGAACAATTTACTCTTGACAAGAAAAACTCAGCATTGTAAAGATATGACCTTCTGAATTAATGCCTAAGTACAATAAAAATTCAGTGAAAATATCAAGGTAATCTTTTTCCTGATTAGACAAAGTGTTTCTATAGTTCACACAGACATTTTTGACAAGAGAACTTCTGTAAAAGTAGGAAACTTTTAGTTCTTTAGCTCATAATTTATAAAATGTACCGCTAAAGTTTTAGCAATTAAAATAATTTGGTATTGCCACAGACATAGATGGGATGAAACTGATATCCATGAAACAGATTGTAATCAAAAATAAAGAGCAATGGATACAGATTTCAATGTAAATATTAAAACCAAAATTTCAAGAAAAATTATGGTGAGTGTTAAAATATAATTTAGATGAAGTCCTTTATAATATATACTAAAACTAGAAAACAAAAGGTAGATTTAATGATAAAATATCTAAGACAGAATTAAACTTCTCTATTGCAAAACTATGTCCTTAACACAATTACAAGATAAATTGGAAAAAAATAATATTACAGTATATTTGACAAAGAGTTGATAACTCCAATATACAAAGAATTCTTACAAATCAATAGATAATAAGAACCTAGAAAACATTCCAATAATTCAGGGGAAAATCCATTTTAAAATATTCTATTTAAAAATTCAACTTCATTAATAGAAATAAGAAAATATCTACTAAATTGATTACTCACTTTTTATCAGATTAATTAAAAAATGGTATACAAAACTGCAAATGGTATATATTTCCTACCTTGCTGTTAAGAGTAGAAATTAATACAATCTCTAGGAAGTGATTTGAAAATATGCAGCAAAATTTAAATATATATTCACCATGATTCAGGAAATAATTCCACAAAGGTAAGTGCCAAGTGATTAAAAATATATAATATGTGGATAATCATTGTTTCATTGTTTATAGGAGCAAATTATTGCAAATAATCATAATGTACACAAACCAGCTTTAAGTTTTGTATTTTAATTTTTTGAATAAAGATGTTTATGCCAGTATTCTATGAAGCCCATTTTAAAAATTATGAAATATAGATATATTGGTAGTGAAGTAGAATTACTTTTGATAATTATTTTGTGAAAAAAGCAGGTAACAAAATAATGTTTATAAAATTATCTCATTTACAAAAAGAAATTTTATTTGTGTATCCATGTGTAGATATTCCTGAAGAGAGACATTTGGAAGGATGAGAGATTTTAATATTTCCTCATCTGATCTCCTGTTTTAATTGCTTATTCTTATAAATTTTGTTGTATTTGTCATTATAAAAATGCTTTCTCCCTATGGCTTTCCATATTGGCTGCACCAATTTGCAGTCCCACCAGCAGTGTATGAGTGTACCTTTTTCCCCACATCCTCACCAACACTTATTGTTGTTTGTATGCATAATTGCTGCCATTGTGACTGGAGTGAGATAAAATCTTATAGTGGTTTTGATTTTCATTTCTCTAATTGTTAATGATGATGAACATTTTTTCATTATTTGTTGATTGATTGTACATCATCTTCTGAGAGGTGTCTCTTCAGGTCCTGGACCCATTTGTTGATTGGGTTATTTGGTTTTTATTGTGTTTAGCATTTTTAGTTCTTTATGTACCCTAGAGATTCGTGCTCTATCTGATGTGTGAGGGGTAAAGATTTGCTCCCAAGATGGAGGCTCTCTGTTCACCTCACAGATTGTTTCTTTTGCTGAGAAGAAGCTTTTTAGTTTGACCATCTCATTTATTGATTGTTGACTTTAATTCTTGTGCCACAGGAGTCTCATTAAGGAAGTTGAGGCCTAACCCCTCATGTTGGAGATTAGGGCCTACTTTTTCTTCTATTAGATGTAGGGTCTCTGGTTGTATTCCTACTTCCTTGATCCATTTTGAGTTTTTTTGCAGGGTGAGAGATAGGGGTTTAATCTCATTTTGTTGCGTATGGATTTCCAGTTTTCCCAGCACCATTTATTAAAGAGGTGATCTTTTCTCCAGTGCATGTTCTTGGCACTTTTGTCTAATATAAGATAATTGTAATTTTGTGGGTTAGTTTCTGTGTCATCTATTCTGTACCATTGGTCTACCAGTCAGTTTTGGTGCTGTTTTTGTTACTATTGCTCTGTAGTGTAGTTTAAGGTCTGGTATAGGGATGCCACCTGCTTCACTCTTCCTGCTAAGGATTGCTTTAACTATTCTGGGTCTCTTTTTTTCTAGATAAATTTCAGGATTGATTTTTCTATTTCTATGAGGAATGTCATTGGAATTTTGATCAGAATTGCATTACATCTGTATAGTGCTTTTGGAAGTATGGTCATTTTGATAATATTAATTCTGCCTATCCAAGAGCAAGGTAGATCTTTCCATCTTCTAAGGTCTTCTTTAATTTCTTTCTTTAGGGTTCTATAATTTTCATTATATAAATCTTTCACCTCTTTCCTTAAGTTGATTCCCAAGTTTGTTTGTTTGTTTGTTTGTTTTGTTTTGTTTGTTTGTTTGAGGCTATTGTAAATGGGGTAGTTTTCCTAGTTTCTCTTTCAGAGGATTTGTCACTGATGTACAGAAATGCTTTTGATTTATGGGTGTTGGTTTTATATCCAGCCTGGATAACCTGTCTATTGGTGAGGGAATTATATTGACATCACTTGGTATTATTGTATTGGTGTCTGTTTGACTATTTATATTGAGTAGGTTTGAAGAGTGGTTATTTTTTACATTGCCTGTGGCACTAAAGACTGATCACAATTACTGGGACAGTATGACAATATATATCAAAGACATTAAAACTTTTAAATTCTTGACTCCACATTTCCAAATCTAGGAATTTATTTTACAAATAACTACAAAAAGCAAGTCTTGTACCTATCACAAATGAGATCTTTGATGCACAAATGTTGAAACAGTCACAGTCTTCAAGGCCACAGGTTTCTCTCAAGAAAAGTTTTGTTTTTTAAATTTAAGCTAACAATTAAAATGGAATATTTTTACATAGAGACTGTGTGTTCCTGTTTTCTCTTGAAAATTTATAACATTTGGTGCATTAGGGCCTAATATAACCTTGATCATGGACAGCTAGAACTAAGTAGTAGATGCCACTTTGAGACATGCTTTGGTTTAGCAGGTCACACCATTTCTATACTTCACATGCACCATTGATTTTTTCTTTTTAAATAAATTTTCCCCTTTGATTTTACAATTTCTGGCTTAAGATATTTGTTAACTGCTATGGTTTGAACATGTTTGTATATATCTTCCAAAGGCTTCATGTGTTGGAGTTTTGCTCCCAGGATAGTAGATTTAGGAGGTGGTATGGAAACTTTCAGAAATAGGGCCTATTGGGAGATGCTTGGTCATTGGAGGCATGTCTCAGAATAGACTGTGGGACATCAGTATCTCTGGCTTTCCATTTAGTGATGTGATCACTTCTTCCTGTGTGTGTTCCCACCATTGCCATCTGCCATGAGGTGACTCACTAAGAAGGGGGCTCTCACAAGGGCTTTTGTTGTGTTGTTAAATTTTCAGTATTTGAAACTGTGAGCTAAATAAATCCCTTTTATTTATAAATGAGTCTGCCTCATATGTTTTGTTCTAATAATGATAAATAAACTAATACACAAATTGACCAAAGATAGACAATTCAATCCCAGGACTTCTACCTACACAGCTAAGATGTACTACATTTTTGTCTACAGGAGTCTATTTTTTCATTTATAATTCTTCCTTGATCTTGGTCACTGACTTCTCCAGGGATTTTGCTTTGTGAAACAAAACAGGTTTGCTATTTGATTCAGGGCCTAGAAATCTGAAGAGAAGTACATGGACTTAACTGTTTAGTGGAACTTTAAGTTTATCAGATGTTTTGCCTTTATATGTAGTGAGAGTTCCAGGCTCTTGCCATCAGATACTTTCTAATTACTTTCTTCCAATTCATTATTGATTTGCTTTGGATGGAGACCAGATCTATTTATTCTCAATTTCATCGGAAGCCCGTGCAAAATTTTTAGTCTGCCACTACTTCTCCTTAGGCTATGTGTTTCTGCGTTGGGGAAGTATTTTTTTTCCAAATAGCAACATAGCCTGATTTATATTGGAAATCTGTCAAATTGCATTAAATAGTTCTTGATTGAATTAGCAGTTTCCAAGCCTCTTTCTCACAGCTGTCACGGAGTAGAACTGCACAATCTGTTCAGCTAGTTCCAGGGCAGGTGTTTTGTCTTGACAGAAAATTCTTTCTGTATACTAGCTTGTCTGGAGATTAAAAGTTTTCTTAGGAGGATTATGAGAGGAAATCAAGGAGAAACTTTTTTTTTATACCAGCAACTTCACTTTGTGCTTATCAGTTAGTCTAAACCCTGTGGTTTACCTAATTTATAGCTCAGCAAAACTAAAAGTATGGTTCTAGAATCACAGGGCACAAAAGTAGAACTAGACTCAGCTCTATAAAACCAGAGGCTTTTAAAAGAATTTGACACATGCAAAAGATTGCAAAATGCCTAATATTTAACCATCATTATTGTGATTTATTATTTAAACCTTCCAGTTTGATGATGTTCATAAAGATGCTTTGACAAAACAACCTTAAAGAATTGGACTGTAACTTTGAAGGGAAATGAGGAGTAAATTTTAGGGGAGAAAAGCACCTTATTTTATGCATTAAAAAAACAAAACAACTTATGCCCAAAGAAATTAAAGGATGTGCTAACAGACTCACAGACAATGGTAAAGCCAGAATAAAAATACTAATCCTGCACATCATATAATCATATTGTCATCATATAAATGATGTATCATTTAACATATAAAACTCTTTTCAATCAAAAGCTTTAAATCAGGAAGGCAGCATGGGACATCCACCATATGTACATACACACACCCCTCAAATAGCACTTGAAGCCAATAGTTCTCTTCCAGGTTAGCAAACCATAGTAGAAATGTGCTAATCAACAAACCCTAATGTGTTCCTCATAGCAACCTGTAGGAAAAGAACAATAGGCCATTCAAAAGTAAGTGAAAAGTTCACTTTTGAAAGAAGTTTACTAGCTAATGAAAATCATCATTAATTATGAGGAGAGATAAACCAAACAACACATTTCTGCTTGATGAGACTTGAGTGAGTTTGAACATAAAGCATTCATAGAAGTCATCTTCTATGGGCTAATTGGACTTTGGGACAGTTACAATAGAGCTGAAGAAGTGGAACAGATCCAAAGACAGGGAACTCTCCTGCAGAGGTTAGATCTAGAAGAGGTCACTGGGTGATACAAATATCCTCAGATGATTGTCTTAAACATTATCATCAATACAAAGATGTTCAAACCAAATGTTAAGAAGGACATCTGAGGCACCAATTCTCTCTGTAATTCAAGAGTAGAGGTAATGCTGTTAGATAATCCCCAGCATATAGCAGCCTCTTGCCATTCCTGTGGGAGAGGTGCCACAGGGCCCAGTCCTAGGGAAACTAAGTTGGCAGGAGCTAGACAGCTCTGGTCCTACAAAAGATCTTGGAGACTAGGGAGAGGAATTAGACCAACCAACTGTGAATACATCCTTTGAGTCTGTGGAGAGGGTTGGAAGATGGACTAATTGTAAAAACATTAAGTAATAGGCCAATGATCCACTGATGGCTCGCTGCATTTTGAACAGGTTTTATAATCTTTAAATTTCCTTATAAAGTCTAGTTATTTGAAATTAAATAAATACCATCTATAAAAACACCTAAAGTAGTTACAGGCACGCACAAAAATATGTGTTACCTTGCTCTGAAATCAGGGCACATACTGGTTTTCATTGGCTTTAAATTTCTGTCAACATGGCACATTTATCTACAAGAGGTTGTTCTAGTGCACACCGCTGTGTTATAATCATTCACATGACTAATGTAGTAAGGGATTTTACTTCACTGAAATAGAGATATGAAACAATTTTATGCATTTTAACAAGTAGGCAAAAATTCCTCTAAGTATTCTCTTAGGAACAACAGAAAAAGAAGCTAACAGAAGGAAGCAGGTCTGGAGGTAGGAAGGGAGACTGTGTATTAGGGAAGATATTGTTGCAAACTGTTGCTATTCTTTACAGATCCTTCTAGGAAAAGGTGTGAAGGATTATCAGTGTTAATGCATTCCAAAGACATCAGAAATAAAAAAATGATGGCATGGTAGGGGAGTCATACTCCTGATATGACTAACGGGATATGTAATAATTTAACAAATCTTACGGTTCTGTTAATCGGTATATAAGATAACAGAAAAATATATATTCTCACTTATTTTCTAATTGAGGTAAATTCTATATAAATTGTATATAATATACGAATAGCTATCTATTTAAGTCTCCTCCTGCTGCCAATTGGAAGTATTTCAGGGTTTTAACATACCAATGGTCCATCTTATGAGAGCTGCATGACCTAGCCTTCAGTTTGTTTCTTAATCTCTTTTCTCCATTCTGCTTTCTAGCCACACCACACTGCTTCCATTTCCCTTAATACATTGTGCTATTTCATGCCACCTGGTTTTTTCACATGACCTCCTTTGCCCAGGGTAGACTCAATGTATGTTTTGTTGTTGTTGTTTTTGTTTTTTGCCTGGCAAAAGTTTCATCATCTTTCAAAAGCTGTCTCATGCCATTTCTTCAACACATACTTTTCTGGCTTCCAAGAGTTGGGATCCTGGTTTATTTCTACCTCTTTTCCATTGATAACAGAATCTGTGATGTAAGATATCCTAAAACTCCCGGAGTAGTATTCAGAAGGCTAATCCATTTTCTCAAGCACTTAGTCACACTTCAGTATTAGTTATAGTCTCCTCTTTTGAACCATGGTAGGGATAGTAATTTCAAATGTAGAGAAAGTTCTTGCTCCTGGTATAAGCTGTGTTAAATAGATTCTTCTGTAAAAGGTTAGACAGGCACTTAGACTAGTTTCTAAATACATGCAGCTGAACTTCTACCTGATGTTAAGTCAATACCCAGCCAGCAAAATTTGCCTCCCTCTCCGCTACATGTTCTCGCAGCTAACAGGATAGATGAACAGTGTAACTAAGAAAATATGTAAGGGAGCAGCCAAAAAGAGAGAAAATATGTTATCTGTCTGGAAACCCAGAGCTTTCTCTTTATAAGAGAAAACAAAATCCAAACAAGATTTGAGCATTCTTGAAGATAGAATAAAATTTTGTAAAGGGAGAAAATAAAAACAAAAAGTCAAGTTCTAGGTAATAATGCTTATGCCTCTGAAGGACAATAGTCAAAGACTCAACTACCAAGTTTCTCCATGCCCACTTTTATAACACCTCTCCCCCAAGATGTTCTTCTGTTGAACAACAAGATAAATATTTATTTATCTTGCGACCACTTCTAAATATTTATTTCTAAATAAAAGCAATCTATATTTTTATTTAAAATAAAATGGAGTGCAAGCCAGATTGAGTCCTTCGTATAGAAGATGTGCTCCTCTCATTGCTAGCTACCTGCAGCAAGATAACTGCCAGACAAGCTTCCTTAGATCTGCCTTCTACAGTACTCCCCCATCCCTGCCCTGGCTCCTCATCCTTCACATGGTAGGAACAGAGTGTCACAAGAAATGTCTGAAAGCACAATGATGGAAAGAAGCAGAGACTGCAGGGGCTATTTGGAGAAGCACTGAAGCGTTTAGATTTCTCACATTGATGACATCGAGTCACAAAATAGAAGGGGAAAATGAATACATTTTGTTTCACTTTGTCTTCAAGACAGTATTACTTCTTCTTGTACAATTTTCAGTGCATTCTTCAGAATAACTTTGCCTTTTTTGAGGACATGAAGTTTCACTGTTTCCCTGAAAATGTTTGCTAGTTATCTTCAGCCCAAATACGTTCTGTTCAGTTTTCTTTGGACTCTTCTAATTAGTCTTCTGTAACATTACATCTAATTATTTTTATTCTCTCTGGCCCTATTATACATAGGTGAAGCACCTTATTATTTCCATTTCCAAGAACACATCCTGCTTAGTATTTTTATTTCCATGATACTCAGTCTAAAGGACCAGCTCATTTCTACTCTTTTATGGGTTACTTGTCTTAAATTCACTTTCTAAAATAATCCTCTGGTAAAGAAGTTTATGAATATGTAAAGTTGAAAGGGAAAAATTAAAGTTCATTTTGAAAAGCATGTTTTAATGCCTACTCTTCTGAGGTACATTACCAGCATGGGCAAGAATGACTCCTGTCTGCCTCAGAGATCCTCAGGGTCACACGTAGGCAGAGTAGGAATGTCATTATATGGGATGATTTCAGGGACCTGAGAAGGTCCCATACATACTCTTCCAGATCCTGTCTCACTCGTTCCCTAAAAACCTTAAATTCCTTAGATAAAAGCTGATCTCTTGGTTCATCAACAAAAAATACACTTTAAATACACTAACCTTACAAGAGAAGTGGATAAGATAAAATACAAAGATGCAAAGGATTTATGTTTTTCCTCCATGAGGTGAAGTTCTGAATAGGGGAGGGTATCATCACACAACACAACAGGCTCCATGCAGGATTTACACACAATGGGACAAATGGCACAGAGGAAATCTGGGAAAACTAGAAAACAGTTTATTTGCTATGTCATTTTTAAAAAAATTTGTGATCTTCAGGATTACAGTTGATAGGGCTCAAGATATTATTTTAGTCAATTTCTCTTCTAAAAAATATAAAGAAATTAAGAAGGCCACCTGGGTTCATATGTCCTTTGCTTTTCCCCCCCTCTATTTTTATTCCTTTCCTCCAAAAATTAACACTTTTCTCAATGTAAGAGACAAACACACCAAATCCTGCGCAAGGTGGTGAAGTTTCAAGAAACTATCTGCTATCACTGACATCAAGGAATCTCAGCAGCATTCATTCATTCCTGGTGCTAAGTGTGAAGTTCAGCTTCCACCATGGATGTTTGAGGAAAGCTTCTACTATAAAAGAGAATAAATAGATCAGAACCAAGGAACTAAACAGAGAAGAGTCAATATTAAAACTAATATTATCTGGTAGATACACAATTATATTTATTAAAAAAAGAGGAGGATGATATAGAAAAAAAATCTGCACAAAAGTTGGAATTGTTGGATTAAAATTGATTCCTATTGCAAAAATTTTTAAAAATCAATAAAATTTTGGGACAAAAAAGTTGAACAACATTTGTAAAATAGCAGAGAGATGGGAGTTAGAGAGTTAACTGAGAAGTACTATGTCTGCACATTTGCAATTCCAAAGAGTTAGGAAAAACAAAGGGAGAAAAGTCATCAGAGTATTTCCTGGAATGGAAGGCAGTGCATTTCCAAAATAAAAGAACATGGTCTCAGACACTGAATAAGGAAAAGACCCATTCCAAGGCACAATGCTATGAAATGTCAAAACCAACTGCAGATTTTGAAAAGCTTCCAGCTAAAAAAGTGAGATCATAGGAAAAACACAGGAAATAAGGATTGAATCAGTTATCCTGACAAGTAGACCATAATCAGGAGCATACTGGAGCAATGCCTTCACATTTTTCAAGAAAATAATCTCAGAATCTAAACATCTATATCAAACTTAGGAATCAATCAAGTATCAAGGTAGACTAATTATAATCCTCAGAAGTACAGAGTCTTACAATGTTACCTCCCAATCATCTTTGTTGGGAAGCTAATGGAGGGCAGCTCCATGAAATCAGAGACACAAATCAATATAGAGACTCAGGAAATGGAAAACCCAGCAGGGAAGCCGGTAGGGGGAATTTCTGCATAATCTGCCAGGCAATGTTCCAGAAAGTTAGCAGTGGACAGAAACATCAGCCTAAATTTGGTAGGAATTTGATGATGATTGGCACAGGCAAAAGAAAATCACCTTTTAAGAATGATGTATGAGAGTGGAACCTCCATTTACTATTTTTTTAAGAAGTCAATAACTGATATCTAAACTTGGTCAATTATGCAAGTCATAGAAACTAGAATTCATCCTCTTTGAAACCAGTCATAGTAAAACTTTTTTCCCCAAAGCCAACCATAAAACCTTAAAATATTACTCCAATCTTCTTAGAGCCAGCCATAAAGAAATTCTCTGATTTAACTTGGCTAATAATCAATTATAAGACTCCCATCCCAGAAAGAGACTCTTGTCCCATACTTGAGTGGAAGGGATGCTTCACAAAGAGGCTAAGAAGAATCTGAACAGAGAGGCCTTGCTACTTGCATTAGCCCACACCCACCTGGGTACAAAGTCTGGTCCCAATCCTACTTGATTGGCCATACTCCACCAAATTGGGCGTAACAATGGAGAGTTCACCATGGGATTTTGGAGCGGTCAATCTGAAGTCTGCGGGTCACATAAAATAATGATCTTATGATTCTGTTATGCTTTGCTCTTGTTAACCTATCTTTTGATATAGTGATGTCAGCCATGATTAGTGATGTCAGCCATGATCCATTTGGTAGGCAGAAAGAGAGGATTACTCTGTTTTCTATCCCATAGAGTATGCCATTTTAAAATATGGAGTCAAATACTAGAATAGCTACAAGGGTGAGAAGTGGTATTCTCTGTGAGAAAAAATTGTGAAAGATTTTGAGATGGGCCAACAGGTCACTCAGTGACTTCAGTAGAAAACTCTGCATTGTCTAGAGCACATCTTTCCTGGTTATAAGATTCTATTGGGGTTGTGTCCTTCCTTGTCTTTCAGTTATTGTGTGGTTCTGTAGAAAGAGGAGTAATTTGTAGAAAACTACAAGCAATGCAAACAGTTCCTGAGGGACAAATGCATTTGTCTGGTGATGTGATTCTCCTTTAAAGTGACTTCCTCATTAATTGATGAATTAAATGCTTTGATATATGTCCATTTAATATATGTTTTTGCCACTTTTGAAAATGATTCTTTCCCATCTCTGGGAGTGGCCATTAGAGATGGGGAGGAGTAGGGCAGAAGAACTCTGATTTTTTATTACAGGCCTCATTTTGATAAAAATAGCAACAAAATTTTAAAACATTCTTTCAATGCCACCATATAAATTAAACATTACTATATAATAAGAGTCGTGTAAAATGCACTGCACACTTAGATGAAGCTATTTTATATGGCAGAAGCAATTGAATAAACAGGGTGTGAGCAGGTGAAAGAGTGAAATAATGACTTTTGAATCAAAGTTTTCTTTCTTTGCTTTCCTACATGAAAAATGACCCCTCTCTTTCCTTGGAATTCTTCTGGATGCTCCCTTCCTCTTTGATTTATGTTGCTTTGGCCACTCTTATTTACATGATCTCTGATCCAGGTCTTCCTTTGGGAGCCTCAGACACTGTCTTTGTCCTATTCAGTACTTCCCTCACAAGCTTTGTCACAGATGCCACCCAGGAACTGTCCAGCAAGGGAAATGCTCAGAGAGAACAAGTGGAATGAAAATTGAGCACCACACCTCTTGGTGAAAATATTGTCTGGCCTGAGTACAAAGTGTATCGTCACTTGCTCTGGCAGAGAATGGAAGGTATTCAGGGCAAGAACTGTGTCTCCTCTATTAAGTTGTGCACAGCACACAATATGCCCACAGTACTTGAACACTAATAATTAATTCCATTCACTGCAAAAGTATCCAGCATGTTCTCAGCCAGAGAGAGGAAACAAAATATGGACTTCAGTCTCAAATGAAGAATGTATTTTACAAATATCTGACTATGGATTATAATACTTGGCAAATTGTACTAAAAACAAAATGTCTAACAATTTTATCTATGTAAAGTTGTTTGTGCTTCAGAGAAATTTTTAAAGGAGTTTGCTTATCTGACAAGTTTGCCAGAGTCCTAGTTAAAAATGTGCATTTTACATTCAGTCTCAGTGACATCAAGAGATCCACATCTTTTTCTTTTCTTTTCATTGCTCAGTGCCAGTCGCTTCAGAGGTCAGTACTTTCCATTCCAGATAAGCAGAGAGAGAGTTGTTAAATGAGAGCCAGTCTCAGGCTTGAAGCTTTGTTTATACACAGAAAATAAAGAACCCCAGTGAGAATATTTTATATGGGAAATGGCTGATCTCAAAGTTTTTCCAAAAGCCTGAGTTAGAGTGTTCCTAACTTTACCACAGCATATTAGCAGTACAAAATAAAGCATTAGAAAATGAAGACTCTGAAGAAGCCACTGTTAACTGCTTGCAACATTGAAATGGGGACGAGGGGGGGGCTTGCTCAAATGCCCTGGCACCCTCATAAGAAAGGGATGGGATTCCTGCAGCTTAAATTCTGCTTCTTTTCTTCACATTCAAAAGACCAACTAGCAACAGTGAAAATCCTTTTAACATTTTCCTCCTAAGGAAATGACTTTTGCATTTTGTGTCTTATTATTCCTTAAGGGCTTATGTATCCACACATCTAATGGCCTATTTTCAGTTACTAACTGGGAACTCTGACATGCTTCTTTAATAGGACCTAACATAAAGGGCTGTGGTGAGAAGCAAGTGACTTTCAGTACATGAAAGAGATTTACATCTAGTAAGTTTCCCATACTTTTTAGCCATAGTAATCATAATTGTGGTTGTTGAATTAAAGTCATTCAATAAATGATCTAGTAGATGATAAATGTCTCATTTTACAATTGTTGAGTATGTGGAAAGGTGTCATATAATTATTATTTAAGTAGGGTTATGTTTACATGATTAAGAAAGTTAATTAGGACTCCTTTGTTAAAATAATATTTCCCTTCTAAAATTGGGAGGATATTACTGTAAACAGGATAAAGATAAATATAAAGGAGGCATAATCCAAGTTGTTAAGAAGTAATATTTAAGTAGGGGCAGACCAGAGCCACCGCCCGTGCCCACAAGGTAGGCAGACCTGCGACCGACCGGTGGAAGAGGCCCAGCGGCCGGCCGGGGTGGTAGGCACGTCACCCCAATTGGAGTAGGAGCAGAGCAGAGCCTTCGCTCATGCCGGGGACAGGCCCAGCGGTCCGTGGGTGTGGTAGACAAGTCACACCAATTGGAGGAGGGGCAGAGCAGAGCCGCCGCCTGCACCTGCAAGGTAGGCAGACCTGCAACCGACCGGCGGATCAGGCACGGTGGCCTGCCGGCGTGGTACACATGTCACCCCAATTGGAGTAGGGGCAGAGAAGAGCTTTCGCCTGCGCCCAGGACAGGCCCAGCGGCCCACCAGCGCAGTAGTCACGTCACCCCAATTGGAGTAGGGGCAGAGCAGAGCCGCCTCCCGCGCCCAGAATAAGCCCAGCGACCCGCCGGCGTGGTAGACACGTCATCCCAATTGGAGTAAGGGCAGAGCAGAGCCGCCGCCCGCACCTGCAAGGTAGGCAGACCTGCGACCAACCAGCAAAACAGGCCCAGGGGTCCGCGGGCGTGGTAGACACAGCACACCAATTGGAGGAGGGGCAGAGCAGAGCCGCCGCCCGCGCCTGCAAGGTAGGCAGACCGCTGCCCGACCCTGCAAGAGAGACTTTTCAACTACACAAGAGCAATATAAATATATAGGGGGAAAATTTCAAAAACACAACAGTTTCACCAAGCAGAAAGAAACGCGAGCAGTATGAAAAGACAAGGAAAGAAAGGACCACAAACAATGCAGGTCAACTCTAGAAGAGGTAACAGCTGCAGCAGATGGAATGTCAGATAAAGAATTCAGGAAATACATACTTCAGATGATCTGGAGTCTCAAGGAAGACATTAGACAGCAAAATCAGACAATGAAAGATCACTTCGACAATGAATTACACAAACAAATCCAGGAAGCAAAAGATCAACTATACAGGGAGATAGAGGTTATAAAAAACAAATAAACAGAAATCCTAGAAATGCAGGAAGCAATAAACCAACTTAAAAACTCAATTGAGAATACTACCAGCAGACTAAAACACTTACAAGATAGAACATCAGACAATGAAGAAAAAGTATTTCAACTTGAAAAGAACATAGACAGCTCAGCAAGACTGTTAAGAAACCATGAGCAGAACATCCAAGAAATATGGGATAACATAAAGAGACCAAACTTAAGAGTCATTGGGATACAGGAAGGTATAGAGGTCCAAACCAAAGGAATGAGCAATCTATTCAATGAAATAATTCGAGAAAACTTCCCAGACTTGAAGAATGAGACAGAATCCCATATCCTAGACGCCTACAGGACGCCGAATGTGCAAAATCATAAGAGATCCACACCTAGACACATTATAATGAAGATGCCCAACATACAGAATAAGGAGAGAATTTTAAAAGCTACAAGAGAAAGGAAGCAGATTACATTTAGGGGTAAGCCAATCAGGATAACAGCTGATCTTTCAACACAGACTCTGAAAGCTAGAAGATCCTGGAATAACATATTTCAAACACTGAAAGAAAATGGGTTCCAACCAAGAATTGTGTATCCAGCGAAATTAAGCTTCAGGATGGAAGATGAAATTAAAACCTTCCACGATAAACAAAAGTTAAAAGAATTTGCAGCTACAAAACCATCTCTTCAAAACATCCTCGGCAAAACATTACATGAGGAGGAAATGGAAAATAACAATGAAAACCAACAGTGGGAGGTAGGACAGTAAAGGGGGGGAAATAATCAAAGAGGAAAACAAACCATGTTTAGTAACATAAATAAACAAATATGGCTGGAAGAACAACCCATATCTCAATAATAACCCTAAATGTTAATGGTTTAAATTAAGAGACACAGGCTAGTAGAATGGATCACAAAACAAGACCCAACAATATGCTGCCTACAGGAGACGCGTTTGATAGGAAAAGACATACATAGGCTGAAGGTGAAAGGTTGGGAAAAATCATATCACTCATATGGACTTCAGAAACAATCAGGAGTGTCCATACTCATATCAAATAAAATAGATTTCAAGCCAAAGTT
Source organism: Marmota flaviventris (assembly GCF_047511675.1). Classification (NCBI taxonomy): domain Eukaryota; kingdom Metazoa; phylum Chordata; class Mammalia; order Rodentia; family Sciuridae; genus Marmota; species Marmota flaviventris. Next base: position 77,017,546 of record NC_092500.1, on the reverse strand, counting down.
CATCAAAAGGTATAAAGAGGGACACTACATACTGCTCAAGGGAACCATACACCAACAAGACATAACAATCATAAATATATATGCCCCAAACAATGGTGCAGCTATGTTCATCAAACAAACTCTTCTCAAGTTCAAGAGTCTAACAGACCACCATTAAATAATCATGAGAGACTTCAACACACCTCTCTCACCAATGGACAGATCTTCCAAACAAAAGTTGAATAAGGAAACTATAGAACTCAATAACACAATTAATAACCTAGACTTAATTGACATATATAGAAGATACCAGCCAACATCAAGCAGTTACACTTTTTTTTCTCAGCAGCACATGGATCCTTCTCAAAAATAGATCATATATTATGTCACAGGGCAACTCTTAGACAATATAAAGGAGTAGAGATAATACCATGCATCTTATCTGATCATAATGGAATGAAACCGAAAATCAACAATAAAAGAAGGAAGGAAAAATCATGCATCACTTGGAGAATGAACAATAGGTTACTGAATGATCAATGGGTTATAGAAGACATCAAGGAGGAAATTAAAAAATTCTTAGAGATAAATGAAAACACAGACACAACATATCGGAATCTATGGGACACATTGAAAGCAGTTCTAAGAGGAAAATTCATTGCTTGGAGTTCATTCCTTAAAAAAAGAAAAAAACAACAAATAAATGATCTCATACTTATCTCACAATCCTTGAAAAAGAAGAGCAAAACAACAGCAAAAGAAGTAGAAGGCAAGAAATAATTAAAATCAGAGCTGAAATTAATGAAATCGAAACAAAAGAAACAATTGAAAAAATTGACAAAACTAAAAGTTGGTTCTTTGAAAAAATAAACAAAATCGACAGACCCTTAGCCATGCTAACAAAGAGAAGAAGAGAGAGAACTCAAATTACTAGCATACGGGATGAAAAAGGCAATATCACAACAGACACTTCAGAAATACAGAAGATAATCAGAAATTATTTTGAATCCTTATACTCCAATAAATTAGAAGATAGTGAAGGCATCGATAAATTTCTTAAGTCATATGATCTGCCCAGATTGAGTCAGGAGGATATAGACAACCTAAACAGACCAATATCAATTGAGGAAATAGAAGAAACCATCAAAAGACTACCAACTAAGAAAAGCCCAGGAATGGATGGTTATACAGCAGAGTTTTACAAAACCTTTAAAGAGGAACTAATACCAATACTTTTCAAGCTATTTCAGGAAATAGAAAAAGAGGGAGAACTTCCAAATTCATTCTACGAGGCCAACATCACCCTGATTCCTAAACCAGACAAAGACACTTCAAAGAAAGAAAACTACAGACCAATATCTCTAATGAACCTAGATGCAAAAATCCTCAATAAAATTCTGGCGAATTAGATACAAAAACATATCAAAAAAATTGTGCACCATGATCAAGTAGGATTCAACCCTGGGATGCAAGGCTGGTTCAATATACGGAAATCAATAAATGTTATTCACCACATCAATAGACTTAAAAACAAGAACCATATGATCATCTCGATAGATGCGGAAAAAGCATTCGACAAAGTACAGCATCCCTTTATGTTCAAAACTCTAGAAAAACTAGGGATAACAGGAACATACCTCAATATTGTAAAAACAATCTATGCTAAGCCTCAGGCTAGCATCATTCTGAAAGGAGAAAAACTGAAGGCATTCCCTCTAAAATCTGGAACAAGACAGGGATGCCCTCTCTCACCACTTCTGTTCAACATAGTTCTCGAAACACTGGCCAGAGGAATTAGACAGATGAAAGAAATTAAAGGCATAAAAATAGGAAAAGAAGAACTTAAATTATCACTATTTGCAGGTGACATGATTCTATACCTAGCAGACCCAAAAGGGTCTACAAAGAAACTATTAGAGCTAATAAATGAATTCAGCAAAGTGGCAGGATATAAAATCAACATGCATAAATCAAAGGCATTCCTGTATATCAGCAACAAATCCTCTGAAATGGAAATGAGGACAACCACTCCATTCAAAATATCCTCAAAAAAAATAATAAAATACTTGGGAATCACCCTAACAAAAGAGGTGAAAGATTTATACAATGAAAACTACAGAACCCTAAAGAGAGAAATAGAAGAAGATCTTAGAAGATGGAAAAATATACCCTGTTCATGGATAGAACTAACATCATCAAAATGGCGATATTGCCAAAAGTTCTCTATAGGTTTAATGCAATGCCAATCAAAATCCTAACGGCATTTCTTGTAGAAATAGAGAAAGCAATCATGAAATTCATATGGAAAAATAAAAGACCAAGAATAGCAAAAACAATGCTAAGCAGGAAGTGTGAATCAGGTGGTATAGCGATACCAGACTTCAAACTATACTACAGAGCAATAGTAACAAAAACAGCATGGTACTGGTACCAAAACAGGTGGGTGGACCAATGGTACAGAATAGAGGACACAGAAACCAATCCACAAAACTACAACTATCTTATATTTGATAAAGGGGCTAAAAGCATGCAATGGAGGAAGGATAGCATCTTCAACAAATGGTGCTGGGAAAACTGGAAATCCATATGCAACAAAATGAAACTGAATCCCTTTCTCTCGCCATGCACAAAAGTTAATTCAAAATGGATCAAGGAGCTTGATATCAAATCAGAGACACGGCGTCTGATAGAAGAAAAAGTTGGCTACGATCTACATACTGTGGGGTCGGGCTCCAAATTCCTCAACAGGACACCCATAGCACAAGAGTTAATAACTAGAATCAACAAATGGGACTTACTCAAACTAAAAAGTTTTTTCTCAGCAAAAGAAACAATAAGAGAGGTAAATAGGGAGCCTACATCCTGGGAACAAATCTTTACTCCTCACACTTCAGATAGAGCTCTAATATCCAGAGTATACAAAGAACTCAAAAAATTAGACAATAAGATAACAAATAACCCAATCAACAAATGGGCCAAGGACCTGAACAGACACTTCTCAGAGGAGGACATACAATCAATCAACAAGTACACGAAAAAATGCTCACCATCTCTAGCAGTCAGAGAAATGCAAATCAAAACCACCCTAAGATACCATCTCACTCCAGTAAGATTGGCAGCCATTATGAAGTCAAACAACAACAAGTGCTGGCGAGGATGTGGCGAAAAGGGTACACTTGTACATTGCTGGTGGGACTGCAAATTGGTGCAGCCAATCTGGAAAGCAGTATGGAAATTTCTTGGAAAGCTGGGAATGGAACCACCATTTGACCCAGCTATTCCCCTTCTCGGTCTATTCCCTAAAGACCTAAAATGAGCATGCTACAGAGACACTGCTACATCGATGTTCATAGCAGCACAATTCACAATAGCAAGACTGTGGAACCAACCTAGATGCCCTTCAATAGACTAATTGATTAAAAAAATGTGGCATTTATACACAATGGAGTATTATTCTGCATTAAAAAATGACAAAATCATAGAATTTGCAGGGAAATGGATGGCATTAGAGCAGATTATGCTAAGTGAAGCTAGCCAATCCCTAAAAAACAGATGCCAAATGTCTTCTTTGATATAAGGAGAGTAACTAAGAACAGAGTAGGGACAAAGAGCATGAGAAGAAGATTAACATTAAACTGGGATGAGAGGTGGGAGGGAAAGGGAGAGAGAAGGGAAATTGCATGGAAATGGAAGGAGACCCTCAGGGTTATACAAAAGTACATACAAGAGGAAGTGAGGGGAAAGGGAAAAATAATACAAGGGGGACAAATGAATGACAGTAGAGGGGGTAGACAGAGAAGAGGGGAGGGGAGGGGAGGGGAGGGGAGGGGGATAGTAGAGGATAGGAAAGGCAGCAGAATACAACAGACACTAGTATGGCAATGTGTAAATCAATCGATATGTAACTGATATGATTCTGCAATCTGTATACGGGGTAAAAATGGGAGTTCATAACCCACTTGAATCAAAGTGTGAAATATGATATATCAAGAACTATGTAATGTTTTGAACAACCAACAATAAAAAAATTAAAAACAAAAGAAATCACAATAAAAAAAACACCAAAAAAAGTAATATTTAAACATCAATAGATAATCTTGGTAAGATAGTCAAATTAACAAGAGGAAACAAAATAATAATAATAAAAATATTATATCTCACAAGTAAGTAAATAATTCAAACTAAAACAGTGGGCTAACACCTAAAGTCACTAAATATATATTTCAACAGTATAGGTAAGTTTGGCAAGGGTACAGACAATCGGTACAATGCATTTCTACAAGGAATAGAAGTTATCATTTTTAACATGATGATTGATAAGTTAGACTGCTAAGCAACTTCACTATATAAAATATATACTTAGGAAAGTAATTCAAAGGAATTTTTGAAAAATATCAGTACGAATAAGTGTGGGCGGGGGAGGGAGTATGTGTTGTTTTTAATAGAATAGAAAAATGAGAGCAAAATAAAAAATTATCAGTTCATGTAATATCTACTTGATTCAAGATTATATATGATATTTTAAATATGATTAAAAAATATATTAAATCTTAGAATTATGATTATTTTATAATATTACATTACCAAGTGGGTTAAAATTTTGTATTGTACTCTGAACCTAAATAAATATATATTCTATAATACATATATATAATATTGTGCATTATAGTCAAATATATATAGTATACAAATTTTATATATTTTCTGTGATTGACCAAAGTCTAACCCCCAAATAAAGTTATTTCATGAGGAAGTTGCATTTTTCAAACATTCTGTAATGCTACTTTTATACTGATATCATTTTTAATTTTTACAACAAAAGAATAATAAATTGGTAAAGCAGATAAACACTTTGTAAGGTACTTAATGAACTTGGAGTTTGATTAAATTTTCTCAAAATGAGGTACAGCTATAGTCAACAAATGTAGATTTTTGAATTTATCTTTAAATGGCATTTTAAAAGTTTTACTGTAGCATTTGTAAAAACAGTTTTAAGAAACATAAGCATGTTCATGTATAAAATGAAGATAATTGCAATTTTGGGCATTTTGAGATAAATGTGCATTTCCCTATTCATTCAACATTGAACTATTTGTATCAGCTTTTTTCACATAAAAATACTATTATTGCAGAAAAAATACTTTGAGGCAAATATTCTCAAAGTATTGAGTGTCAATGAATTATGGACACAACTGGCTATTTCCTTGACCTTCCTTGACCTTGCCTTTACAAGGTTCTGACTGTGTAAAGATTTGAGTCCTTTAACAAGTAGATTTGGCCTAAATACTTAGCTTTTGATGCTCTTTCAGAAGCATCTGGGGGTCCTGAGTAACCTGACTCAAGTGGCCACTACCTATATGGATGCCCAACAGCCATCTGAACTGCCATCTCCGAAGCTTCACTCTGATCTTATCCCCAGCTCACATCTTTTTCTCCTCTGCTTTTCCCAATTTCACAAATAGTCAAGTACATTCTTCCATTTCCAGACCACAAACCCTTAGCTACTCTCTTTCTCTCACACCCCACATCACAACATCCTATTGATTCTACTTTCAAAATATATCCAGAATCTGGTCAATTTTCACAAACTCCACCAATATCACTTTGGTATGAATCACCCCATTCCATTAACCAGTCTCCTCAATTCCAAGCTCCCAAAATCTTGGTCCAATAGCCAATTAGTGTCATTGAGGTATTTTTATGAAGAAACTTTATATTTTAGCAAATTTCAAATATACAGAATAGGTAGAGAAAATATTTTGCTAAACTTCCTGTGCCTATCATCCAGCTAGAGCAACCCTAAATTATAACCAGTCTTATTTGTATATCCTGACCCTTTCCTCAATTACTGAACCTCAGGGTTATTATATAGCAAATTCCTTACATGGTATGATATAATTTTATCTATAAAAATTTTAGCAGATTTCTCTGATGGTTGGAGAGTCTGTTTTGCAACATAATCACAATATTATGATCATACTTAAAATAGTAAAAAAAAATTCTTAGGGCATTAAATATCCACACAATAATCAGATTTTCTCAATTGTTACATGTAGATATTAGATATAGACATAAATATATTCAAACACAAATACATATACAAATATATATGAATCAGGAATAAAATCAGGGTCCAAGCAATATTGACTTATTACATTTAGCTGATCTGCCTCTTAAGTCTCTTTTAATTTATAGATTCTTTTCTCCTCATTCATTGAACAGGCTAGATTTGTCGTCTGGTGGAGTTTCCTCAGTCTGCAGTTGACCATTTGCATTCCTGTGTTGGGATTTAGCAAGCTCCTCTGCCCAGAATTTCCCTTACATTGATAGTTAAATCTAGAAATTTAAAATAATAAAAGTTTTAAATTTTGGCAAGAATGCTTCATAGGTGTTTTGTGTATTGCCATTAAGAGGCACAAAATAATGATTTGTCTATCTTGCTTGACATTAGAGGTCAATGGGAATGATAGTCTCAACCCATACTTCGTTAGGGGACGATAAAATGACAATGTTCTAATTCTATTATTCCTTGTTGATTTATCAATTGAAATATTTCTATAAAGAGAAATATTCTCTTATTAACTAGTTAACCTAAGCACAACCTGCAGCAAAAGTAGATTAAATGCTGTATTCTTCCATTTATTTACAAATTTTCACTAACAACCCCTATGTGACTAATGAATTTCCCAACAATGTCTGGATTCCCAACAATTTCTAAATTACCAGTGAAATTTTAAAAATCAATAGAAATTCATGAGTTACAGTACATTTGCTGTGTTTTCTTTTATAATACATTAGCTGTGTTTTAGTTTATTGACTTTGTTATTTTTGATGCTCAATTTTTTTTACCTAATTAGTCAGTAGAGCCTCCAGAAGTTTGTACATTTTGATTTCCTCAAATTTCTGGCATGAAAAGTTTCCAGACTCATCTTGTACATGTCCTGCTCTGGACCTAGAATCTGCCATTTCTTCAATGAGGCCTGCTCCCTTTTAGTGGTAAATGTGCAATGGAGTTCATAATTTGGGCACTAGAAATTAAATTGTTTCTAGAGCTTTTCAGTGGACACAACTAACTTGAGACATGACTTCATTGTTTTCTTACCTTCTCTCTCTCTCTCCAGTAATTTTGTATAGAATCCTACTCCATTTTTATGTATGTTTATATCTTTTCTGTAAAGAAAAAGATGAGCAGAACAGTTTCTAAGCCTATTATATTCTAGAGCCCTCTTCAGTTATCTCAAAGTTTTCAGATTTCTTTGAAGCTGGTTCTTTCCCCCACTTTTAACTGTCCTTATATTAGAGGGAGATGTGTCATCAACACAGGTCTTATTGAGGACCTGAGATTTTCAGCCAGATGTTAGCTCCAGAGTGTTCAAATTGGGTTCCCTGCCTATAAATACCTGCATGAATAGTTCTCTCTCAGTTAAGTCTTAGCACAAATCATCTTAATAGTAAGATGATTTTCCTATTTTAAAATTGCATCTCCCTTACCCCTAAAATATATTTGAATCACTTATTTTTGTTTTCTATACTCTCCCAATAGAGACTTAAAAATTTTTTTCCACTCCTGTCTTTCTAGTGGATTTAATACTCTGGCTCACAGTAAGTGGTCAGTAATTTTTGTTGACTTAACTAGATGCTATCATTTTGATAATGGAGTATCAGTCCCAGATCTTAAGGAAATCTCCAGCTTAGAAAGAAAATAAGATATGAAAACAAATAATTATTCCAAATATGGTGAATAATAAAATCAGGCTATACACTAAATGGCATGGCAAGAAAGCAATTAATCAGAACTCAGTTAATTTCACTTTTGTGTTTCCAAGTATATTCCCTACATGCTGCTTTATGTGTCCTTTATTTAGATAAAATCAACTATTTTATTTGTTGCTGTACATGCAGCAATTTATTTGGTAATAATCTCCCTATTACCTGGAAGTCCTCTTTCTCAAATTCAAAAATCTGAATAAATTCTAGTCTTTAGGAAATAGCAAAATACTGTCTCCTGCATACAGTCTTGTATCTCATCTGAATTCAACCTCCTTCTCCTCTGAATTGTGATTACATCATTTTAAAATTTCTTATTGCTTTAATCACTTTTTTTTTAGACTAATGTGCATATATTTGTAAAGATCCCTGACTTTGACCCACCCCAACCCATTTCTTACTTCATTCTCTACAGAATATTTATTTAGAGCCAAAATTCATTAGGTTTAGTTTTGTGATGAAAGCTAATATGTGATTCTCTAATAATGACTTTTGCTAATTCTCTATGAGAACATTTTTAGATTATTCTCTTTTAAAATCTTGATATGTAATATTTGCACATCCATCTTATCATTTTTAATTTTTTGTTATATTTACTTATTTACATCAGTGACCCACTCTGTATTTTGCACTTGAATGCTGGAGCTTTATATGTTTTCTTATCCTCATTTCCAGGCAAATGTCAGAATAAATGCCTAATACATATTTATGAGATGGAACATTTTACCAAAAGCTTTCTGAAAGCAAAATATCTTAAATTATTAAGCATATTCTCTGATTACAAATAATTCTAGAGACTGTTTAATTTGAAGGGATATTTTAGGACCTCTGACTTTCCTAGAATCACAACTTAGATGATATTCTTGTAACCCAAATACAAGAGAGACACACTGGCCCATTTTGATCTCACTCCAGTTATCCTTGCATAGCATGATCACAGACTGAGAAGTGTTCCTTAAGTATCCCATCAATGAATACAAATCTGGTGCATTATTCTTTTGACCATATTTATTCAGAATCTAGAAAATCTGATAATCTCTGTATTTCTATCATTTTTAAATTAATTCACGCCAAGCACAGGGTGAATGACTATAATCCCAGCAGATTGGGAGACTGAGGTTGCAGGAGGCTGGCAAGTTCAAAGTTAGTCTCAGCAACTTAGCTAGGCCCTGAGCAACTTAGTGAGACCCTGTCTCAAAATAAAAATTTTAAAATGCTGGGGATGTAGCTCAGTGGTTAACTGGTCTTGGGTTCATTCCCTAATACCAAAAAGAAAAAATTAATTCACTTTCAAAATTGTTGCTTTTGGTTCTTGTATAAGACTGCTTTTCATCTTCTTATTCTGTCTATGGGAATTGGGAATGAATTAGCAGTAGGAATTTAAGGACCAATATGACAAATTGCAGAAAAGGTTTTTGGCACATAAGTATACTCTTACAACAAAGAAGTATGGCATATAATAATGAGGAATAATTGATTTTAGTCTCCCATGTTACCCCCCAAACACACACATACCTTAAAGTCTTACCTCACTTTTGAAAATATAAAGTTTAACTTTTAAGACAGTTGGGGAGGGGTCAGTTAATCTAAGAAATGGGCTGAAAGAGGAAGGAAAATACTTTTTTTCCCTCAATTACCATACCACCCAACTCAGTACATTTTGTTTACTCAACAAATTCAAATGTAATATACTCCTTTTAGGGACTTGTAAATTCAGAATATGATGGGAAAGTGACACCCTCTTTTATCGGAGAAGAATAAAGGAATATTTTATTTAAAGAAAACTATAGTAAATATATTTCCATTCACCCAGGTGAGATAGAAAAATATAAGAAAAATGTGACAAGAGAAATTTGAAAAAAAACCCACCCCTTTCAAGGAGAAAATTGCTCCTAATGAGAATCATCATGTTTCCAGGAACTAAATTAGGTCTTAGTTTCCAGTTAATGGGAGCGTGTTCATTCATGAAAACCTGGAAGTCAGTTGACTCTACCCAGTTCATCAATGCAATTTAATCCCTAAGACCAACCAGTAGACTTGTCAAGGCTTCCAACAAAAGTCCACAGTACAGTGGAAACTACTGCCAACAACTGCAGAACAACATACATGTATGTACTTGAGGTGTCTCCATGAACTCATTGTGTTGGAAAGTAAAACACGTTTAATTAATGATTATGAAATAATCTGATTCTATTGGGTATTTATTGACGGGAGAGAAAGCATCCAGTAGTCAAAGTTTCATTGATGACTCAATATTCAAATATTTGAACCTTAACTTGAGGCCACTGGGTGAATATAAATTGTCTGTTCCTTTTCCACTACATGGGTCTATTCAGACTGAAACATGTTCCTCGTTTTAAATGTATTCAAATCTAATATTGGAAAACCCTCCAGGGCCTTGTGTTTGCTTTAATTTATGTTTTTAATATTGCTTTATTGCTTTTCCAAAGAAATGCACACATTTAAAATAGAAAACCCAAATCTCACACACTGCAACTAAGTATAGATAAGATAAAGAGTTTGGAATCTAATTTATTACTAAAGTCTTATGATAAGAAAAAACAAATTAAACAGCTTAGGAAAATCAAAGCATTAATTCTAAGTCTTATTATTCATCTAGGAAAAATCAGAAGATTCAGTGTAATTATAAAGAGCATCTATTTAATTCTTTGTTGAAACTACAGGTTGAAAATATAAACCTTAAGGGAGAAAAGCCAACTGTATTTTAGAGTTGTATAGCTATAACTGTTATTTGGTATTTGTTAGGACATTGTTAAAATTGAGAAAAACCATGCCACTCTACAATACCTACATTTAGTCATATTATTTAGAATATGTCCAGTGAAATAGTGTAGATGTTGTTTTGTGCTATTCAAATCATGTTTACAATCATTTAGTTCTCCTATGCATATGGACACAATTTTTTATGTGTGCTTTAGATATGGTTTTTGTTCACAATCAGCTTTTTTTTTAAATTATAACATCGTAGGGGTGGTATTTTAGAAATTAAAAGGAATTATTACATGTGCCTGATGCCCTGTTCTAACTCATTAGAAAACTTCAAGCAAGGTACTGACCTCAGTATTCTCATCTATAATAAAGGATGACAATAGTACCAGAGGGATTGTGAGGTTTAAATAAAATGGTGTGTGTGTGTGTGTGTGTGTGTGTGTGTGTATTCATTCATTTGGAATGTGCCTCAATCCAAACAAAAACTTAATAAATGCTAATGTTGATAATGTTATACTTATTTACAATAACATTAACAATGTAAACAGTAGAACTACTCATATTATCATGAACACTTTTATCATTGATTATAAAACATTCATGGCAAGTAGTTGCATCAAGTTTTATTTTGAATCATACATATATTGCACAATATATAATTCAGACAATACAGAAATGTCTGACTATGTGGTAAACTGAGGAAGTGCTCCTGTACCTCTCATCCTGTCACCTTGCTCCACCCTGCCACTGTCCCTCCAGACAGCAGCTTCACTATTTGCCTTTCTTGATGTTTTTTTCATTCACTTATATTTGTTTTTACATGCATATCCAGATATATAGCTTTGTTTCATTTCGTTTTTATGTAAATGGTTCACTTTAAAATGCTGTCATTTTATAGGGATTATATATGCCATAGTTCAGGGAACTGTTTTCCTTTTATGAACATTTGGATTATTGGAATATGTAGTAAGTATAAAAAATGCTGAAGATCATCGTGCAAGTCTTTCTGTGGGTGCAGTATACTTTCTAGGCTAGAGACAAGATTAATAGGTGAATATGAGAATTTTAAAATTATAATTTTATATTATCAAGTTGCCCTTTGAAATACTGTAATAATAAACAATTTACACATCTGCCAGTCATGTATGAGAGTACTCATTTCCCATACTCATGCCAGATACTAAGCATATTGGACGTTCCTCTAAAAGCTTGCATTCTAGCAGAGGGAGACGGATGAAAAAAAATGAAGCACATAAAAATCAGTATATAATATCATATTTTAGAAAACAAGTTGTAAAGTGAAAAAAGTAGGATGAGGAATATAAGGAGTATAATTTAAAATAGGATGGTCTGAATAGAACTTATTAGAAATACAGCCTTGGATCTGAACATTGAAAGATGTAACAAATTCAGTGACTCTATAATCAAGAGAAGGTGTTCCATTGTACTTTGGCTTCCAAGGTTGTTGATGATAACTTTAGCCCACTGCAACCTGCCCAACCCACCCACTACATCCTTCATCAATCGTCACCTCCTATTCCTCTGCAGTTTTTCTTCAATTTATAATTCAATAATATCACTAAGATGTCATGAAATTTTAAGATTTTTAAATTAGTTTTTTTTTCCTGTGTTTCTTTAGCTTCTTGCAATCTGTAGAATCAGGTTTGCCCTCACTTATGAACAGTTTTCTTCCATTGACTCCTTGGTTAATTTTCTTTGCATTTAGTTCTATAGATTTTAAGAAACAATTGTCCATATCCTGCCTATCCATCTTGGGCCCTCCATATCTATGCTCCTTTCTTCAATGGCTATTCTGTTGCTTACTTTCAAGTTTTGATTTTCTGTCTTCTGTCCTCAGAAGTGTTAACTGTGAATTTTTGGCTTTTATGATGTCCTACATATTGCATATCTTTTTCTCCTCAGATTCATTTTCATTATAGTACAAATCTGTTTGGAATTATTTCAGTTATAATCTGCAAATGCTGAACTGAGGCTTTACATAACTAAATTATTACTGTCTTTCTCTCAGATTTGATAATAATTTGGCTGCTTATTGAATTCTAACTTCAAAATCTTCTTCCCTAAGTTTAAAATAAATATTTTCCCACCTACTTAAAGAAACCATAATCATGATGATAAGCATTAAAATCTTACAAAGTACAAGTTTACTCTGTATAGCTCTTTAATTGATAATATTTAATATTATCAATCTCTCCTAATTTATTAATATTTATAATAAACCAATCAGTGTTCTATTATTATCTATTTTGCAAGCAAATAACACAATTGGAATTGAAGCTATGGTAGTCTGATACCAGAATTCAGGCTATACTTTTAATAATAAGTTGTTTTTTACTCTTCATAAGTAACACATCTCCCTTTACCAAAAGTTTTTAAAGATTTTATACCCTTAAAGCCTTGAAATTTCAACATGGTTTTCAGATGGGAATCTTTATTCATCCTGCGTCATATTCAATGAAAACATATTCTGAAGACTTAACCTTTTATTAATTCCTGGAAATTTCCCAACATTAATACTCTTCCAGTGTATTTTCTTCTCTGTTTTATTGTGTTTACTCTTTTATAGATACTACTAATTGGCTATTGGGCCTTCTGAATTATTTTTTTAAATATAATTGTTTAATATGATATTAAGTAAAGTTATTCGAGAAATTAACATCTATAACATTCTAAACAATTAGCTCAACTATGAATTCCAGTGAATAGTGAAATGCAGATTATAGGCAGATTGTGTGGCTTGCTTTATTTTATGTGTTACAAGGGAAGATATATTGCTATTGCAAGTACACTTGAGAGAGAGACTCCAGATTTCCATCAGCAGGACATCAGGGCTTTTAGATGTTTACCTTCCAACAAGTACTTTATTTCTCTCCAGAGGACAAAACACATCTGCTAAATGCTAAAATTGTCAGTCAACTGATACAGATATATCCACTTTAGACCTGCTAAGGCTACCTCTGTTTCCAGCAAGGGTTTGATGCAGTCCTTCTTCTGTGGGCTGTCTCTTCTCCCCACACTACAAAAATCTTCAAGGTAAAAATGTGATCACTGAAGCCTCTTTAAAGAATTCCAGAAGAATGAAGACTTTCTTTCCCTTCCTCCTTCTTCAGACAACAACTGTTTGAAATAGAAACCCTAAACAGGCAGAAGGATCAAGGCCCAGAGCTCTATACACAGCTTGGCTCTGAATCCCCAGGTGGACGCAAGTATAGAATCCCTCCATAATTTAAAACCCTCTTCCAAGGCTGTGGTAGAAATCCTTGACACCGTTTTAAATTTTCCCAATCAAGCATTATCCTTTGATCTGCTTTTGAGTCCCAAGTTGATTATTATTGGGTCTCATGAGATCCCCGACTCCACTACATCAGAATTGATCAACGATTAATGTCTTCAGTTGCTTATATCTGCCATTTTACAATAATATTTTAATGGTGAAATGCTGCCAACATGTTCCATTGGACCATTTTTCCCTATGTTTTTAATAAATTTATTTTAAATTGATAAATAATAATTATAAATGAATTTGTGTGATAAATATGATATTTTGATCTGTGTATACACGGGAAGATTAAATCAAGCTAATTAACACATGTATTACCTCACCAATTTACCTTTCTTCTTCATGATGAAAATGAGAAAAATTCACTCTTTCAGCAATTTTGAAATATGTAATACATTATTATTATTCAGTGTGGTCACCATGTAGTACAAAACATCACTAAAACAAATGTTCCCATCCTGCTTGAATCAATCTCTTTTGATCAATCTCTCTCTTTATCTCATCCCTCCCCTACCCCTAAGCTAGCAGCTACCTATCTATATTCTGTTTCTATGAAATTGACTTTTTTAGATATTAGACTTGGTGGGTTCATACAGTATTTGTATGAACCTGGCTATTTCACCTGGCAAATTGTCCTTCAGGTCTACCCATGTCATTGAGATTAATAGGATTCCCCATTTTTTAAAAACTGTATTGTGCATGTGTGTGTGTGTGTGTGTGTGTGTGTGTGTGTGTGTGTGTTTGTGTGAGTGTGATATTTATTCATTCATATGTTGATGGTACTTGGGTTTTTGCCATATCTTGGCTATTGAAAATAATGCTGCAACAAACATGGGAAAATAGACAATTCTTGGACATATCAATTTTAATTCCTTTGATTATAATCCCAGAAGTGGGATTGCTGGATTATAGAGTAATTTCATTTTTTTTAAGGAAACTTGATGCTATTTTCCAAAATGGCTGTACTAATTTACCTTGTTACCTACAGCATACAACATGATTATCCATGCTTCTAAACATTCTGTTTATTTTTCTTAGTGCTCTATATTTTGAGAGAACTCTTACCTTCCAAACCCTAATTTAAATTTGAATGCTGATGACTTATTAGACTAATTTTTAACTTAGGAAACTATATTTTTAAAATATGTTATCTCTTTATTTAGTCCTGTTCCTTTAGGTTTCTGTTTTCCTCCAAGTCTGCTTTGCTTGATTTGTGATTATGTTAGCCAGTAGAAAAGCAGATTGATGACTCTGTGTGGCTTAGAAATGCTCCTTCCAAATTTGTGTAACTATGTTTCCCAGATAGGCCTCTCTTATAAATGGGAGCTGACTGGGGATTCCATATGAAGAGTGGATTGTGGCAAAAGGAGGCTTCGCTCCTGTACACATAGGAGTGGGGCAAACTATCATTGCTTCATGACGAATGGAAGGAAAGCTTTGTTATGTTAACTTAATTCTGCACACCTGTATTTCTTTGTTTGTTTGTTTGCTTGTTTGTTTTTACTAACCCTTGTTTCCTTTTGTGGTCACTACAGTTATCTCAGGTTCCTTTCTGCTTGGACTCAAATAGAGATCATTCATTCCTTGGCAGACAATTTAGATAAATAGATAGATAGATGGATAGATAGATAAATGGATAGATAGATAACAGATAGAAAGAAGGATACACAGAATGGTACAGATACATGTTGTATAAAATTTCTGGACACTATCTTCTGGGTTAATTATCTTTAACTCAATGTATGTGTGTGTGTGTGTGTATGTGTGGGTGTGGTGTCCGTGCACAAGCACACCTGTTGGGGAGGCAGTGATGAAAAGAAAGAAAAAGGAGGACTCCCTAAAAATTAGCTGTTTGTCCCAAGTCAATATTTGACGTATCTGTTTTTTAAAAAAATATTTATTTTATTTATTTATCTTTATGCAGTGCTGAGGATCAAATCCAGTGCCTCACAAATGCTAGGCAAGCACTCTACCACTGGCCTACAGCCCCAGCCCTCATGTATCTGTTTTCAGAAGCATGAAAATTATGAATTTTTCCCCTTACTATGTCTACTTTTGCTTTCATATAAAGGAATATTTTTAAATTATTGAGTTATTCCCTAGGGCTGAGGATGTAGCTCACTGGGAGAGAGCTTGCCTAGCGTGTGCCAGGCCCTAGAATCAATCCCCAGCTCCACAAAAAAAGAAAAAAAAATATTCCCTAAAAATTCCTGCAGTAAAATGGACCCCTGAGAATACTCACTTTTTTATAAGAATGCACCACTACACACAGTTTTAGGATGCAGGTAATCATCTTGAAGGGCAAGTAGGAGGGTAGAGAGAACAACATTAGGTTTTACAAAAATCTGTATTACAACCCATGATTTGCTTTTCCTGGAATGTCTAGGATGAGGCATAAAGCTATCTGAACCACATTTAGGCAGAATAAAAGGGAGAGGATAGCCCTGGCATGCTGGACTGTTCTGAGTATCCAAAACAGTTTTATAAGAGCACTTCTTTGGGAGTATGAATGTTTATTTTTTTTTTCTTTCATAAAATATTTGAGTGCATTTTGAGTGCAATATCATTTTGGGGGTATAATACCAGAGGTTTGGAGAAAGAGAGAGAGAAAGGTTATTGTGGACTATTCTGATATGCTTTATGAGGCACTAGAAGTTTATATTGAAAATAAGAAGGCAGGAGAAATTTGAATAGGAGGAATAGGATGGAGATTCCAGTTAAGAAAAACACCTACTGCTAATGTCCCTAGGCATTTGACTGGATTTGGGTGGACATGGCCATCTGATTAGAGCAAGAGCTTGCTCTATACTTTCTCTCTATAAATCATGGTATAAGACAAATTTGGCACTCTCTAATTAAGCTTATGTCCATGAATGTACATGTTCTTCAAACTAAAAAACAAGTAGACCTGCACATTTTCTTACCTAGTCACAAAACATTTAAATCAAAATTGATGTGTTTTCCCCCCTATTTAGAAACTGACTTAATTTCAATGTTAGTGCAAGATACATATTTTCATCATTAAATTCTCCATGTTTGTGGTCAGGGCAGCTAACTAATTACACCACATTGGTGCCCTGAAGTACCTTAAGAGTTGAAACCAGCCAAACACACTGCATCACACCCAAGTTTGGATCCAACAACACTGTCAGTGCAGTAGTATTTCCCCAAGGAACTACTTCTGCCTCCGGAACTGGCCTCCTGTTTTATTTTGACAAAACCTAACACCCATCTGTTTATGCAGTTGTTTTATTGTGTGGGCAGGTTACAAGTGCAGGCCCAAATAACAAGCTGAATTCTTTTTATATTTTCATACATCTTGGAAATCAACACTATGAACACTCCAAAACACTGCTGGACTATTTATTTTTATGTGTTTGATAATTAAAGAATGGGTTCAAAATTAAAATACTATTGTGTATAAGTTAAAAGTTTTGGTTTCTTTTGAATTGTAAAAACTGTTTAAAATAAGAGAGGCAGATTTCAAGGGTTGATAGTACATAAATCTGCATATGAACTTAAAAAATATACTTGGCTTCTTTTGAAAAACAGTTTTTATGGTAGCAACTTCCTTCCAGTTATGTATTAAAATTTCACTAGTGTGAATTTTTTTTACTCTATATTTATCTTAAATTCTGTGATCCAAATCTATACACTGTGGATTTGGCAGAGCTATCTTCTCTCTGTCTCACTCTACAAAAACTTTCTTCATTTGTCTTAGTAATGTTGGGGCAGATGGGAAAGAGAGACTAAAAGAATGTAAGAGTGGGAATCATTGGTCAAACTCAAGGGGAAACTGGGAAAAGTGTAAAAATTTGACCACCTTTGTAAAACCTTTATTAACTTGGTAGTGGGCATGGCTGGAGGAATTGATCACTGGATTAGCAGGAGACTATCAATTACTGACTGCAAATAGTCATTTAACATCTTTGGCTCTCTTATTGCTGAACAGCAAATGTTATTATCCTTTCAGAAGAAAACATATTCACTCAAAATATTGACTTGATGAATTTTGCTACTATACATTTAGCCTGAAATTATAATGAACCAAAATCTGTGTCCATATTTCTCAATCCATGGGATAAATTGATGTCCCAATTTCATTATCTGCTTTGTGTAATTTTATAATTATTATATATATATATATGAAATATATGTACATATTATATATAATATTAAATATGTATTCATATGTAACAGATATATATATTGTTTTAAGAGAGGAGTCAAAGGAGTATAAAAAGGCTCTATCTTTACAACATAATATTCAGATAATATACATATTTGATTAAGCAATCAAAGTGAATGCAAGTGTTTGTTACCCAATTCTAAAGCCCATTCTACATTTGTTCTATTTCAATTTCTTGTCTCTTTGTTTCTTTTGAACAGTCTACATTTATGTGTCAATGAGTAGGCTTCCTATATAAAAAATCTCCAAAGTTAAGAGTGCATTTCTATGTATTTACTAAATAAGTGAGCTATTTCCCATTTTACATAGTGTGTTCTATTAATTCCTGTTTTGAACATTTTCCTTTCAATCTTAAAAAATACCCAAATTTGATTTTAAATAATACCCAAATTTGATTTTAAGTAATACCCAAATTTACAAAAAAATGCTTTAAATGTTTTATTTAATGTGTTGAAAATAATTACTTTTTACTAATGTTAATAAATAGGAAATCAATAATATCTATTTGAATTCTTGTGTTAGATATTGTTTGTGACTATCAGGTTATATGCTTGGGATTTTTGATGGAGTTTTCTGAGCTGGTACCTCCCCATGTCCAGTTCTCTCACACAGCTCTATTACATTTTTGGTCAATATAGGTAAGTAGTTTACATAATTTTATTTACAAGGAAACTCATTAGCATACACAAGAGAACTCTTTAGCATACACTGAGGTGTTCAATCGTCTGCCCTATTAACTCCATTCTTCTTAAAGGTACATCTTTATAGTAACTCTTGTGAAAAATCCTACTGTGCTTATAGCTTCAGAAAATTGCTACAGTTAATTTCACAGAAACCTGTAGAACAGATGCAGAAAAAAGTGAGGCCTCTCAGTTGGATATCAACTTGTTTTTCTAAAGTCTTTCTAGTCTAATCTCACTTGCTCTTAGTCATTAAAGAAATGCAAAATTAAAAAAAAAATTATCATGCACAATAATTTTTAAAAAGTGAAGCTAGCTCCCTAGGGCTTTAAAATGTCTTAGTTATATTAAGTTCAATCAATTTGAACAAACAAATCATCAGCACAATTTTTAATCTTGGAATGAATTAATTAGTATATTCACTTGTGATTTTTGCAGCAGAGTACTTACTCTTTCAGGTAGAATTCACTCTGCTGAGATGCTTGCAGCTGGTGCATCCTTTAGAAACATCTCTGGCCTGGATTACACTCTTTGTTTCACTAATTAAATAATATATTTCACAGTGACAATGACTACACCATTTGTACAATATAAATTTATTCTTTGTCATATTCAGAATTGCATGCATGCATGACCTATTACAGGCTCAGAAATGGTGTAATCCTTTCTTTGAACAAATAATCAGTATAGAAAATATACCCTCTATTTATAACAGATAAAAAAAATCTCTCACAAAAAGAACTATTTAGATTCAGTTTCCTAAATATTTTAAAGGAGTAGCACAAATTGAAGAAATATGTGTGAAAAATGTTGTAGTAAATGAAATCATTTCTAATAAGTGTCTAGGTATGAACATATATTTTCAGAAATTTTGATTAACCCCAATATTTCTAACCAATGACAAAGATTTTCTCCTTGACCAAATTTTGGTGAGGTTCTTCTGCACTCTCCTTTTAACTAGAACTTGTTTATTTGGGCTCTGTGTCTTTTCAGTTTTATCAAGAATTCTGCTGTTATCACTTTAACCAGAATTTGCTAACCTTGATATCTTATCACCTTCAGAGTCTAATTAGATCCTTCATCCTACACTATCCCCCAGGGGATTTGTTATCACCCTGGACTGCCTTTAGCAGAAATCCTGTTAGGTCAGTTGAACATGAATGTTCTTTATTCCTGATGTTTCCTCTTAGTGATTTTTTTTTTTTTATCCACTGACCTCTAATTTGCTCTTTGGCTCTAAATTTCCATTTTTCTTGTGGTAGTTGGAGTACAGCCTAATCTCTCTCCCCAGCTATAAAACCCCATTATGGTAGTTCCTATACCTGTCAAAATGGTTTCCCTGAATATCGACTCTGCCTTGCTGTTCTTCAACAAGTGACACTGAATAATTTATTCTTCAACATTACCAATTTAAATTGTAGACTAAGAAATTAAGAATTTAAAGTAGACAAAATGTTGACTTCTTGACAGTCAATTAGGAAGCTTTTGATAGAAAAAAATCCCTGAAAAAAGTATAAAAATATTTTATAGAATGAGAAGAACTAGCTATTTTTTTCTCCAAGGCATTTCAGGCAGAAGAGTCAGTCAGGTCATCTAGGTATGAGTTTTGGATCTGTCACCTACCAGTACTAAGTGAATTGGCTTGTGCTTTATACAGAGCAAGTTCATGGTTATGAGAACATACTTTGGACTATAGTCCAGTCAAAACACTTGGTCCTATACCCTTAACTATATCCAGACCTACCTGAAAAAAAAAAAATCTTGTAGACTGTAGAGTTATAGCTTGTATGCAACTGGTTAGATTTGAAGAGTACTAGAGAATGTGTATTATGAAGAATAATACTCCAGTTGATTTGCCACAAAACTTGAGACCTCCATTTATGGGATTATTTGGCTTATATTGAAATGCGATTCATAGGAGTTTTTCATTCAAATGTGAATATTCCTGCTATAGTTTGGGTTTATCCCCCAAAGTCTCGTATTAAAGGCTTGGTCCCCAGCTTGGTGCTAATGGAGGTGGTAGAAACTTTAAGAAGTGGGATGTAATTGGAGGTTTTGGCCATTGGGGACTTTCCCTTAAAGGGGACAGTGAGACCCTTAGTCTCTTCCTTCTTTTTCTTTTTTTTTTTTCTCATGTTGGCCATGATGTGAAAGGCTTTGCTCCCCAAACATTTTCCATAATTTTGTGCTGACTCAATATAGGCCCCAAAGCAAAAGGTCGAGATAAATGGTCATGTATTATTTTCTCTAAATCCCTGAGACAAAACTAACCTTTTTTATTTTTAAGTTGATTTATCTCAGGTATTTTTATTGTAATGAAAAACTGACTAACAATCCTCTTGAGATGAAACACATTAAGCAAATTAGTTTTCCATTAGAGAGAGCTGGCTGGCATCTAGCAAACCTTGCAGTGATGAGACATAAAATAGTAAATTAGTTTCTGTCTGCAAAAACATCTTTCCCCCAATACAAGTTTTTAGGTTGTTTTAATAAAATAAATAAATCAATAATAAGTTTTGGTGATAGTAAGACAGACCATAAACAAGAGTGAAAAACAATGAATTAAATAGAAAGCCAAAGTAGGATGAAATTAAAACAGAACAAAACATGACCACTAGGCACATATACTTATAGAAACAAAATTTATAGGATACAGTGGGAGATTTTAATATGAATATTTAATAATATGGCCATATTAGTATAATGGGCCTTTTCTTCCCCTGACACACCTATTATTTCTTTGTATTAAGAATATTAAAATCCTTTCTACGTGCTATTTGACATATACAATTAATTACCTTACTGCACCATAGAACATTAGAAGCTATTCTTCCTGTCCAACTGCATTTGCATATCTTTTTCTCTTTTTCAGTACTAGGGATTGAAACCATAGCCTTGTTCATGCTAGAGAGGCTTTCTACCACTAAGCTCCATCCCTAGCCCTTCTATAATTTAATTTTGAGACAGGGTCTCACTAAATTGCCCAGGCTGATCTTAAATTTGCAATGCTTCTTCTGCTTCATCTTTCCACTGTGCTCACTGCCCATCTTTTATAAAGTCATTAATCCCACTCATGAGTGTAGAGCACTAATTGTATCCTAATGGCCCCTCCTCTTCATACTGTTGCATTGGGGATTAAATTTCAACATGAATTTGGAAGGGGACACAAGCATTCAAACTTAAGCACCAAGGTACAAAGACAAAATTGCAGCAATTTGTTGATTGCTGAGTAGCTTCTCACATGGACAAATCTGTGGATCATTTATTTAATGGAGGCTAATGATATATCAACTCCCTAGTAATCAGTTTCAAAACTATTTATGAAATTATGTCAATAGCCTATAATACATATAGTTTTAACATAATGTATTGTTGTCCAATGTACATCACTAAGATATTTAACACATGGCTTATTCTTAACCCTGTTGCAAAACTTAACGTGGCTTATAAAAATAACAAAAAAGTGCTGAGCACAGAGGCACATGCCTATAATTCCAGCAACTCAGGAGGCTGAGACAGGAGAATCCCAAGTTCAAGGCGAGCCTCAGCAATTTAGTGAAACCCTAAGCAACTTAGTGAGACCCTGTCTCAAAATGTAAAACAAAATGGGTGGGCTATGTGGCTCAATGGTAGAGTGCCTCTGGGTTAAATCTTCAGAACAACAACAACAATAACAAATCTACAATGTAACAAATTGAGAATAATTAAGACTGTATTAATATGGCTTATAGGAACACTTGATATGAACGAGAGAAAGAGAATATATTTATAACTGACTAAAACAAGGCGATATTAGAGTATAATTTATGTAGTATTTCCCTAAAACTTCAAAGAGAAATAAGAAAATGCCATGAAAACAAAAATTGTTTAATTTATCATTTTCAATAGCCCATCTTTTGCATAACATTTTGATGGGGAAAGAATATGTTCCAGGCCTCTTCTAAGCAAATTTTTTTCCAACCTTAAAATGCCTATAGAGAAAAGAGAATCTTTCTTGTCTCTCTCACCAGTCTCAGACTGTACCTGGAAAAAAAAGAGCTAGCAAAATAGAATTTAGGGGAAGGGAAACACTTTGGTGGCAGCTGAGAGTGTCTTAATGGCAGGGGAGAGTAGGTGAAGGTGGTGTTTTTCCAGTGAAGTCCATAGTTGAAATATCTAGGTCTGTATTCTGTCAACCATGTTGATTATAGTAATAGAGTTTTTCCTTTTTCATCAACATGTATTATTCTGCTGAATAAATATGCCCTCATTTGCTATCCATTTCCCTATTATGGTGATATTATGGTATTATGGAAAAGGACACTATATATATTCTAGCATATCCTTTTGTATGCTTATTCTGCTGGATATATGCCCAACTATGTACTATGTATGACAACTTCAATTTTACATCCATTCAATTGTTAGTATTGTCAATTATTTTAACTTTACACATTCCATTGAAGTGAAGTGGTGTTCCATGTAGTTGAAATCAATATTACTGTTTATATAAGCTTATTGGTCATTTGGTTATCTTCTTTTATGAAGTGACTTTTTGAGTGTTTTGCCTTTTTAAAAATTTATGTTGTCTTTTTCCATAAAGGTTTGAAGAAGGTCTATATATATTCTTGACACAAATCCTTTAGTTAAATTTGTATATTGCAAATACTTCTCCCAGTCTGTGGCTTAAGAAGTATTTGAATACATCAAGTTACTAAAGATAGTCTCCTTTTTTTTTTTACCACCTAGAAGCCTTATAATTTACATTCATATTTAGGTCTATAATCCATCTCAAACTAATTTTACATATGGTGTGAGGAAATGACCAAGTTTATTTTTCCAATATGCATACACAAAAATAACTCTTTTTTTTTTTTTTTTTTGTAACAGGGAACTGAACCTAGGGGCACTTAACCACTGAGCCAAATCCTAAGCCCAAATTTTCATTTTTTCTTTTGATACAAGGTTTTACTAAGTAGCTTAGGGCCTCACTAAACTGCTAAGGCTGACCTTGAACTTGTAATTTTCCTTGTCTCAGCCTCCCAAGCTGCTAGGAGAGTACAGGCGTATATTATCTCGCTCTGCCAAAATTGTAATTTCTTTTTTTGGTTACCCTTTCTTATTCACTAAATTGAAGCAAGAAGTTTGTCATCATTTAGGGCACATGCACGTGTAAGTCTCTTAAATTCCTCATATTTGAGTAACTCAATGGTGCTTTAATTTAAAAGAGAAATAAGAAAATAATTTTTGATACCACCAGTTTTGTTATTCTGAGTCATTTTGCATTACCATAACATTTTAGAATTACTTTAAAATTCACACACACACACACACACACAAAGAATCTTTTGGATTTTGATTGAGGTTCTATCAATCTATGGTGAAATCTTAGAGATCAATTTTAATAGAAAGGACATTTTACTAATATTAAAAATTGTAGTCCATGAGTGTCATAGTATCTTTGATTCATTTATATCTTCTCTAGTTCCTTTCAATGATATTTTTCTCAAACATCTTTTTTATTTATTCCTAAAAATTTATGTTTTGAATCAATTACAATTGGCATTGGTTTCAGAATTCATTTTAAAATTGCCTGCCACTAAAATATAGGAACATAATTGATTTTTTTATATTGAGCTTGTATCCAAGGACCTTGATAAATTCACCTAAGTTGTTAATTATAGCACATCATGGATTCTTTTGGATTTTCTATGTGTGTAATCATGGCATCTGAAAGTAATTAGTTTCACATCTTCCTTTCAATACTCTATGGTTTTTACCTTTTCATCATGCCTGTAATATCTGTAGTGGTTTCTCCATTGTCATTTATAATATAGGTGATACACATTTTCTCTTTCTGATGCTATTTTTTTTAATCATGTTATTGTTTTCTTGATTGTTTTGCCAGGTGTTTATCAATTTTGTCAAAAATAAAAATTAGACAATGATTTTAAAATAAGTAATAAAAATAGGAAAAAAGAAGAAAAGAAATATTATTATTGTTTATTGCCTAATTTTTCACACAGGTATCAAAAGATCTCATGGTGAACATGTTAAGCACTAGAAGTTTATGTAACAGTTCAAAAATAAACATAAAAAAGTAAATATTATTAAACTAAAGTTGGATTATAGAGGAGAGGAAGGAGAGGAAATTTTATTGTTGTTTGTAAAGAAACCACAATTAAAGAAAGAAAGTAAAGTTAGCCAATCCCAAAGAAAACAAATGCCAAATGTTTTCTTTGATATAAGGAGACTGATTCATAATGGCATAGGGAGAGGGAGCAAGGGAGGAATAGAGGAACTCTAGATAGGGCAGAGTTGTTGAAGGGGAAGGGAGGGGGCATGGGGTTATTATGATGGTGGAATGTGATGATCATTATTATCCAAAGTACATGTATAAAGACATGAATTGTTGTGAATATAGTTTGTATACAACCAGAGAGATGAAAAGTTGTGCTGTATATGTGTAATAAGAATTGTAATGCATTCTGCTATCATATATAAATAAAAAAGTATTTTAAAAAAGAATAAAACATATTGTAGAAAAATGCAAATATGAAGGTGGTTACTAGGAAATATTATAAATTTTCTTGAAGATTACAAATGTCATTAAAAGATATAAGATCACATGCTTCATTTATTAATTGCTTTAGTCACTCAACAAACATATATTGAATGAATTTTGCATCAGGCCACTTTCTAGGCCCTGCAATATGTCAGAAAAAGACATATACCCTCCAGCAGAAAGAAAATAAAAAGAAGGACTAATGAGTAAGCTGTTATCCTATAAAGAAAATAGCAATTATTGTGAATAAAAGAAAAAAGTAGGAAAGAACAGGTAGACAGGAAGATTGTGATTTAAAAGAATATACCTCATTGAATAACGGACACATGAGGAAAGACAGGAACTGAGGTGGTTAGCCATGTACCATGGGAATCAAAACAAGTTCCACACAGAAGACACTTGCCTTTGGGTAGAGTGAATGAATACACCTGGAATCCCCAGGGAACAAGGGAGAGGGAAAGAGCAGGGAAAGTGTGGGAGAAAATAAATGATGAGGTGACTGAGGTCAGATCATAAAGTCATACAGGCCAGGTGCAGTAGGCGAAGCATCCTCCTACCAACCTTGAGTCTAAGCTGGAGTTTGGGACCTGGTTTTGCCAATATAATGTGTAGGAAGTGATATTATCTGAGCTCCAAAGCCCAGGCTCAAGAGGCCTTGCACTCTTATGTATTGCTCTTTGAAAAGAAGGTATTTTAAGGGAAGAAGTTACTTGTAAAGAAATAGCTTATGAAGAAGCAAACTTTTCCATATAAGGAAGTCATCCTCCTGCAGATCCTACTGGAGAGCTCATAGGAAAAAGAACAAGACATCCCAGTCAGTCCCCCAGAGAACTGCCACATGCGAATGGGACTATAACGCACAGCCTAATCAGTGCCAGCTGCATCTAGCTGAAAGGCTCCAGGTAGCCTCATGAGTGTTCAGTCAAATCCTACAGATTAACAGGCTCAACCAACTCTAAATTAGAGACTCATGAATAAGTGTGTATTTGCTATTTTAAGGCATTAATTGTATCATATATCAATAGATAACAGAAATACCAGTATAACTTCAGATTTTAATGGAACACATTCCACAGTTAGGTTTAGGAGTAGAGTGACATCATCAGACTTAGTTTAAAAGAGCTATTCTGACTACTGTGGGAACACACTGTAGAGGGCCAGGCATGATGGCATGGGGACCAGTAAGGTTGTTATTGCAATAATCCAGTTTAGAGATGATGGTGACATGAACTAGAGTGGAGAAGATGACAAATGGCCATATTCTTTACATTTTGAAAGTAGATAAGATTTTTCATGGATTATACGTTGGGTGTAAGGCATTAGAGGAAGCAAGATAGACACAAAGATTTTAGATTTCAGCATCTGAACAGCATATATTTTACAGAGAACACATTAGGAAAAAAGGCGAGCATGCTTAAGTGCACATGTGCTATTATATTTGCCTAAATAAATAGTATAAGGGCAAACAAAAATTATAAAAAATTATTTTGTTCAGGTAAAAAAAGGCAGGAGAGAGACCAAGACTGCTTGGGGAATATATTATTTATCATTATGATTTCATAACCTTGTAAATGTAAAACTATCATAAAAATAAAATTAAAGTAAGAAAGAAAGAGGTTTAGTCTTTTTTTTTAAACACCTATTATGTATGAAGCACTTGTATGTGATCCATGGCCTCTTTGGCTTCCTTATTTTTAAACTGTAATTGCAACTGTACCTTGCAAGGCTGATATAATTAGTTGAGAGTTATTAGAAGTAGTATATCTTAGTAAATGCCCAGAGCAAGCAGTTGGTAATCTGTTGCTGCCATTACTAGTGTTCAACGCCATGGAACTAGTAAGGATTGGAGTATAATTCAAACTACACTTTTCTGGAGGTGAGGTCCCTAGCATTTCCCTCTTTGCAAAACTGTCTTTTATAAAAAGCAACATAACAGCTGATGTCTCCAATTTTACTATGCCAGGTGTGTGGGAGTGACGGAATGCAGATTATGTAGAAAACTCAGCCTCAGGAGGACCAGAAAAGTACTCAGAACACATGTTTGTAGCAAACATGGAAGTGGTCCAGACACAGCACATGCCAGGGGATTGGCAAGACAGGCAGAGCACTGAGTTAGAACCCTGTTAAGTATTCATGCACCAGGTACACAAAAAAGGAGTTCACGTTAAGGCAGAGTCTGGCATCAAGCAAGCCAGCAGCAGCTAGAGTTGATGAAAATAGATTCTTCTTTTTTCATGACCATAAGCCAAATTTTTGCCTTCTGTTGAAGCTGGAATCAATCCCAGGACACAGTAAGTCCAGAGTCTGTTCATGTGTGAGTTTATGATGAGAAGACATTGATTTAAGCAGAGTGCCACTTAGGAGCAGGATCAGTGGAGTCTCCAAGTGTTTTTTAAAAATTATATTCTACTGGGGGACTCTAATATGTCATTTAGAGTTTTAACAAATTCAGAAATAAGATAAATAGAAGATGGAAAATCAAAGCATACCCTCGATTTAAAGACCAAATTGGAGGACATTGCTTGCCATGACATCTTACAGGCTTCCCAGTATAGAGTTTCCGAGTTTGACCAACTTCTAACACAAGCCAACTCAGAGGTAGATGTTGACCTTATGAAAAGCAGAGCTGGTTTCCTGGTAAGCAAAGGCACAAAGAGACACAAGAAAATACCACAGGAAACAAACTTCAAAATTCAGAAGGGGGTGGGGGTTGCCTCCTAACACAGTTACATAATACATTTTTCAAGAGAGGCACACCTGACAAAGAGATCCAGTTGTCTCCACTGAGTAGTCATTCTAAAAGGTACTCAATATATTTCAGGGAGAAATATCTATGTTCATAATGAGGTCCAATTTCTGACAAGATAAAGTACTCTGAAGATCTAGCAGTATATAAATGTATATAAATTTATTTATTAGTATATCAACATATTATTTATATACTACTTGTATTTAAATTTGTATTACTTATATACTACTTGTTTATAAATGCATACTATTTTATATATTAGTATATAAATACATACAGGGAACAAGTCGTAAAGAGTACTGTAAGCCATGTTTGAATTTAGAGCAAAAGGAGAGAAGGCTGATAAAGTTTTGAGATAACTCAGCAAAATTAGATGCCATTTTGAGAAAAACAAGTAAAACTTTACCAATTTTCATGTTAGGTAAACAAAGCTCTCAGCTTCATCTCTCTGTCATAGCCAGGCGAGCTGCAAGCAAAGACATGTGATCAAGTTAGATTTGGGGCAAAGTAATAAACTCACATAACAGTAATTGGAAGCTCTTTGTTTACCCAACAAATGGATAGGGAGCACTTATGTGCCACACCAAGAATAATAACTCCACATTTGTTCTCTTGGAGCTGGTTAATCTCATGAGTGGTATGGAAGGGTGGATGTTCAGGCAGTAAAGGAGGGTGCTGGGAAAGCAGGAAGGGGGGTCACCTTATTAGTGTTGGGAATACAAGAAAAGGGTTTCTGAAGATGGCTGCAAAGAATAAATAGTGTTGTCAAGCCAGAGGGAATAAGGGAGAAAGAATTATCAAGCAGAGGAAGCCACAAATAAAGGTCTGTACTCCAGAGAGTATGGTAATTTCGGAGATGTAAATATAGTTAAGAATGGACCAAAAATGGAATATGGGTATATATTTATGTATGCAAGATGTATGTGCACACAAATGCTGGAGAAAACTGAGGGAGAAATCTTGATTTTTTTCATAGAGTGCATAAATAGTATATATTATATATACTATATATATACTATATACATAAATAATATATGTACATAAATGTATGAATATATTTATTATTATATAAATATTCATACTGTTTACATATACTTGTATATAAATATGCACTATTATATACTACTTGTATATAAATGCATACTATTTTATATACTAGTATAGTAAATACATATAAATACATACAGGGACTAAGTCATGAAGAGTACTGCAAGCCATGTTTGAAATTAGAGCAAAGGGAGAGAGGGCTGGTAAAATATGCTAAGTAGTTAGATGACAATATGCCTGTGCCGTCATAGATGTGCTTTTAAATGTCAGTGGCTGCAACATGGGGCACATCTGGGAGAAGAATCACCTTAAAGTCAGGAGCTTCAGAAATGTAGACAGGAAATAACAACTTCACAAAGCAACTACTTAGGATGAGATTCAACCAGAATCTGATAGAGTTGGAAGGACATAGTTTGTTATAACATATCCATTTATAAAAATGAGTCTACCACTGCAGTGTAGAAGGTAACTACAGACCATAGGAAAGGTTTTTCAGAAAAGTAAAGTGGTTGGACAGCCTTGGTATCAAGGACATCTGCTTCCAAATGTTGAGTTGGTTTTATTCCAAATGTTTCCATACTACTTGGTCTGTATTGTCGAGGTATATTTGCTCTTGGACTAATGAAATAAACCATATCACGTGCCATTCTTGTGTGAAGAGAAAACACAGTTGTTTTATTAATGCCATGTTTCAACTAAACCAAGCTGATAACAGGCACTTCAGAAAGTAATGGTTCTTTTCATGTCTGACTTTCAATAATTTGTGGTCCATAGAGAAATATGGGCATACATATTTTTGTTTAAACTGTTCCATTAACATTAAAGTTTGTTCTGTACCAGGTATGGGAAATCAGAGATGAGGAGAATGCATCTCTGGGCAACTGGGATCACCATCGAAGAGAAACACTTAAAAATAAAAAGCACTTTATTGTTTGGTTCCAGATGTTGAATTATTATTTATAAATTTCACCATGGCACACATCAAGAAAGAAAAAATATATATAAATTTTTTTTAAAAAAATCTTCCTTGCTTTAATTATCATACCTGAAGATAAAAATAACCTTAAAATTGCCATGCTGTGAGGGAACAGTGTTCTGATATAGCTATTAAACACAAGCATTGTATTACTAAACAGGACTTCAAAATATTCAAAATCATGTGAGTATGTGTTTAGAAACTTCTTTACTTTAAAAAATTTAATCTACAACAATTTTAGCATAAGATGCTAAAAAATGTAAAAATACTCAGGCATATAAAAATGGACATTATCACTTTAATTAAAATATAATTTTACCTCTATCTAAATCTTTTGTAAATGATATAACTGACATATGTCCTACTTAATGTAAGGAGGCCAATAAAAATTTCAGATGAATCCCAGAGCACTTGGCCAGCATCCTGATATCTGTTTATGCCAATGACTTTGCTTTTTCTCATAAATCACCTTTACTCTATAACTCTCCAAGTCTAAAAAGTTATATTTATGATAATGACTGAAATAATATGAGCCCAATTGGAACATGATAGATTTGATAGATCATTTTATGGATACCACTTACTTACTAAAATATCTCAACTATTTTAGACAAAACAGGTTGTTGAATGTGTTTTGCTTTTCACTCACAGGGTGACATTTATGAAGAAAGAAAAATCTGCAAGATATCTGAAAAAGCAAGTCATATGCCAGAATACAGTGGAAAGAGTGGTAGATAAATCAGTTAATGTCACCCCACCATGTTAAGGGCCAAATACTCCAAAAACTAGAAAGAAATGTAGAGGAAAATTCTTCTGCGAATCTACCTAGCCCATCTCGTACTCCTAACTCCTTAAAAAATAATAATAATAATAATAATAATAATAATCGGCAATGTTGTAGAAGTTCCAGGAGGAGTTTATAGGAGAGAAAATGTGCAAGAGAGAGAATATAATCCAAAGACTGCCAGCAATGAGGAAAGCCCACATTTCTAAGCTATTCTAACAACGTCACTGTAAGAATGGTAATGAATAAGTTTTTCCTTGTACCATTCTCCCTTTTCTTACACAGGGGAGTTCTAGATAGGCTCAAATTTCTCCCAACTTTTTCCAAGAAACTCTGTAGACATCTTACCTATGATTATCCCACTACCTTCTTATCTATTTGCCTGTATTTGTTTGACTTACTTCTGTAGTAATTGTATGCCTGTAGGTGTTTACAAAACATGAGCCCTCTGACCTAATACCTACACAGAATCCATGAATATTAAGAAATAGCACTATGTCCTTAGCTATGACAGCTTGGCAAGGATTTATTTTCAACATGTAAGCCACAGACATTGATAGTTTCTTCCAGAGTAGAGGTGCCAGATTTTCTAGATTTCATTCCCAGTCCCTGGCCCCCTACCCACCCACATTACTCTTTAAATCCCAGGTAACAGTCCAAATAAACTAATCCAAGAGATGACCCATGTGAGAGACATCATGTCGCTGGCATATTCACTCCTTGTCTCTTAACCCTGGCCATTGTCTTTTCTTTGGCCCACACTCATGCAATGAAACTAACTCTTGAGGTTTCAGCATAAATAGCATTTCCCTAAGAAAGTATTCTCGCCCCCTCTAAACTAGATGAGGACCTCCTACAATGTTCTTTTTTTTTATTAGTTGTTCAAAACATTACAAAGCTCTTGACATATCATATTTCATGCATTAGATTCAAGTTGGTTATGAACTCCCAATTTTACCCCAAATACAGATTGCAGAATCACATCGGTTACACATCCACATTTTTACATAATGCCCTATTAGTAACTGTTGTATTCTGCTACCTTTCCTATCCTCAACTATCCCCCCTCCCCTCCCCTCCCATCTTCTCTCTCTACCCCATCTACTGTAATTCATTTCTCTCCCTTGTTTATTTTCCCATTCCCCTCACAACTTCTTATATGTAATTTTGTATAACAATGAGGGTCTCCCTCCATTACCATGCAATTTCCCTTTTCTCTCCCTTTGCCTCCCACCTCATGTCTCTGTTTAATGTTAATCTTTTCTTCCTGCTCTTCCTCCCTGCTCTGTTCTTAGTTGCTCTCATTATATCAAAGAAGACATTTGGTATTTGTTTTTTAGGGATTGGCTAGCTTCACTAAGCAAAATCTGCCCTAGTGCCATCCATTTCCCTGCAAATTCCATGATTTTGTCATTTTTTAGTGCTGCGTAATGCTCCATGGTGTATAAATGCCACATTTTTTTTTATCCATTCATCTATTGAAGGGCATCTGGGTTGGTTCCACAGTCTAGCAATTGTGAATTGTGCTGCTATGGACATCGATGTGGCAGTATCCCTGTAGTACGCTCTTTTAAGGTCTTCAGGGAATAGTCCGAGAAGGGCAATAGCTGGGTCAAATGGTGGTTCCATTCCCAGCTTTCCCAGAAATCTCCATACTGCTTTCCAAATTGGCCGCACCAGTTTGCAGTCCCACCAGCAATGTACAAGAGTACTCTTTTCGTCACATCCTCGCCAGCACTTGTTGTTGTTTGACTTCATAATGGCTGCCAATCTTACTGGAGTGAGATGGTATCTTAGGGTGGTTTTGATTTGCATTTCTCTGACTGCTAGAGATGGTGAGCATTTTTTCATGTGCTTGTAGATTGATTGTATGTCCTCCTCTGAGAAGTGTCTGTTCAGGTCCTTGGCCCATTTGTTGACTGGGTTATTTGTTCTCTTATTGTCTAATTTTTTGAGTTCTTTGTATATTCTGGATATTAGGGCTCTATCTGAAGTGTGAGGAGTAAAAATTTGTTCCCATGATGTAGGCTCCCTATTTACCTCTCTTATTGTTTCTCTTGCTGAGAAAAAACTTTTCATTTTAAGTAAGTCCCATTTGTTGATTCTTGTTATTAACTCTTGTGCTATGGGTGTCCTATTAAGGAATTTGGAGCCCGACCCCACAGTATGTAGATCGTAGCCAACTTTTTCTTCTATCAGACGCAGAGTCTCTGATTTGATATCTAGCTCCTTGATCCACTTTGAGTTAACTTTTGTGCATGGCGAGAGGAGGGGATTCAGTTTCATTTTGTTGCATATGAATTTCCAGTTTTCCCAGCACCATTTGTTGAAGATGCTATCCTTCCTCCATTGCATGCTTTTAGCTCCTTTATCAAATATAAGATAGTTGTAATTTTGTGGATTAGTCTCTGTGTCTTCTATTCTGTACCATTGGTCCACCCGCCTGTTTTGGTACCAGTACCATGCTGTTTTTGTTACTATTGCTCTGTAATATAGTTTGAAATCTGGTATCGCTATACCGCCTGATTCACACTTCCTGCTTAGAATTGCTTTTGCTATTCTGGGTCTTTTATTTTTCCATATGAATTTCATGATTGCTTTATCTATTTCTACAATAAATGCCGTTGGGATTTTGATTGGCATTGCATTAAATCTATAGAGAACTTTTGGTAATATCGCCATTTTGATGATGTTAGTTCTGCCTATCCATGAACAGGGTATATTTTTCCATCTTCTAAGATCTTCTTCTACTTCTCTTTTTAGGGTTCTGTAGTTTTCATTGTATAGATCTTTCACCTCTTTTGTTAGGTTGATTCCCAAGTATTTTATTTTTTTTGAGGATATTGTGAATGGAGTGTTTTTCCTCATTTCCATTTCAGAAGTTTTGTCGCTGATATACAGAAATGCCTTTGATTTATGCGTGTTGATTTTATATCCTGCCACTTTGCTGAATTCATTTATTAGTTCTAGTAGTTTTTTTTGTAGACCCTTTTGGATCTTCTAGGTATAGAATCATGTCACCTGCAAATAGTGATAATTTAAGTTCTTCTTTTCCTATTTTTATGCCTTTAATTTCTTTCGTCTGTCTAATTGCTCTGGCCAGTGTTTCGAGAACTATATTGAATAGAAGTTGTGATAGGGGGCATCCCTGTCTTGTTCCAGATTTTAGAGGGAATGCCTTCAATTTTTCTCCATTCAGAATGATGCTAGCCTGAGGCTTAGCATATATAGCTTTTACTATGTCGAGGTAAGTTCCTGTTATCCCTAGTTTTTCTAATGTTTTGAACATAAAGGGATGCTGTACTTTGTCGAATGCTTTTTCTGAGTCTATCGAGATGATCATATGGTTCTTATTTTAAGTCTGTTGATGTGGTGTATAACATTTATTGATTTCCATATATTGAACCATCCTTGCATCCCAGGTATGAATCCTACTTGATCATGGTGCACAATTTTTTTGATGTGCCTTTGTATCCAATTTGCCAGAATTTTATTGAGGATTTTTGCATCTAGGTTCATCAGAGATATTGGTCTGTAGTTTTCTTTCTTTGAGGTGTCTTTGTCTGGTTTCAGAATCAGGGTGACGTTGGCCTCATAGAATGAATTTGGCAGAGCTCCATCTTTTTCTATTTCCTGAAATAACTTGAAAAGTATTGGTAATAATTCTTCTTTAAAGGTTTTGTAAAACTCCGCTGTATACCCATCTGGTCCTGGGCTTTTCTTGGTTGGTAGTCTTTTGATTGCTTCTTCTATTTCATCCATTGTTATAGGTCTGTTTAAGTTGTGAGTATCCTCCTGACTCAGTCTGGGCAAATCATATGATGTAAGAAATTTATCGATGTCTTCACTATCTTCTATTTTATTGGAATATAATTTTTCAAAATAATTTCTAATTGTCTTCTGTATTTCTGTAGCATCTGTTGTGATATTGCCTTTTTCATCCCGTATGTTAGTAATTTGAGTTCTCTCTCTTCTTCTCTTCCTTAGCATGGCTAAGGGTCTGTCGATCTTATTTATTTTTTCGAAGAACCAACTTTTAGTTTTGTTAATTTTTTCAATAGTTTCTTTTGTTTCAATTTTGTTGATTTCCACTCTGATTTTAATTATTTCTTGCCTTCTGCTACATTTGCTGTTGTTTTGCTCTTCCTTTTCTAGGGCTTTGAGAAGAATTGTGATCTCATTTATTTTTGGTTTTTCCGTTTTTTGAGGAATGACCTCCAGGCGATGAATTTCCCTCTTAAAACTGCTTTCATTGTGTCCCATAGATTCCGATATGTTGTGTCTGTATTTTCATTTATCTCTAAGAATTTTTTGATTTCCTCCTTTATGTCTTCTGTAACCCATTGATCATTCAGTAACATATTGTTCATTTTCCATGTGATGTAGGATTTTTCCTTCCTTCTTTTATCATTGATTTCCAGTTTCATTCCATTATGATTAGATAAGATGCATGGTATTATCTCCACCCCTTTATATTTACTGAGGGTTGCCCTATGGCATAATATATGGTCTATTTTTGAGAAGGATCCATGTACTGCTGAGAAAAAAGTATATCCACTTGATGATGGTTGATATATTCTATATATGTCAGTTAAGTCAAGGTTATTGATTGTGATATTGAGTTCTATAGTTTCTTTATTCAACTTTTGTTTGGAGGATCTGTCCAATTGTGAGAGAGGTGTGTTGAAGTCACCCATAATTATTGTGTTGTGGTCTATTTGATTCTTGAACTTGAGGAGAATTTGTTTTATGAACGTCGCAGCACCATTATTTGGTGCATAAATATTGATAATTGTTATGTCTTGCTGGTGAATGGTTCCTTTTAACAGTATATAATGTCCTTCCTTATCCCTTTTGATTAACTTAGTCTTGAAGTCGATTTTATTCGATATGAGGATGGCCACCCCTGCTTGCTTACAAGGACTGTGTGCGTGGTATATTTTTTCCCCAACCTTTCACCTTCAGCCTGTGTATGTCTTTTCCAATCAGATGTGTCTCCTGGAGGCAGCATATTGTTGGATTTGTTTTTTTAATCCATGTTACCAGCCTATGTCGCTTTACTGGAGAGTTTAAGCCATTAACGTTTAGAGTTACTATTGATATATGGTTTGTACTTCCAGCCATGTTTGATTATTTATCTTCTTCTTTTTTTTAAAATTAGTTTGTTTCTCCATGATTAGCTTTCCCCCCGCCCTCTGTCTTTACAGAGGCACTTCCCACTGATGGTTTTGGTTATTGTTTTTCATTTCTTCCTCGTGTAGTGTTTTGCTCAAGATGCTTTGCAATGCTGGTTTTCTGGCTGCAAATTCTTTTAACTTTTGTTTATCATGAAAGATTTTTATTTCGTTGTCATACCTGAAGCTTAATTTTGCTAGATACAAAATTCTTGGTTGGCATACATTGTCTTTCAGTGTTTGAAATACGTTGTTCCAGGATCTTCTCGCTTTCAGCGTCTGTGATGAAAAATCCGTTGTTAACCTTATTGGTTTACCCCTGAATGTAATCTGCCTCCTTTCTCTTGTAGCTTTTAATATTTTCTCTTTGTTCTGTATATTGGATATCTTCATAACAATGTGTCTTGGCGTTGGTCTACTGTGATTTTGTGTGCTCGGTGTCCTGTATGCATCTAAAATTTGTATATCCGTTTCCTTTTTTATTTCTGGAAAGTTTTCTGTAATTATTTCATTCAGCAGGCTACTCATTCCCTTGGTTTGAATCTCTGTACCTTCCTCTATCCCGATGACTCGTAAGTTTGGTTTTTTTATATTATCTCATATCTCTTGGATGTTTTTCTCGTGATTTTTTACCAGCCTTTCTGAGTTGGCTAGACTCTTTTCAAGATGATATATTTTGTCTTCATTATCTGACATTCTGGCTTCTACTTGCTCCATTCTGTTAGTGATACTCTCAATTGAGCTTTTAATTTGGTTTATCGTTTCCTTCATTTCTAGAATTATTGTTTGATTTTTTTATAATCTCTATCTCTTGATAAAGATGCTTAACTTCTTCTTTTATTTGTTTATGTAATTCACTTTCAATGTGTTCTTTCACTGTTTAGATTTGCTGTCTCGTATCCTCTTTAAGGTTCCATTCCATCTGTCTAAGGTATTCCTTGAGATCTTTATATGACCATTTTTCTAATGACTCTAGATCCTCCTGAATATTTAGGCTGTCCTTCATTGTTTGTACTCCTTTTCTTCCTTGCTTTTTTATGCTGCTCATGTTACTTCTTGTTCTATTTGACTGCTGAGTTACTGTTTATTCTTATAAATTTATTTGATGCTTGGGAGGAAGTATAATAGAAGGGAAGGGAAGAAGTCACTAAAGAGAATGAGAGTAGGCAGGTAGAATTCAAGGAAGGGGGAATAAGAAAATTGAAAAGAAATGAAAAGACAAAAGAAAAAAAATAGAAAATAAAGAAAGAAAAAAAATTTTTTTTAAATAATAAAGATAATAAAAAAATGAAAATTAAAATTTAAAGAAATAATACTAATAATAATAAAATAGAAAAAATTAAAAACATTAAAAAAAGTTAAAGAACAACAACACCAACAAAAAAAATGAAAATGAAAGAAAAAGAAAAAAAATAATAATAATAAATGCAGTCATAGATTTCAATTAACTTCTTTTCCAGTAGGTGGAGCTGTG
Source organism: Marmota flaviventris (assembly GCF_047511675.1). Lineage (NCBI taxonomy): Eukaryota > Metazoa > Chordata > Mammalia > Rodentia > Sciuridae > Marmota > Marmota flaviventris. Next base: position 76,980,152 of record NC_092500.1, on the reverse strand, counting down.
CCCACTGGGCCAAGCTTCTCCTCTCAATAGGTGGGAACCATTCACTGTGCAGCAGTTCTTCTTCCCAGACTGGGCGGGTCTCCAATCCTGAGTGCCTAGGGCCTTCTCTTGTGTTTCCTCAAGCCAGGCCCTGCTCACCTGTGACGCTTACCACAATACTGGTTACATGCCAGGTCTGCTGCTCCTGGGAGCCCTGTTTTCATGAACGCCTGGGCACACTCTCCCTATTTGCCTCCCTCAGACCCTAAGTTTGTAGAGCTTGGGGGTGAGAACCCCCAGCGAATTTGCTTGCCCTCCAGTAGCCACGCCCCCAGTAGCTGGTGCAAGAGGCCTCAGTTGTCAGCACTGGTGGGAGCGGTAGCCGGGAGTTCCGCGCTGCGAGTCCCGCGCCACTCCTGATTCCCTCGGTCTGGCTATGGAGCTCACAGGAGAGCTGGGAGGGGCTCTTAAGGTTTCCCCGCTGTGTGGAGAGAGATGGCTAGGGGATTACACACCTGTCACGCTGGTTTCAATGAAGTTATCTCCTCGGCCCGTGACGTCAGTTCTCTGCCAAGGTGGTATCCCGTTCGCCGTGGTGTTCGCGGGGCTGTTCGCAGTGCGGGGCGGGTGGGGCTGTTCGCAGAGCCGGGGGTCAGGAGCTGTTCACCCGAGGGGGGGAAGGGAGTGTCGTTTGCAGCGCCGAACCGCTGGGGGCGGTTTACAGAGCCGGGCCGGCAGGGGCCTGGGCAGGCAGCGGCTGTTTGAACGTTCGCCGCCGGGCTGACAGCGGCCTTTAGGCAGCTGCCGGCGGGACTGGGCCCCTGCACCTCGTGGCCAAGACAAACTGATACTTCCAATAGACTTACTAATTCCCTGCAGGTCTCCTTTCAGCGGAATTTTGCTAGAGGTTTCTCAGCAGGTAGCATGTAGGTGTATTAATGGGTCTCTCTGATCCCGTTACTGTGGAGGTATTGAAAGTGCTGCTTCCTCGCCGGCCGCCATGTTGGGCCTACAATGTTCTTCTATAGTATTTCACAGTGTTTTGAAATGGTTATTTCACTTGCTCATTATGGATCTTTTCTGAGGTGCAGAAGTCATGACTTTCTGTGCCTGGCACAAAGCCTAACTTATACAGCATGATTGATGCTTAGATTATCAGAAAAACTTGATTCCTCACATAACTAGATCCTTGTTATAAACATCTCTCCAAATGCCTAAATCCAAGTATACATATCATAAATTCAAGACTTTTTGAGATTTTTGCAATTAGACAGGAAATCCATATCTCAAAAAGATTGCCTTTCAGAAAGGCCTGATTGCAACTGGGAAAGGCAGTCAACAAATCTAAATGGCATAACATCAATAAAGTGGAAATTTATGTTTGATTTATTTGATCGGGGTAAAAGGAGGAATTTCAAATAAACATGGAGAACCTAGGCAGACAATAAATGAGAGGAGAAAAGGTAAACCCAGAATGAGTGACTCCATCAATTCCCCAGGTGTTGTCAAAGGGCCCAGCATGGCACTAGCCCCTGAGGTAGAAATGCTAACCCATACCCTTCAGGAGGCCACAGTTTCTATCCTATAGACCCATGGTCCTATTTTTAAGAAAAATGCAGCTGTATTTACTGTATTTACCTCTGCTGCTGCCAGGGCCCCTGCTGGGGGAAGAAGAGGATGTTTCTTTTTATCAAAGCAATAGAAATATCAGATCTCCCATCCATTTATCTGCAAGCTATAGCTTTTCCTATTAACTCCATCAATGAATGGGCTAATCTGTGTGCTAAGTGTAATAAAGTCATCTGGTACAGCTTTTTAAAATGTCTTGTCCTCATTTCTTTTCTATGGAAAAAGTCATGTCCATGTATATTTACATTAGAATAATATTCAGGGCCCTATGCTTTCCTTATCTTCTAGTCATAGCTATCAGCCAAATGAGACTTATTGTTGAATCCCTACTTTATGTCAAGCCTATTCGGGGCACCACAGAATAGAGAAAGAAATTGGTGATCCCTGTGTTCCAGAAACTTAATGCAGTGGAAAAAGCAAGACACAATCATTTTTTATAAAGAAAATTTTATCCCTTTTCCTATTACTCATTTCTGCAAATCTAATATAAAAAAAAAATCCATTTTTTTTCATCCAAGGAGCTGAGCAGGCAGTAACATCGAAGACACCGCATTGCTTTAATATGCTCTTTTTCTTTCTTGGTGAGAATTTTCATTTCATTGGGAATTTTAGCATCAGGTTTTTACCTCATACCAACCTGAGCAAACTGACTATTTTTATTCGTCATCTGAGTCTCCTTCAATTCTCTCGCCTCCATTGATCGCTGATTTTACAAGCTTAAAAGTCAATCATTTCAGCAAGGTGCCAGTATTGAATCATTTCCAGTTCTCATCTTCTGAGAGCCACTGGGTCTTCACAAATGTATATTAATGGTGATTTCAATTGAAAGGGAAGAACTGGTTTTTATTGCTCTCAATCTAAGATCTTCTGCTCACATTAGGCCTTAGTCAATTGAATAAACAAAGCTTGTTCATATTTATTATTCTGCTAAAATTAGCAGATGTTCAGTCATGGGTGTTACCAGAGTCTTAGGGAATTGCACTTTTCACTTTAAAGCATGATGGCTTTGTGATGGATGGTTCCCTGGGCTCTTTTGATTCGGCTTTCTGCTGTTTCTTTCTCCAGCCCATTTCATGCTGATGTTCATCTTGCAAAATGTCTGACATTTGAGACTGAGACAAAGTACTTAAAGAGAAACGAAGCTAGGCAAACAAAGAAGCCATTCTAGCAGATCAACATGTTCCTTGAGATGTACTGAGCTAGTTACTGATCCACATGTCAGACATTGTACCTATACTATCTTATTAGGTCCCCATAATAGCTACGTGAAGTAGACACATTTTACACATGAGGAACTAAGCCTGGAGGAATGAAATATACTTTTTTAAACATATGATTCCTAAGGAGCAGAACCTGGGTCCAATCCCACATGGGTCTAGAAGGGTTGCCTGTCCCCTCTGTGCTCCTGCAAGCTGCTGCACACCTCACTGAGTCCTTGCCAAAGAGTACTGTCATTACCTGTTTACTTCACTTTTTCTCAGCTAATCTCCAAACTCCTAAAGAATGTGGGTGCTGTCTTTTCCCCGTTTCCAGAACCTATCTCAATTTCTGGTATATTGTGGGTGTTCAATAATGTCTGTGTAGAGAAGAAATGAATGAATATACCCATTCAATAATGTCTGTGTAGAGAAGAAATGAATGAATATACTCCTTGTCCACCTTTGCAATTGCAACCACAGAGTAGAATAATATAAAATAGGCACTTTTAATAATGAAATACCACAGAATTTAAAAGTTTATGCTGGCATGGTTATCTGTTTTATCTTTTTATCTTATTATTCGACTATGTTTTTTGAAAGAAAATGCTGTGTTCTAATAATACACACACATACATACATACACACACACATACACAAAATCTTCAATATTGCCTAGTTATATCTTAAGAACTGGAAACACTTAATGAATATTAGTTAATTCAATGAATTCATGGTGGTTTATGACTAAAAGCTGGGCATAGTGATGGCGTGGCTGTAAACCCAGCGACACAGGAGGCCAAGACCCGAGGGTTACAAGTTTGAGGATAGCCTTGGCAACTTAGTGAGATCTTGTCTTGAAACAAACAAACAAAAAATTTAGAAAGGGCTGGAAATGGAGCTCAATGGTAAAGCACTCCTGGGTTCAATCCCTAGTACTGCAATAAATAAGTAAATAATAGTAAAACCTAAAAAAAAAAAAAAAACCAACAACAACAACAAAAAAAAAAAAAACCCTCATCATATTATTTGCTCACTCTAGCAAAGGAGAAAGCTATTTTAGAGGAGGTGAGTGTAAAAATAATAGGAAGACAAAGTTAGAAGCTACAGAGGACAAATTATGAAATCTTGGCCCCAGCTGATATCAAAAGCTATCAGTTGAAATAATGTTTTCTCTCTATATATGTGTATGTCTAATTTTCCAAGGTATAAAATAAATATGTGTCGGAATCAGAATAAAAATCATAAATATGTCTGGAGGCACCAAATACTTTTTAATTGGTGATAAGTAAGTTTTGTAATGCTTTTAAACAAAAACAATCTAAAATAAACTTGAAATTTTTTTTTTCCAAAATAGGTATTTTTGTTTCAGAGCATTTGCAAAAAGTAGACTGTCCTAATTAGTGTTCAGTTTTGCAACAGTAAGTGGGAATGGCAGGTTGTAACTTCCCCTTTAGGACAGAGCTCCTCTGGGGCCTTCCCATCTGTTCCTGTTCCTCATCGGTTTGAGGCAATTTCCCCATTACAATCTGTATACAGGTTCTATTTCCATTTCATGTTTCACTTGTGCTGTGTACTAAGAAAATGCTAAAACTTTGAACTGAGAAATGAAATGCCTTAATGATTGTCTGCTTCTTGTAATATCATAGTGTTCTCAAAACTTAAGGATCCAACTAAAAATCATTTTCCAGGTATTGATGTTAATGTTGCTATTGAAGAAAGCACAAAAGTGCTTACATATCTTTCTACAGATGGCAAACAGATCCTCCATATGGTTTCATATCTTCAGGACTGTATAGCAAGTAATACCGTAATATTTTTAAATACAACGGGCTTTAATATTGAGAAGTATTATAAATGAACTTATAAATTTGAAAATTAAGCTCAACTGCTCTAATTCATGATGATTCAAGAAATTTATCTTAAAGAAAAAGGTGCCAGCATTATGATGAAAATCTTTAAGTCAAATGTAAGAGAGAGAAGGGAGAGTCACAAAATAGAAATGGTGGGAAATGAGGGGAAGTAGAGACATTTTTGTGAAAAAAAAAATATTATATATATATATATATATATATATATATATATATATATATATATATATATATATATGAAGTTAATCTTTAGATATTACTTGTCCCCAAAAGCTCATGTGTGAGACAATGCAAGAACATTCTAAGGTGAAATGATTGGATTGTGAGAGTCTTAACCCAGTCAGTGAATTGATCCCCTGATGGAATTAACTGAGTATACCTGGCTGGAGGAGGTGGGTCATTAGGAGTTTACCTTTGGGGTATATATATTTTTTCTGGCAAGTGGAATTTCTCTCTTCTTCCTGATCATCATGTGGGCCCCTTCCCTCTTCCACACTCTTCTACCATGATGTTCTGTTTCACCTCAAGCCCCGAGTAATGAAGCCTCCTATATATGAATTGAGACCTTGAGACTTTTGAAACTGTGAGCAAATAGACTTTTCCTCCTCTAAAATTGTTCTTGCCAGGTTTTTCAGTTACAGCAGCAAAAAAGCTGATATATATATATATATATATATATATATATATATATATATATATAATTCTCTGCTGTCTCAGAACTTCCAACTTAACATCCTTCAAAATAAAATTATCTTCATGTCTGCTTAAGCCTTTTCTTTTTGCTATCATCTCCCTAAATTTTATATCTAATACTCTAACTTAGAAATCCTTGTCATCTTTTATTTCTTTCTCTGCACTTCCCAAGTCTAATTATTCCTCAAACCATATTATTCCTCTTTCATGAATTCAGTTTTAACCTTATCTTACATATTCTGATGTAGTAAAAAAATGTGTATGTGTGTATATATATATATATATATATATATATATTTTTTTTTTTTTTCCTATATGAATGGTCATTTATCAGGGAAAAACTTGTCCGATGCATGTTTCAACAAGTTGGTAATTTTTATTTTGCTTCATTTTGTTCTTAGTGTTTTGCTGGCCCCACTAGGAAAAATAAAAGAGAGAGAAAGATCTTTAATTAGAAAGCTAATTAAAGAAAATCCAAAAGTACCCTGTCAATATTGATTGGGTAAACATTCTCATTTTATTGGAAGAAAACTGATGCTCAGAGCATTCAAAACAATTGCCGATAGTCACACATTACCAGAGCTGAGCATTAAAAGCACATTTTCTGCTGTCTCAGTCATGACTCTTTACTTTGCTTTTGAGAGAGTCACCATAGCACAGTAGGGAAATATCAATTTAGGGATTAAACAAAATAAGACCAAACAACTTGGCTTGGAGTTTGGTTCTCTCACCCACTAAATGTATAACCTTGAGAAATTTATTCGAATTTTCAGGACCTCGTCCTCCTTACATAAGAAGAATTCCTATAGTGACAAAGTACTAGATGAGATATAAGGCCATTTTAAAAGATGATTTGCTGCAAAAAGAACTTGAAATTTTCAAAACTACAATCTGAGACATTCTGTCATTCTCAATACACAGCTATAAAACAGATGTAGAAAATTCTTCCCTACATGATAAAACATACAAGATTTCAGAACAACAAGATATCACTTATTTCTACCCTTACTTTGAAGAAAGGTCTTCCTCATCTTAGTTGAAACCTGTTCATCAAAACATATTGAAGGCATGAGTGAGAAATCTTCATTAGGGAGTCTCCAGAACTTCCAACTTAACATCCTTCAAAATAAATTTATTTTTATGTCTGCTTAAGCCTTTTTCTTCTTGCTATCATCTCCCTAAATTTTATATCTAATACTCTGACTTAGAAATCCTTGTCATCTTTTATTTCTTCCTGTGTACTTCCCAAGTCTAATTATTCCTCAAACCATATTATTCCTCTTTCATGAATTCAGTTTTAACCTTATCTTACATATTCTGATGTAGTAAATACATTATTCTTTTAACCATGCTTTGTTGAGAGCCACAGCCAAAGGGGCCCCAGCAAATTTCCAGCTGCCAGCAAACTTCCAGCTGCCGGCTGATGATTGGCTCACAGCGGCCCCAGCAACATCTAGCTGATTGGCTCCTCTGCCGTGATGCTCATTGGGCTGTTTCCCTGCCCTTTCAGACCACGGAGCTGCTCATTGGGGGACTTTTTTGGCTCCGCCCATGTGACCCAGCCAATCGGCCTCAAGAGCAGGAGGATTGTGGGAGGTGGGGAGAAGCTTGTGTGGGAGAGAGAGGCTTGTGGAAAGCCGGTGGTGGCAGTTGAGGCTCTGAGGATTTTTCCTGAGAGGCTGTTTTGTTTGGCGTGTGTGGTTCTAAAAATAAAGTTAGTTTCTTTTGACAAGTGGCTCCTGATTGTGCCCAGCCAGACTGCGGCATTTGGTGGCTCGCACGGGGAGCGACTGAGGGTAAGTGAAACTGCTCGCCCCTGAGGGCAGGGCGAGAGGATGGGTAGCCATTTTAAGATTCCTCTTTTATTTTGCTTCACTTTTGTTTTAAGTTGCCTGTCCCTGGAGATGAGTGAGACGGAAGAAAAACCGCTCACATCTGAGGAAAAACTATTTATGTCTGAGGAACAGATAGGGAGAAAGGACGGATGCACATGTCAGGAGGATAGAAAGGCTATAATGACTTTTTGTTGTTCCCTTTTTATTTCATTCTGTCTCGGTTTTGTTTAGCGTCATCTTGTTGGGTTGTATTATAGTAGAAATAAGGGATCAGAAGTTAGTAAAAAACAAACTGAAAGAGTGTTAAGTAAATTGTTAGAGGAAGGAGGCATCTCAGTAAAATCAAGAACAGTCAGGGCATACGTTGATACAATACAAAAATGTAGCCCATGGCTTTTTAAGGAGGAGTTGTTAAATATATCACAATGGAACCATCATGGTGAAGATTTAAAAAGAATAGAAAAGAAAAGCCCAGGGACTCTGCCAGTTGGCACATTGCCATTGTGGACGTTCGTATCTTGTTTGCTTAGTCCAAAGCCTTCAGTTCAGACAATGGTAGAGGAAGGAGAAGACATAATGATTCAAGTAAAAGAGAAGGTCTCTCAAGTTAGTCAGACAGAGGAAAAGACTCAAGTAAAAGAGAAGGCCTCTCAAGCTAGTCAGACAGAGAAAGAAAGTGTAAAACAGAAAAAGCCATCAGGGGGAAAGTTACAACAGGAGACTGCTACTAACACCTTTCTATCACCAGAGGGTGTAAGTGTCCAACCAACAGCACCACCTCTACAGGAGACTGCTACTAACACCTTTCTATCACCAGAGGACGTAAGTGTCCAACTAACAAGGCCACCTCCATATGCTGGGAGGCCCCCAACACCCGCAGTTGATAGTGGGGATCCTGAGACAAGATCTCAAATATTAACATGCCCTGTATTTGAGGCAGGAGGGCAGCGATTTTACCAAATTTTAAATTTCAAAACAGTGAAGCAGCTAAAAGAGGCTGTAACAACCTATGGTCCTCAAGCACCCTTCACTGTAAGCATGGTCGAATCCATTAACAACTTGAACATGATGCCAGCAGATTGGGCTAATATGTGTAAAGCTGTGCTAAATGGAGGACAATACCTGTTATGGAAGGTTGCCAAAGAGGAATTTTGCAAGGAGATGGCTAGGCAAAATGCAGCAGCTGGTTATCCTCAGAGAAATCTAGATATGTTGTTAGGAAAGGGACCTTATGAGGATCAGCAGCAACAAATTGCATATGATCCTGGTGTATACGCACAAATTGCTGCAGATGTGGTTAGGGCATGGAAGACTTTACAAGGACATGGAGGTTTACAAGGTCAATTATCTAAGGTAATACAAGGAGCTAATGAATCTTACACTGAATTTGTAGATAGGCTTATTCAAACAGCTACCAGAGTTTTTGGGAATACAGAACAAGCAATGCCATTAATAAAACAACTGGCTTATGAGCAAGCGAATCGTTGGTGCAGAGAAGTCATTAGACCATGGAAATATGAAGATTTAAACACATATATTAAATTATGTAGAGAGATTAATGAACAAGAGCAAGTCGTGGCAGCTGTAGTAAAACAGGCTTTAGAACAAGGGCAAGTCATGGCAGCTGCAGTAAAACAGGCTTTAGATGCCAGGCCAAGAACATGCTACAATTGTGAACAAACAGGACATTTTAAAAGGAATTGCCCCATAGGAGGAGGTTTTAACAAAACAAGGTATCAAAGGAGTAGAATACCAGGTATTTGCCCTCGATGCCATAGAGGGAGACATTGGGCTAATGAATGCCGTTCTCAAACCACCATAGAGGGTACTCCATTATCAAAAAATGAACAAGGATCAGGTGTTTATCCACGATATCATGGAGAAAGGCATCGAGCTCCATTGCCAAAAAATGGACAGGGGGGCCCAATGCTCCGGGGCCCAAGAACACAAATATACGGAGCACTGGAGGAACCCAGCAACCCCATCAGGGTAGTGCCCAGGACACATTGTCCATTAGATCCCTCATCAGACAAACCACAGGGAGTGCAGGGTTGGACATCTGCGCCTCCACCAGATCAGTACTAACTCCAGAGATGGGAGTTCAAATCATTCCCACAGGGGTGAAAGGACCTCTTCCCAAAGGAACAGTAGGCTTATTATTGGGAAGCAGCTCTTCTACTCTAAAAGGACTTATGATAAGTCCTGGGGTAATTGATCCCGATTATGAAGGTGAAATAAAAATTATAGCCAGTTCTCCAAAGGGTATATCAGTAATTTCACCAGGAGATAGAATAGCACAGTTACTAATAATACCCAGCCTACATGATAAATTTTCCAGTCGTACTGTAGAAAGAGGTTCCAAGGGATTAGGCTCCACAGGTGTAGATTGGGCTATGCTTTCTTTAAATTTAGATTCTCGCCCCATGCTAAAACTAAATATTCAAGGACATGAATTTAATGGGCTACTGGATACAGGTGCAGACCTTAGCATCATCTCTCATCAAGAATGGCCAAAACATTGACCATTACAACAAGCCACTCAAACGCTTCGAGGCCTAGGAGTGGCAACTAATCCCCATAGAAGTGCAATGGTATTAGATTGGAAGGATCCTGAAGGATGTGAAGGAACTATACAGCCATATGTGTTGGATCATCTTCCCGTACATTTATGGGGACGAGATGTCCTAGATCAATTAGGTTTGACATTAACAAATAACATCAACCAAAATTCACCCACTATTATGACTAGACAAGGTTTTAGGAAAGGAAAAAGATTAGAAAAACAAGAACAAGGTATAGCAGCACCAATACAAATAGATCAAGGAACAGACAGACATGGGTTGGATTTTCAGAAAGGGCCACTGAGACAATAAAAATTACTTGGAAATCAGAAAGACCAGTATGGGTTCCTCAGTGGCCCCTGACTAAATAAAAGATACAAGCAGCCCATGACCTGGTCAAACAACAATTAGCAGAAGGACATATACAACCTTCTGTATCTCCCCATAATACTCCCATTTTTGTCATCAAAAAGAAATCTGGTAAATGGAGATTATTGCAAGATTTACGAGCCATTAATAATGAGATGGTTATTATGGGACCTGCTCAATCAGGGATTCCTCAGTTGTCTGCTTTGCCAAAAACCTGGTATGTTTTAGTTATAGATATTAAAGATTGTTTTTTTTCAATTCCAATTCATCCTGAGGATAGTCCACGTTTTGCATTTACTATCCCTGCACCTAATCATGAAGGTCCTGATCAGAGATATGAATGGAAAGTACTCCCTCAAGGGATGGCTAACAGCCCAACTATGTGTCAAATTTATGTTAACAAAGTAATCCAGCCACTTAGAAATCAAAATCCTGAACTACAAATATTTCACTATATGGATGATGTATTATTAGCACACAAAGATAAAAACACATTGCTAGAATGTTATGCCACACTTACAAACTTATTAAAAAATTATAATCTAGAGATAGCAATAGATAAAGTACAATTAAATTTTCCAATTAATTATTTAGAAGTTCTATTATCCTCAACCATGGTCCGTCCACCAAAAATTCAAATACGAGTAGATCAACTCAAATCACTTAATGACTTTCAAACGTTATTAGGAGACATAAATTGGATAAGGCCTTATTTAGGTATACCAACAGGAGAGTTGGGACCTTTATTTGATATCCTAAAAGGTCCATCAGATCCAAATTCACCCCAAATGTTAACTCCTGAAGCAAGAAAGGCATTAAAAATCATTGAAACATATATGGAAAATATGCATTTGGATAGAATTGATATAAGTTTGCCTTTATTATTTATTGTACTACCAACAAAAAATATTCCTACAGGAGTATTTTGGCAAGAAGGTCCATTATTATGGATACATTTATCTTATTCTCCTAACACTATTCTTACTAGGTATCCTGAGGCTGTAGGACAATTAATACTCAAAGGAATAAAAGCAGCAAAGGGAGTGTTTGGAATTTCTCCCAATAAAATTATTACTCCATATACTATGAATCAAATTGATGAGTTAGCTAATGAGTTAAATACTTGGGCAATAATCATGTGCAAATCTAATGTTTCATTTGATAACCACTTACCATCTAATCCTTTATTGTCTTTTTTGTCATTGCATCCTGTAATTTTTCCAAAAATGACAAGAAAAACACCTATCATGAATGCTCCAAATATATTCACTGATGGGTCAAATAATGGTACAGCAGCAGTAGTTACCCCTGATCAAATTTTTACATTTTTAGTACCCAAACAATTAGCTCAAAAGGTAGAGCTTAATGCAGTTTTACAAGCTTTTGTGATGTTTAAAGATTCTGTATTTAATTTATTTTCTGATAGTCAGTATGTAGTTAATGCTATAGTATCTCTTGAAGATGCTGGTAGGATTTCCCCTTCTTCTACTGTTTTCTCTTTGCTTTCCACTATACAATGTCTAATCTGGGACAGAAAAGATCCATTCTTTATAGGACATATCAGGGCACATACAGGATTGCCTGGAGCCCTTAGTTTGGGCAATGATTTAGCAGATAAAACTACACATGACATACATATTTTCTCTACACTAGAAGAAGCTATAAATTTTCATAAAAAGTTCCATGTCAATGCGAATACTTTACAAAAGCGTTTTAAAATAACTAAGGAACAAGCTAGACAAATAATAAAACAATGTCAAAATTGTGTGACCTTTTTACCACAAGTTAATCTTGGAGTCAATCCTAGAGGATTGATACCTAACCATATTTGGCAGATGGACGTCACACACTTGCTAGAATTTGGAAAATTAAAATATTTGCATGTTACAGTTGATACTTCTTCTGGATTTTTGATGGGCTCCCTTTATGCCGGAGAAAAAACTAAAGATGTTATAGCTCATTGCTTACAAAATTTTGCCACTGTGGGTGTTCCAAAACAGTTAAAAACAGATAATGCCCCTGGTTATACTTCTACCTCTTTTAAACAATTTTGCTCAACATTTGGCATTACTCATATAACAGGAATCCCATACAATCCACAGGGACAAGGCATAGTTGAAAGAGCTCATCAAACTATTAAAATGTACTTATTAAAGCAAAAAGAAGGAATTGTGAAGGGGTATATATTCCCCAAAGATAAACTTAAAATAACCCTTTTTACTCTAAACTTTTTAAATTTGGATTCATCAGGACTTAGTGCTGCGGATAGGCATATGTGTCCAAAAAATGTACATAAGCCCAAGGTACTTTGGAAGGATATTCTAACAGGACAATGGAAAGGTCCTGACCCAGTAATTGTCTGGAGTCGGAGGTCTGTTTATGTGTTTTCACAGGGAGAACAGCAGCCGATATGGATTCCAGAAAGATTAACTAAAGCGATTTCTACAGACCAAAAAGAAGATGATTTGGCTCAAATCCATAACAACTGATATCCAAAACTCCAGTTTGGCTATTCTTACATCTGCAACAGAACCAGGATGCTTTTTGCAATATCTATTTTATTATTGCCCTTTGCCATATCATGAAGTTCTATTTTGTTTTTTGAGCTCATACAGACCTAGGTTAATGTTTTGCTGATCAGTTCTATTTTTTGACTATAGAGTTTTTAAACATTGCAATGGAGATTTCACCTGTAAAAAGTTATAAGGCCTTTACTATAATGTTATGTGTTGTATGTATTATATTATGTGTGCACACTTGTGTTTTGTGTTATATGTTTGAATGTATGTATGTCCATATATCATATATGATGAGCGCTCATGATAAAATGGATCCAAATATTTTTTTTTTCACGTGATTTATATGGTTTAATTTAAATTGGATAAACAACTGTTGAGGATTGTTTTAATATGTAAACAAAAAAGAAGGTTAACAGATCTGTTTGTTTACTTTCACCTTTCCTTTTCATTATATTTAATAATTCTCTTAAAGATAATGTAAATTGTTAAGAAAATTGTTTTCTTTTAGTGCCTTCTGTAATGTTACACAATTTTTTCTTTAGCCATTATTGCCAGAATTCCTATCTTCATCCCAGTGCTGGTGAAGTCAAAGATAAAACCAATCTACAGCTTCTACAATAGCCATCACTGAACTGCTTGCAAAACTTGCCTGGACACATTGTGAGCTCACCTGTATGCATTGTGAACTATCTGTTGGTGCAGCGACCTGTGGTAGTGTTGGGGTATTTTTGCTGATGATGTCATTGGTGGAACAATTTTTCCAAAAGGAGCCGTCAATTGGCTTGGTGTATCTTCCTCCCTTCTGCTTGTCATGATCGTCCAGCTAAAATTTGGGGGCCAAAAGAGGTGAAGCAAAGAACCTCACCCCCCCGCTGGTACAAAGACCTCTCCACAGGTGTGGCTGTATACTGGACCGGTAGTCAGTGACGGGTAAGATCCAATTGCAATGGTACCAACCTAAGGACCATATGTACTATTGGACAACCTAAGGCAGGCACGGTCCCTAAGCCACATGCTTGTTGTTTAAACAGAGAGGGGGAGATGTTGAGAGCCACAGCCGAAGGGGCCCCAGCAAACTTCCAGCTGCTAGCAAACTTCCAGCTGCCAGCTGATGATTGGCTCACAGCGGCCCCAGCAACATCTAGCTGATTGGCTCCTCTGCCGTGATGCTCATTGGGCTGTTTCCCTGCCCTTTCAGACCACGGAGCTGCTCATTGGGGGACTTTTTTGGCTCCGCCCACGTGACCCAGCCAATCGGCCTCAAGAGCAGGAGGATTGTGGGAGGTGGGGAGAAGCTTGTGTGGGAGAGAGAGGCTTGTGGAAAGCCGGTGGTGGCAGTTGAGGCTCTGAGGATTTTTCCTGAGAGGCTGTTTTGTTTGGCGTGTGTGGTTCTAAAAATAAAGTTAGTTTCTTTTGACAAGTGGCTCCTGATTGTGCCCAGCCAGACTGCGGCAATGCTTCATGTTTGACTTCCCCAAAGACCCAAAGCCTCTTTTTTTATCTTTAAATACATTGTTTTAGAGCCAGGAAGAGTGGTGCACGCCTGTAATCCCATCATCTTAGGAGGCTGAGACAGGAGGATTGAGAGTTCAAAGCCAGCCTCAGCAAAAGCGAGGTGCTTAGCAACTCAGTGAGACCCTGTCTCTAATTACAATACAAAATAGGGCTAGGGATGTGGCTCAGTAGTTGAGAGCCCCTGAGTTCAATCTCCAGTACCAATAACAACAACAAGAAAGATATTTTAGTAGTAATGACTTAAGAGTTACACAGTACTTTGAAAAAAAAATTCTAATAAACAGCAACATCTGTCTATAACATATTTCCATCAGCAAAAGGATTAGATGAGCTCAAAGAAAACTCTGTATTTTGACTGTGTCTGCTGATGTTGATTTTGCTGCAGTGACACTAAGCCTTGCTTAGGTAAACTTTTATTCTGCCCTGTGTTTGTCAGCTTCTGTCACTATAAGAAATGTTTGAGATGATTAACTTATAAGGAAGAAAGATTTATTTCGGCTCACAAGTTTTGGAGGTTTCAGTCCACAATAAGGTGGACCCATTCCATTTTTATTGAAAATAACCCTTTGTAATAACACCATAGTCTACCTATCATGACTGTTCTTTGATTCTAATGGACAGCTACATCCCAGGATTTCTTGTGCTCGATTTCCTATATGCCATGTTTTTTTGTTAGTTTATTGTTCGCTTATGCTCTAATTTACAGGTGCATACTGGTAGTGATTTCCACAATATATTTGTGGGAGCTAATATGTTTTGTAATGTCGTACTTAAAAAATATTTTTATTTTACATTTACACTTGATGATGTTTTGCCTGTATACTAAGTTCTAGACTAAAATCCTGTTGTTGTTTTTCCAGAATTCTGAAAGCAATGATTCATTTTTCTATTAGCTTCCACCATTAGTATTAAGAAATCTGAGGTCATCCCAAATTGTTTTTATGTTAACCACTCTCTCCCTTATTTAGAAAGCCTATAGTATTTCCTATCCATTCCTATGATTTTGAAATGTCACTACTTTGTGTATTGGTGTGAGTCCATTTTCACCAGTATGTGTTGATAGACTCTAAATATGGGAAAATATGTTCCTATGTTTTGTGATTATTTTCTTAAATTCTTTCATAGGCATCCTCCCCTAGATTCCTATGTTTTGTGGTTATTTTCTTAAATTCTTTCATAGGTATCCTCCCCTAGATTTCCTCTCCTCCCTCTTGCTGGAACTCCTATTATTTGAATATCAGGCATCTTGGAATTAATTCTATAATTTATTTCTATCAAAATTTTCATTTCTGGATTCATATTTTAAATTCAGCAACAAAAAGGAAGAGACAGAAAGAAAAACCAAAACATAAAAAAATGAAAACTAGAAAACTGATTGATGTATGGTAATTAAGGAAAGAAAGCCAATCTTTAGTAAAGGTTGATAAAAGGCAAATCCAGCCTAATTTATACTGAGTATTTATTTCCCCTAGCTCTTAGAAATCATTAGAACCTGGTAATACTGGTTGAAAATTCGAAGCCATTAAATCTCCAGATCCTTTTTCCAAATAACTCCAATGTTCCCAGTTTTAGAATCTTTCTTTGCAGTACTTGTCTGATCTCTCTGAATTTGCTTCCCTAGAGTGGTCCTCATGTCCTTGTTTCTAATTCTTGGTTTTGGCCCAGATCTTGTATGTTAGTGGATTCCTCAGATGTCTGGCACTCCTGGGTTAAGTGCTCATGTTTAAGAAAAGGTAACTCATTCCCCCAGCAATGAATGAGTGTTCCAGCTCTTCTCCATCCCCCCATTCTCTTGATTTTTGACATTCTGAGTATGACTGACATCTCATTATAAATTTTTATTTCCCCAAAGTCTAATGGTGTTGAGCATCTTCTCCTATGTATACTTATATTCTGTAAGCCCTCCCACCTTTTTTTTGGATATCAGGGATTGCATCCAGGGTCACTCAACCACTGAGCCCCGTCCCCAGTCCTGTTTTATATTTTATTTATAGACAGGGTCTCACTGAGTTGCTAACCACCTAACTTTTGCTGAGGCTGACTTTGAACTCACAATCCTCCTGACTCAGCCTCCCAAGCCCCTGGGATTACAGGTGTGCACCACTGCGCTCAATTGTAAGCCTCTTTAGTAAAGAATTGTTCAGATATTTTGTGCTGTTACACAAAAATTCCATAGGATTGTTTTCCTATGGAATTTCTGGAGTATTTATGTGTTGCAGATAAAAACCTTTATCAGATATATAATTTTCAAATATTATCTTGGGGCTTTTTTTCCATTCTTTTCACAATGACTTCCAAAAAGAAAAATAATGATTGGTAAATTTTTATTTATCATATTTCTCCTTTCTGGATCATGCTTTTAGAGCCATATCTTTAAAAAAATATAGTTGCCTAATCTAATGTCACAAAGAATTTTCTATTTTTTTTCTAGAATTTTAGCTGTAGATTTAGGTCTATGGCCTATTTTGAGTTAATTTCTGTACACTACAAGGTAAGAATCTTTGTTTTTTTGTTTTTTGTGTGTTGGTATCTGAAATGTCCAGCACACTTTATTAAAAAGACAGTTTTTTATCTAGTGTCAAAAATTAGTTGTCCATATATGTCTGGGTATATATCTGAACTCTAGTCTGTTCCACTGTTCTAGTTTTCTAGCATTATTCTAAAATACAGTGTCTTGGATGCTATAAATTTATAATAAGCCTTGAAATAAAATATAAATAGTTTCCAGCTTTACTATTTTTTTGCAAAGTTGTTTTCACCATTCTCCACTTAATTTTTGAACATATGGAATAGGAATAATATCCTTTTAGGTAATTCTAATATCTGTGTCATTTCTGGGTCCATTTCAATTTCTTAAATTTTTCTCCTAATTATGAGTCATATCTTCATTCTTAAAATGCCTAGCACATTAGTCAGATTTCTTCAGAAAAACCATCAATAGGATGTGACTATAGAAAGAGATTTTTCATGAAGAATTTGTTCGCATAATGATGGAGGCTGATGAGTCCCAAGATTTTGCAATCAGCAATCTAGATACCCAGGAGCTTCTACAGTCTAACTTCAGTCCAGGTCCAAAGCCCTGAAAACCAAGAGAGCTGATGTCCAATCTAGTCTGAACCCAAGTAGTCTTAAGACCCACAAAGAACTAATGTTTCAGTTGGCATCTAGGCAGGAAAACACCCTGATGTCTCAGTTTAAAGGTGGTCAGCCAAGGAAAGCTCCCTTTTGTACAGGGATAAGTCTACCTGTTCTAATTAGGCCTTCCAACTGAGTGGGTCAGTCCCGTCACATTAAGGAGGGCAATTAGCTCTATTCAGTTTATCAATTAATTTATTTAAAAAGTATGCAAACCACCCTCACAGACATACCCAAAATAATAACTGACAAAATATCTGGGCACCCTCTGCACTACCAAAGTCAATGCATACTATCGACCATCACACCTGTTAAATTTTCACTGTGTGAGACATTGCAATTTGATCTTGTACAACAGACATATTTGAATTCTTATGAATCTTTGTTGTTTTGTTTTGGAATGCAGATAAGTTATTTGAAAAAGTTTATACTTTGTAGTCTTGTTTTAAAAATCTGTTGGGCACAAATGGAGTAATGCTCAGTCTAGGCTTAATTATTCCAGGCCATAGATGCAAGACTCTTTTAAGTTCTCTACCAATGCTCCATGAACCATGCAATTTTTCTCTTTCTGCATATTGGAAACACATACTATTTTTGACCCTGGTTGAACACGAACATTATTATTTCCAGTTCTTTTTGGGAGATCCTTCTCTGTCCTCAGATATTGTCCTAACATGCTTGTGCAGATCAGTATTTAGCTGAACACTCAAAGGAAACCTTCTATTGATCCTGGAGTTCTCCCTGTGTATAGATCTTTCCTCTCTGATACTGTTTGACTAACTCTAGCCTTCTGTGTTTTACTTTGTGGATGCCACAATTCAGGGAGTCTACCAGGAGAACTCAAGTCTACCCCTTGAGTTCTCCCTTTCTTGCACCATGGCCAGAAAACCCTCTCAAGCAGCAAGCGGGGCAATCATGCTTTTAATCTCACTTTCTTCTCCACCAATCATGTATTATTAAGGGCCTTTGTTTTCTGTTGACCATGAAAACAAAGAGTGAAAAATACAATGTTTTGATATTGAGAAATGACTAAATCAAGCTAATTAACACATACATCACCTCACCTCATTGTTTTTGTCGTGAGAACACTTAAAATCTACTGTTTGCAATTTTCAAGCATATGATATATTGTTATTAACCAGTCATCATGATATAAAATAGAGCTCTTGAATTTATTCTTCCTGTATAAATGAAATTTTATGTTGAATTGTTTGGGAATTTTTAAACATTTTTATTGTTTTTGTTCATTTAGTTCTAAATTTTCCTTTTCTGCTCACTGCAGGAAAGTCTATTATTTAGTATGGAACAGTGCTTCTGACCAAAAAGACCTGAATTTGAATAATGGCTCAATACTTGTTTAGCTATAAAATACTTAGAAAACCATCAATCTCTCTGAGTCTTAATTGACTTATCTATAAAATGGGGAAAATAAGTTTGGCTTTTGAGGATTAAATAAAATGATATATGTAAAGTTCTTAGCATTATTATAGATGCTTACTAAATGGCAGTCAGTATGATTTGACTACTCAGATGCAAAACTCATGACTCTAAATTCTTTACAACCCATAGCTTTCAAAATATTACAAAGATATTTATATTGTGAAATTCACTATTATTTTCAGAACCACTAAGAAACACAATCACTGCTAGTTAACAATAGGCACAATGCTTCTTATCACCAAGGATTACTGTGCTTTGTAAAAGAACTCTTTGATACTTTTAAAATTATATCTTATTTCTAAAATCGTATAATAAAATTGGCTTCTGGTATTCCTACTCTTTTCTGTTCAGAGTCCAAATCTCTGAAATACTTTTAGACTGAGAACTATTGATGTCCACATTTTTTCAACAGAACATCATACCCTGTGCCACAAAGATTTTAATTAAATAAGGTTATTTAATTCAATTAATTATTAATTTAAATATTTAATTAGATTTTATTCAAATCATTTGGTATGAAAAATAAAGATACGGGGATGTTCAAAGAATAGTACACGCTATCTCAGCTAAGCATTGATGTATCCTAACAAGTGGCTAAGTAGCTGCAATTTTACAACATCAACTTTAAATATGTCTGAATTTTGGAAATACTTGAAACATTTAAGAAATTATGCATCTTAAGATCACATTATGTGTATATAAGTACATTTTATCTATATGTTAACTATGTAAATTTATTTTATGTCCCTGAGCTTGATGCTCAGGGATTTTCAACAGTATTAAGAACACTGACTCGCTGATAACTTCTTATCACAATGTAGACCAACATATAGTATAGAAAACAGAAAGTCTTGAGTAACAAAATTCTAATATAATTTCACTTTTCTTGGATCTTTCTTACTCTCACAATTAACTGATGCTTAAACATATGATCAAGTAGAAATTCAGAGGCAAAAATCAAAGACCTACATCCTGTCCAGATTTTGCTGTTTAACCTTAGGCATTGTAGTCAGTCTTAACTTTGCAGCAATTTTTAGCAACATCTGCTATGAAAGGACTGTTTCTACTTTATAGTATTGCTTAGTAAGGTCACTAAAATTCTCCTCTACCTCCTGGATAACTTACAAGAAACTTAAATAACTGGTAGAAAATTAGGTCAGTTAGAAAAGACGTTGGACCAATTGAAAACACCAAGTATTCCTATCCCCATTCAACAATGAGATACAGATGACTTAAAAGTTCATGAAAGAGACTACTCTGAAGAGGTTTCCATACTCCCTCAATGGAGCCAAATATGCTCAGGCATTTGTAGAATGACTGAAATGTTAGAATTACACTAACTTTCACTCAGAATAAAATTAAATACAGCATCTCTTGTGAAGAGAAATGAATCTGTCAAAATGTGGAAGGGTTGCAGATCTATTTACTCTGAAGGATGTCTGCTCTTGCAAACTAAGACTAAAATTGTTTTCCAGGATATAATTTTCAAAATAACGTATGTGGTGCCCTTTATATCAGTGGAAGAAAATTAGTTTGTACTTATAGTCAAAAAATTCAGTTAGCGATGATCAGCAGGAGAATACCGATTGGTTTTTCTTCAGTGATCCAAGGTTGATTTTCAGTTTTGATTATATTTTTTATCCCTTTAACTGCTTTTGTTCTCAAAATTCCTTCTCAGTTTTGATATAAAATTGGCATACTAATAACAATTGTTTTTGTAGCTACGGATCCCATTTCAACACTGTCAGCAACATTTGCTTCACCAGCAGCTGGATAGGTAGAATCCTCAGCTGATCTGTAATGGAAAGACTAACAGCCTATCAACCAGTAAGAACTGGAGTCGCCCTCCTGCTGATGCTTTAAGAGAAGCTGAGAACTTCCACTTCTGATAAGCAGCTTTTGAGTGATTAGCTACCAGTTCCACCCCAGAATTATTGTGTGTGTGTTGGTTTTCCTGCTTTTCTCCCTTTCTGTATAACCAGTAGTTGACCTTTGCTAACTAAGAGCCCTTATGAGTTTTCTTCTAATCAAAGGATGCTAGAGATGTCTTAGGATTTAGATGTCCTTTAATGCTTTGTTCTGTTTGTTCCATGGGGCCTTCTATGAGGAGCAAGAAAGGGGACCTAGACCTCCCATCTTCATTCCGCTCTCCACCATCTGTTTAATATATTGGTTTATCCGTATGGTTTTATTTGAAGAGAACTTTCCACTAAGTTCTTTATTTTCTTTTCTTTCATTCTTTTTTTTTTTTTTTTTTTTGATACCAGGGAGTGAACTCAGGGGTACTCAACCACTGAGCCACATCCCCAGCCCTATTTTGTATTTTATTTAGAGACAGACTTTCACTGAGTTGCTTATCACCACAATGTTGCTGAGGCTGGCTTTGAACTCACAGCCCTCCTGCCTCAGCCTCCCGACCCGCTGGGATTACAGGCATGCACCACTGTACCTGGCTTCTACTAAGTTCTAAAAGCTTTATCCAATACTCTGACTTTATAGATAAGGCAATTTGGAAGCTTAATTATGGATCAAAACTCACCTAGTTCATACAGAGCTATCACTTAGACCTGCTCACTTCCAGTCAGTGAAATTTCCAGTATGATACATTGCCTCTGCTTGTATATGTGACCTATTTGAGGACAGCTCTCTTTTTTTTCATATATATATATATGAAATATATATTATAATTGAATAATACATTACATTCATGAATATATTATGTTATATATAAATTAATATTATATTATATATAAATAATATATTCATTAGGGTTCTTTCTGTGATGAACTTCAGAAACCCTACTTGAACTACCTTTAGCATAAATGAGAATTTAGTGGCAGAGTTTGTGGGAGGAGAGTGTTTCACAGAAACCAAGGAATAATAGAACAAAACTAATACTGGTGGGCTGGAGGTGAGTTAGGGGACTGCTATAGCCAGACCTCTGAACTGCTAAAACCTAGGGTCTGAGTTCTGAGGGTTTTTCTCTACCTGTTGTATAGACTTATCTTTGTACTTACTTTTCTCTTTGTTGCTCCTTCCATATAGTGGGAAATGTCAGTTGTGGTTTTTAAAAATCCAAATCCAACCAATGTGAAAGAAAATGGTTTAGTTCAATTCTGTCATTCCCAGAACCAACATTTGCAGAAAACAAATTTGCTTGGTAAGTATGGATTAGATGACAACTAGGAAATCTAATAGATTCTGTGAACTATTAACACATGATATAATAAACTTCACACTTTGTGTACACTCCTATACGTTCATCTATATTTCTCTAGCCTCCTTGCCTTCCTTTTCTCCAATTTTCTGGTCCTTTTCCTATAAGACCTTTAATCAGAGGGCCAAACCATTGGCTGCTACCTAGGACTCAATATATTCTCACTTTGAGTCACATCTCCTTTCATACAATATAGATGACCAAGAATATTTCTCAGACACCTACTACTTGGATAGCTTTTCTTTCTCCACTGATTTGCAATGTCACCTCTAAACATTTAAGGTGCTATAATTATTTTTCATTTGTACACATATATCAAGATTATTTTTTTCTTTTGCTTGGGCATACGTGACACACTTTGTGGCTATAGGTGAACTAAGGGATGAGTGCTTATGAAAATATATGGGTTGATATAGGCAGTGTGGACTATCTGCTTATATACATACATGTTTTATATTTTTCTTAAAGTCGAGTTTGGGTTAAATTCAGAATGTATAACTTTCACATTACCAAGGATTCCTCCTGGGACTGCCTGAATTTCTAATTTTGTAGGTCCAAACAGAAACCAATGCATGATGGGCAGATCTGAATGTGTGGTCACGTAGTGCACCACTGTCAGATGTCTAATCTTTTCCAGAATTCAGACATATGCCAGGTGCTTTCTATAAAGATGTATAATTCTCTGGATGACATAAACTTGCAGGAATCCAGAAACAGAGATAATTTTCTCACTGGTAATTTCCATAAGCTAAATACTGTGTTTTTTCTTACCATTAGTCTCTCCAAAACCATCCACTCTTTTCAGATTGCATGGCCCATGGTCAGCCTCCAGTCTTCTATTCTTGTCAGACTGGTCTTGATTGAGAAGTGTCTGAAGTCTGTATCTCTATCAAATCTCTAGTCAACTTTTCAGTTCTATTCCCCCTTCCACTCTTATGGAGTTCACTTCTACTGGATATTTTCTCAGTCACCATCCATAAAATTCTACAGCAATCAAGTTATGGCCCTTAATCAGTAACTATCCAGATTCCATTTACCAGACAAGATGGCTTCTTCTTTGCCAAATAGGTGATGAATAACTGATGGGTTCTCAGTTCCCATCTACCTTGTTTCTTGAACCACTCCTAGTACTATCTTTATGATATAGGTCTTCTGAGAATGTTAATGGCCGAAACTCACTAATCAAAAGACATAGACATATAGATTCCAAATGAAAGTGAGTTATAAGAACTTTATTGGTGGAAAATACATTTTGAAGATGAAAGGGGGGAAGAAGGAGTAAGAGAAGCTTCATTTTGAAAGGCAAATCTGACTTATGCAAAAGGAAAGGAGAAGAATGAGCTGGGTAAGAAGTGTCTTAGACTATAGAATAATTCAAGAAAGTTTGGCAAGAGATAAGGAGCATTTGAGCAAGAGTTTCTTATACTAGTATTCCCTACACATGCATTCACTATAATTCTCCACTGGGAGCTTCCCAGGAGTAACATGATTTATATGCAAATACATTGGCAGATGCAGATGATCAGAAGCTGGAACAGTCAGTCAACTATGCTTCCCACAGGATAATATCTGCATGGTGCCTTTTCACAGTTACTACATGTACCAAGGATGAGTAAATGATACTCAATTGGGGTTAAATATAATGTCTTAAAATTAGAAAAGAAAAATTCTATTACTAAGGTGATAGACATATGTGTGATAAAAATTTCTATAATAAAGTGCTGAGGTTTGGGACTTCTAATGCTTTCAATAGTGAAACAATTCCCTTAGATGCAATTGACATTTTGCAATGCATTTGTTAAAACATTGCACCCAGTTCCTAAAGGTAATTTTTCCTCACACTTGAGATCCCATCACTGTGATGTAACAAGTATGTAGCAAACTGGACTATCTTCAGAAGAAAGCAAAGTGAAAAATTTTGTCAAAGGATCAGTTGAAGGAAGTAGAATAGGTAGTAGAAAAAAAAATAATACCTTCAAATATTTGGAGGCTGTCTTATGGAAGAGAGAAAAGACATGTTTTGTTCCAAGAAGCAAAATTAATAACAATGAGAGGTAACTACAGGAAAGTAGATTTCAGCTCAGTAAAGAAAACTGTCTGTAACAGAGTTATCCAACATTTGAACAGGCACTTCAATTAAGTACTAAGTTCCCTGTCACCAGCCAGATGACCATTTCTCAGAGGTGCTCTAGAATTGATAGTTGCATTTAGAGGAGTTTATAGACCGAGCCTGATTTTCTCTTAAAATTGGGAGCCATCTTGCCACAAAGCCATGAAAAGATAATTTTGGTTTTACTATAAATTACTGCAAATTCTGAACTAGCTTGGAATGCCTGCCCATGCCTTGAACTCACCCATGCCTGGCTCTCTCTGACCAGATAGCATCCCTCTCTGAAACTTTAGTGACACCTCATAAATCTTGGGCTTCCCTGGCCAGATACCGACCTTCTCTGAGGCTCTAATGACCTTCATATATTCTGATGTTGGGGCCAGCAAAAATGTAAACTAGCATTGTGTTATGCTCATCAGAGTTTTGTTACCTGTAATCCTGCTTTGTGTAACTTTCTGGGCTATAGAGCTGGGCTGCAAGAAAGATGCAGGGCTGTCTTGTTCCTGCGGTTTTTGTTGGCAGAGGCAGCCTGGCCATTTGAAATAATAAGCTTGCTTTAATTTGATTTTAATTGGAGTCAGTGGTCTTTTCTTGCATCCTGGTCCAACATTTTGGAGGCCCCAGCGAGATGACCCTGCCAGACCAGGCCACAAGACCAGACTGCTAGAAATTCTAAAGCGGGCCTTTGCTCCAGGGCTCCGGGCTGGAGAGCCACTCTAGGGGGTGCGCACCTTGAAACGTTCCAAGGCCTCTGAGTGAGCCTCGGTCCCCAGAGCACTGCAGTGAACTGCCGCACTAAAACTATTAGCAAGCACCTGGTGGAGTAGGCCTCCATAGGTAAGTGGTGCCTTTATAACATCTGGTATTCAGTTAAGGGAGATCTCTTCTGAAGACAGAGAGGTGGCCTGGCAAGGCTCACATATACTCCTGTCCAGGACAGTAACGAGATATCCTTCTGTCCTCTGTACTGTTATATAAGGAATTCCTTTGGAAAGGTAGAAAGGTGCCAATGGGCACGTACGCTCTCTACCATGGGAGCTTTAGCTAGATGTTACATTAAGTTTTAGTGCTGGGTTTCTGTTTTCTTGTGTTTTGTTCTGTGTTCTATAGGTTTTTTCCTGCCTTTTGTTGTGTGATTTCTATGGTAAAAACTTAAGGAAACTGGACATGAAAATGGGTAATAAAGCAAGTAACCCTGACACCTCTTTGAACTATTTTAAAGAACTGTGATAAACTTTACCCCCCTTTGCTAAGCAGGATTAGAGAAGCCCCTAGTTGGCTGCCTGGAGCACATCCACTGCAGAGGGAAATGCCTGCTGGGGATCTAAGAACTGAATATCTCCCAGATTAACAAGTGAAACTCCTTTAAAACCCCTTGTCCCTCTAGATCAAGAGAGTTACAACATTTGGGGCGAAGTCCCTGTGTTTCTCCTTTGTTAGCAAAGCAATAGAACTCCCTTTTTCTTTTTCTCAAAACCCTGTCCTCATTATTAAATTGGCATTAATTGGCTTCAAGGTCAGGAACTAAACTTTTAGTTACAAATTTTGATACCTCAGGGGGAACTCTAAAGGAGCCCCAGGTCCCTTCTTGGGGAAGCCTACCACTCCAATCAACTGCATGCCGAGTATGTAAGATGAAATTTTTGAGAGCTGACTACTGGAAAGTTAGGAGATATGGAGCGTACCTGGGGTGGAACCGAACCAGGGGAGCTAATCCTGTAAGTAAAAGGAGGGACTGATGGACTCCCTGCAGCTGCCAAAGCCCTTTTGCTTCAGGGAACTCCCTCTTCCTTCCCTGAATTGTAAGGATTATGCTACCTCTGTCTACTTAAAAAAGAGAAAAAGAAAAAGGAGACACTAAATGCAGTAAAGCAGCCACCGAGACCCTTGATTTCACATTTCAGGTTGCCACTCTGTGAAAACATCTGGTCCACTCGTCGGGACATCTATGGTGCCACTGGTGTAGGAGTCAAATGGGAGTTAGAAACTTGGGGAATTTTTCTCTTATCTGCTCTGTTTTAAAAGTTCCTGTCTGTCAGCCATAGTCTGGATCTCCTTTCTGTCTGTCTGTCCTCTGTCTTTGTTTGTTTCTGGCCCTTTAAGTCATGGGCAATAATGTGTCGATATTATAGATTGTTTCTTGGCTAAATGTGTGTCTAAAAGATGATGTTTTATTGTAACAATCTGGTATCTGAATGGGTTTTTGAAGCATTGCACAATCTTGGGTTAAAAATTGGGTTTAGGTAATTGTTTAGTTTATGATTTTAGATAATTCATGCCAGAGAACTTAAATACTTAGGATGGAAAACTAAAGAACTCTACTTCCAAGTTGGCAAGTAACTCCCAGTCATTCAGTTTTTTCAGCAATTTTTGAATTGGGTAGCCTGGGAAGATGTCACTGTGTGTACCAGTGCATTAATTTGGAGAAGGATAATAAATCATAGTATGGTATCTGTTCCCCCAGTGTGTAGGACTTGGGAAAGGAAAGTGTTGGATTGGGGGTTGGTCTGGCTTATTACAATGATGTCGAATAACAACAGTCTTGGAAATTTTAAAGCTTAATTTTGGATATAGATGGTAGTGTGTGGTTCTCTTTTGAAAATTTTTAGGTGATTTAATGTAACTTAATACTACTATAGGAACTTCAGAGCAAAGAAAGTGGCCTAATGATCCTGAAGGGATTTCTTCTCATGTTAGCTTTTATATTATCAAGTAAGATCCTATTTTCAGTTGTGTGTGAGCAAGTTTTTCTAATGTAGGAAAAATTTTTTCCTTTGGCAAAACAAGATGTAAATATATGAAATTTTGTGAATTGTATCTTAAACTTGTATCATAATTTTCAACATCCAAACCTGAAAATTATGACTTATGGTTAAAATGCCTTAGACATGAGGTTTCTGTTCAGAATAGCAGTTTTCCCTGCTCCTTCCTGACCTCAGCTAGGACTTACGTTGAAATGCAAATGGAAGAAGACTGTGAGCTCAGTAGGAGACTGATCTGAGGCCCAAGGAAAAAAAAGACTGAAGATGTCTTTTACCTGAACTCAAACTAGACTAAACCAAAAAGTAAATTATATGGTATTTACTAATTACTGGCTGGTCGTTTTTTTAGGACTCTTGCTTTTACTTAGATTCTGTATTTTTTTTTTTTTTTTTTGAGCTCATGATTTTGATCCTACAGTCCTAGGTTAATGTTTTTCTGATCAGTTCTATTTTTGACCAACTGTGGAGTTTTTAAAACATTGCAATGGAGATTTCACCTGCAAAAAGCTACAAGGCCTTTACTATTGTGTTATGTGTGCAAACTTGTGTTATGTGTTGTATGTCTATATGTGCATATGTCTGTATATCATATATATATATATATATAATACAAATTAACAGATATAAGGAGCGCTCATAAAAATTTTAAAAAATGGATCCAAAGATCTTTAATTCACGTGATTTAAATGGTTCAATTTAAATTGGGTAAACAGATAAAAATAAATGTCTTTAAATTTAAGCTTACAAGTTTTTCTAGGTATTCAAAAAACTAATAAAATATTAATGTCTATAAAATGTCTAATATGCCTTGGTTCTAAGACTTTCCTTCAACAAGGAAAGAAATGGCTAACACTGTTCAATACACTTGTCTAATATTTTGATAAAATAAGTAAAGTAAAATTTGATATGGGATTACTCATTCATAAGTACTTTTGTTAGATATCTGATTGATTTACAATCAGTCATGTGTTAAAAAGACAAAGATTTCTTAAAACATAAGTTTACCCATAACATTGTATTTATTAAGTTTTATTTATTTTTTTCTAGAGCAAGCAACCATAAAAATTAAACAATTGGTTAAATAAGAAGTGTTATTTTAGAGCATTGTACTGTCATTTCTTTAAAAGCTAAACTTGGTTAATATAAAAACATCAATGTAATTGTGATGCTGTTAATGTGCTTATATCTTCCATGTATACAAGTCTGTAAGGTAAAAGCTTTAAAAGAGCATTATATCAAGCTGGTGTTCTAAAGTTGTATGGTAATTTTAAGCTAAAAAAAACATATTGGGGATTTATTTACCTGTTATCAATAAGATATGTAAAGTTTTATGTTACTTTTTACATTGGGGAATGATTTAAATGTATTTTTAAGTTAATGAGAGCCTAATCTATATAAAGGTTAATATTGTAAAGCACAAAGTATTTTGCTTCTTTTTCACAAAAGGTTAAAAACTTTCAGCCTTTCTTTAATTCATGTTTTAAATGTGATATCATATGGTGTTAGCTAATATTCATGAGACCTCAAACAATTTATGTAAACTTTGTAAAATGATATTTAAAAGGCAAAGATCAGCTTTAGAACTAGAACACTTAAGATTTATGAAGATCCCTACCTTACCTGAGGATAGGCTCTGTGTCCCATCTTACTACATGTGAGAATGACTATGAAAGCAGTAGGCCAGATTTTAGTTCATTTAAAGTTATGTTTAAAAGTTGTTTTTTTCTGTCAAGATTACTAGGATCTCAAACAGGGGATATAATATATAACACAGCCAAAATTCAAGGTAGCTATTACATGAACTAAATATGATTTTACTCTTTTTAATATTATTTTTTAATTTCCTTATAAATGATCTAAAGATTCCCTGTTAGTGTTTTACAGAGGTGTTGCTTTAAGAACACAACTGGATTAATTTAAGATAATAAGCCATCACCTACAAGACAAATAGGATAATACAGACCCCAATTAATAAAAAAGGTAAATAATTATAAAGTTATAGACATTAAAGGCCAGTACTTTTAATTTAATGCTGATGAGGTTAATTTGCTAAATGTTTAAAATCAAGACTTAAAGATTAAAATTAAATTAAGAGGGCCAAGAAAACCAATATTTGGCTCTTGCCCTCTGAATCAGCCTGAATCCAGGGAAGAGGGGACTTCTCTAAAGAGCTTTGCAACTTTGCCACATAACTTCCTGATCAGGGAGATTAATGAGACTACTGGAGAACAAAAAGCCAATCAGTGCATTTGCTATGAAGAGGAGGATCATCAGAGAAGGGAGACATCCCTGATGCTTCCAAGGGAAGCCACATGGTCAAGCAAGACTTGGACCCATCCTAGCTCAAATGGCACTAGCAGAACTGAGAAGCTGCTCTCAAGTTTCCCCAGGAATGTCTCCCATAAAAACTCAGCTGACTATTAACAATAGATAGAAACAAAAATCAGTTTGACTGCTTCATCTTAAACACTTAGCAAAGACAGTTAAAACCAAAACAGCCAATTCCTGGGCATTTTTAATAATAATAATAATAATAATAATAATTTAAGGTATTCACCTTATGTTAGCCCCCCAAAATAAGTAAGACTAGAGGCTACAAAGAAGGATTCTCAGACAGAAATGCCTGATAACTATAAAAAGAGACTTTCAAAAGGAACTGCCAGAGACAGAAGTTTTTAGTTTAAGGCCTACAGATATTCCTAACCTACACAGGTAGGCTTGGTGTTTGCTAGTATGATTATCCAGCTCTGAGTAACAGAATTAAAGGTTTCTCTATTAGACACAGAGGTCACACTAGTAAAAGGATTTTACAAGATCAGATGACATTAAATTATTAAACTGTATCTTATGGGGAAGGACATCTGTAACACTAAAAGTTAAATGTCTGATAACTTAAAAAATGTTAAATATTTACATTTCTATATAAAGGCCTTGTCCACTCTGGCCTTATTATAGAGACAGCTTCTCCTGGTAAATATATATATATATATAAACTTCTCAGCCCTCACCCCTCCTGGTGAGAGGACTTCTATTATACAGTGACATGTTCCAGCTGATGCAACATTTATTCAGTACTCATGGTTTTTGTTTCTCTCATAAAAAGCACTCATCCCCAGATGACTTTACAATCGGTTCTTCCCCAACCAGACTTCAAACCGAACTGACTTCTAAAAGGAAACTCACATCCCTCATGCCGTGCCCCCTCACGTCACCCCCTCTCAACTCAGAAGAAGCCAAAACCAGCAACGGGTTTACAACAATGGGGCCAAAAATAAATAGACAGTAAATATAAATAATTAGTTAAGTCAGGTCAATTCAGGGAGACCGGTTTTGGGTGAGTTCAAAAAAAGTTGGAGACTGTTACCTCAGGGATTAAAATTTCCTCAGTGCTCTTCCCCTACTTTATCAAAGATTTGAAAGGGACACATAAGAAAAGGGGGGACTGATAGACCCAGCCTAATTTTCTCTTAAAATTGGGATCCATCTCGCCACAAAGCCATGAAAAGATAATTTTGGCTTTACTATAAATTACTGCAAATTCTGAACTTGCTTGGAATGCCTGCCTATGCCTTGAACTCACCCATGCCTGGCTCTCTCTGACCAGAGAGCAGCCCTCTCTGAAACTTTAGTGATGCCTCATAAATCTTGGGCTTCCCTGGCCAGATAACAACCTCTCTGAGGCTCTAATGACCTTCATAAATTCTGATGTCAGGGCCAGCAAAAATGTAAACTAGTATTGTGTTATGCTCATCAGAGTTTTGTTATCTGTAATCCCCTTTGTGTAACATTCTGGGCTATAGAGCTGGGCTGCAAGAAAGCTGCAGGTCTGTCTTGTTTCCACGGTTTTTGTTGGGAGAGGCAGCCTGACTGGTCGAAATAATAAGCTTGCTTTAATTAGATTTTAATTGGAGTCAGTGGTCTTTTCTTGTGTCCTGGTCCAACAGAGTCTGACATTTAAATTCTCTTCCCACCCAAACATTTCATGATTCACCCATTAAGTGTACAGGAAATCACAAAATATTACTTGAAACCTCCTTTTTTAGTCAACTGTAATCTATGAAATTTTGCTAACAGGAATTTGCAACATCTAATGCACTAAGAATTATAGAATTGAAACATTACTTGATGTGAACAGATTACACTTATTACTATTGGGATAGTAGTTGTTGGGGCTTTAGTAGCAATTTTCAGGAATAAATTTTAAAAATTACTTAGTTCATTTTATAGATAAGAAAAAAAGCCCTGACACGATCATGTTCACACAATCATTTAGTGGTAGATATGGTACTATTTAGATCTAGGTGAATATGTTCCACCACCCTGTACTTTCACCTTTCTAAAGAGTGAAGTTCTTATTTGGGTAGACTTTAATGGAGCAAAAAGAAAAATTAATTCATTTGAAAGTGATGAATAATTAATTCCTTATTAATTTAATTCAATATATATTAAGAACAGCATAAATTTTGTGACCAAACATTATTTCTAGCACTATGGAGGATTCATTAGTTTATTTACTTTTTCTCCTTGACTTTCAAATTCTTACAATTTCTTATTAAAGAAATGGATCTTACATAGAAAAGCATTAGGAAAAAACGCATTTTAATTTTATAAAATGTATTAAATCATTTAAGTACTATGAACAAATGTTTAAATTTGTTCTTTGGTGAAACTTAAAAGTAAGTATATGTATAATGACGGATTGAGCCTTTAACTTTTCTTTTCTTTTTTGTCCAAAACCTTATTTTTCTAGGAACTGCCATTTCCTTTGCTAGTGTCCCTTACCTACATAGTCTAACAGAAGCAGATGTGTTTTAAAGATTCATATCCTCCCCAAATTCATATATTGAAATCTTAACCCTCAATATGATGATATTAGAAAGTGCAGTGTTCAGGGGGTAATTAAGTCATGAATAATATATTAAATGCCCTTCTACCAGGGAGCCCAGAGGGCTTTCCTGCCCTTTTTACCATGTAAGAATATAATAAGATATTAGTCTGCAACCTAAGGGATAGCTCTGACTAGAACCTGATCATGCTGGTACCCTGACCTTGGCCTTCCAGCCTCCAGAACTGTGAGAAATATATTTCTGTTGTTTATAAGAAACCCAGTCTATGGTATTTTTCATCACAATCTGAATTAAATATAGACCTTTATTATTGGTCACCCTGATACTGATGTAATAGGCACTAAAGTGGAATGGCCATATGGGAAGTAAAAAAGAAACTTCGAATTGACCTTAGAATTTTTACTCCCACTATTACTGACTCTTAATTTCTAACCTGTCAGCAAGAGACTGATGCTGAGCCCCCAGTATTGTACTACCTCATGAAGCAAAGGGCCACTTAGTAGCAAGTTGACTTCAACAAGACCCTTCTGACCTGGAATGGAATGATAGAGCATCCATATGAAGGGGATTAAAATATGCCTAAGTCATGAGCAGGAAATCCTGCCCAACATGTTTCGGTATTCTATACTTTGCACATTTAAATCAAAGCCCCATTTGAAATTTTCTTTATGAAGACAAATGGGCACAAATCAAATTATTTTTCCTAGTGGGTATCCCTTTTTCTCAGCATGATTTAATGAATAATCCATTTTCCACTCATGATTTGACACACTGCTATTTTAATATACTAAATTCAATGTGTATATACTCTTGTATTTTCTACTGTTCCACTGATATATTATGCTATGTGCTAATGTCACAATGTTTTAATTTTTTCAGGATTTTTAATATTATTTAATATTGAGTTAGACTAAACTCCTTTATTCCTTTCCATCTTTTAACCAGATTTTTTCTAGATATTATTTTTTCAAGTTAAATTAAAATAAGCTCAATTATTGCATAGAAAAAATAGTACTAAAATAGGATTGCATTAAATGTAGATATTATTTAGTATATATGTGTGTATACATACATATGTATGTATACACACACACACACACTATATATATATATATATATATATATATATATATATATATATTTGCCTATTCCAAAACATGAGTGTTTTCATTTTTTTCAAGTCTTCATTGAGGAAGTTTTTCTTCTGTAAGTTCGTAAAGCTTTTTACTCATCTTAAGAACTTTATCTCAGAAATATACAATTCCTTTGTGTTTTAATATCAAAGTTATTTTGACTTTTAAAAATAATTTGGAGGGGTTTTTCTATGTTTTGGAAGATTTTAAGTACCTTTAAAATTGTTCTTCAAAAGTTTATTATATTTCACTGTGAAACAATGCAAGTGTGGTGATTTATGGGAAACCAGGGACAGGGCATTTGGGAAAATTTCTCATTTTGATTTTTGTTTAAATTTGGCCATTGGTCCTGTCCATAAACTATCTTTACACAAAGTGAGTATCCCAGTTTCCTGGGACTCTTGATATGGGTTTGTTCATCCTCATCTCTTCTTTTGTATTTCTCCACTTAAAACATAACAAATTCATTTACTATTTATTACTGTTGTGTTAAGAAAAAACTTTTTGAATTTACTTACTGGTTTTTCTCTTTTATAATTTAATAACTTATTCTTTGCTTTCCTTTTCTTTCATTGGTTTCATTTTCTTTAACAATTTTCCCTAACTTTTTTAGCTTGGATGCATAATTTGTTTTCTTTCTATTTGGGGATAAGTTCTATATTTAAACAAATAGGTAAAGCTACAAGTTTCCTTGGAGTTTGGAGTATAGCCTTAATGGATTCTATGTATAGAATACATAATATTTTCACTATAATAGTTTTCTGGATATTAGAAAATGTCAGTTTAGGTAAAGTTATTTTAATGTTTCCAGTTTTAATATTTTGCTCTTTTTATTCTTTTAAAAAAATTAAATAACCTTACACAGTGAAGAGAGAATATAATCAATACTGTTACTCAGGTTCTTTTTCTAATACATGGTTAAATATTGTGGGTGTTCCATAGCCACTTGGAAAGAAGGTCTATTTTCTAGAGTTTCAGAGTTCAACACAAGAAATTACATTTAGTCATATATATATATATATATATATATATATATATATATATACATATATATATATATATATATATAATTTAAATCTCATGTATCTACTTTTTATCTACTTGAACTTTGATGAACTAAGAGGAAGGAACCAAAAACTTCCATTATTAATGCATTTTTGTCGACTTCTCATCTTCCATAGGCAGTTATTTCTTTATGATTAGTGATGACATGGGGTGTGGTGAATACTAACTTTTGTATCCTTACTTCCCAAATTGAATATCTCCCCATATGTCTGATGTACTGCATTTTACTCTGAATTAACTCTGTTTGATATCAAGAACATGGTTCGTGATGTTTGTGTTTTTATTTTTCTAGTGCATATCTGCCAATTCCTTTTAAATATCATCTTTTAAGAATGTCTTTTTATTCATTAGCCAGGTTTTATTTTTGTAATTCATTCAGTTTTTATTCTATTTCAATAGGTAAGCATAGCCCATTTATGTTAAGTAATATAACAAAAATGTCTGGTCTTAATTCTGTTGTGCTTTTTTAAAATTTAGGCAATCTTTGATTTATGCGTGTTGATTTTATAGCCTGCCACTTTGCTGAATTCATTTATTAGCTCTAATAGTTTCTTTGGGTCTGCTAGGTATAGAATCATGTCATCTGCAAATAGTGATAATTTAAGTTCTTCTTTTCCTATTTTTATGCCTTTAATTTCTTTCATCTGTCTAATTGCTCTGGCCAGTGTTTCGAGAACTATGTTGAACAGAAATGGTGAGAGAGGGCATCCCTGTCTTGTTCCAGATTTTAGAGGGAATGCCTTCAATTTTTCTCCATCCCGAATGATGCTAGCCTGAGGCTTAGCATAGATTGCTTTTACAATATTGAGGTATGTTCCTGTTATCCCTAGTTTTTCTAGAGTTTTGAACATAAAGGGATGCTGTACTTTCAAAGGCATTCCTGTATTTCAGCGACAAATCCTCTGAAAAGGAAATGAGGACAACCACTCCATTCACAATATCCTCAAAAAAAAATAAAATACTTGGGAATTAACCTAACAAAAGAGGTGAAAGACTTATACAATGAAAACTACAGAACCCTAAAGAGAGGAATAGAAGAAGATCTTAGAAGATGGAAAAATATACCCTGTTCATGGATAGGCAGAACTAACATCATCAAAATGGCGATATTACCAAAAGTTCTCTATAGGTTTAATGCAATGCCAATCAAAATCCCAATGGCATTTCTTGTAGAAATAGAGAAAGCAATCATGAAATTCATATGGAAAAATAAAAGACCCAGAATAGCAAAAACAATGCTAAGCAGGAAGTGTGAATCAGGCGGTATAGCGATACCAGACTTCAAACTATACTACAGAGCAATAGTAACAAAAACAGCATGGTACTGGTACCAAAACAGGCAGGTGGACCAATGGTACAGAATAGAGGACACAGAAACCAATCCACAAAACTACAACTATCTTATATTTGATAAAGGGGCTAAAAGCATGCAATGGAGGAAGGATAGCATCTTCAACAAATGGTGCTGGGAAAACTGGAAATCCATATGCAACAAAATGAAACTGAATCCCTTTCTCTCACCATGCACAAAAGTTAATTCAAAATGGATCAAGGAGCTTGATATCAAATCAGAGACACGCCGTCTAATAGAAGAAAAAGTTGGCTACGATCTACATACTGTGGGGTCGGGCTCCAAATTCCTCAATAGGACACCCATAGCACAAAAGTTAATAACTAGAATCAACAAATGGGACTTACTCAAACTAAAAAGTTTTTTCTCAGCAAAAGAAACAATAAGAGAGGTAAATAGGGAGCCTACATCCTGGGAACAAATCTTTACTCCTCACACTTCAGATAGAGCCCTAATATCCAGAGTATACAAAAAACTCAAAAAATTAGACAATAAGATAACAAATAACCCAATCAACAAATGGGCCAAGGACCTGAACAGACACTTCTCAGAGGAGGACATACAATCAATCAACAAGTACATGAAAAAATGCTCACCATCTCTAGCAGTCAGAGAAATGCAAATCAAAACCACCCTAAGATACCATCTCACTCCAGTAAGATTGGCAGCCATTATGAAGTCAAACAGCAACAAGTGCTGGCGAGGATGTGGGGAAAAGGGTACACTTGTACATTGCTGGTGGGACTGCAAATTGGTGCAGCCAATTTGGAAAGCAGTATGGAGATTTCTTGGAAAGCTGGGAATGGAACCACCATTTGACCCAGCTATTCCCCTTCTTGGTCTATTCCCTAAAGACCTAAAAAGAGCATGCTACAGGGACACTGCTACATCGATGTTCATAGCAGCACAATTCACAATAGCAAGACTGTGGAACCAACCTAGATGCCCTTCAATAGACGAATGGATAAAAAAAAATGTGGCATTGATACACAATGGAGTATTACTCTGCATTAAAAAATGACAAAATCATAGAATTTGCAGGGAAATGGATGGCATTAGAGCAGATTATGCTAAGTGAAGTTAGCCAATCCCTAAAAAACAGATGCCAAATGTCTTCTTTGATATAAGGAGAGTAACTGGGAACAGAGTAGGGACGAAGAGCATGAGAAGAAGATTAACATTAAACAGGGATGAGAGGTGGGAGGGAAAGGGAGAGAGAAGGGAAATTGCATGGAAATGGAAGGAGACCCTCAGGGTTATACAAAATTACATACAAGAGGAATTGAGGGGAAAGGGAAAAATAATACAAGGGGGAGGAATGAATGACAGTAGAGGGGGTAGAGAGAGAAGAGGGGAGGGGAGGGGAGGGGAGGGGGGATAGTAGAGGATAGGAAAGGCAGCAGAATACAACAGACACTAGTATGGCAACATGTAAATCAATGGATGTGTAACTGATATGATTCTGCAATCTGTATACAGGGTAAAAATGGGAGTTCATAACCCACTTGAATCAAAGTGTGAAATATGATATGTCAAGAACTATGTAATGTTTTGAACAACCAACAATAAAAAATTTAAAAAAAAAATTTAGGCAATCTTTACATAACAAACATTTTAAAGGAAGCAACATAGTTACATTTGGTGGATTTGCAGTGTGGTGCAACTCTGTTGTACTTTAATATGTTCTTTGTAGCTTACTTTAAAAGATGCTATATGAATTTAATAAAAATTTTCCCATGTTCTCTTAAAATGTGCTTCTAAGATTTTTATTTATGTTCCAATTTTGCCTTTATAACTAAAACTTACATATCGCATTTATTTCTGTTTCTTATACTCCATTGCCCAAAAGCACACACTTGTTTATCTTGTATACAGTTACCCAATCATCTCGGTTGAGCTCCTTCTTAGAAAAGGCTCATAGAAACATTTTATTTCCTGGTTCTTAGATGATCTAATGGATGATTTATGACATTTTTTTACTTAGAAGATAGTTACAGTTGGCTTAAAATCTGGCCTACGCCTTCTCTTCTTGCAGACTTCAGAGGTCCTACTCCACTTTCCTTTGTATCTAATGATGTTATGGAGAAGACCAAGGCTCACACCTGCTTTTTTTCTGTTTATAAGTGACTTTATCTGCTGCTTGCCTAAAGAATACCATGATTATTTTCAAAGTGCAATATATATAACAAGATATGTCTTTGTTAATTTTCTGGTCAATTGTCATTGGACAGAATAGGTCCTTTAAACATATGAATAATGTCCTCAGCCACATCCCCACCCTTTTTCTTTTTTTTTTTAATTTTGAGACAGGTTCTCACTAAGTTACTGAGGATGACCTTGAACTTGCAATTCTCCTGCCTCAGCCTCCAGAGTTCCTGGGATTACAGGTGTGTGCCACTGGGCTCAACCATTTTTTAAATCTCCTTTGCTGATCTCCATAGTTACTTGTTCTATGATCTTTTCAAACTCTTCTATTATTTCCATTTTGTTTTGTTGTTAATGTCTTTGTTTTCTGAAATGTTAATTCTTTCTCATTGTGACCTTCAAAATTTGTTCTACTATTTATGATGATTTTATTCTTTTTTCTTTTTCTTCTGAGTTATCCAATTCATTTTCATCTTGGCCACTATGACATCCTTTTTTCCTTTAGTACTTACATTTTTTTTTGTTTTATATACTTGTTTTATAGACTGATTCTTTAAGTAGCTTATTTATATATTTTAATAATAAATAAAGCCTTGGAAAACTTTCTGTGTTCCATAAGAATATTTTTCTGTTGTAAGCTTCTTTCCAGCTTCTTATAACAGTGAGTCAAATGATTGTGGTTCTAATAAAATTTATTCCCTGCACATGTAAATGAAGACTGGTGAAAGGCATCCTGGAGCTAGCAAGGGCACACAAATTTGTCAGTTACCTGGGGTCCTTCTAACCCACTCTGCATCTCATCCTGGTCAGAAATTCAACCTGGAAGGTGAGGTGAGAGGAAAGTACCACTTTCCCTTTAAGTAAACCTTTCAAAGTTGTGCCTAACATTTTTTTGTTTACCTCTCTCACCAAATCCAGGCAAGGAGTCCTGCATATTTTAAAAGGAAACCAAAATGTAGTTTGTCAGCTGGGTGTCCATGTGACACCTGTAAATAACTATTCTTTTCCTAGGAGAGTAGGTGATATTAGATAAGTGAGGGTAGGGGGTGTTTAAAAGCACCCATTGCCATAATATTCTTGTTATTTGTTTTTAGAGATAGGATCTCTTTACATGTCAAGTCTATCCTACAACTCCTGGGCTCAAGTGATGGATCCCCCTGCCCTGGGACAGTAGGTGTTCCATAGTCCTACCTTGACAGAATAGTCTTGACCTGCCATTTTCTTTTTCCATTCCTTTCTCTTAACCTACCTTTTAAAAAATTGTTGTTCATTTAGGCAAGGTTTTGTGTGTGTGTGTGTGTGTGTGTGTTGTTTGTTTGTTTCTGGATCAGCCATTTGTAGAAACTTCCTGTAAGGAAAGGGACACAGTCTGTGACCATGATTTACATGAGAATTGTTTATCTGTTACTACTTCCCCATAGACAAGGATAAGTAGCCATGGATTCCACACACACCCACATCCTCATACAAAGGCTCCTCTCTGTCTTATTGTTCTTGATGTTATATAGTGTGCATTTAGGTTTTAACACAGCAGGGTGTGCTCCTTAATTTCAGTGAAGGTGTTTCTGCTGGTTCTTCGTAGAACCTCTAGTTAATGCCAGCCTTCCCACTAGAAAGTTTTTCTCTCCACTTTCTTTCATGTGTTCGCCAGCTCTGTTTGTAGTCTATGGCGCATCCTCCCAGCTATTTGAGAATTGCAGTTTTACTTGACCTCTAGTTTTGCCCAAAAATAGATTTTATATTTGTTTCACATCTTCTTGTTGCTTGTGAATAATTTTCAGGAAGAGAATGATAAAATGCTGACTTTTGTGACAGTATTCAAACTGGAAGTACAAATCATTACTTTTGCAATCCATCTATAATAGTTTTGTTACCACGATATCAAACAGTTTTTTTTTCTTACTTTGACAACGAGTCTGCCTCTTTATTTATAGTTTTTCAGTGCTCTTCGTATTCTTTCATTTCTCAGCTTGTTATGACTCTGAACAATTAGTTTGTGAATTCACTGAACACCTTATGTTATTATCTATGGAACCAGATATGTGAATTCATTGAAAGCAGGTTTCCTCAATTCCTTGGCTAACTTGGATTTCAATTTCTACTTTATACTATTTGTTCTTTTCTTTAAATTCTGTCCTATTTTTTTTTCCCATTCCATTCTAATCTCTTTGCTAGAAAAACAAGGCAGAAGCAAAATCAGAACAGAGGTCCTGCTTGCTCTGTCTCATCTATTAACATTGTTATCTTCCCCATGCAGCATGCTATCCCCACCTGTGCAGAGAGAAAGGAGAGCTGATTATAAAAGAGGAACCCAGCATTTTTAATAAAAACCATACTTACATTGTTTTCTAGGCACTCATAAAATGAAATATACAGCTTGGAATCAGCTATCCTCTGTGTTTATTCATTTTTAAATATATTCTAGAATGAATGTGATGATTTATTATTTGTCCAAATGAATGAATTTCTCCCTTTATCACAACATGCCTACCCTAGACCTTTAATTACACAATCTTTTTCATTCCTTCTCTTTACAACACCTCCACTGTCCTCCAGTCTCTAATGTTCCTGGAATCTTTTAGGACATCAATGCTATAAGAACCTTCCTGAGACTATATTTTCTGGTTTTACTACATTTATGTTTGCCTCTGATACATAAATTGGAGCTCTTGATTACCCATATCTGACTCATTCATTTATATCTTCCCAAGGCCATTATATTGCTTAACTCATATCGATAAAATGATCTGGGCTCTTCATCTTTTGTACGACCTCAAAACTCTCTAATTGCATTTACTTCTTTCTATAACAAATTTTTAAACTGCAAAATCAACCTTTTTTACAAACAAAGTTTTGCATGGAAGAAGAATAGAAAATATCTATATTTAAAAAATATATCCAGATCTATATTTTTTTTATCCATGAGTGAGTTTGGATCTCCTCTCTTACCAAAGTTTTAAGAAAGAAAAGAAGGGATGGCTATTACCTCAACAAAGAGAGCAATATATGTAGAGGAAAGTCCTGATCAGATAGGAACAAAAAGAAAAAGCTCTTCACATCTGGCCAACTAATTTGTTACAACATGACAGACACAGAGAGATGAGAGCAGGAAAACATGGGTCCTGTTGCCTCTGCAGATTTCAGCTTGGAAAAGAAGTAGAGGTATGTGGACAGTGTTAGGAGATGCCCTGGACCAGATGCATTTCCCTGGATTCAGGTATAGGTTTCCAAGAGGAAAGTTGAATCAGATGATTCTCGGTCAACATAAGGCAGCTTCTGGAGAGTTCAGCCAGAGGGCAGGTGTCTCCTTGGCTCCCTGCAAATATTTGCATTGAATTAAGAGCTGACAGGCCTGCCAGGCAGTGGCGGTGGTGGGAGGCACAGGACTATGGCACAGAGGCTACAGCATCAACACCTAGGCCAAGGGTGGGATGAAGTACCCCTTGGATGGCTGGATCACCTCTGAAGGACAACATGGAGAGAGAGGGGTGGGAGTCAGCTGCTGAGGGCTCCTGAGGCCTGGCTGAAATGTGAAACAATCCACAGGTTCCTCAGCCACAGCCTTCATTATCCCTACAAATAGATATGCCCAGGTATTCCACCAAGCCAAGTAGAACCCTGAAGGTGCCAGCAAGGGCTTAGCTAAATCGGCACAGACCAAAGCATCCTTGGAATACCTTGAAATCAAGTGTTCCCCTCCCTCCCAAGCCCCATGCCTGTGCCTTTCTCAAGAGGAATAGATGGAAATGGAGAACTCTGTCAGAGTAAACAATCATCCAAAAGCAACTATATTAAACCAGATAGCTTTTTTAAATCATTAAATTGAACCAAATCTTAAATATAATTTTAAACACTCATTGTGTCTGTATGTTCCACCCAGTATGTGGGAGCAGCTCATGATAAAGGTCAGAGAAACAAAGGACCTACTTTTTAAAATACAGTAATCAGTAACATCTCTAAAAAGATGATGGTAAAGGTAAACCTGACTACATCTGTAGTGATGAGTATATATTTAAACATTTTTTCCATTAAAGTTATAAATATTATTTTCATAGATATTTAATTTTGAATTAAATTATTCTCTTAAATGTATGCAAAATTTAATTTACATGTGTTGAGTGATCTAGCATAATCCTATTTTCCATATAGGCTGTTATATTTAATGAGTGATTTTATAAAGTATGTTTGTTTATTTTTTCCAGCAACACTTACATTATGCCATTGAGAAATGATGATAATTAAAGTAGGGGACCAGAAATAGTGGCACATACCTGTAATCTCAGTGGCTCAGGAGATTAAGGCAAGAGAATTGCAAGTTTGAGTCCTGCCTCTGCAAGTTAGTAAGGTCCTAACCAACTTAGCAAGACGCTGTCTCAAAATTTAAAGGGCAGGGGGTCTGGGGATGTGCCTCAGTAGTAAATCACCTCTGGGTTCCATCCTCCCTACAAAAAGGAAAAAAAAAAAAAAAGCAAGTGGCAGAGAACTAATGTGGGGTTGGTGGCTGTCTCCACACTGGTCCTTAGAACTAGAATAAAGGAACATGCTTCCAGACAAGAAACATGTCAAGAGTCATTCCCTCTTGAGTTCCACCTGATTCACTAATTCTTTCTTTTCTGCCACAGAAACATAAGTTTTCCTAGCCTTGTCCTTTGGTCCTTTCAAATACCTCAACAAATGATGTATGTTGTTCTTCTCCTGATGAATAAGATTTGTCTGCTGCCTTATCTAGCTTTCCAAAAGCATATTTAGTTAGAGTAAAATAACTTGGAAATCATGCTACAGGTTTTGTTTTATTAGTTCAAATCTTTAGTAAGTTCTTAGAGAATACTCAGAAAATAATTAACCGAAGAAATCACAGACCTTAAGGACACTGTACTCCACTTCATTTGGCAGCACCATCCCCACAGTTTGGGGCAGCAATGTGACCCCCTGGCTAAAGGTGTGACTGTGGTTTCAGACCTGTGTTCAAATCCTGGCCTCCTCACCCTCTGAGTAAACTTGGAGGTTCTTTCCCTAACACTCGGGTATTCTGTCTAAAAATGCCCCATCTTCTTGAAATTATTGTGGCATCTACTGCCCTGTTAACTAAATACTATACATAAAGCCCTAGTAATATGATTGATGCATAGAGAAAAAGCAGAAATATTAGCTATTATAAACATAGTATGAGCTTTTAAGTCCATAGATTGCAGGGGAAGGGAGAGTTTTGTCAACTTTTAAAAGAGTAATTTCACTGTGGGGTAAGAATCAAAACACATCTACTCCCTAAATATTTCAAACTATAAATCACAAAAACATAGATGTGGGCTGACCTTTATCTTAGAAACAGCATAATTTTGTTTTACGTATTGTTATAGTCACTTAAGTATTCCTTTCATTGCATTTATAAGAACCCCCAAAGGATCTCTTGGCTTCACGCTCATCGCCCCCATAGGTCGTGTTAACAGTTCATTTCTCTTACTACTTGCTTTTGGAAAAACATTGTTTTGCCCTTACCCTCACCCTGTCTCTTATAAGCACTTACTCACATACTAAATGGGCTGCTGTCACACAGGCACTCCCAGATTAGCAGTCTGCACAGCCGCTGCAAAAGCAGGAATGGAAATCAGGAAGATTTTGCAGTCTTTCACATATGTGTTACCAAGGAAACCATCTATGTGTTAGCTCAGAGTTGGGTTGGCCTTTGTTTTGTCTTTGATTCCGTGTGAAGAAGATACAATAAACTCAGATTTCTCAAAGATG
The DNA here is from genome assembly GCF_047511675.1 of Marmota flaviventris. NCBI lineage: Eukaryota > Metazoa > Chordata > Mammalia > Rodentia > Sciuridae > Marmota > Marmota flaviventris. The sequence continues at coordinate 76,937,038 of NC_092500.1, read as the reverse complement.
CCTCACGAACCATAGTTAAACTCTAATTTTTTTTTAAGTCGATAAACTGCCAGTGCTAGGATGCAAGTAATAGAAATACAGTAGACATTTCAGTACCAACAAAAATTCATTGTAAACCTTCATAAAAATGCATTTGAGATTTCAAGTACAACAGCCAGATAGATAGTTTAGAGAGAACACAGAGCTCACATTGCAGTCAAGCGAAGGTGTGACTAATTTCTTTTCATTCGCAAAATGATGGTTATGAAGATACTGTCAGGTGTTAGATAAAAAGGTAGAAGACTAGTCTTTACTCTGAATTCACCCCATAACATTTTGGAGTCTTCTTTATCTTAGGTTTAAAATTGGCACAAGGATACCTACTCTTTCTACGTCAAAGTTTGTTTAGGATCTATAAAATACGAGTAAGGGGCTAAGGATGTGTCTCAGAGAGAGTGCTTGCTTAGCATGAGTGAGGCACTGGGTTCGATACTCAGCACCACATAAAATAAAATTAAAATATTGTGTCCACCTATAACTAAAAAATAAGTATTAAAAAAGTGCATGAAATACATTGTGAAGTACTGAATTGCTGTTTAAATACATATATACATATGTGTATATGATTTTTATAGTATAATTTCCCAAGATGCTGGAAACATGTAAAGTCAAATTAGTTCTTAAAGTGAATAAATTGGGTATTTTAGTTCATTTTTATCCATAGACATCTTTTCTTGCCATATTAATAGTTGTTGGTCAAGACAATAAAACTAAAAAGTTAGTAACTATGAAATGGTAGAAAGATCTGAAATTACACAAAAGCTTGCATTCAAATATAATTCTATCCACAACAGGTTTTTAAATCTTAAGTAGATGTAGACAAGTGAAGAAACAAGTAATATGGATGTCTAAGATGAAAGATTTTGAATTTTATATATGATAAGACTACCAAACAGATTAGGACATAGAGATCCCAGCAGTAGTTTCTAATTCCAGTCTTCCCCCTGCCATGGAGTAGCCATAGATCATAGTGCCAACAGATCATTCTACCCTCACATTTATCCATAACTTATATATCTCTATGGTCTACCATGGTTGCTTTTTAAAATCCATCATAATGTAATCTCAATCTCCTAAAGCTCACATCTCTATTATTAGCATGTATTCTCTATTCTTATGAGTTGCACTTAAACAATGACCATTTCTAGTCCATCATCTATGGAATATGCGTATTTTCATTTCTAGATTGACTACACAAGAAAAATAGAGAACCTGTAGTAGGACCTTCTCAATTAGACTGACAGTACCCATCTTCTCAGAATCATTCATATCACTATTTAAGGAGGGAAGTCATTGTCAGTTTGTCAATAAGTGTCTTAAAACCTACATTCCAAAATTAGTGTTCTAGAAACTTTGTAGTATTTATGCTACAAAGTGATGGACTATATTTTTTTGTTCAAACTCATTATAACATTATTTTTTTCTAGTGACCCTTTTATCTTCTGTGTAACTAAAGGGAAGAGCTCTTATCTGATATAATCCTTAAGGTATTCATCTTTACTTGCCACGTTAATACTTATTGGTAAAAATAATATTTATAAAATTTTAAAAAATCACTGTAGGGTAGTAGAATTTGAAATCCCACAAAAACATATGCTCAGGTCTTGGTTCTAGACAAGAAGACACTTATATTGTCTAGATATATTAATCTAAAATGGAAGAATAATACCAACTTGATTTAGTTGAATTGAGCTTTGATATATAGAATCTGATACATATATGATTATATAGACACATGAATAATGTATTATACAGAAAAGTCACAAAATATCTTAAGGTGCTTACTACATACATAGTCACAAATGGTGGTAAATTACTGAAAAATCTTGAATGTTAAGTTAAATTTTATTCTCTGAATTTTTATAATACCTGTGAGTTTTCTTCTATTGAAGGAAGATTGGTTCCATCTGAACATTTTATTGAAAATTATGAAGATTCACAGTTTTAAAAAATTTGAAAGAATAACAAGTCCAAAATCTTCCCTTTTAATATATCAGATAATTTGGAGATAGAAATTATAAGCACATTACCTACTAAAACCTCCATATTTTCACAGTTAAGGAGAAAGCAATCTTTTCTTGAGGAAGTGAAAGGGTTTTATATATTAATATTCTATTATGGGAATGAAGACACCAAAGGATATGACATGTTCATTAACTTGCTTATTTCTAGGGGCACTATAAAGACTAACTGCCTGGGTTTTCCTAGATCTTTAAGTAAGATGTACAAATAATATGATCTCTACATAATGATTCACTTTGTTGCTTTTAGAAATTAGCATGAAATATTTAGACCTATTCAGTCAACCAAGGTTTTAAACATACGGGTGGAAAATCTGAGGTCAGTAAAATTTCATGGAGAGATTTATCTCACAGGATTTTCAAGCAAAGGAAAAGCTAAATTATCCTCACTGGTAATTTCCCACCTCCATCTTCACAGCATATCCTGTTTCCATACCATGATTGCTGGGTCCTTCCATGATCCTGTCAACCCCCGCACCATGATATATGTGCTTTCTTCAACCTCCAACACCCCTGCCTTGAAGAAATCTTACTCCTCTTCCTATTCCATCCATGTTCTCTCACACCCACTTTGTGTAAGCCCCATGTTAACCCACTTCTACAATTTTTGAAATAATGTGTGTTCTCCCACATTAAACTTTGAGCTCCTTGACAGAGTTTATCATGCCATATGTATTATTGTTTCTTCATGACTTAGAACTGTGCTTGATAGTAGAGGGAACTGGGACCAAACACAGAGCAGGCCCAGCGGCCTGCTGAGGGACAGAGCCGCCCTCCACCCCCCTCGCCTGCCAGGTAGGGGAAGGGTGACCACCGACAGAAAAGGCCCAGTGGCCCGCGGCGGGACAGAGCTTCCAATCACTCCTGCAAGGTAGGCGGGCCTGCGACCCACCGGCAGAAGAGGAGCAGCCGCCTGCTGAGAGGCTGAGCCGCCCCCTCCCCCTGCGCCGGCATAGTAGAGGGAACTGGGACCAAACACAGAGCAGGAGCAGCGGCCTGCTGAGGGGCAGAGCCGCCCCCCACCCCCCTCGCCTGCCAGGTAGGGGAAGGGTGACCACCGACAGAAAAGGCCCAGTGGCCCACGGCGGGACAGAGCTTCCAATCACTCCTGCAAGGTAGGCGGGCCTGCGACCCACCGGCAGAAGAGGAGCAGCCGCCTGCTGAGAGGCTGAGCCGGCCCCTCCCCCTGTGCTGGCATAGTAGAGGGAACTGGGACCAAACACAGAGCAGGCCCAGCGGCCTGCTGAGGGGCAGAGCCGCCCCCCACCCCCCGCGCCTGCCAGGTAGGGGAACTGTGACCACCGACAGAAAAGGCCCAGTGGCCCGCGGCGGGACAGAGCTTCCAATCACTCCTGCAAGGTAGGCGGGCCTGCGACCCACCAGCAGAAGAGGAGCAGCGGCCTGCTGAGAGGCAGAGCCGCCCCCTCCCCCCCGCGCCTGCAAGGTAGTCGGAACTGAGACCACCATCAGAACAGGTCAGACCTGCAACCGAGAGACAGAACAGGCCCAGTGGCCTGAGGAAGGGTAGAGCCGCCCCCCCCCACGCCTGCAAAGTAGGCGGACCTGCGACCCACTGGCAGTACAGGCCCAGAGGCCTGCAGAGGGGCAGTGCCGCTGCCTGCGCCTGCAAAGTAGGCAGAACTGCGACCACCGACAGAACAAGCCTAGCGGCCCGCAGAGGGACAGAGCCACTGCCCGCGCCTGCAAGGTCGGCGGACCTGCTACCGACTGGCAGAGCAGGCCCAGCGGCCTGGGGGCGTGGTAGGCACATTGCCCCAATTGGAGGAGGGGCAGAGCCGCCGCCCGCGCTTGCGAGGGAGACTTTGCAACTATACAAGACCAATATAAATATATAGGGGGAAAATTCAATAGCACAACAGTTTCACCAAGAAGAAAGGAACGCGAACAGTATGAAGAGACAAGGAAAGAAAGGACCACAAGCATTGCAGGTCAACTCAACGTTAGAACAGGTAATAGCTGCAGCTGATGGAATGTCAGATAAAGAATTCAGGATATACATGCTTCAGATGATCTGGAGTCTCAAAGAAGACATCAGACAGCAAAATCAGACAATGAAAGATCACTTCAACAATGAATTACATAAACAAATCCAAGAAGCAAAAGATCAACTATACAGGGAAATAGAGGTTATAAAAAACAAACAAACAGAAATCCTAGAAATGCAGGAAGCAATAAGCCAACTTAAAAACTCAATTGAGAATACTACCAGCAGAGTAGAACACTTAGAAGACAGAACATCAGACAATGAAGATAAAGTATTTCAACTTGAAAAGAACATAGACAGCTCAGCAAGACTGTTAAGAAACCATGAGCAGAACATCCAAGAAATATGGGATAACATCAAGAGACCAAATTTAAGAGTCATTGGGATACAGGAAGGAACAGAGTTTCAAACCAAAGGAATGAGCAATCTATTCAATGAAATAATTCGAGAAAACTTCCCAGACTTGAAGAATGAGACAGAACCCCAAATCCTAGAAGCCAACAGGACGCCAAATGTGCAAAATCATAAGAGACCCACACCTAGACACATTATAATGAAGATGCCCAACATACAGAACAAGGAGAGAATTTTAAAAGCTACAAGAGAAAGGAAGCAGATCACATTTAGGGGTAAGCCAATCAGGATAACAGCTGATCTTTCAACACAGACTCTGAAAGCTAGAAGATCCTGGAATAACATATTTCAAACACTGAAAGAAAATGGGTTCCAACCAAGAATTGTGTTTCCAGCGAAATTAAGCTTCAGGATGGAAGATGAAATTAAAACCTTCCACGATAAACAAAAGTTAAAAGAATTTGCAGCTAGAAAACCATCTCTTCAAAACATCCTTGGCAAAACATTACAGGAAGAGGAAATGGAAAATAACAATGAAAACCAACAGTGGGAGGTAGGACACTAAAGGGGGGAAAATAATCAAAGTGGAAAACAAACCATGTTTAGTAACATAAATAAACAAATATGGCTGGAAGAACAACCCATATCTCAATAATAACCCTAAATGTTAATGGCTTAAACTCACCAATCAAGAGACACAGGCAAGTAGAATGGATCACAAAACAAGACCCAACAATATGCTGCCTACAGGAGACGCATTTGATAGGAAAAGACATACATAGGCTGAAGGTGAAAGGTTGGGAAAAATCATATCACTCATATGGACTTCGGAAACAAGCAGGAGTATCCATACTCATATCAAATAAAATAGATTTTAAGCCAAAGTTAATCAAAAGGGATAAAGAGGGACACTACATACTGCTCAAGGGAACCATACACCAACAAGACATAACAATCATAAATATATATGCCCCAAACAATGGTGCAGCTATGTTCATCAAACAAACTCTTCTCAAGTTCAAGAGTCTAATAGACCACCAAACAATAATCATGGGAGACTTCAACACACCTCTATCACCACTGGACAGATCTGCCAAACAAAAGTTGAATAAGGAAACTATAGAACTCAATAACATAATTAATAACCTAGACTTAATTGACATATATAGAATATACCACCCAACATCAAGCAGTTACACGTTTTTCTCAGCAGCACATGGATCCTTCTCAAAAATAGATCATATATTATGTCACAGGGAAACTCTTAGACAATACAAAGGAGTAGAGATAATACCATGCATCCTATCTGATCATAATGGAATGGAACTGAAAATCAACGATAAAAGAAGGAAGGAAAAAGAATACATCACTTGGAGAATGAACAATAGGTTACTGAATGATCAATGGGTTATAGAAGACATCAAGGAGGAAATTAAAAAATTCTTAGAGATTAATGAAAACACAGACACAACATATCGGAATCTATGGGACACATTGAAAGCAGTTCTAAGAGGAAAATTCATTGCTTGGAGTTCATTCCTTAAAAAAAGAAAAAAACCAACAAATAAATGATCTCATACTTCATCTCAAAATCCTAGAAAAAGAAGAGCAAAACAACAGCAAAAGAAGTAGAAGGCAAGAAATAATGAAAATCAGAGCTGAAATTAATGAAATCGAAACAAAAGAAACAATTGAAAAAATTGACAAAACTAAAAGTTGGTTCTTTGAAAAAATAAACAAAATCGACAGACCCTTAGCCATGCTAGCGAAGAGAAGAAGAGAGAGAACTCAAATCACTAACATACGAGATGAAAGAGGCAATATCACAACAGACACTTCAGAAATACAGAAGATAATCAAAAATTATTTTGAATCCTTATACTCCAATAAATTAGAAGATAGTGAAGGCATAGATAAATTTCTTAAGTCATATGATCTGCCCAGATTGAGTCAGGAGGATATAGACAACCTAAACAGACCAATATCAATTGAGGAAATAGAAGAAACCATCAAAAGACTACCAACTAAGAAAAGCCCAGGACCGGATGGGTATACAGCAGAGTTTTACAAAACCTTTAAAGAGGAACTAATACCAATACTTTTCAAGCTACTTCGGGAAATAGAAAAAGAGGGAGAACTTCCAAATTCATTCTACGAGGCCAACATCACCCTGATACCTAAACCAGACAAAGACACTTCAAAGAAAGAAAACTACAGACCAATATCTCTAATGAACCTAGATGCAAAAATCCTCAATAAAATTCTGGCCACTCGGATACAGAAACATATCAAAAAAATTGTGCACCATGATCAAGTAGGATTCATCCCTGGGATGCAAGGCTGGTTCAATATACGGAAATCAATAAATGTTATTCACCACATCAATAGACTTAAAAATAAGAACCATATGATCATCTCGATAGATGCGGAAAAAGCATTCGACAAAGTACAGCATCCCTTTATGTTCAAAACTCTAGAAAAACTAGGGATAACAGGAACATACCTCAATATTGTAAAAGCAATCTATGCTAAGCCTCAGGCTAGCATCATTCTGAATGGAGAAAAACTGAAGGCATTCCCTCTAAAATCTGGAACAAGACAGGGATGCCCTCTCTCACCACTTCTGTTCAACATAGTTCTCGAAACACTGGCCAGAGCAATTAGACAGACGAAAGAAATTAAAGGCATCAAAATAGGAAAAGAAGAACTTAAATTATCACTATTTGCAGATGACATGATTCTATACCTAGCAGACCCAAAAGGGTCTACAAAGAAACTATTAGAGCTAATAAATGAATTCAGCAAAGTGGCAGGATATAAAATCAACACGCATAAATCAAAGGCATTCCTGTATATCAGCGACAAATCCTCTGAAATGGAAATGAGGACAACCACTCCATTCACAATATCTTCAAAAAAAATAAAATACTTGGGAATCAACCTAACAAAAGAGGTGAAAGACTTATACAATGAAAACTACAGAACCCTAAAGAGAGGAATAGAAGAAGATCTTAGAAGATGGAAAAATATACCCTGTTCATGGATAGGCAGAACTAACATCATCAAAATGGCGATATTACCAAAAGTTCTCTATAGGTTTAATGCAATGCCAATCAAAATCCCAACGGCATTTCTTGTAGAAATAGAGAAAGCAATCATGAAATTCATATGGAAAAATAAAAGACCCAGAATAGCAAAAACAATGCTAAGCTGGAAATGTGAATCAGGCGGTATAGCGATACCAGACTTCAAACTATATTACAGAGCAATAGTAACAAAAACAGCATGGTACTGGTACCAAAACAGGCGGGTGGACCAATGGTACAGAATAGAGGACACAGAAACCAATCCACAAAACTACAACTATCTTATATTTGATAAAGGGTCTAAAAGCATGCAATGGAGGAAGGATAGCATCTTCAACAAATGGTGCTGGGAAAACTGGAAATCCATATGCAACAAAGTGAAACTGAATCCCTTTCTCTCGCCATGCACAAAAGTTAATTCAAAATGGATCAAGGAGCTTGATATCAAATCAGAGACACGCCGTCTGATAGAAGAAAAAGTTGGCTACGATCTACAGTCGGTGGGGTCGGGCTCCAAATTCCTCAATAGGACACCCATAGCACAAAAGTTAATAACTAGAATCAACAAATGGGACTTACTCAAACTAAAAAGTTTTTTTCTCAGCAAAAGATACAATAAGAGAGGTAAATAGAGAGCCTACATCCTGGGAACAAATCTTTACTCCTCACACTTCAGATAGAGCCCTAATATCCAGAGTTTACAAAGAACTCAAAAAATTAGACAATAAGAGAACAAACAACCCAATCAACAAATGGGCCAAGGACCTGAACAGACACTTCTCAGAGGAGGACATATAATCAATCAACAAGTACATGAAAAAATGCTCACCATCTCTAGCAGTCAGAGAAATGCAAATCAAAACCACCCTAAGATACCATCTCACTCCAGTTAGATTGGCAGCCATTATGAAGTCAAACAACAACAAGTGCTGGCGAGGATGTGGGGAAAAGGGTACACTTGTACATTGCTGGTGGGACTGCAAAGTGGTGCAGCCAATTTGGAAAGCAGTATGGAGATTTCTTGGAAAGCTGGGAATGGAGCCACCATTTGACCCAGCTATTCCCCTTCTGGGTCTATTCCCTAAAGACCTAAAAAGAGCATGCTACAGGGACACTGCTACATCGATGTTCATAGCAGCACAATTCACAATAGCTAGACTGTGGAACCAACCTAGATGCCCTTCAATGGATGAATGGATAAAAAAAATGTGGCATTTATACATAATGGAGTATTACTCTGCATTAAAAAATGACAAAATCATAGAATTTACAGGGAAGTGGATGGCATTAGAGCAGATTATGCTAAGTGAAGCTAGCCAATCCCTAAAAAACAAATGCCAAATGTCTTCTTTGATATAAGGAGAGTAACTAAGAACAGAGTAGGGTCGAAGAGCATGAGAAGAAGATTAACATTAAACAGGGATGAGAGGTGGGAGGGAAAGGGAGAGAGAAGGGAAAATGCATGGAAATGGAAGGAGACCCTCAGAGTTATACAAAAGTACATACAAGAGGAAGTGAGGGGAAGGGGAAAAATAATACAAGGGTGACAAACGAATGTCAGTAGAGGGGGCAGAGAGAGAAGAGGGGAGGGGAGGGGAGGGGAGGGGTGATAGTAGAGGATAGGAAAGGCAGCAGAATACAACAGACACTAGTATGGCAATATGTAAATCAATGGATGTGTAACTGATGTGGTTCTGCAATCTGTGTATGGGGTAAAAATGGGAGCTCATAACCCACTTGAATCAAATTGTGAAATATGATATATCAAGAACTATGTAATGTTTTGAACAGCCAACAATAAAAAATTAAAAAAAAAATTAAAAAAAAAAAGAACTGTGCTTAACAGATTGTAGTCAACAAATGTTTGCTGCTGTTTAATTAAAAGTTTAAAATGGCTTTATTTGCCTTTTTAAGTAGGATAATTAAGGTAGATAAGGGGGTTGTATCCAAGGAGAGCCCAGAAAGAAACTCCAAATGAGAAGATTCTTAGCCAACTGCAGCGGAACTGCAGCTAAATGTGACTAACTTGAGAATAATTCAAGACCCTGATTCAAAGAGAAAAAGATTTTTAGGTAGTGCAAGTTTTCTAATCACATTTTTTTTCTCAAAATGATTGGATTTAGTGAAAAAAATAGAAAAACAGTTTGCACAGTCAAGAAGCTGCGCTATAGAGCTGAAACAGCATAAACCAGGCAAGCTGGTGTACTTGGAATGCTGGATATGCTCCTGGTAACCACGCATGGAATATGTTCTTATCAAACTGCAGTGATGCATTTAGTTTCTCATATTTCTTGTACTTTGCATTTCCAACAAAAACTATTTTTTGTCAATGCTAATTTTGGATTTTTGAGCGTTGATATTTGAGTTGCATGCAAAATCCATCCCCACTAACAGGAAGACAAGTCAATACAACACAGATACTCTTAAAAAAATCACTGTCTCATTGCTATGCCTGGCACATTAATTTTCTAATGACTGACAAAATAAATCACCACAAATTTATTGTTTTTTAAGCTTATAGTTTTGTAGGCTAGAATTTCACTGGGTGAAAATCCAAAGTGTTAACAGAGCTCTATTCCTCCTGGAAGCTGTGAGGAAGAATACTCTTTTCCCTGTTTTCACCAGCTTCTAGAGGCCACTGATATTCCTTGACTCCCAGTCCTCTTCCTCCTCCTTCAACCTGGCGACCCAGCAACACTCTGACTCTGCTTCTGTCACAACAGCTCTTTATCTGACCCTCTCTGCTGCCTCCTTCCACATTCAAGACTCTTGACATTACATGAGGTCCACCCTGAACAATTTGAGATAATCTCCCTATTTGAAGTTAAGATGATTCGTAGCCTTAATTCCTCTACAACCTGAAATCCTCTTTGCCTTGGAACCTAACATATTCATGGGTTCTGGGCTTTAGAATGCAGACACCTTTGGGGACAATTATTCTACTTCACATACCTGGTAAGGGAAGTTCTTTTTTAGCCTCAACTATTAACAACACCTGACTTGAAAGAGATCCAGAGCTGAGGTTGAGATCATTGAGTTGAGGCAATATTGTTACAAAGGTTTTTCTTCTGGTCAAGGAATTCTTAACCTTAAGCATTCCCTTTTACAAACTAGTGTAAACAATTGCTCTACCATGCGGCCTGCGCAATGGTTTCATTAATGAGGTTCTAGGCATAAAGTTAGTTAGAAGAGATCGAAATAAACACACAGACTCAGTTACCTTATTTCTATTGCCAGGTCCGAGACGGCTCCCCTCTCTGGCTCCGACCTCTAACCGCCCAGCAGGGCAGCAAGGATTACTCAGGGCTAGCAGGAGAGAGAGAGAGTGAACACGCCAGGGAGTAGCCTTTTATTGGGGAACAAGAAATTCAGGGGATAATTCCATCCAATGAAGGTTGAGGGGGGACTGCACTCCAAGGTCAGGGTCAGTGATTGGGCCCCCGGGGTCAGTGGTCAGTCACACACCCACACGGACGGGCTCTCTCATCAGGAAAGGGCCGGAAAAATTCCGACACAGCCAGAAGCCTCAGACCCTTAACGGGAGTCGCCCAGTCACGTGTCAGGATGGCTTCCCACAAATTGCCACATTCTTCTTCTTCATATTAGAGGAACATCTTCCTATTAAACAATTTTACCTTTCCTTGTACCTCCTTTTAAAATACTTATTCCCCAAAAGCTATTTTTTAGGATCTTCATAGTATGTTTCTAAACAAAGTCCATATTGAAGAAGGACATCCATTGTTGTTAATAGATCAAGAAATAAATCTATACAATGTTTCTAGCACTAAATAGGACACAAGTAATCATCATTGTATTTGTTCTCTTCTTGACAGAGAAGTAATATTAAAATTAGCAATATTAAACATTATTTTCATTGAACATTTATTAATTTGTGTTTAAAAACCTACGTTAGTATATTCAGTTGTACTTGAAAAGATCAAAGAAGAAAATGGTGAAGCCAAGTATCTGGAAAAAAGACACAAAAGAGTAGTAGAAACTACATGAAATATGTCCCATTGAAAAAGACCATTAAAAGTAAGTCATAATGGAAGCAAGAATGCTGTTCTTCAGAAGGATTGTAGTATAGCTAATACATAGGGGCTGAGAGGCCATGTTTGACTTTGGCTGGATAAAATTAAAGTAGCTAGATAGAGAAAAGGAAGTCTGAAAGAAAAGAGGAAGATGTTAGGGAACAATTAATCTTCATGCCCTGATTAGCAGTCAAAAGCTTTAAGTAGAATTTCATAGGTTAAAAAAATAGCATTAAAAATTATTTGAAATCTAATTGAATTAATTATTACTTTTGAGTTGAACTGCATTATTCATATCTAGCTCTCCTCTTAATAATAGGTACCCAAGAAGAAAAATAATTTTTTAAATAATAAAAATATTTTCCATATTTACTAATTCTACAACTACACAGCTACACTGTCACATGTATTTGACATTAACCAAATATTGACCCTACCATCATAAAGTTTATACTTTTACTGATTTGACAGTAGTATTGACACTTGTACGGAAAACATAAAACTTAACAATGTCATCAGCGGTAATGTACCATGAGGAACATGATTCAGCGTAAGTAATAAATAAGTACTAGTATATTTCAGACCGTGCAAACAGAGCCATGCTCCTACTAATTTAATTCAAAGGGTGTTGCTGCAGGAAGAAATAACAAAGAACAGCCTTCATAGCTACATATCCAGATGTTATAATGCACCGACCTCATCAGATCAATATTGTAATTGTAGCAATATTCTGAACTCAGAAAGCCCCCAGGAAATCCTCTCTTGCTTCTTACTTTGGCTTTATCATCACCATGCGGCCTCAAATGCTCTCTCTTTTTTTCCCTTTGGGATCCTTCTATTTTACCCCATACTGTTATCTTTTTAGTGTCTTCTCTGTTTATATACTGCCTTCTGCCTTGATCTTTCTTTTTTTTTTTTCATTTATGTTTCCTAAGAGGAAGAGAATTTGAGTGTTTGGCAGTTATGTCCAGAGATGTCATAATTGCTCCCTTGAAGAGCCTCTGCAGGCTGTCCTCAGGTACTCTCTCCACTGTGGCCAGGGAGGAGATTCACATGGCACAAAGAAAGAGTAAGTGCCTCTTACTGTTTTTTCTCTAACAGGTTGTAAACATGGCAAGATCCCAGAAAGCCTTACTTGTTCATAGGTAATGTATATTCCATGACATTTTGGGAATTGCAATTGTTTAGAATTTTATACTCTCTGGAATGATGACCCATAGCACAGAATTCACAGCCTGATCAGGTGAGAGCATGATACAATGTGAAGTGTGTGGAGTGGTATTATTTATTTACTCATTATTATTGGGCATTTATTGAAAATTGAGTTCTATTCTTTGTGTGATATAATAGGCACACATTTTCCTAGTCCATTGAAAGTTTCCAGTCTAATGGAAGAACCAGCCCTTACCACAAAATTAAAATAGTACAAATAACAATAATTCCAAATGTAATAAATGCCACTTTCCTCTGCTGCTGCCATCAAACACCTAAACCACCTCATCTGTACCCTTACTTTCTGTCTTCCCTCCTGGTACTGTGGGGGAATGACTTAGGCTCCTCCTATAGAATGGAGTCTCCTCACTCAAGTTACCACTCCCCAACTCAAGTTACCACCGCCATATGTCTCTTTTTGCTCTCTACTAGATTATTCCCGTTATTATCTCAAAATGCTATAATTCTCCCATCTTAATACACAAGTCTCTTGATCGTAGATCGCCTTCCAGTGATGGCCCAATATCTATGCTTCCAAGAAGTGGTATACTCACTGTCAAATATTTCTTCCTGTTCTCTCTTACTATCTAGCCAAGCTATTTTTTTCAACATCTCACTTAAACATTAAACTGTGCTTTTGAGGGTCACCAATGACCTCCAAATGGCCAACTTATAAGACTAATTTTAATTTCTATATCATTTGTCTTATCAGCAGTTTTCCCATAATTGATCACCTGTCCTATAAAACTTTTTTTTGTTGTTGTTTTACTTTGCCTTTGGCACACAAACTTCTCTTACTTCTCCACACAAAGGACTAGCCATTCATATGTCTCTGCTGATTCTCTTCATCTCACCTGCATCAAGTACTTGCAGTCTCTAATCCCTGGACTTCTTTATGTATCTATTGTTTTATGTGTGAGGTGTACAGAGACTGAAGCCAATCTAGTTCTAAGGACTTCACAGTTGACTGACATAAGAAGGAAGATGAATATTTTGGGTGTTTGGAATCCAATTGGATCTTTGTCTATTAAACCTTTAAATGTAGATTCCATTTTCCTCTGAATCATAATGTCAACTCAAAAGAATATATATAATTTAAGTTCTTCTTTTCCTATTTTTATGCCTTTAATTTCTTTCGTCTGTCTAATTGCTCTGGCCAGTGTTTCGAGAACTATGTTGAACAGAAGTGGTGAGAGAGGGCATCCCTGTCTTGTTCCAGATTTTAGAGGGAATGCCTTCAGTTTTTCTCCATTCAGAATGATGCTAGCCTGAGGCTTAGCATAGATTGCTTTTACAATATTGAGGTATGTTCCGGTTATCCCTAGTTTTTCTAGAGTTTTGAACATAAAGGGATGCTGTACTTTGTCGAATGCTTTTTCCGCATCTATCAAGATGATCATATGGTTCTTATTTTTAAGTCTATTGATGTGGTGAATAACATTTATTGATTTCCGTATATTGAACCAGCCTTGTATCCCAGGGATGAATCCTACTTGATCATGGTGCACAATTTTTTTGATATGTTTTTGTATCTGATTCGCCAGAATTTTATTGAGGATTTTTGCATCTAGGTTCATTAGAGATATTGGTCTGTAGTTTTCTTTCTTTGAAGTGTCTTTGTCTGGTTTAGGTATCAGCGTGATGTTGGCCTCATAGAATGAATTTGGAAGTTCTCCCTCTTTTTCTATTTCCTGAAGTAGCTTGAAAAGTATTGGTATTAGTTCTTCTTTAAAGGTTTTGTAAAACTCTGCTGTATACCCATCTGGTCCTGGGCTTTTCTTAGTTGGTAGTCTTTTGATGGTTTCTTCTATTTCCTCAATTGATATTGGTCTGTTTAGGTTGTCTATATCCTCCTGACTCAATCTGGGCAGATCATATGACTTAAGAAATTTATCTATGCCTTCAATATCTTCTAATTTATTGGAGTATAAGGATTCAAAATAGTTTTTGATTATCTTCTGTATTTCTGAAGTGTCTGTTGTGATATTGCCTTTTTCATCCCATATGCTAGTAATTTGAGTTCTCTCTCTTCTTCTCTTTGCTAGCATGGCTAAGGGTCTGTCGATTTTGTTTATTTTTTCAAAGAACCAACTTTTAGTTTTGTCAATTTTTTCAATTGTTTCTTTTGTTTCGATTTCATTAATTTCAGCTCTGATTTTAATTACTTCTTGCCTTCTACTTCTTTTGCTGTTGTTTTGCTCTTCTTTTTCAAGGATTTTGAGATGAAGTATGAGATCATTTATTTGTTGGTTTTTTCTTTTTTTAAGGAATGAACTCCAAGCAATGAATTTTCCTCTTAGAACTGCTTTCAATGTGTCCCATAGATTCTGATATGTTGTGTCTGTGTTTTCATTTATCTCTAAGAATTTTTTAATTTCCTCCTTGATGTCTTCTATAACCCATTGATCATTCAGTAACCTATTGTTCATTCTCCAAGTAATGTATGCTTTTTCCTTCCTTCTTTTATCGTTGATTTTCAGTTTCATTCCATTATGATCAGATAAGATGTATGGTATTATCTCTACTCCTTTATATTGTCTAAGAGTTGCCCTGTGACATAATATATGATCTATTTTTGAGAAGGATCCATGTGCTGCTGAGAAAAAAGTGTAACTGCTTGATGTTGGGTGGTATATTCTATATATGTCAATTAAGTCTAGGTTATTAATTATGTTATTGAGTTCTATAGTTTCCTTATTCAACTTTTGTTTGGAAGATCTGTCCAGTGGTGAGAGAGGTGTGTTGAAGTCTCCCATGATTATTGTATGGTGGTCTATTAGACTCTTGAACTTGAGCATTGATATTTGAGTTGCATGCAAAATCCATCCCCACTAACAGGAAGACAAGTCAATACAACACAAATACTCTTAAAAAAATCACTATCTCATTGCTATGCCTGGCACATTAATTTTCTAATGACTGACATAATAAATCACCACAAATTTATTGTTTTTTAAGCTTATAGTTTTGTAGGCTAGAATTTCACTGGGTGAAAATCCAGTGATTAATGGGTATATGAAAAAAATTCTTGACCTCACTAGTCCTCAGGGATATGATCACAACTAAAATAAGTGTCACTATTATTTTTAAAGGCACATAATAACAATATTTGCAAGGATGTGGAAAATTAGAATCCTTTTACCATTGTTTGTGTGAATGCAAAATTGTGCAGCCACAGGGAAAACAGTATGGAGATTGCTATAAAAAAAATCTAAAACTAGAACTAGCAGATGATCCAGCATTCCACCTCTGGATATTGATCAAAAAGAACTTCATCAGAATCCTGAAGATATTAGCACTCCCATGTTTACCACAGAACTATTTATAGTACCTAGGATATGGACACAATCTAAATGTCCACTGACAGATAAATGAATTCTTTAAAAATATAGTATATATGCTTACCGTGGGATACTATTCAGTCCTAAAAAGAATAAACTTCTGCTATATATTACAATATGGATGGACTTTGATGACATTATGTTAAATGAAATAAGTCACTCACAAAAGGATGTATACTTTAGTATTTTACTTACATAAGATACCTAATAGTCAAATTTGTTAAATGATGGAATGGTATAGTAGCTCCCAGGGACAAGAGGAAGGGAGAAATAGAGTTAATAATCAGTAGGCATTGAGTTTCAGCTGAACAAGGTGAGTAAACTTGAGCCCTGCTGTACAAAGTGTACATAGTAGTCAGTAATAATCTGTTGTACACTTCAAATTTTAAGAAGGTCGATCTCACATTAAGTATACTTAACAGAATAAATTCTTTTTTTTTCATTTACTCGAATTTTTTTTAAATAATAAGCCTGACTTCTAGATAGATACAGTGACAGAAAATTTTGCTATTAGAGATAATGTCAGTTACCTGGAAGACTTGCACTGTCTCTGTGGGCAACTCCATGAATCGAAGCATAAGCATGAATGCTGAGCAGGCACGAGGGCTGTTCCTGCAGTAGGAGCACATCCACCCACATTCTTGTCTGTGTTCCCCTCTGTATCACAAGGGCCAATATGTTGAAGTACTATTTCTTGCAGCTGGAATCAAGGATCTGGCTTTGTTTTGCCAGTGAAATTTACTCCTACATGTTGGGAAGGTGGAAATGAGATGGAACTAGTCTTACTGGGGTTGCAAAGGGTAACAACAATGTTATGGTGCATACAGGTGTGGCTGGATCAGAGGCAGTTACAAGGTCTTCAGTAGCAGAAGCACCAATCACATCTCTGGATCACAACCACAGTTGTGATATGGACACTGATTGCTTGGAAGCCCTAAACTTGCATTTTTTTCTATCCTTCCAACAATTTGTGAGCAGCTTTATTCTCTCTACGATATCTTTTTCTTCTTGAAATATTAATTGCTTTCTCTTTCTAGCATGACACATTGCTGCATACATTATGCACAAACTTTACGATGGTGAAACCAGTTTCCTCACTGTAAAATCATGATGAATATACTGCAAAGTTTTGTTTTTATTTGAGTGTATAGAAATTCTAATAAAAACTCAGTGCATAACTGTTCTTCCCACTAACACTCACTAATTGTTCAAATGTAAAGTATTTGACCACTAGCTTTATTACATTGCTAGAACTATAATACTACAGATGACTAAGTTTTGAGCATTATATTCAGTGTCACAAAGTATGATTGAACAGTTTTGTGGTTTCCTGGAGTATATTAAGAATATATTTTCTTTGGAGTGTGTGTTAAAAATTTCACATCCCTCTCCCTATTCTATTTTGTAATCCTTGAAATTTTAAATCAGGTTAGAGAGTTTATAAATATTCCTATTTTCACAGGGATTACCATTCATCTCCTTTTTTGTTTACACATAGTTTCTGAGAGAAATAGAAGATGAAAACTTATTATGCTATTCATAGATTGGAATGTTTCCCTCTGGTAATTTATGTGGCTTAGATTTGTCACATTAATGGGAAATGTCATTGAATTTATGCTTTGATTGTGTGTGTGTTTAATTCCCATAAATAGAGAAATTTTCTAAATATATTCCCTGGAATTATATTAATGAATACAGCTTTCTTAATCTTCAGAGTAGCATTTTAAGGTAAAGGAAGACCCACATTTCTCTGTAATAAAGTGAGAAATAAAGAAATCCTTCTTCATGCTGCTGTGACCTTTGGCAGGTGTCATAGCTAACTGGTTGTGGCAGCAGCAGGATTTATTTCTTTCACTGAGGTTTGTGTTCTGCCAGGTGGAGACAATACAAATCTGGCAAAACTGACATTCAACATTAAGGGAAAAATTAAGATAGTCTCAGATAAACAAAAGCTGAGGGAGCTTTAGTACAAGATCTGTCCTGTATGAAATGTTAAAGGAAGTCCATCCAGTTAAAAAGAAAGGACAGGTACTCGAAGCCATATGAAGAATAGAAATATTCATGAAGGTAAATTACAAGGACAATTATGAAGCTAGCATTATTCCAACTTTGATTTGTTAACTTCACTTTTGGTTTTCTTCATGATTTAAGAGACTAATAGCCAGGCCTGGTGGTGCATCCCTGCAATCCCAGTGGCTCAGGGGGCTGACATAGGAGGATTGCAAGTTCAAGGCCAGGCTCAGCAACTTAGCAAAGCCCTAAGCCCCTTAGTGAGATCCTGTCTCAGAATAAAAATATAAAAAGGACTGGTGATATGACTCAGTGGTTAAGTATCCCTAGACTCAATCCCAGTCCAAAAAATAAATGAATAAATGAGAGATTAAAAAAGACTATACTCAAAAGACCTAAAAACGGCATACTACAGGGACACAGCCATATCAATGTTTATAACAGCACAATTCACAATAGCTAGACTGTGGAACCAACCTAGATGCCCTTCAATGGATGAATAGATTTAAAAAATATGGCATATATACACAATAGAATATTACTCAGCACTAAAAAATAACAAGATCATAGCATTTGCAGGGAAATGGATGGCATTAGAGCAGATTATGCTAAGTGAAGTTAGCCAATCCCTAAAAACCAAATGTCAAATGTCTTCTCTGATATAAGTGAGGTGACTCAAAATGGGATAGGGAAGAAAAGCATGAGAAGAAAATTACCTTTAGATAGGGAAGAGAGGTGGGAAGAAAAGGGAGGGGGAATGGGAATTGCATGGAAGAGGGAAGGAGACCCCCTTTGTTAATCAGAATACAGGTATGAAGATGTGAAGGGGGGAAAAAGAAGAAATGGGTCACATTAGAGAGTGACTATACTAATAGAGAGAAGTGATGGGAGGGGAGGGGAGGGGAAGGGGGGGAATGGAAGGACAGCATAATAAAATAGACATTATTATTGCTGTGGGTATATACGTGACTGCATGACCAATGTAATTCTGCAACCTGTACACTCAGAAAAATGAGAAATTTTATACCATCTGATCCAAATGTATGATATGTCAAGATCATTGTACTGTCATGTGTAACTAATTAAAACAAATAAAAAAATATAATAAAAAGAGAGATACTGGTGAATTACAATATATTACACATGCCTATAATCACACTCAGATCGTAGGAAGGCTCAAGCAGGAAGATCATGAGTTCAAGGGCAGCCTGAGAAACATAGCAAGGCTCCATCTTCCCCTCCCCCACAAAAAATTACTAGTACAGAATTTTGTGCACACAACATATAAAGATGTAAATTTGTGATATCAGTAACTTAGAAGAAATGAGGCTAGAGAAACATAAAAACATAGTTTTTTAAGGTGTTGGTAAAAATCAAATTAGAATGTCTTAACTATAGGATGTTAAATATAATAACCATGGTAAACACAAAGATAAGAGTTATAGAATACACAAAAAGGTAATGAATGCATTTATTATAAAAAGTCAACTAAGTGCAAAAGTAGACAGAATACCTAAAATGATGGACAAAGACTGTAAGGCACACAAACAAAAATAGCAAATGGAAGAAATAAGTCCCATCTAATCAGCAAAGATTGTCTCAATTTAGAGTGGTTTTTTTGACTTTATGATGGTGTGCAAACCACATCTATTCAGTAGAAATCATACTTCAAGATTTGATGTTTTCCAAGGTAGCAATACATTGTAGGGAACTCTCTCTTGACACTGAGCAGTGGTAGTAAGCTACAGCTCCCAGTAAGCCATGTAAACATGAGGGTAAACAACTGGTACTCTACAGTGTGCATTGTTGCTAAGCTATGATATTTGGTAGTTTACGTGTATTCAATGTATTTTTGACTTACTATATTTTCAAGTTATAATAAGTTTATTGAAATGTAACTCTATTGTAAGTGGAGGGACATCTGTAATTACTTTAAATGTAAATAAATTAAACTCAGTGAGGCAACCACATCAATGTCTATAGCAGCTCAATTCACAATAGCCAAGCTATAAAACCAACCTAGGTGTCCTTCAATGGATGAATAAAGAAAATGTGAGATATATATATATATATATATATATATATATATATATATATATATATATATATACACACACACACACACACACATACATACACAAACACACACACACACACACACACACACACAAAGGAATATTACTTGGCCATAAAGAAGAATGAAATTATGGTATTTGCCAATAATGGATTGAAATGGAGAATATCATGCTAAGTAAAATTAGCCAATTCCAACAAACCAAAGCCCAAATGTTCTCTCTTATATGTGGATGCTAACCCACAACAAGGGAGTGGGGAAAGGGGAAGAATAGAAGTTCATTGGATTAGACAAAGGAAAGGGAAGGGGAAGGGGAAGAGGAAGAATAATAGAATTAATCAGACATAACTTTCCCAGTCTTGTATTTGAACACATGACCAGGGTAACTCTGCATCATGATAACCACAAGAATAGGATTCTAATTAGAATAAGCTATACTTCATGTATGTATAATATGCCAAAATACATTTTACTGCCATGTATATCTAAAAAGAACAAATCAAATTTTAAACAAAGGCAGAGATTGGCAGAATAGGTTTATAAAATGACTCAACTATATGCTATCTAAAAGAGATTTGCTATAAATTCAAGGACACAAATAGGTTGAAGAGGAAATAGTGTAAAATCATTTACCATGTAAATAGTAATCAAAATAGAAGGGGAGAGAGAGTGACTATACTAATATCAGACTAAATTTTAAAACTTAAGAGATAGAATGAACATTACTCGTTAATAGAATTTTTAATACTGCAATAAGATAATAATTATTAACCTTCAGATGTCCAATTATCAAATTATATTAAGAATGGGAAAAATTCAAAAAGATAAATAGTTCTATAATAATAGACACTTCAATGCCCTAATTAAATAATTGATAGAATAACCACATATAAGATGGGTAAGGAAATAGAAGACTTAACACGACAAAACAAGATTTAATAAACAAATACAGAACTACTTAATAACAATACACAAGTGTACATAGAATATTCTCCAGAATAGATCACATGTTAGATCACAGATTAACTTCCAGTAGATTTTAAAATGGATATCAAATAAAATGTCACTGACTACAGTAGAGTGAAATTCCACAGATTCATAAAAAATAAGCAATACATTCTTAGACAAACTATGGATCAAAAGAAGAAATTATAATGGAAATTAGAAAAAAATTGGAGATAGTTAAAAGCAAAAACACAACAGACCAAATCTTATGAAATAAGAAATATCTCAAATCAATAGTCTAAACTTACAATCTAAGGAATTCAAAAACAACAACAACAACAAAAAAAACTAAACCTCAAAGCTAGCAGAAGGAATGAAATAGTAAAGATTAGAGATAGATTAAATAGAGAACAACAGCAAAAAAAAAAAACAAGCAGAGAAAAGTCAACAAAACAATAAGTTGATTCAAACATACTGATAAAATTGACAAAATTTTAGCTAAATTGACTAAGAAAAAAGAGGGAAACAGATCAGGAATGAATATGGAATCATTAGTACCAACTCTACAGAAATGTATCATAACAGATTACTTTGTACAATTGTACATCAACCAATTGAATAATCTCATTGAAATGGGCAAATTCCCAGAAACACAAAGGCTACCAATATTGAATCATAAAGAAAATCTGAATAGAGCTATAACTACTAAAAGTATTGAATTAGTAATCAAAAATCTCCTAACAAAGAAATGTCTGAAGCAAATGGCTTAACTGGTGACTTTTCCTGTAGATGTTTTGTGCTACTACAGCAAAATGCCTGAGTTGAGTAATTTATAAAGAAGAGAAATTTGTTTTTTCACAGTTCTAGAGGCTGAGAATTCCAAGATCAAGGTTCTGGCATCTGGTAAGGGCCTTCTTGCTGCATCATAACAGGGAAAAGGGTATCACATAGATAAGAGAAAAGGAAAACAGAGCCAAGCTCTCCCTTTTATAATAAACATATTCCCACAATACGGGCGTAATCCATTGCCTTGGTACCAAAGCCAAAGAGGTACCATAATAATGTCCCTGATGAAAATTGATACAAATATCCTCAACCTAATACCAATAAGTCAAATCCAATAGCACATTAACAGAATTATACATAATGACCAAGTGAAATTTATTCCTTGAATGCAAGGATGGTTCAATATACAAAATTGAGCATCAATGGTATATACTACATTAACAAAACAAAGAATAAAAATTACATAATTATCTCAATTGATGCAGAAAAAGCATTTGACAAAATCCAATATCTTTTCATGAAAACATTCAACAAACTTGGAATCAACAAAAACTATCAAAATAATAAAAGCAATTTATAAAACAAACAAATGAGAACAACAACAACAAATATTGAACACACTCAGTGGTAAAATACTGATAGCTTTTACTTAAAGATTAGGAATAGGGAAGAATGCCTATTCTTCTCACTTTCATTAACCATGGTACTTGAAGTCCTAACCAAAGCAATTATGCATGAAAAAAGAAATAAAATATATCAATGCTAGAAAGTAAGTAACAAAATTCCATTTTAGATGATATGATCTTATATGTAAAAAGCACTAAAACTCCTACACACAAAAAAATGAAACCTACTATAATAAACAAACATCACAAATTAGCAAACTACAATATGTACTTGCAAAAATCAGTTGCATATCTACATACTAACAATAAATAATACAAAATAACTGAAAAAGTAATTCCATTTATAATAGTAAAACAAGAATAAAATCCTTAGGAATTAATTAAGAAACTAAAAGACTTAAAAATTGAAAATTATAAAACCCTACTGAAAGAAATTCAAAAAGATATAAATAAATGGAATGATATCCATCATTTGTGTATTGGAAGACTTAATTGTGAAGAGTCAATAATACCAAAAATGACCTACAGATACAATGCAGTCCCTGGCAATAAACCAACAGTCCTATATATGTCAAGGAGAGAGCAGGTACAGTGTCCAGAGGCCATTCTTCTGATTTCTTAGCTCATAAGTGAGGGGGACATATTCTAAGCCTCTAGGGACCACATGCTTATCAGCTATTAAAACACATTTGGGATTTTAAAATATAATCATAATAAATGGAAAAATTGAGTAATCATAGCAGAGAAATGAGAACTACAAAAATATATATATAAGAAACTTCTAGAGGTAAAATGTATAATTACCAAAGAAAAATCAATTGGATGATTTAACAGTAGATTGGAGGAAATGAAGGAGTAAGTAATGTTTAATGAGAGAACTGAAAATATTATATCCAGAGAACTGGGATAAAAAGGATTGAAGAAAAATTAACAGAATCTCACTAACCTATGCAAACTCATAAAACAGTTTGAAATGTATGTAATTGAAACTACAGATATAAACAAGGAACTAGCAGAAAATACTTACATTTAGGAGTTCATCGTTTTTGATACTCTTGGGCTTTACCAGGAGGTGAACAAAAATGAATCTGCTTTAGCTGCTCAGGCATTTTGAGCTTCTTCAATATGAAAACCATTAACATCATTTATAACCATTATCTTCCATAATTAATCCCCTTCACCCACTTAATAATTAACATATTTCTCTATAACTGATCTATCATTTCAGCTTTACTGACTTGAGACTATTTAACAATAAAATTTGCATGTCCTAAATTAACCAAATAAATTCCCATTTTGGGACATTTGATTGTTTTCAGTGTTTCTCATAAGCTCTTTCTCACAAAGAATGTGGCATTATATAGTTATTTTTTTTCAGTAAAAAATTAAATGTCTGGCAGAAAATAATAACAAAGCCAAAAAGAGAAGGTTCCAGGTGTTAATTAACAATAGTCTTAGAAAGTGTTAGTAAATAGGAGTACTAAAAGTTTCCATTCCCTATGACAATGTTTCAGCAATCAAATGGCTTTGTTTGTTTGGAGTAGGTTGGTTTGTTTTTACACAATTAATGGCCCAGAAAATGAAAGAATCTCATAATAAACCAGAAAGAAATGCCTTTGCCAGCACTGTTATCTCAAAATGAGGTTTGCAATGCTCTCAGAAAACTCCCACGTCATTGGCAGGGACATGACTTCCTCTACTTCACATGGCCTTCTTCCTATTTTGAGGTGCCTACTGGATGGTAACATACAGACCCAGAGAAGCCTCACTTCATCAGCCTTGGGAAGAACTTGCAATTGTGGTGAGGGCATCACAGCTGAAACTGCTATAAACTTGAGGAAACTCATCTTTCACGCTGTTTCCAACACTGTTGCATTGCTTATCAGAACCAACACAGGTTAGCATCCCTACAGCTTCCTGAGTCTTCTTCCATCTCAGAAGTCTATTTCCATTAAATGGAGTATTTTCCATTAAACTAATTATTTTTTAAATAAAATAAAGCACACAACAACAAAGTAACTGCAATGAAGAAAGCAAAACACAAAATTCCAGGATAACAGCCAAGATTCAAGACAAAAGTTGCTGAAAGAAACAAACAAGAACAAAAATTGGATTCCTAAAGATAATTTTCTCAAGAATCAAGTGACTTTCTTTGAAAACCAGTTCCATCATCTTGACAATCAAATGTTTTTCTACATAAAATGCCAGTAGACCCAGTCTTATTATTTTCATTCTGCACACTGTGGTCTATGGAGAGTACATCTTCCAAAATAGTTTAAGCTGAAGATAATGTAACTTATTTTCTATTTGAAGGCCCTATTTTTACTCTCATAGGTAAAGGAAAGTTAAATTGCTTCATCTCTCAATTGGCTAACTGATTTGATTGTCAGTACCACAAAATGTTCTTCCTGCAGACTTTCAAGTTTAATTAGGTCCCTAGAAAGTTACATGAAATGCCGCACTGCTTAGTCCATGGCACAAACACACCTGGACCAAAGAGAACTCAATCTTGTGATGTTTGATATGGTCACTGAAGCCGAGGTAGTGACCTTGTTTAAGTGACAGCCAGGATTGTGAGGCTACAGCCTAGCTTAAGCAAGTTCCCAAGAAGGAGATAAATCCCGGCTCATGTTTGATACACTAGAAGAATTTAAGGGGAAATCAGACTATTGTAAAAAGAATAAATAAAATTTAACATTTCTTCAAAAAGATTAAAAAAAAACATAAGCAATGAAAATAAGCATTTTTGCCTGAATAGAGAAAATAGCAAGAGAGATAGCACAATCTGTGTGTGCTTTTCAAAGGATTATCTTTGTATAATCTAAAATTATAAAAAATGTAATGGGCATTAAATATTAAATAGAGTTCATCAGTTGGAAAATTTGAGGAAGTGTTGTGGAAAATAAAGACTGGTGGAACTGTGCTGAAGATATATTAGGTTCCTACTGCAGCTGTAGCAAACTACCATAAGCAAGTAGCTTAAAATAACATGAATTCATTATCTTATAGTTCTGGAGGTCAGAAATCAGAAATGAGTCTTAAAGAGCTAAAATCAGAGTCAACAAAGCTGTATTCTGGTGGTTGTGGGTGAAAATTCTTTTCCTTGACTTTATCAACTTCTAGTGACAACTTTGGTTCTTACTCTCTTTCTTTATCTTCAAAACCAGCAAAATAGGATCTTCAAGTCTGTCTTTCTAACTTTTGCTCCTGTTGTAATATCTCCTTCTCTCTTTGACCCCCCCCCCCCCCCCCCGCCTACTCCATTCACAAATATCCTTGTGATTACATTGGGTCCACCTAAATAATATATTTTCCATTGGCCTGACCCTTAACTAATCACACCTGAGAAATCCTATTGCTTACATAAGATAATACATTCATAGTTTCTAGGTGTTGGATCATGGATATTTGGGGGAAGCTATTTTTCTATCTGCCACAAAAGAACAAGAGTGTTATTTAAAACTTCTAATGTTTTCCATCTTATAAAACAGCTGCCATTTACTTTGTAAGTACAAACAGATGAGAAAGTCTACAATACTTAACACTGCAACGTCTGGAATCACAGTAAATTTAATGTCTTTTAATCACAATCCTCATAAAATGCAAAAAAGTGCACATTTTTTAGTTGTTTTTTTCTTTCAGTAGTTCTTCTTTTGCACTATCGACCACTTAGAAAATCTGATGAGTCTTGCAAAACGCATCTGTGGACACATTCATCACATTACTATGCTAATACTACCCTTAAAAGACCATTCATGAACCATAGGGCTCAGTTTAAGAATCTCATTTGATCAGGTTTTGTGGCTCATCCATTAGTTCATACATTTCAGGATATATCTGTTCTTGGAATGAAAAGCCCGATGAAATACGTGTCAAGAATGTAGACCCTTAAAATCTGTGGCTCCATTCTAGAGGAATTCCTTAGCTGCAGCCTGTCTCAAAATTCTGCAAGTATAATTAAGCATCTGTTTGCTTTGAAGATGTCTTTATCACAACATGACACGTAGCCTGGGCTTTTCAGATCATTCACCATAGAACGATGCAGAATTAAATAACCGGATCATTTAAGATTTCACTATCCAAACCTGTGATATGACAAACAGCCTAAATTTATTATCTTCCTCCATCCCTCCCCTTTTCTCCCCTTCTTGTTCTCCTCAGATTTCTCTGGCTCTTGCCTTAGCTTAACTTAACTGTTCACTGACTTTTCTAATGAAGAATTAATCCAGCAATAAAAAGATGAAATTTTTCAAACTGATCACGTAAGAAGAACCTGGCTGCATGTTTTAGTTGAAGAAATAGCATTAGGTTTGTGTTACAAAAAGTCTGGTGGTCCATTTTCAGAATACAGTATTTAACTTTAAATGTAAAATGATTGCAGATATAAGAAAGGCAGCTGGAAGGGACAGCAGACTGAAAAGTTACAAGCAATTAACATTGAAGTGTTAGTGAACAGTGAATGGATAAAGAATGAAGAAAAGTGGGTAAAGAAAACATGTGCTCTTTTGCCTCAAGAAGTGTTTCCCAAAGTTGATCTATAACACATCTGCCTGTATAGCATTGACCTCTTGGCAACACCTAGGCAAAGGGGAGAGTAAGAATCAGTCTTTCATTCAAGCAGCCACAGCTAAAATTTCAGGAATTCAAGAGGTTAAAAAAATATAGATAAATGATAGTGGGGGACTATTGTTAGATACTAGAATAACCGAACTCTGGCTTCCCAAAAATCCAGCAGTATTCCTTTTTCTCACAAAGTAAAATAACCCCATCCTTAAGTAAGACACTGTCAATGTCCCACTACATTGCACTACATTCAGCCCCAATCCTAGATCTCAGATTTCAGTATTTTCTCTTTTTGATATATCCTAAAAATTCAAATATAGCATTTGCCCTCATTCCACCTAATATACAATGACCTAGTCAGAATGCAAAATTGTAATAAAAATTTGCAATGGAAAATGAGAGAATGGGAAAAATATGCAGTCATTGATCCTTAATTAACATAATCGCATTTCTATGGAAAGTTATTGTAAAGACTTCCTCCTGTTGCAGTCAACTAAGTTCCTTAGAGAGTAGCCCAGGTGGCTTCTAGTTCATGCTTGTCGTAAAGTTTCTTATCTGGTGACTTCCCTGGTCCCTTCCCTGATGTGCCTTCAGAAGTTTCTTTGGATGCCATTCTTGGGAACTGCATACTTTTGGGACCTAGTGGTGGTGCTGGATGCAGGAATTATTTTAGGTATTAAATAAGCAATTCCAAGTATTTCTTTAGCAAAATAATTTCCTAAAAAATACAGCGGGCAACAGATCTCTTTTCTTTTGGTCAGTGCCATATCTGAGTAACCAAAAAAAAAAAAACTCATTAGACATCATTTGTTAGTCTGGAGACTCAGGCCATCTAGATTTTGCTTTGTTTTTTCTTTTACCCCTGGGCTCTGCCCATTCCCTCTTCTCTCATGTAAGTCAAGAATATCTTAAGACCATTTGAAACCAAAAACATAGGTAAAAAGACAATTTTTTTATTTGTTCCTCCATTTTTGGCAGAGACTTCTTAAACAGGGGGGTTGGGCAGTACTGGGGATCAAACCCATGGGTATTTTGCCACTGAACTATATCCCCAGCCCTTTTTAATTTTTATTTGAGAAAGGGTTAACTAAATTGCCAAGCTGCTTGAACCTGCTGACCCTCCTGCCTCACCTTCCTGAGATTAGAAGAATGCAACACTGTGCCCAGCCTTGCTTCAGTATTTATCACCTCGTAAGACCCTTGTAGGCCTCATTTACAACTATTTCAATATGGGTGCAATATTTGAATATTTGTCTTCTTTAAATAATGTTGAAATGTAATCGCCTTTTTAATAGTACTGGCCTCTGAGTGGCGCTTAGGCCATGAGGGCTCCACTCTAGTGGTTGGGATTAGTGCCATTTGGGCAAGTTCAACCCTTTTGCTTCTCTTTGTCTTTTTGCCTCCTGTCCTGTGGTAATGCAGCAAGAAGGTTCTTGCTGAATCCAAACTTCAGCCCTTTGATCTTAAACTTGCCAGCCTCCAGAACTGGTAGAAAATAAATTTCTGTTTATATAAATTACCAAGTCTTAGCCACTCCTTGGTAGCTGCACAAAATGAGTCATCTCTGCCACATGTTCTAAGACTGTTTAAATGTTAAGGGTATATAATTTTAAAATACATTATTTTTCTTTTTAATGGATGGCTTGATCAAGATTTTCAAATATGCACTAATTACTGTTCCCTGCTTGGGCTATTCATTCCTACAGGCAATTAATTAGTATTAATTACCCCCAACCTCATGCTTTATTATTTAAAATAAAAAGAAAAAAGATAAACACTGACTCAGTGTAAAAATAAAATTACAGCTTGATGAATAATGTAAGAGAACTATATAATTATTAAAGAAAAATTCAAGAAAATGTAATTTAGGATCAGATTATACAGTATATATTTTTTTAATCTGCAGGAATTTGAAGAATTATGAGATCACAGAGGTCTACATTTACTCCTGACTACATGTGAGAAATCCTAAAAAAAAAAATTACAAAATAGTCCAGGACCCACCTCCTGAGAGCTTGATGATTTATACAGGGTGAGATACAGATGCTGGTAGTAAAAACAAGTCAAAATCAAAAGCCTTACATCGATTCTACTGTGAACTGTCATTGAGAATCACTGACTTCTGTTATTACAAATATTTAGTTGAGACGGTGTAACTATAACCTGTAAAGAATAAATAGAGCTTGGGTTGGCTGACAATAGAATGGCTGAATACAAAATTGTTATATCAGGCCAGGACCATGTCTTTAATGTTTCTTTATAAAAAGCTATGCCAACCACTGTGGATTAAGTAAATTTATACATATTCTATCACCAATATCTCATTTCCATCTTTAGTCTCTTTCAGATTTCTTGGTGTCTATTCTGATGATTTATAAACCGGTTGTGCTTCTTTTTAGAGATTTTTCATGGAGCCATCATCTGGACTTCTATTTGACTCTGTCCAAGCTTCTGCTTCACTTCTCTGTACCTCAGTTATATAGACATATGCATAAACAGTCAATCCCAGTCAAACATTGCTCACCTATGTGCCCAACCTGAGTTTCTAGGACATGACCACCACTACTGACCATCAGCATCAAGGGAAAACTGGCAGAGTTCAAAAAGCTTGAGCAAAAATAAAATCAACCAACACATAAAATTCGAACAATAGATTATTGGTCTCCAAGTCTCTTAGTCTAATTCACTTTATGTACAGATTTTTTTAAATCCATTTTTTATTCCAATTGTGGTCCTTATTTCCTTAGAAATTATTTTACTTTATCCATGTTGCCCTTCATACTTTTTCAATGGTCAGCTTCACATTTCATTTCTACATGTAAGAAGAGTATTACATGTAGAACTCACTAGAAGAATGCCCAAGTTGGAAGAACAGTATTGTAGATAACCCTCCAGTTCCTTGTTTTGGCAATCAAAAACATCTCTTCATTAGAGAGTTTCTAGGTGATGCCAAAAATGACCCTATGATAACATTTATTATTTTCTAGAAGTAATTACAGTTCAGTTAATACTTCTTTTAAGTAACTTGTTCTCCAAATTACTTTTCTTGTAGATTCAGGTCATTTTATATTTATTATTTTTCAAATATGTTCTACTTTAACATTGAAATCTCTCTTCCAGAACTTGGCCATGTAATTATGTTGATTGCATTCCCACTTCTTTATTTCCAAAATGCAGCAGGTAATTGTAGAGGTGCAGCCAAGTCTATGCTAGGCTCAGATTCATTTACTGTGCTAATAAAAGGCTTAACCCTTTGGTATTGGCAGCTTTGAAGCTCTTTCTGTACATGTTCCTACATTTTGTAGAATAAAGTAATTCCTATCACTGGGAGCTTAAGTAATAATTAAAACAGAATTATTGATGGTAATTTTTAAATATTAAGATTCTCAGATTTGTTGTTTCCTCTCACTTGCCACCAAGAATAGTTCTCAAAGCACATTTAATCAGAAAGTAGAACATTTTAAAACACAAATAATATCACATTTCAAATGCAAAAAGTTTAGAACTCTCTAGATATTGTACATATGACATAGAATTTAAATAATGAATTCCTGAAAGGTAATCATACTTATAAGTGGTCAATATCAGATGTTCATATTGTACACTCTGAGATTTACACCAGCATGAAGTCTGGCCAAAGAGAATACAACTCTCCATATTTTACTAGCAAAACTTATTGAAAACTTGAGGGAACTAACAGAGTCAAATTCAATAGAAATACAGGATACAATAAAGGTTGTCAGTGCTGGGGACCAGGAAGAATGAGGTGTTGTTCAATGGGCACAAACTTTCAGTTATAATAGATGAATAAATACCAAAGATGTGTACAACAGAGTGCTTATAATTAACAATACTGTGAACTTCAAAATGTAAGAGAGGTTGTCCAATGTTAAGTTTTCTCATCACAACAATTCCAAACCAACAAATCAAAGGAACATAAGGAAGCTTTGGAAGATATTGGATATGTCTATTACTTTGATTGTGGCAATGGTATCACAAGTGTATATATTTCCAAACTCATTAAATATGTGTAGTTCTTTGGTTATTAGTTATACTTCAATAATCTAAAGAAGTGTTAGGAGACTGAAGATTTAACTTAGACCTTAGGATCACAAATGCCAAATCTACATATGTTTATGTTTGCTTGTATATTCAACCTGCCAATCAAGGCTCTCACATTTAAAAAAAAATGTCTTTCATCTAGGCTCAGTGGAAAATTCAGCTATTTTTAATGTGTTTTGTAAAAAAAAAAAGAGAGAGAAAAAAAGAAAGAAAGCAAGAAACAAAAGGGGAATAAAGGGAGAGTATAATCAAAGAAAATATTTGAGCATATTAAAATGCTACTTAAATTAAAGAAGATTGGGACTAATGTAGAGAAACATGGAGAAAATAGAAAAAAGGAAATAGGCCCAAGTATACTGTTATAGAATTTAACATATAAATGTCATCGGGAAAAGAGGAAGTACTCAATAAATGTTAAGACTAAGAGCTAGCTAGTAAATAAACCTGGTTTTTCTTGTCATCTGTTATAACAAAACAAATTTTACATGGATTGAATGTTTAAGTGCTAAAAATTAAAAGTACTAGAGAAAGCAAAGGCAGTAATTACTGAGTGTATAATGTTTCTTCTCTATAAAAGAAAAACACCAAAGATATAAAGAAATAATTTTTATTACACACATGGTTTTAAATTTCTGTACGATATAGGTGAATACCAAAAATAAAATAATTAAAAATCTAAGAAAATTATTTCTAATATTTGTAGAAAAAACAAATTTTCTAGGTATGTAAGAAGCTTTTCAAATTAACAATAGTTTCATAATTTCTCATATAAGGACTTATTATAATATGCAAATTAGCTTCATTGAAGCATATCTGCTGTGGTAAAATATGAAATAATTCTAAATACCAATTAATAGGATATTATTTTATTAAATTATGGTATAGTCAGATAACCAAGAAAATATGGTATAGGCAAATAAATTATTGTTCATCAGCAGAGAATAAATAAATAAACAAGTAAAACTGTATGTGTAGATAAGAAAAAATATCCAATATATTCATTAATGAGGGCCAGGTTAGGAAAAACAAATGCAATATAATAAAATCTGTGTGTGTTGAGGGAAAGCATATATAAAATATGCTTATAGGGAATAGGTTTTGTGAAATGATGCTAAAGAAATTGCAAATAGTGGTTTACCCCCCTGAGGAATCACACTTGAAGATAGGAAATGGAGATTTATTGTGCACTTTAAACCTATCTGGACCATTTTTTTTCTTTTTGTTGGTTCTGGGAATTGAACTCAGGAATTCTTTACCACTGAGTCACATCCCTAGGCCTTTTTAATCTTTTATTTTGAGATAGGATCTCACTAAATTGCTTAGAGCCTCACTAAATTGCTGAGGCTGACCTTGAACTTGAGACCTTCCTGTCTCAGCCACCTGAGCCACTGGGATTACAGGCATGTGATGTCATGCCCAGCTTACATCATTTGATTTTATTCAAATTAAAAGATGAAACAAAACAACAAAAATAATTGAATAGCTCCAAATAGCAAATAAACATACTGAGTATGGGTTTTTTTTTTTCTTGGTGTTTGTGTATTTATTGCTATTGTCCAATGCTTAAAGTCCAGGAGATTCTACTTAGATCCTCACCCCCTGATGACTGTTCTCTTTGACCTTAGAACAGCTTGTAAACTGCATCGATGGAGCATATTTTCGCAGAGACTGACCCCGACTTTCCAAATTTCCCATCTACATTAATAACTATAGTCCAGGCAACTAAATTAATTGCCTGAGATGATGGTGACCATAAAATGAAGCAATTAATTCTTGACAAAAACAGATGCATTTACCCTGAATGCTCAATATAAGCCTAGTTTACCCAGCAGATTATCACTCCCAAGGCTTCGTCCACATACCCAAACCAATTAGTACTTTATAGTACTCTCTTGATTGACACTGAGAATTACAAAATGTTAGAACTGGAAGAGACCTTGAAAGTAATTTAGTCCTGTCTTTTCATCTTGTATTTTAGAAAGCCAAAACCTGGTGATAGTCTAGTTACTCAGCTAGCTGAGGATAGCAAGGATATTTCCTAACCCCTAGTCAAAGGCCATGGATACTGGATAAAATTGGTTGGAAATTCAGTCGTTTTCAAAGATGTAGACAGATAACTATTTGGACTCTTCCTTTTTTTGGTTTTTATTGACATACTAACTGAATGGTTTGGATGAGATTTCATTTAGAATGATGATCCATAAGAGCTACACAATTCCCCATGACTTCAGAATGACCTTGGATGTCCCTTCTTTCTGTCCAGGATTCCTTTGAGGCATAATGTTTAAGAGCAAGAAATCCAGGATCACAGCATCTAATTTTGAATCTAAGGTCCACAATTTACTAGCTGCAATCTTGGGCATGTTACACTTTTGGGATCTTTGTTTCCTCATATATAAAATGGGAAAAATAATACCTATTTCATAGGGTGCTTGAAAGAATTAAATAAAATAACATATGTAAGGGTGACCAAAGTGCCTGGCACATTCATGAGAAAAACTCAAGAATACTAGCTCTTGCTACTAATAACCCAGTAGTCATATTATGAAAATACCTGGAATCATTATGTGTTCTTGTATTGTGAGTATATGATCCATATTTTCATCTGGACTATTGAAATAACTTTTCAACTTTGTCCCCTGACCACAATCTT
This sequence comes from Marmota flaviventris, assembly GCF_047511675.1. Classification (NCBI taxonomy): domain Eukaryota; kingdom Metazoa; phylum Chordata; class Mammalia; order Rodentia; family Sciuridae; genus Marmota; species Marmota flaviventris. Next base: position 76,903,230 of record NC_092500.1, on the reverse strand, counting down.
TCCTTATTTTGTCTTATCATCCCCCTGATTGCTACCATTAGCTTTATATAAGATTAAATCTGATAATGTTATTTTTCTGGCCAAACCTTTCAACTCCCATTACCTGACTAAACTCTGAACTCCATGGCAGAGCACATGAAGTCATTTGTGCTGAGTTAATAGATCATTGCTAAGCACTGCCCCCTTCCCCACTCCCTGCACAATAAAATTATAAAGAAACAAAGCTGGTTGAACGTATTCCATCTCATTATAGCACTGCCTTTTTAAATTCTGTGCTCTTGTAGCATTCAGATGTGGCCCTATGTAAAAGTTTCAAATATATTCATATTTTTGGTTCATAAATTATAAAAAATTATGTTTCATAATTTAATTTGATATGCTTGGATTCAGTAGATCTGCAGACATTGTACAATAATGCTAACATGATACATCTGTTCAGTTGATTTGGAAATGTTATAACTTCTTTTGACAATAAAGATCTAAAAAGAGGGAAGATGGCAGCGAAGGGAGTGCATCAGCCCCGTGTACCGTGTCACTGTGCGGGAGAATGAAGAGTTAGAACGGCTAAAAGCTATCTTGTTAGGAATTTCCAGCAAAATTGGGGTGCTCCAAAACCTAGAGGAAGGATTTCCATCGCACGAGGATCAGCTATGGGGGCTCAAACGCGAGAGATTTGTCCACACGGAGGGTCATGCTACTTATTCAGCAAATCGCCCCGCAGCTAGAGTCTGCGACGCACGCTGGGAAATGGCGAGATAGCAACGCAAAGATACAGCACTGCGGATTCTGCGGGCTTCTGCCAGCTGTGAAATCACCGTGCTCAGTGCTGAATTCTGGGTTTGAGACGGGGGAAGGAAGCGGTCCAATTCGGTTCTCCACACCGGTCAGACCACAGAGGAAGCCAGCGGCCACCATCTTGGAGAGTTGATGTCACCATCCCTGTTTTCGACTGATCACAGCTCATTCAGCCATAGAACAGGTAATTTCAGGCTGCCATTCGCCTGCATCTCACAGACAAATTACTCAGGCTCAGTGCTAAAGAACCTGCGGAAACTGCTTCTTGGAGCCTGCTCCTATCAGAACATACACCGAGCCTGGAGAGGCCGAATTCTGGCTCCTGGAACTGCTCTGGCGCAGGGATAAAGAACCCGCAGAAACTGCTTCTCGGTCCGGGTCCTGCTGAATACTGTGGAGGTAAATACCAACCAGGCCTTCATAGGCAGTGGCAACAGGATTGAGACGGGGCTTGTGAGGGCCGGTCAGGACTCACCCGTTGCTTTGGTCACCCGGCAAAGGGAACGAAAGGCTGCCATCCGCATGGGATACCAGCATGGCAGAGATCTGATGTCATCAGAAAGCGGCAGAGGAGAGAACTTCATTGATACCAGTGGCGACAGAAACAGTTGGTCTCCTGGTAAAGAAAGTGAGTCACAAACACCCAAGTCTCTCTCACATTGTCATCAAGCCAGAGGGGCAGAGCAGAGCCACCGCCCGCGCCCGGAACAGGCCCAGCGGCCCGCCGGCGTGGTAGTCACGTCACCCCGATTGGAGTAGGGGCAGAGAAGAGCCGCCACCTGCGCCCGCAAGGTATGCAGACCTGAGACCGACCAGCAGAATAGGCCCAGTGGTCCACGGGCGTGGTAGGAGGGGCAGAGCAGAGCCGCCGCCTGCGCCTGCAAGGTAGGCAGACCTGCGACCAACCGGCGGATCAGGCCCAGCGGCCTGCTGGCGTGGTACACACGTCAACCCAATTGGAGTAGGGGCAGAGCAGAGCAGAGCCTGCGCCCGGAACAGGCCCAGCGACCTGCCAGCGTGGTAGTCACGACACCCCAATTGGAGTAGGGGCAGAGCAGAGCCGCCACCCGCTCCCACAAGGTAGGCAGACCTGCGACCGACCGGCAGAACAGGCCCAGGGGTCCGCGGGCGTGGTAGACAGATCACCCCAATTGGAGGAGGAGCACAGCCGCCGCCCGCCCCTGCAAGGGAGACTTTTCATCTATACAAGAGCAATATAAATATATAGGGAGAAAATTTCAAAAACACAACAGTTTCACCAAACAGAAAGAAACGCGAGCGGTATGAAAAGACAAGGAAAGAAAGGACCACAAGCAATGCAGGTCAACTCAACTTTAGAAGAGGTAATAGCTGCAGCAGATGGAATGTCAGATAAAGAATTCAGGATATACATGCTTCAGATGATCTGGAGTATCAAGGAAGACATTAGACAGCAAAATCAGACAATGAAAGATCACTTCGACAAGGAATTACGCAAACAAATCCAGGAAGCAAAGGATCAACTATACAGGGAGATAGAGGTTATAAAAAACAAACAAACAGAAATCCTAGAAATGCAGGAAGCAATAAACCAACTTAAAAACTCAATTGAGAATACTACCAGCAGAGTAGAACACTTAGAAGATAGAACATCAGACAATGAAGACAAAGTATTTCAACTTGAAAAGAACATGGACAGCTCAGCAAGACTGTTAAGAAACCATGAGCAGAACATCCAAGAAATATGGGATAACATAAAGAGACCAAACTTAAGAGTCATTGGGGAAAGGATTAGGAAGATGGCGGCGAGGGGAGTGCATTGCCCCCGTGTGCTGCTTCGCTGTGTGGGAGTATGACAAGTCAGGATGGCTAAAGGCTATCTTGTTAGGAATTTCCAGCAATAGTGGGGTGATCCGGAACCTGGAGGAAGGATTTCCATCGCACGAGGATCGGCTACGGGGACTCAAACGCGAGAGGTTTGTCGCACGGAGGGTAACACTGCTTATTCAGCAAATCGCCCGCGGCTAGAGTCTGCAGCGCGCACTGGGAAACGAGGAGATAGCGACGCAGGAATACAGCGCTGCAGTTTCTGCCAGCCGTGTAAGCACCGTACTCAGGGCTGAATTCTGGGTTCGAGACGGGGCAAGGAAGCGGTCCATCTCGGTTCTCCACACCGGTCAGACCACAGAGGAGGCCAGCGGCCACCATGTTGGAAAGCTGACGTCACCATCCCTGTGTTCGAATGACCGCAGCTCATTCAGCCATAGAACAGGTAATTTCAGGCTGCCATTCGCCTGCGGCTTGCAGACAGATTGCTTGGGCTCAGTGCCTGGGTGCTTCTTAGAACCTGCTCTTATCGGAGCGAACACCGAGCACGGGGCGGCCGAGTTCCGGCTCCCGGAACCGCCCTGGCCCAGGGCTGGGGAGCCTGCGGAGGCTGCTTCTTGGACCCTGCTCCTATCAGAGCATACACCAAGCACTAAGCGGCCGAGTTCCGGCTCCCGGAACTGAGCCCGCGGGGGCTGCTTCGTGGAGCCTACTCTTATCGGAGCATACACCAAGCACGAAGCGGCCGAGTTCCGGCTCCCGGAACTGCCCTGGCCCAGGGCTAGGAGCCCGCGGAAACTGCTTCTCGGTCCGGGTCCTGCTGAGGGCCGGTCAGGACTCACCCGTTGCTTTGGTTGCCCGGCAAGGGGAACGAAATGCTGCCATTCGCATAGGATACCAACATGGCAGAGATCTGATGTCATCAGAAAGCGGCGGAGGAGAGAACTTCATCAATACCAGCGGTGACAGACACAGTTGGTCTCCTGGTAGGGGGGGTGAGGCACAGACACCCGAGTCTCCTCGATTTGTCGTCGAGCCAGAGGGGAGGAGCCAGGCCGCCGCCAGCACCTGGAGCAGGCCCAGCGGCTCGCCAGCGTGGTGAACGCGTGACCCCAATTGGAGAGGGGGAGGAGCGGAGCCGCCACCCGCGTCCGCAAGATGGGCAGACCCGCGACCTAGTGGTACACGGGCGTGGTAGGAGGGGCAGGGCAGAGCCGCCGCCCGCGTTTGCAAGGTAAACAGACCTGTGACAGACTTGCAGGTCAGGACCAGTGGCCTGCCAGCGTGGTACACACGTCACTCCAACTGGAGTACGGGCAGAGCAGATCCTTCGCCCACGCCCGGATCAGGCCCTGCCGGTGTGGTGGTCACGTGAACCCAATTGGAGTGGGGGTGGAGCGGAACCGCAACCCATGCCCGCAGGGTGAGCAGACCTATGACCAACCTGCAGATTAGGCCCAGGGGTTCACAGGCATGGTAGGAGGGGCAGGGCAGATCCGCCGCCCGCACCTGCAAGGTAGGCAGACCTGCGACAGACCGGCAGATCAAGCCCAGGAGCCTGCCGGCGTGGTACACACACCACCCTAATTGGAGTAGTGGCAGAGCAGAGTCGCCGCCCGTGCCAGGAACAGGCCCAGCGACCTGCAGGCGGGGTAGCCACGACACCCCAATTGGAGTAGGGGCAGAGCAGAGCCACCACCCGTGCCCGAAAGGTGGGCAGATCTGCGACCGACCAGCGGGACAGGCCCAGTGGCCTGCCAGTACGACAGACACGTCACCCCATTTGGAGTAGGGGCAGAGTAGAGCCGCCGCCAGCGCCTGCAGGGTAGGCAAAACTGCAACCGACCGGCGGATCAGACCCGGTGGCCTGCCGGCATGGTACACTCGTCACCCCAATTGGAGTAGGGGCAGAACAGAGCCGCCGCCAGCGCCCAGAACAGGCCCAGTGACCTGCCGGCGTGGTAGTCACAACATCCCAATTGGAATAAGGAGAGAGCAGAGCCGCCGCCCGCGCCTGAAGGAAAGATACGCAAGCAGTATGAAAAGACAAGGAAAGAAAGGACCACAAGCAATGCAGGTCAATGCAACTTTAGAAGAGGTAACAGCTGCAGCAGATGGAATGTCAGATAAAGAATTCAGGATATACATGCTTCAGATGATCTGGAGTATCAAGGAAGACATTAGACAGCAAAATCAGACAATGAAAGATCACTTCGACAATGAATTATGCAAACAAATCCAGGAAGCAAAGGATCAACTATACAGGGAGATAGAGGTTATAAAAAACAAACAGAAATCCTAGAAATGCAGGAAGCAATAAACCAACTTAAAAACTCAATGGACAATACTACCAGCAGAGTAGAACACTTATAAGATAGAACATCAGACAATGAAGACAAAGTATTTCAACTTGAAAAGAACATAGACAGCTCAGCAAGACTGTTAAGAAACCATGAGCAGAACATCCAAGAAATATGGGATAACATTAAGAGACCAAACTTAAGAGTCATTGGGATACAGGAAGGTACAGAGCTCCAAACACAAGGAATGAGCAGTCTATTCAATGAAATAATACGAGAAAACTTCCCAGACTTGAAGAATGAGACAGAATTCCAAATCCTAGAAGCCTACAGGACGCCGAATGTGCAAAATCATAAGAGATCCACACCTAGACACATTATAATGAAAATGCCCAACATACAGAATAAGGAGAGAATTTTAAAAGCTACAAGAGAAAAGAAGCAGATCACATTTAGGAGTAAACCAATCAGGATAACAGCTGATCTTTCAACACAGACTCTGAAAGCTAGAAGATCCTGGAATAACATATTTCAAACACTGAAAGAAAATGGGTTCCAAGCAAGAATTTTGTATCCAACGAAATTAAGCTTCAGGATGGAAGATGAAATTAAAACCTTCCACGATAAACAAAAGTTTAAAGAATTCGCAGCTAGAAAACCATCTCTTCAAAACATCCTTGGCAAAACATTACAGGAAGAGGAAATGGAAAATAACAATGAAAACCAACAGTGGGAGGGAGGACAGTAAAGGGGGGGGAAATAATCAAAGAGGAAAACAAACCATGTTTAGTAACAGAAATAAACAAATATGGCTGGAAGAACAACCCATATCTCAATAATAACCCTAAATGTTAATGGCTTAAACTCACCAATTAAGAGACACAGGCTAGTAGAATGGATCACAAAACAAGACCCAACAATATGCTGCCTACAGGAGACGCATTTGATAGGAAAAGACATACATAGACTGAAGGTGAAAGGTTGGTAAAAATCATATCACTCATATGGACTTCAGAAACAAGCAGGAGTGTCCATACTCATATCAAATAAAATAGATTTCAAGCCAAAGTTAATCAAAAGGGATAAAGAGGGACACTACATACTGCTTAAGGGAACCATACACCAACAAGACATAACAATCATAAATATTTATGCCCCAAACAATGGTGCAGCTATGTTCATCAAACAAACTCTTCTCAAGTTCAAGAGTCTAATAGACCACCATACAATAATCATGGGAGACTTCAACACACCTCTCTCGCCACTGGACAGATCTTCCAAACAAAAGTTGAATAAGGAAACTATAGAACTCAATAACACAATTAATAACCTAGACTTAATTGACATATATAGAGTATACCACCCAACATCAAGCAGTTACATTTTTTCTCAGCAGCACATGGATCCTTCTCAAAAATAGATCATATATTATGTCACAGGGCAACTCTTAGACAATATAAAGGAATAGAGATAATACCATGCATCTTATCTGATCATAATGGAATGAAACTGAAAATCAACGATAAAAGAAGGAAGGAAAAAGCATACATCACTTGGAGAATGAAAAATAGGTTACTGAATGGTCAATGGGTTATAGAAGACATCAAGGAGGAAATTAAAAAATTCTTAGAGATAAATGAAAACACAGACACAACATATCGGAATCTATGGGACACATTGAAAGCAGTTCTAAGAGGAAAATTCATTGCTTGGAGTTCATTCCTTAAAAAAAGAAAAAACCAACAAATAAATGATCTCATACTTCATCTCAAAATCCTAGAAAAAGAAGAGCAAAACAACAGCAAAAGAAGTAGAAGGCAAGAAGTAATTAAAATCAGAGCTGAAATTAATGAAATCGAAACAAAAGAAACAATTGAAAAAATTGACAAAACTAAAAGTTGGTTCTTTGAAAAAATAAACAAAATCGACAGACCCTTAGCCATGCTAGCGAAGAGAAGAAGAGAGAGAACTCAAATTACTAGCATACGGGATGAAAAAGGCAATATCACAACAGACACTTCAGAAATACAGAAGATAATCAAAAACGATTTTGAATCCTTATACTCCAATAAATTAGAAGATAGTGAAGGCATAGATAAATTTCTTAAGTCATATGATCTGCCCAGATTGAGTCAGGAGAATATAGACAACCTAAACAGACCAATATCAATTGAGGAAATAGAAGAAACCATCAAAAGACTACCAACTAAGAAAAGCCCAGGACCGGATGGGTATACAGCAGAATTTTACAAAACCTTTAAAGAAGAACTAATACCAATACTTTTCAAGCTACTTCAGGAAATAGAAAAAGAGGGAGAACTTCCAAATTCATTCTACGAGGCCAACATCATGCTGATACCTAAACCAGACAAAGACACTTCAAAGAAAGAAAACTACATACCAATATCTCTAATGAACCTAGATGCAAAAATCCTCAATAAAATTCTGGCGAATCGGATACAAAAACATATCAAAAAAGTTGTGCACCATGATCAAGTAGGATTCATCCCTGGGATGCAAGGCTGGTTCAATATACGGAAATCAATAAATGTTATTCACCACATCAATAGACTTAAAAATAAGAACCCTATGATCATCTCGATAGATGCAGAAAAAGCTTTCGACAAAGTACAGCATCCCTTTATGTTCAAAACTCTAGAAAAACTAGGGATAACAGGAACATACTTCAATATTGTAAAAGCAATCTATGCTAAGCCTCAGGCTAGCATCATTTTGAATGGAGAAAAACTGAAGGCATTCCCTCTAAAATCTGGAACAAGACAGGGATGCCCTCTCTCACCACTTCTGTTCAACATAGTTCTCGAAACACTGGCCAGAGCAATTAGACAGACGAAAGAAATTAAAGGCATAAAAATCGGAAAAGAAGAACTTAAATTATCACTATTTGCAGAAGATATGATTCTATACCTAGCAGACCCAAGAGACTCTACAAAGAAACTATTAGAGCTAATAAATGAATTCAGCAAAGTGGCAGGATATAAAATCAACACGCATAAATCAAAAGCATTCCTGTATATCAGCGACAAATCCTCTGAAATGGAAATGAGGACAACTACTCCATTCACAATATCTTCAAAAAAAATAAAATACTTGGGAATCAACCTAACAAAAGAGGTGAAAGACTTATACAATGAAAACTACAGAACCCTAAAGAGAGAAATAGAAGATCTTCGAAGATGGAAAAATATACCCTGTTCATGGATAGGCAGAACTAACATCATCAAAATGGTGATATTACCAAAAGTTCTCTATAGGTTTAACGCAATGCCAATCAAAATCCCAACAGCATTTCTTGTAGAAATGGAGAAAGCAATCATGAAATTCATATGGAAAAATAAAAGACCCAGAATAGCAAAAACAATGCTAAGCAGGAAGTGTGAATCAGGCGGTATAGCGATACCAGACTTCAAACTATACTACAGAGCAATAGTAACAAAAACAGCATGGTACTGGTACCAAGACAGGCGGTTGGACCAATGGTACAGAATAGAGGACACAGAAACCAATCCACAAAACTACAACTATCTTATATTTGATAAAGGGGCTAAAAGCATGCAATGGAGGAAGGATAGCATCTTCAACAAATGGTGCTGGGAAAACTGGAAATCCATATGCAACAAAATGAAACTGAATCCCTTTCTCTCGCCATGCACAAAAGTTAACTCAAAATGGATCAAGGAGCTTGATATCAAATCAGAGACACGGCGTCTGATAGAAGAAAAAGTTGGCTACGATCTACATACTGTGGGGTCGGGCTCCAAATTCCTCAACAGGACACCCATAGCACAAGAGTTAATAACTAGAATCAACAAATGGGACTTACTCAAACTAAAAAGTTTTTTCTCAGCAAAAGAAACAATAAGAGAGGTAAATAGGGAGTCTACATCCTGGGAACAAATCTTTACTCCTCACACTTCAGATAGAGCCCTAATATCCAGAGTATACAAAGAACTCAAAAAATCAGACAATAAGATAACAAATAACCCAATTAACAAATGGGCCAAGGACCTGAACAGACACTTCTCAGAGGAGGACATACAATCAATCAACAAGTACATGAAAAAATGCTCACCATCTCTAGCTGTCAGAGAAATGCAAATCAAAACCACCCTAAGATACCATCTCACTCCAGTAAGATTGGCAGCCATTATGAAGTCAAACAACAACAAGTGCTGGCGAGGATGTGGGGAAAAGGGTACACTTGTACATTGCTGGTGGGACTGCAAATTGGTGCAGCCAATTTGGAAAGCAGTATGGAGATTTCTTGGAAAGCTGGGAATGGAACCACCATTTGACCCAGCTATTCCCCTTCTCGGTCTATTCCCTAAAGACCTAAAAAGAGCATGCTACAGGGACACTGCTACATCGATGTTCATAGCAGCACAATTCACAATAGCAAGACTGTGGAACCAACCTTGATGCCCTTCAATAGACGAATGGATTAAAAAAAATGTGGCATTTATACACAATGGAGTATTACTCTGCATTAAAAAATGACAAAATCATAGAATTTGCAGGGAAATGGATGGCATTAGAGCAGATTATGCTAAGTGAAGCTAGCCAATCCCTAAAAAACAAATGCCAAATGTCTTCTTTGATATAAGGAGAGTAACTAAGAACAGAGTAGGGACAAAGAGCATGAGAAGAAGATTAACATTAAACAGGGATGAGAGGTGGGAGGGAAAGGGAGAGTGAAGGGAAATTGCATGGAAATGGAAGGAGACCCTCAGGGTTATACAAAATTACATACAAGAAGAAGTGAGGGGAAAGGGAAAAATAATACAAGGGGAGAAATAAATAACAGTAGAGGGGATAGAGAGCGAAGAGTGGAGGGGAGGGGAGGGGAGGGGGGATAGTAGAGGATAGGAAAGGCAGCAGAATACAACAGACACTAGTATGGCAATATGTAAATCAATGGATGTGTAACTGATGTGATTCTGCAATCTGTATACGGGGTAAAAATGGGAGTTCATAACCCACTTGAATCAAAGTGTGAAATATAATATATCAAGAACTATGTAATGTTTTGAACAACCAACAATAAAAATTAAAAAAATAAAGATCTAACAGTATCACAGAAAAGCCTTCCATTTTGATATAACTAACTCTATCCAGAACATCTTCTACAGTTGCAGTCATTTGATATGAATTGTTTACTGAATATCTGCATGAAGAGATCCTATAGGAATTTAAACTTGGTAATAAAATATATGCTCTATTTCCTTTATTCTCCACCCACTGAGTTCTCCCAAACAAACCTGAGATACATTTGATATTCCTCATCACCCCCTGAAACCTGATCAGTCACAGATTCCTTCCCAATTTGCTTTCAAAACTGTTCCTTCCTCTCCCCTCTAAAAATCATTAATCTTATCACTTCTTGCCCATGTGATTCTATGAGCTCCACCAAATACCTCTGCCTCTATACTCACCCCCACCTGTCATACTCTCCACAGCTACCAGAAGAAAACACCTGAACTAAAAATTTTATCTTTTGTTCTCTCTCCCAAAATCCTCAGGAATCCTCCCATAAAGCTTCAAGAACAAAATTCAAATTTCTCATTCTATGATGTAACATATTTCATAGATATTCTGTTATCTGCCTCTCTAGACTTACTTAATCCTATTTTCTTAAACATACCTTTTACTCATTCATATCTAAGTAATTATAGGCTCTTGAAGGCTATGCTATTTCATGCCATTGTTCTCTTAATCTCTTTGTTTGGAATATGTATATCCTTTCCCCTCTGCTAACTTCCTCATTTATTAAACTCTTTCCTGCAATTTTTTTCAACTGTAAATTGATAATTTATAATTACATAAATTTATGGGATACAAAGTGATATGATTTATGAATACAGAATGGAATGATTAACTCTAGCTACATAATATATACATCACCCTGAATACTTAATGTTTTATGGAGAGAGCATTTGAAATTTATTCTCTGAACAATCTTGAAACGTATAATATTCTATTGTTAACTATATTCATTATGGTATGCGGCAGAACTAAAGAAAAAACATAATTTTCCAGTCTGAGATTATGTACCATTTGACCTCCATCTCCCCATTCCCCTTCCTCTGTAACAACCATTCCCATTCTCCCCATCCCCCTGCCTCCATAACCACCATTCCACCATTCCACTCTATTTCTATGAGTCCTATTGTTTTAGATTCCATATATATATATATATATATATATATATATATATATATATATATATATATATATATAATGCAGTGTTTGTTATTCTGTGCCTACCTTATTCATTTAACACTTTCTCCAATTTCATTCATGTTATCACAATGAAGGATTTTCCCTTTTTTGAAGTTTGAATAGTATTACATTCAGTCTATGTACATTGTCTTTGTCAATTCATCAGTTATTGGATACTTTGGTTTCATAACTTGACTATTGTGAACAGTGCTGTAATGAAAATGGAATGCAGACATCTCTTGGACAAACTTACTTAAGATCTTTTGGGTAAATACTCAGAAGTGATATTGCTAAATCATATAATAAATCTCCCTACAGTTTTCCATAGTGATTGCTCTAACTTACATTCCCCCCAGCAGGCATAAGGGTTTCCTTTCCTCCACATCCTCATCAACACTTGTTATCTTTTGCCTTTTTGAGAATAGCTTTTTTTTGACAAGTGAGAGGTACCTCACTGTTAACTGCATTGTGTTTTATTTTGCATGACCTAATGGTTAGGAACGCTGAGTACTTCCTCGTCCCCTTTGGTCATTTGCCTGTCTTATTTTGACAAATGTCTATTCAGGTTTCTTTCCCAAGGTTTAACTGAGTTTTGATTCTTTCTAATGAGTTTTTTGAGCTTCTGATATATTTTGAATAGTGATCCCTTGTATTATTTAAAGTTTTCTAGAGCAGATTTATCAAAACCAGATGATGACACTTCCAGAAAATAAAATTATAGACCAATATTCTTGATGAAAACAGATGGAAAAAACTAAAAGAAAAAAAAATCAAACTGAATTCAACAACACAAATTAGGCATAGAAAGACCTTAGCATTAGGCCTACATGATCAGAGGCTCAACTAGTTCCACAATGGCTACCTGCAGACTGAAGACCTGGACAAAGGAATAGCTGCTCAGTCCAAGAAGTTGGAAGTCTCAGAACAATAGACTAGTGATGCAGCCTCTGTTTAGAGCTGAAGGCCTAGAGGCTCTCTGGAAAACTGCTAGTACAAGTTGTGTTCAAAGGCTGAAGAACTTAAGTCTAATGTCCACAGGTGATGGTGGAAGAAGAAAATGCACCTGCTCCAGGAAAATGGAGCTTGCCCAACCATGCATGCTTCCCACTTTTTCTACTTTGTTCTACCAGGGCCCCTAGGCTATTGGATGGTGCTTCCCACATTCAAGGAGGATCTTGCTCAGTTAGCAAACTGAGAAAGACCCTCAATTTGCTAACCCACATGCCAGTCACACACACACAGAAGTGCGTTTTATCACTTTTATAGGCATCTCTCAGTTCAGTCAAATGTACAACCAAGATTAACCACCATACCCCATATCAGATTATCATCTCACAAGGTTTGCAAGATAGTTTGTCAATCTGTAGGTTGTCTCTCTGCATGGTTAATTATTTCCCTTGCTAGCTGTACACTTTTTAGTTTCATGGAATCCTATTTTTCCGTTTTTGTATTTGTTGCCTGTACTTTTGGAGTCAAATCCAAAAAGTCATCACCCAGACTAATTTCAAGCAGTTGACTGCTCTGTTTCCTTCTTGTAGATTTTGCACTTTCTGATGTTACATGTAACTCATTCAGTTTTGAGTTGATTTTTGTATGGTGTGATTCAAGGCTCCAATTACATTTTTATGCATCTGGATGTCCAATTTTTCCAACAGCATTTATTGAAGAGACTATCTTTTTATCATTTTATATTCTTGGGTGCTTTGTGGAAAAACCATACATGCAAGGGTTCATTCCTTGGTCTTCTAATCTCTCCCATTGGGGTCTCTCTCTCTCTCTCTCTCTCTCTCTCTCTCTCTCTCTCTCTCTCTCTCTCTCATCATGCTTCATAGTTTACTATAGCTTTATAGTATAGTTTGAAATTAGGTAGTGTCATATCTCCACTTTTGCTCTATTTTCTCATAATTGCCTTGACTATTTGGTTGGTTTTGTTTTGGTTTTTGTTACCATATAAATTTTTGAATTGTTTTTTTGTTGTTGTTGTTTTTATGAAAAAAAGACATTGAAATTTTAATAGAGATTGTATTGAATATGTAGATCATTTTGAATAGTTTGGACATTTTAACAACATTAATTTTTCCAATCCAAGAACACAGTATATCCTTCCATTTATTTGTGTCTTCTTTACTGTCTTTCATCAATATTTTATGGTTTTCAGTGCACAGCTCTTTCATCTCTTTGATTAAGTTTATTCTTAAGTATTTTATGTTTTTGCAGCTATTGCAAATAGCATTGTTCTCTTGTTTTCTTTTTTGGATCATTGTTAGCGTACAGAAATGCTACTGACTTTTGTGTGCCTATCCTGTACCCTACACCTTCACTGTATTTGGTTTTTAGTTCTAACAGGTTTTTGGTGTAGTCTTGTAGGGTTTTATATGCATGAGATCATGTCCTCAGTAAACAGTGACAGTTTCACTTCTTTCTTTCCTGTTTGGATACTTTTTATTTCTTTCTCTTACCTAATTTCTCAGTCTAGGGCTTCTATATTATGTTGAATAGCAGTGGTGAGAATGGGCATGTCTTTAAGCCTTTGTTACAGGAAAGGTTTTGAATTTTTCAAAAGTGAGTATAAGAAGCTAGGGCTGTAGCTCAGTGGCAGACCATTTGCCTAGTATGTGTGAGGCACTGGGTTCAATCCTTAGCACCACATTAAAAAAATAAAAAAATAAAAGCATTCTATCCATCTACAACTACAAAAAGAATTTTTAAAAAGTGAGTATAGGGCTGGGGTTGTGGCTCAGTGGCAGAGTGCTTGCCTTGCATGTGTGAGGCACTGGGCTCGATCCTCAGCATTACATAAAAATGAACAAATAAAATAAAGGTGTTGTGATCATCTACAACTAAAAATTATTTTTTTTAAAAAAAGTGAGTATAATATTAGCTGTGGGACTCTCGTGGACCTTATTGTGTTGAGCTACATTCTTTCTATGCCTGATTTAAAGAGTTTTATCATAAAAGTATGTTGAATTTTGTCAAACACTTTTTCTAATTTTATTGAGATGATCAAATATTTTTCATCCTTTATTATATTAATATGATATATCATATTATTTTTTCACATATTTTTACCCATCCTTGAATCCCAGGGATAAATCCAACTTAATCATGGTGGACAGTACTTTTAGTGTGTGGTTGAATTCAGTTTGATTTGTTTGTTTGTTTGTTTGTTTCTATCTGTTTTCATCAAGAATTGGTCTATATTTATTTTCTGGAAGTGAAGTGTCATCATCTGTCTGGTTTTGATATCAGAGTAATGTTGACCTTATAAAAAGAGTTTGGAAGTATTCCCTTGTCTTCTATTTCTTGAGATAATATGAGAAGAATTGGTAAATAGTTCTGTAAATATTTGGTACAATTCTGCCGTGAAGCTATCAGGTCCTGAGCCCTTCTTTAATGGGAAACTTTTTATTACTGATTCAATCTTCTCATTTTTGATCTGTCAAATTTTCTGTTTCTTCATGATTCAGTCTTGATAAACTGTGCATACCTAGGAATTTAACCATATCTTCTCTATTATCCACTTTGTTGTACATAATTGTTCATGGTGGTCTCTTTTAATCATTTAGAGTATTAAGAAAGCACAAAAGAGTTTTTAATTTAGATAGATGAAATAAAGCTTTCCAGAGATGGAGGACTATTGTAGTTATTTTTGTAACGTATAGGATCATTTCTCATCCTAAGCGTAGCCATTTAGAACATGTCACACTTTCCTGAAACTGTCAGCTCTCTTACCTCTGTCTCCTAAACTTCCTTGAATACAGGGATGATACATTATTTACCATTGCATGCTCGGATATGTCCATAGTCCTTGGCATTTGTTCTTTAAAGGATCCTAAGGTCAGTGTGGTGGTGGCAGCAAGAGTTTTTGAGCAATTCCCAAAAGAAAGAGAAAAATGAGCATGTCTCCACATAATAGAGGATCTTGGCTTGATGGTCTTAAGGAAACTAGGAGTTTCTTTATAGTGACACTTGTTTGCTTACATCAGTACTCAAGAAATCCATGTTGAATAAATGGCATAATTTGATTCTATTGAGAAATCTTCAAATCTTTTTTATTATAGTAGTCCCTCCTCAAACTCCTTATGTTCAAATTCAACAAGAAGGACATCCCAGAGGAACAATGCAATTCTAAATCCATTACAGTTCTAAGTAGAAGCATTTGTTAGCTTTTTGTCACTGTAACCAAAATACCTGACACAAACTACTTGGAAGAGGAAAGGTTTATTTTGACTCATAATCCATGGTCAGCCAGCTCCATTGCGGTGGGCCTGAGGTAAAGGCAGAACATCATGGTGGAAAAGTGTAGCAGAGAAAATTTGCTCAGCTCATGGCAAGTAGAAGCAAAAAAAAAAAAAAAAAAAAAAGTGAGAGGAAGGAACCAGAGATGATATAGTCCCCAAAGGCATGCTCTTAGTGACCTACTTCCTCCAACCATGTCCAGCTGCTTATAGTTTCCACCACTTCCCAGTAGTCCATTCAATTCTTAATGGATCAATTCACTGATGAGGTCAAAGCTTTTATGTTTCAATCACTTTCCCAAAGCCCCAACTCTGGAGTTTGCTTCATAGAAGACCAAGCTTTCAATGAATCAGCTTTTGGGGAACATTATAGGTCCAAGCTATAACAGAACTATTACATCCATCATAGAATGTGGAGTTAAGTGATTCTAATTATCCACATGGGTGCCTTAGTTGGCTGCTGGATTTTCAATATTTCTCATAGATAATTGTGAGTAAAAAATAGACACTATCTTCTATTGTAGCTCTGAAGGAAAATAGTACTTATTTAGCAATAAAATACTGTTTTGTTGAAAGTCTGACTGTTCCCTGTTTTAATACTTTTACTCTCCCACGCAAAACAATATCAGAACCTAGAAGTTCAAAGATTTTTCTCATTCACTGGAACTAAATGTGTCCTATTTTTATTCACCCAAGAGGCTTAGTAAGATAAGAATGCTTTTATAGCAATTATCTAGGCCTTGCTTTGGCACAGATAGTCACCTATGTGAAGGAGAAGAAAAATTTTACAAATAAGTATTTCATCATAGATTTTTGTGAGATTGGTACTGGTTGAAAAGTACTGCTTCTATTTATGTACATAAATTCTCTTGTGCTAAAGCAAATGAGTGAGTTGTAATCAGTTTTAATGGACTTTATTCTAAAGGGAAAAGAATATATAGAGAATTTTTGGTTAAAATACAAATATAAAAATAATGTTCTATACCACTGACAAAAAAAAAATGGTAAGGCCCACTTAAGAATTTGTAACTCCCAAATAAAAGACATCAGGGAAGTGCTAGATAAGTTAGGAGAAGCTTGCTCTAATTCTCTCATAAATAATCCAGTTAATTCCTTTATTTCTGACAATCTAATTATTCAAACAATAATGATTATTTTTACTGATAGTTTGAAATAGATCAGGTCAGAGGCCATTTTTATGAACTTAATTATGGTTAACTGTCATTTCTATTAAAAAGTAGATTTCATGAGAACAAGAATGTGGTGTTTTTTTTTCCTTTTCACTGCTGAATCCCATTGTCTTGTGCAGCTCTATACATACAGTAGGTTCTCATTGAATATTTGGTAAGTGAAAAAGTGGTGTCTTTTGTGGTAAAAGGCATGGACATTAGGAGAACAAGAATCAACTCAGTAGAGTTGAACAGGAAAAGCATCATTACCTGCATAACTCACCCCCAAAATTCAATAGGTAGTAGAGACAACAGAATGTACACAATTCCCTTGATACTAATATCTGCACAGCTGTAATTTTAGATTGTCTCTTTGAATGGATTTTGCAGTTTCAAACAAGGCAAGTTTAAGAGGAGATTTTTATTAATGTTTTATGGAGTATTAAGCAGAATTGTCTGGAAAATATATTTACTTAAAGTCAGAAGGAATATATTGTAACAATCATTCATGAGAAAACGTTTCCACTTTTGATGTGCACTACAGCCTTCAATTCAGTAAGCCTTTGTTGGGCAACTACTGTACATTAAGAAGAGTTTTATGAGGTACAAGAGAGAGCATGAAAATTATACTCTACCAGTTCCATTAAGGAAGGTTTTGTTTACTATTATTGACTTGTCTTTCTTCCCTAGGATTGAAGAGGTCTTTCTCAAAATTTAATTTTTTTGGCATTGAAAGATGATTCAGGACTTTCTGAAGTCATCCCAGAACTACATGCATTGTTAACTTCTCTAATCAGGACATTATTTAGATGGATCATCATATCCAGAACCCTTCCAGAACAGAGACTGTATGGCATATATGAAAAATCTCAAAGATGGAACTTTTCACTAAAAATATTTACACTAGAATTGTTTTCATAGACAAGAGATATCAACTGTTAATGGAAACTCATGTCAACCACATTTCCTTAGTTATTTATGAGTACATCTGTTGGATATGCAGATGAAAAATCAGTGCTCTGTATTATCAAAGAAATCAATTGTTCAATAAAAGTCAAGACACTATATAAGGTATGTGTCATATGACAAGCCATCCAATCAATATGGATTTTGAATCTTGAATAGATTATTCATTCTTTGATTCCATTAGGACTTCTAACCAGTCCAAGACCCTCAATGGACACTATGACCCAGTGTTTGAAAAAGAGATATTACAACACAAAGTAACAGAATACTTCAGGAGCACCTGATAGGAGTTGAAAAGAGTACCCAGGCAAAGGTAGAGGAGATTAAAATGTCACATTCAAGAAATTAAAGATTGAGTGGATCAATCAAGAGTTTTTTTTTTTTTTTTTTTTTTTTTGTGTGTGTGTGTGTGTGTGTGTACCTGTGTATGTTTGAGAAGGAATTAGTGAAAAAGAAAAAGATGGACATGAATCTAGACATGCAAATTGGGCTCATGGACCATAATAACCTATGAAGGCTTTTTCCTATGGGCAGTGGGAAACTCTTGATAGATTTATTGAAGGATACCAAAGTCATCAGATTGGTAAAGATCCCTAGCTGTAGTTAGGTGGAAAAATCACAGCAATAAACAGAAGAAGGGAATCAAGGTAGATGGCCAGCATATTTGTTCAAGTTAGAGATACTGGTAGATTTATTTAGGGTAGTGGTGGTAGAAAATAGGAGTTGGTGGATTTGAGAGGTATTTAAGATACAAAATAGAATGTGTGCACTGTTTATAGAAATAGTGATTATTTCCTTTTATTGACAATGGTAAGAACTGACCTTGTTCAAACTCTGAAGTCCCAACAAGACCTATTCCAGAGGGAGGGGTGCACATGAACAGAACAACTTCAGAGCATACCCTTGCCTTTCTTATAATAATCATTCCTGGACAGAGGGGCTTTCGGAACAGTACTGGGGATATGGCAAATAAATAATCTGGATTTTTAACAACTCATTCTGAGGTTCAAGATATATGAGAAAGTAAAGTTGATGAGGCAATTAAAAGTCAAAGAAGAACAAGTCAGATTTTTGGAAAAGTGCTTTTATGAATAGCTTCCCACTTAATTGTGAATTTCAAACATGTCTCCAAAGAATCCCTTAAAAGAAATTTATATCAATCAGGTATTGAAACACAGACAAAACTGGCTTGATTCTATGTATGCTAAGGCTTCAGAACACTTTGTTAGTGTTTCAATAAATAATAAAGTATTAATTCAACATATGACTACTTAACTCTAGGATTTTATAATTTGGAATGTTAGGGTTAAAACTAAGGCAGACATATTTTGTAGCTATATAAACAAGATGAAGTGAGAGGAAAATTTTTTAGGTGTGTTTTATTGGGATGAGAATGGCTATAGCTATAAGGCATATGAAAAAAAACCCACAGATTTAGTGGAAGTCATTATTGTTACTTTCTAAGACTTTAGGATGACTGTGAGGATTTTCATCTCATAGTAGAGGAACTACTACTGTATTTGTTAAATTATTGGGATGGAGCACAACAAACATTCCTCATGCATTAATTTACTTATTTGAATAATATTCATTGACTACCAATATGAACACTTACTAGAATCTGAGTTTTCAGGACAAATGATACTTGGCATTTTCTCTCAATAAACATAGTTTTATTAAAGGACAACAACAACTAATTCAACAATGATAGCACTGTGTCAACAATACCGTGATCAAGGATGTATAAGAGAATGGCAGAAAAAAGTCCATAAGCATGATGTCTGAGAGAGCTACAGAGAGTTCCAAATGATGAATTTAAGGTTGGAGGGATGATGGTGGAAACTGCCTAAAGTAGCATGCAGGAAATGGACTCATTATTAAGACCATGTGTGACAAGAAATGGTGTTTAAATTTTATCCTGAGAGCTATGAGGAATTGCTGGAGGATTTTAAGCAGAGAAGTGATCCAGTTCAATGTATTATGGAAAGTTGGCAGCCCCTGGGCTGGGGATGTGGCTCAAGCGGTAGCGTGCTCGCCTGGCATGCGTGCGGCCCAGGTTCGATCCTCAGCACCACATACAAAAACAAAGATGTTGTGTCCGCCGAAAACTAAAAAAATAAATATTAAAAAATTCTCTCTCTCTCTCTCTCAAAAAAAAATTTAAAAAAAGAAAGTTGGCAGTCCAGATATGACTGGAAATTCCAGTTTCATGGAGATGGAGAACAAGCAAAGATCCAACAACTACAATAACACATGTGGGTTACATTTGATCATGACAAATCTACTGATTGATAGTCAGCAAAGTGTCAGTAGGAACATTTCTGACAGTGTAACACATGCATGTGTAAAAAGAAAGAAAACTCTCAACAATGGGAGGATAAAGTAAAATATCTACCCCTTGGATTTCATTCTAGGGTGTAACAAGTAGTTAAAGTAAATGGTTTAAAGCTGATTTGGCCAGACAGTGCTATTAGACTTTAATCCCCAGCAAATGCCCTATGGTCTTATTGTTAATCTCAGACACTGAGAAAAACAATAACTAAAGGTGTACTGAGGTTTTAGTGGGTCATTCAAATTTAATTGCCAGTGTGAAGTGTATCCAAACATGATTATTGCCTACCACAGAGACCTTGCAATACAAACACCTAGAATACTACGGCTGCTTCAGGGAGCTTTCTTATAATATCTGAGAGATAATGACACTTCTTTTTAATAATCATGCAGGCACTTACATATCAAAATGAAGCTAATAGCTTTCAGCATAGGCTGTGTACTTGTTCCAACAGTGCTCTCTAATAATTCTATGCATTTACTCAAGCAAGATACAAATTTTAAAATTTTATGAACACATTCCTGAATTAACATAGTAGGCAAAATTATCCAAAAATGAATTCAAACCAATAGGAAAATTTATTTAAAAATTGTAAATTTTATCTTTTATTTTTATTTAATTAATTTACTTCATTTTGTTTCATTTCACTTAAAAATAAATTTATACATTTTCATTATTTTAGAATTTAATGCAAAGTAGCAAAGAACTATGGAGAACTGTGATGTCCCCTGAAGTAGCTGCCGTATCAGTTTAGGAAAAACTGACATCAAAGATATTTATTGTGCTCAAGGAAGAATCTAGACAATGTATTACCTCAACATATTTGGTTTTCTTTACCATGTATTTGAATTTAGTAAAAGTTAATTTATTTAAGAATTTTATCTTTATCCCTAATTTCTATAACCCATAAATGTAGGCCAGAATATGATTCCCTTTACCACGGTCCTATTTTAAAACTCTGGCCACTGCCACTGCTTTTGTGTGTGTGTGTGTGTGTGTGTGTGTGTGTGTGTGTGTGTGTGTTTCTAATTAATTTATACCACAATAATTCAATTAGAAGAGTAGTGAGCTAAAGAGGGAGTTTTGTGAGCTCTGATGCCTTCAGAATGTGTTGATTGAAGGTACACTTTAAAAGTACTATGGAAATCACAGGAATATCTTTCAGTAAACCAGGCAAAGCTTGATCTATGGAGAAATTGATGTTTTATGTTATCTGCAATAATTGACACCAAGTAAAAAAGAACATACTTATTTTGGATTAATCTCTCCTAAAATATTGGTACCCATGGATTATAGCAGATATTTACCCCTGGATTTTTTTTTTAAAAAAGTTGTTGAAGTAGACATGTCATCAAATTTATTCATTGTAAATATAAAATTCATTGATTTTAGTATACTTGCATGGTTATCCAACCATCACCACAACCCACCACAACTTAACAGAACATTGTCATGCTCTGTTAAGTTCATTTTATGAGAAACTCAACATTCTTGAGAATACTAATAGCTTATGCCAGCCCTGCCACTAGGCTCAAATAATCTGTTATCTATTTAATTGGTGGATTGAATCACTATCTTCTACTTGTAGGAGGAAATATGACAGTTCCTTGAGGTAAGTCATGATAAAGGAAGAAATAGCCAGAAAAATATAGTTTTATCAAATAATGATGAGTTCAACAGTTGAAGGACCCATAATTCATATGTTACTAGAGATTCATAGATGATTAGATGATTCTGCTCCCATATTAGATACATGCTCATGGAATTTTGTCTGATAAAAGTACAGGTTTAAAATATAACACAACTATTCTATTAATGTTGTATAATAACAGAATGGGAAAGTTTCATCTACTCTGCACTAGGAAAATGAATGATCATAGCATCTGACAGTTCCATTAATTGGCTTCAGAAAGAATGAATACCACTTGCAGAGAGAGAGCACTACCTGTGGACAGCACTACCTGCCAAACCCAGGAGAGATGGTTTGGTTATGGATAAAGAGTGCAACTGTTACACGTTCTTCTAGGATCTAGCAATTCCCCCTGGAAAACTCATTGGGTGAAAAGATTGGATTATGAGAACAATAACTTAATTACATTTGATGAATTAAAAATTGAATGGAATACTGCATGTTAACTGTACACAGATTAGTGTATCTGGAAGGAGGTGGGTCACTGGGGCTGTGTCCTTGGCAATTATATCTTGTCCCTGGTCTCTCCAACACAACCACCTCCTTCCTAGCTGCCACAAACTGAGCAGCTTTCCTCCACCATGCCCTTCTGCCATGATGGTCTGCCTCATCTCAGACCTAGAACAATGGAGTTGGCTAACCATGAGCGAACAACTCTGAAACCATAAGCCAAAATAAACTTTGCTCCTCCAAGTTGTTCTTGTCCTGTATTTTGGTCACAGTAACAAAGAGTTTATTAACACAGAAACACTGTATTTTCCTGAACTTTGTACCAGAAACATTGTATTTTTCTGAACTTTGTACCAGAAACATTGTATTTTCCTGTTGCCTTCCAAAACTTGTGGGGAATAAGAGACTTGACTCCTCCACCTAATTCTGTACCACTCATGCCTTTGCTCAGTAGCCTATTGGCACAGTGGCCCTCTTCCTGACCTTCTGCCATGATAAATTATTCCCTCACTCAGGGACTTTTGCTCACTGCTTCCTCACCAAAGACTGCTCATCTTGGACCCTGAAAGGTTGATTTTCGTCTTCAGATTTCAATTGACCTCCTGTCTGTCCAATATAAAGTAGGAATCCAACACTATCTTTTTTCATTGTACTTATTAGCATACACTTAGAAACTTATATATTTTATTTTATAAGCATAAGTTAGGAGTAACAACAATGAGAACAAATTTATTTGGATTAAAACCATAAGGTTATCTCATAAAAATATATTGCTAAGGCCCACTGTAGCACCACCATCTGCCACTGTTGCCCATCTCTAGATATGCCACCTCCATCTTGGGACATTGCTGCCACTGCATCACCATCTTGAGACATAGCAGCCTCCATCTTGGAATATTGGCCAGGGCCTGGAGGTCCATTATCCTCAGGTTTGATTACATCTGAGATCTTCCTGCTGGGCATGCTAGTAGCCACTCTCTTATTGCAAAAGCAGGAGAGAACTGGACTCTCCCCAGCTCCACAAGTCCTGAAGTGTGCGGGGACTGGCAACAGTGGATTGGAAGGTAGGATGAGGGTGTGAGCATATCTTGCTCTCAGCTCGCCCAGCCTTTTATCAAACAAATAAACTTTCTTCTCAGCAGCAGAAGAATCATTCTCTAAAATAGACCATATCTTATGCCACAAAGCAGTTCTTAGTAAATACAAAAAAGTGGAGATAATATCCTGCTTTCAATTTGATCATAATGGAATATAATTAGAAATCAAGGATAAAATAAAAAATAGAAGCCACTCCAATACCTGGAAATTAAATAATAGGCTATTGAATAAGAAAGAATAGCAGAAGAAATCAGGGATGAAATAAAAAAAAAATACTTGAGGTAAATGAGAACCCTGATACAACATATCAAAATCTCTGGGACACTGTTAAGGCAGTGCTAAGAGGAAAGTTCTTTGCATTGAGCTCAAGCACTAAAAGAATAGAAAGCCAACAAATAAATGACCTAACATTACATCTCAAAGCATTAGAAAAAGAAGAACAAATAAATACCCAACACAGTAGAAGACAGGAAATAATTAAAATCAGAGCTGGAATCTATGAAATTGAAACAAAAGAAACAATTGCAAAAAAAATTGACAAAACAAAAAGTTGATTATTTGAAAAAATAATAAAATTTAAAAGCCCTTAGCCATGCTAATGAAGAGAAAGAAAATTCAAATTACTAAAATTGATAATGAAAAAGGAAGTATCACAATGGACACTACTGAAATACAAAAGATAATTATAAACTATTTTGAAAATTTATACTTCAATAAAATAAAAAAAAATATTGAAGGCATTTTAAAATTTCTAGAGACATATGACCTACCCAAACTAAATCAGGATGATACACACGATTTAAACAGATCAATTTCACGCAAGGAAATAGAAGATGCCATCAAAAAATTACCAACCAAGAAAAGCCTAGGACCAGAGAACCCTTCCAACATCATACTATAAGACCAGTATCACCATGATACTAAAACCAAACAAAGACACACCAAGGTAATAAAACCAATATCTTTGATGAACATAGATGCAAAATTTATTAATAAAATTCTGGCAAATTATATACAAAAGCATATTAAAGAGATAGTGCAACACAATCATGTGGGGTTCATCCCAGGATGAAAGGTTGATTCAACATATGGCAATCAATAAATGTAATGCATCATGTCAATAGACTTAAAGATAAGAATCACGGTCATCTCAATAGACGCAGAAAAAGCATTTGATAAAATAGAGCACTCCTTCATGTTCAAAAAACTAGAAAAACTAGGGATAGTAGGAATGTACCTCAACATTGTAAAAGCTATCTATGCTAAATACAAGACCAACATCATTCTAAATGGAGAAAAAATGAAAGTATTCCCTCTAAAAACTATAACAAGACAAGGATGCCCTCTATCACCACTTCTATTCAACGTAGTCCTGGAAACTCTAGCCAGAACAATTAGATCAAAGAAATTAAAGGGGGTATAAACAAGGAAGGAAGAACTCAAACTATCACTATTTGCTGATTACATGATTCTATATTTAGAAGATCAAAAAAATAACACAAGAAAACTTCTAGAACTAATAAATGAATTCAACAGAGTAGCAGGATATAAAATAAACACCCATAAATCAAATGCATTCTTATACATCAGTGATGAATTCACTGACACAGAAATTAGGAAAACTACCCCATTTACAATAGCCTCAATAAAATAAAATATTTCAGAATCAATCTAATAAAATAAGTGAAGAATCTCTACATTAAAAACTACAGAACAATAAAGAAACTTAAGAAGAACTTAGAAGATGAAAAGATCTTCTTTGTTCTTGGATATGCAGCATTAATAATTTAAAAATTGCCATACTACCAAAAGAATTATACAGACTTAATGTAATTCCTATTAAAAGCCCAATGATATTTTTTACAGAAATAGAAACAGCAATCATGAAATTCATTTTGAAAAATAAGATACCTAGAATACCCAAAGCAATCCTTGGCAAGAAGAGTGAAATAGGAAGCATCACAATACCAGACCTTAAACTATACTACAGAACCATAGTAACAAAAACAGCATGGTATTGGCACCAAAACAGACATGTAGACCAATGGTACAGAATAGAAGACACAGAGACAAGCCCACATAAATACAGTTATCTCATACTAGACAAAGGCACCAAAAACATTCATTGGAGAAAAGATAGCCTCTTCAACAGATGGTTCTAGGCAAACTGGAAATTCATGTGCAACAAAATGAAATTAAACCCCCTTCTCTGACCCTGCATAAAACTCAACTCATGGTGGATCAAAGATTTAGGCACTCAAACAGAGACCTTGCACCCAACAGAAGAAAAAGTAGGCCCAAATCTTCATCATGTCAGCTTAGGAAATTACTTCCTTAAACCAGACTCATATAGATTAAGAAGTAAAATCAAGAATCAATAAATGGAAAGTATTCAAACTAAAAAGCTTCTTCTCCTTAGAAAAGTAAACAACAACGTGATGAGAGTCTACAGAAGGGGAGAAAATGTATATCACATGCACCTCAGATAGAGCATTAAATTCCAGGATATATAAAGAACTCAAAAACAAAACAAAACAAAAAAACATCAACACCAAAAATTAAATAAATAAATAATCATTAAATAGGCTAAGGAACTGAACAGATACTTCACAGAAGAAGAAATACAATCAATCAACAAATCCATGAAAAAATGTTTAACACATCTAGCAATTAGAGAGATGTAAATCAAAACTACTCTTAAGATTTCATGTTACTCCAGTAAGAATGCAATTATCAAGAATACAAGCCACAGTAAATGTTGGCAAGGATGTGAGGGAAAAGGCACACTCATACATTACTGGTGGGACTACAAATTGGTGCAACCATTCTGGAAAGCAGTATGGAGATTCCTTGGAAAACTTGGAATGGAACCACCATGTGACCCAGCTATTCCACTCCTTGGTTTATACACAAAGGATTTAAAATCAGCATACTATAGTGACACAACCACATCAATGTTTATAACAGCTCAATTCATGATAGTCAAACTATGGAACCAACCTAGATACCCTTCAGTAGATGAATGGATAAATAAAATGTGGTACATATACACAATGGAATATTACTCAGCCTTAAAGAAAAATGAAATGATGGCATTTGCCAGTAAATCGTTAGAGCTGGAGAATATCATGCTAAGTGAAATAGCCAATCCCCAAAAGTCAAAAGCTGAATGTTTTCTCTGAAATGTGGGTGCTAATTCACAATAAGGCAGGGGGACTAGGGAAACATAAAGGTATTTGGATTAGGCAGTGTGGAGTAAAGGGAGAAGACGGGGTGTGTGGGGAGAAAGGATAATAGAATGAATCAAACATTATTACCCTATGTACATATAAGATTATATGACTGGTATGATTCTACATTATGGACAACCAGAAGAATTAGAAGTTGTACACCATCATGTGTGATGTATCAAAATTCATTCTATTGTCATATATTATTAGTTAGAGCAAATAAAAAAAATCTATTGCTAAAAACTTTCTGTGACATGCCCAAAGGTCATCCAGCTTTTTCTTTTCAGTAAAAGAAAAATTGTTCTCTCATTGGTCAAGATACTCAGTAGATAAAAGATTCATATTTGTTTTTCAAAAATTTTTTGGTAGTAGGAACATTTTAATAACTTTTTGCTATAACTGTCACTATTCACCATTGACACTACAGTAAAATGACAGAAGTATTAATTTAAAGGTTCTTTGCAATATGGAACTTGAAACACTACCACTGAATAGTTCATAATCTGCCATGTTAAAATCCATGTCTATCATGCACATTGAATGGATCTTATACTAATGTATGAGATATTTAAAAAGCAATGCATTTTTTCTCAAATTACATACATCTTCCCGTGTCCCCATACTTAAGGGCAAATGACCAAAAAGTCACATTTGCAAATATTATTGCAGATGCCTCAGAAAAAGATATAAGTAATGGGAAGAAGGTAGGGTTAGGGTTCCTGTTATTCAAATTCTTTCTCTTCAGATCAAAAATTTACTGTCAAAAATTTTTATATTGATTCAAAATATGCTTTCTTGTAACTTTAACAGAGAGCCTTGCTTTTTCCATCTTAATTATGTAAAATAAATCAACACATATTTATACATTTGATTTTTTTCTACTATTTGATACAGCTTAAATTATTGCAGATTCAATCTTTAAACAGGAGTGAATACATTTTCATGTTCTAAGAAGATGTCTCATCAAGAATTAAAATATGTTGGAAATAGTAACCAAAGTATGACATTACAAAACAAAGAGCTTACAAGAATTTATTGTTCACTAAACTGATTGGTGGTTCATATCTCTGCCAAAGAAATGAGCAGGGGGAATCTTAGATGAAAGGCAGAGCAGAGGTAAGCTTAACAGGTAGGTGCTGACTAGTGACTGGTGGGCTAACATCTTCATCTTGCAGTTTTTTTTTTAACCAGAGAGTGGAAGAAACATCAACCACTGAAACTAGTTTGAGGCTTTCAGAACTGTTTTTTTTTTTTTTTTTAGTCATAATGATATTGTATACCAAAACAATATCCTTCGATGGGTTTGCTACTTTGAGACTGCAGAAATGACTTCCTTCCTATGACAGGAAAAAGAAAAAGTCTGATTCCTTTTGCAATTCTGATTATTTCACAAAAAGATGAACATGCTGTGAATTCTGTTGAGTTTATGCTTTTCTTAGAAAAGTTAGTAGAATAAGAGAAGTACTCAAAATTTTCTTTGTAATTAAATTACATACACCTGGTTCTAGACTATTCCTATCATTTTTGTTCAATGGACATTTGACTCAATTTGAAGTATGGGTATTGAGTACTGAATTGTACCAGGCCCTGGGTGGGCTGTAGGTAATCAACCCCCAAAATGCAGTCCCTGTCCTTGGGAAGCTCATACTATAGTGAGAAAAGCAGATAAGTGGGAAAATACTGTTGCAATTCCACCTGTGAAAATAGAAATACTCTGCCCCAGACGCAGTAGGAGCATAACCACGAGGCAGCTGTGCCAGTCTTGGAGGACCAGGGGAAGGTCCTCAAGGAAATCACCTCTGAAGTGACACTTGTAGAAGGAGGAGAATGAAGTAGAGGAAGGACAGTGAAGGACGTGTAAGAGCCTGCAAATAAAAGAGATCATGACCTTGAGTCACAGCAAGTAGTTCTGTATGGTTGAAGCACAGGTTTTGAAGTTTGGAGAGATGAAATAATAAGGCTAGAAGAATGAACTGAAGTCAGATCTTGAAATGTTCCACATTTTGACTGTAAGTCAAGAAGGAAGAAAAGCAAAATGAATTCTCATTCATATTCTCTAATTTCAGATGACACTGTACCTGTGCATGACCTCAGTTTCTCCTGTCCTATATTTGAACATCACAAAATACTATGAAACTCAAAAATCATATGAATGAATGACTGTGAGCATTGATCCTCCTCTTTTCAAATAGGTAGATGCCAGTTTTAGGACCTCTTAAGTCATATTACCTCTTCTAACAGCACTCAGCTAAAGATGAACTCTTTCTTATCTAGTAGATATCAATTTAATCCCTATAAAAGAGCATATTATACTTATTTAGTAAATTTTTAGTAGGTAGGGAATATTGACAGGTTAATAATTCTAGGAGCTTTCATTTCTAGTTAGAATTGAGGGACCTGTGACACACCAATATTTCCCATGCAAAAGCTAGAAAACATAGAGGAAGAGTGGGAAGAGGAAGAGAACATATAATTCATGAGGAGGATGAAGAAAAAGAAAAAATATGTTAGAAGATAACTATGCCATCTGGTAGTGGTTTTCATCCTCGGATACATTAAGGACACCACGCTGAATGGCTAAGAAAAGGGTTCAGGGAAAAGTGATGCTACCACTGAGAACTGAAGAGAGTCCAAGGTCTTGAAGAAGATGAATTTACACATTTACCCAGGCTCAACATTCTGCTTTTGTTTTTCTTTTCATTTGGCACATTTGCTGATTTGGGTTTTGGGGATAAGGTTAAAAGGATGAGAGTATCTTCTAAGAAAAAGAGAAGCCAACCAAGACGTCAGCATTCTAATGGATACAAGGAATTATCGCTTAAAAGTGTGAAGTCAAGCCTCTGAGAACAGTCTACTACCTTATTTGGAAAACTTGCAGAGCAAAGTATTCCAGGAACAAATGTGACGCAGAGGTGACATTGGTAACAAGCATGCATTTTAAACAACTTACTCCTTAATTGGTTCACTCAGTACAATCTATTCACCTACATATTGGTAGGTAGAAAAAACGCTCCATGGAGAAACATTTTATATATTTTCAGACATTTTTCTGGCATTAAATAAAATTATTGAGCAAACTAAGAAACAAGACAAGATACTAAATAAAAAATATAAATATATCCATCAACATCACATACATTGAAGTTATCAGATAGAAACTTTAGAATGACTGTAATTATATGCTTAAAAAATAGAAAATATAAAAAGTCACTGTAGAACTGAAATTTATAAAATCTAATAAAATGAAAATTCCGTGGTAAAAATATAATAATTGAAATTGAGACTATAATAAATAGGTTTAATAGAATACTGCATTCTAGAAATGATTAATCAAATGGAAAATGTATCAGTAGAAAATATCCAGCTGAAGCACATTGAAAAAAATAAGTGGAATACTTTAAAAGTGTGTAATGATTTATAGGGCAGGTAATTGAAATTCCAGAAGCAGAGAAAAGAGAAAATGGTAAATAAACAAATTTAAGAAGGATAATGAGTGAGAATTTTTAAATATTGATCAAAATAGCAACCCACACCTTCAAGAATAGTTCCGAGCAAAACTAAATACAAAGAAAACAACCCAATTTTACATCACTGTAGAATTGCTGAACACTAAAGACAAATGAACAGTCTTTTTGTGGGAACAAAGAGGCATTTTACCTTTCAAGATAAACACCACATTCTAAATAGTAATGAAAGCAAGAAGAAAACTGAGTGATACCTTAAAGGTACAGACCAAAAAACAAAGTCAATCTAAAATTTTCTGCACAGAGAAAATATCTTTTAAAATTGAATGCAAAATAAGACGTGTCTAGAAAAATAAAGATTGATTCTCTTACCAGCAGAATCTTAATAAAATATAAATAGAGTTCTTAAGACAAAAGGAAAATTATCCCAAATGGAAACACTGAAATGCAAGAAGAAATGAAGAATCATGGAAAAGTTAGACATGAGGGCAAATAAAAACTAATATTAACTGTGAAAAAATAATCATTGCATGTTGTGGAGTTTAACATATATGTAGAATTAACATACATTTCAACACAATCACACTAATTCAGAGTTAAAATAGTCTACAAGTCTTGCATTACCTGAGAGGTGGTACATGTACTAATTTCTCTAGACCCTACTAAGTCAAGGAGATATATATATATACATATTAATCTCTCTACTAACACTAAAATAATAGTAAAAGAATATATAACTAAGAGGCTAATAGATTGGTAATTTTCTTATGAGATTAAAAAATACTGGTTAATCAAATCAGAATGAGTGAAATGAATTCTAAAAAAATTAAGATAGTAAATATTAAGCTAATCAATTATATTAGTAATTACATCAACTGTTATTGGACAAAATACTCAAATTTTTGTTCTCAGTCTGGATATACCTAAAGATTTAGCAAGTAAAACCACATGTCACCCAGTTAAGTTTAAATTTCAGATAAATGATGAATAGTGTTTTAGTCCTAAAAGACTGCTTATCTGAAATTACAATTTAAACATGATGTATTGGACCTGGCAAACACAGGTTTACCCTTACCACTGATGAAGTTATCAGTCATGCTGGAGAATGCAACTTTTTGCAGAAAGCCTCCTGAATAACTTCAGAATCATACAGGTTAACCCAACTACAGTGCTAGTTCAGGTAGTCCTCCCTGCTACAAATTCAAAAGCTGTTCCTGGAGAAGCAGAGTATAAGCCCCAGTAAATGTTGCTACCAAAAGACAAACCTTAAATACAGAATAAGAAAAACTGAAAGTAATAGAATATTAAAAATATACAAATGCGAATACCAAGCAAAAGAATCCTAACTTAGCTATACTAATTTTGGACCAATAAACTTTAAAGCAAGAGAGGTGGAAGATTACTAATTTCTCTAAACCCTACTAGCCAGGCAGGGTGGTGCATGCCTGTAATTGTTTTCTGCCAAAAACAATTCTGAGAAGCATTCTCTATGATCCTCATAAGATGACAGAGGACAAAAAGGGAGGCTTGTTACCTTCAGTGGTAACCTTGATAATACACCCTTATAATAACTTTTTGTGTTTCCTCCCTCTCCCAAGTCCCTCACTCCCACTTCAGAAGATTTGCCTCCTTAACGAATTATATTCACCCTGTCCTTGTCTTGGATTCTGCTTTATGGGAGAATACAAACTAAGAATTGTGATTTCTATTCTGCAAGTCAGGGGAACCCATGCACAGAGCCATGTTGGAGTGTCACATTGCAGGCAAGGAACTCATGGGAAGACTGTTGGGGTCTTTGAAAGCCTGGATAAATCATCCCCTTCTTTGCACAAGCAGTGAAAACAAGGACAAAGAAGTAGTGCAGATGGAAAAAAAAAAGCATTACCTTTATTGTTGGCAAAGGTCAGAGTGCAGAACGTGACTCATCTTTAAGGCACATGAGCTTCCTGCTAATGTTCTTTGGTCAGATATCGACTTCTGACAGCTTTAAGGCAGTAAGACCACCCCACTGTAAACACATCCTGCCCCTAGAGAAGCAGAGCAGAATACCTACATACAGACTGGGAAAGAAGGATTGATTTCTAGTAAGCAACGGAAAACAGGAAAGCTGTGTTGAAAAACAGCTTTTTGATTCAAGCCTTAGCACCTGAGTAGTTTTGACAGGTGTAGACAGGAGATTATAAGTGAGATAGTTCTTCCTAAGTGATTAAATGCTGAAGCAAAGTTATTACTACACTCATGGCTACAGGAAATGGATCATTTAATGGAGGATACTGGTAGGATTTTGAGTATGTATTCATTTCTTCTCAGAAAGTCAAATGGAATTCAATCTTATCAACTAGTGGGTGGAATTCTGAGTTAAAATATCAACATGTAATAACTACAGTCCTCCACATTTCTTCCCTACAGTCAAATTTATATTCATTAAATCCTTCTCCCTTGTTGCTAAGCAGGGAATTCAAGAATACATTAAAATCATAAATATTAGCACAGTAGGATTTGCAAGTCAACCTGATCTATTATGAATGCAGTTGTAAAGTTTTAACCTTCAGAATTCTTGTCCACATTCTGAAGACGCCATCAACACTGCCTGGAGAATAAAAAAAATTGACACCAGAAAATGTGGCAAATGCATGTAGAACATTGTCATTTCTTTTGTACCTGGTCCCCTTATTTACTGTGTTCACATAGTCTATTGGTATACATATACGAGGGCACATCCGGGAGTAAACATATGTCACACCCCACGCACACACACAATCCACTTAGAAATGCACACAGATAAAATGTACACTTTCCCAGTACCTAAAAAATAAGATCTTGCCACTTCTCCAAGTTTAAGGGAGAATGTGAGCCAATATTAGGCTTAATAGAGTCTTGTATGTTATTTATCATATTTTGGTTGGCATTGGGGTTAGCATGCTTGGCAAAGGAAATTTCATAATGCACATAAGTACAAAATCTTGACATTTTTAAATGCTTTCTCCCGGACCAAGCAGCTATCAGATTATGTCAAAGCTTCATTAATCTCTTCTCCCCTGCTGCTTGCCTGCCTTTTGACCATTTCATTGCTAATTAGCCCTGAAAGCAAGGGAAAGAGAGGCTTTTGATCTCTAGGCACTCCATTTCACAGTTAAAGAAAAATGGGAAAAGTGAGGTTTGGTGCTGCTTTGTTTTACAGATCTTCACTCTAAGTTTGGACACAATGGAATTCAGGCTTGCCTTAAGATACCAGTTGCTATTGTAACCTTCATAGCAACCAGTCTTTTGATTCAATTGGCTTTCATGATTCCACTAATGATCTAGCTAGAGCTGGGCCTTGTCATGTGTTAGGAATAGATGAGTAAATTAGACTTCCCTGCTTCTTTCCATGGTGGAATTTGTGGAGGAAATTGTAATTACAGACACCACACACATAATTGCACAGCTGATGGCAGGAGGATAGGGCAGGGTGAGGTGGGTATGCACAGCAAGGAGATTTGGGTCAGTCTATCAGGGAAGGTCTCTGAGGGAATGGTGCTAAAGAGGACACAAGAAGAATAAGTAATAGTTTGCAAAGTAAAAGCATTGGATTAGCATTTGGTGCAGGCAGAGAGCATGCAATCCATCAAATGATATTACCTAATAAAAAATATTTGTTTTGAGTGGCCGTGGTCTTTGTTTAGGGCAAATCTCTGAGTGTCGAGAAACACCTCTGAGCACTCTGAAGACTACTAGGAAGTGGGAAGGCCAATGGCTCTCTTTGTGAGTGCAGGCACAGGGTCACATACAAATAGGTTTAAAGACCTTCATGGAGCATTGGCACTTCAGCTTTTTCTCCCTTCCTTCCCATACCTTCTGTGTTCTCCGGTGAAAAGAAGAATACTGACAATACATGACTTAGAGTAATGGCTAAGCTAATAACCTGCCTTTTTGAATTAGAAGTAGAGATTTTTCACTTACACAATCTCTCAGAAGATTCTTTGATAGCTCAAGTTCTTTCAGTAACCTCCTCCCATCTGGATCTTAAACATGCAAGCTTCTGGTGAGCTCTAATTAAAGCAACTTCTGACTTTGAGAGAACAGCTGGATAGTGCTTTGAGGACCCTTGGAAATATCACCACATTAAAGAAATGATAAAAAAAAAACCAGGTTGGGGCATTTACATGATATTTTTCCAAAAGCAGACTGATATGATGGAAATTTAAGTCCTTTGGCTACCAATATATCCAATACCGATGAATCAGACTCCCGGTGAAATTTTTAGGAGTTTTGTAAACAGCCTATAGGAGACATCAAGCATGTATATAATTCTTTGGATTTAGGTTTCAAATCCCTGGTTTAAAATTACTAAATATCCTCATAAAATAAATGACAATTAAAAGCACCTATGATTGTTAATCTTCAAGTCTGCCATTTGATGACCTAAGTCAGGTGCAAACTATAGAATTGATTTTTATTATTGTTGTTAGATCCATGTAATATCCATATTTGGACATTAAGGGATTTCTAGTGATTGTTGCTTTGTTTACTTAGGCTTCAACCACTTTCTTACAGATGTGGTGCAGAACTATCTCAAGTGTGTGCCAAATTCGCCATTCTCTAAATTATGGAATATGCCATAAAGGCTGTGCTGCTAGCTTGGATTTTGATAAGGTAGAAATGTCTTTGATGAGTGAAATATTTTTATTAATTTTAGGTAGATTCATATTCGAATCATTTTTAAAGATTTGAAAGGTTTTTCATTTTTTTTCTTGTCAACACCGCTTTGTGGAAATTATAAGAGTTATCAAGGTGATTGTTCTTTGTAAAAATGGCTGAATCAGTCTTATGTCCTTTTAATTTGCTTATTTTGTAGAGTGAAGGTCTGTGAAAGATAGCTATTTTTAATCCAACCCTAAGCATATTTCTTCCTTCACCCTTCCTCCTAATTTGTAAGGTCAATGATACTCACTCCTTTCACTGATAGCAAATCCTATCTGTATGAAATCAGCTTATCTAAATGCATCACGAATGCCCAGCAGGCCTGTTTCATGGAAATTAAATAAGTGAATAACTTTGTGATGAGAACATCATGAGGTCATGGCCACAGTCGCTTTAAAACTAAATGAGCAAATCTTCAGATCAGTTTGCTTTTGCTTTTTTCCATGGTAAGAGCTCAGTGGTCATCTTCTTGTTGTAATTTTGAGATTCAGAGCCTCTCCAAGGCCCAGGAAATAAAGTCAGCTGCTAGGTTTGGGGTGGGTTGATGGGACCAACAGCCCAACCTTATGAGATCTGAAGAAGCTTCCTCAGAAACTGTTCAGGAGTTTGAGATAGAAATTAGAACTATTATGTCTTTGTAGTCTTCCAGATACAGATGTTATGTTTGAAGACTCTGGTGTATTATGCTGGTATGCTATGTTTAACAGCTTACTATTTCCACGTAGTAAAATGGTTACTGGGGTTACAATAAGAAAAAATAACTTTGTCCTTGACATCTATACTACTCTGTATTGGACAAGTTTATACTTCTACCTTGTGCCTCTTCATTTCACATTGTGAAACTTGAAATCTGGGATGTGAACACTGCTAGGATGATCATCTATTAAGATTATAAACAGCTTGGACAATAACTTGTGAGGGAAAATTTGTGTTTGTTGATGCTGTAATTTCTCCTCCCATCTTCAAAAGATGCCCTTGCAAACATTTGTATGTTAATGATATACCAAATCTTCCTCCTCAAAATCATATCTTAAAAAGATACATTTTTAGAAACAATTTTTGGTGCAAAGAACTATGTCAGTAAGTTTATAAGATGCACTTATTAATGCTTTAAAGTTCCACCTATTTTATCTCAGTGTCTTCTTATATTTTGAGGGATGTGAAGCTTTGCCATTGATAAATGCCATTCAGGTATCAGTAGTGCAAATGGAGGAGTGTTTGGTGGAGGAAAAGTGGGGTGAGGAGTAAAACAGTTGTGAGAAGGAAGGAAAGGCTTATAGAATTGTGCTTATTGTAAGGAAAAGAAAACCTGAATACTTTTGATTTTATGCTTCAGTGTCACATGGGTCATTTAGTGATAGATTCAAGAACGCTCACTTTCTGTAAATAGTAGGGTTTATTTAGCTCACAATTTTGGAGGTTCAAGAACATGGTGTGAACATCTGCTTGGTTCTGGCGAGGACCTTCTTTGCTGTATTACATGGCATATGGTAACACACCACTTCTCTTTAGAAATCCCTACTTTAGGCATTTTGTTATAATACTGGAAAACAGACTAGTCTAGAATGCAAGTAGAGAAAAATTGAAGGCAACACCTATTGTAAACAGAGACTGAGAAATTATCTCTGTAGTGAGATAATATAATTACTTCATTTTTGGGTCAAGACATAAATAGTGGGGTTATGTATAAGACAGCCTGAGGTTAGCTAATTAGAATGCTGGAGGCTGGAACCCCAAATACCCCCGATGTTTCTTGATTAGGAAAATAATGGCAGAAATTGTTCAGAGTTTTTTAAGTGTCTTGCCATTCTGTGTCAGATATAAGTAATGCAAAAACATATAATGGTTTAAACATATCCAAGCTAAAAAGTAAATGTATACCTTTAGTAAAATCTTTGGCAGCTGTGGGTCCTAAAATACAACCTCACCCTGGCGAGAGAAATCTATGTCCTATGTTGTCCTAATCTATGTCCTGTAGGTCACAATAATGTTAAAAGATAGGAGACCATGGTTTTGGACTGAACTCCTACAGTAGGCCTCTAAAGACCAGACCAAACAAAAATGGAATCAGACTTGCTAAGTGCCATATAACCAATCCGAAACTTTAAAGAGGTAGATAAGATTTTCCTGAAAACAGGATATTCCAATCTACCCAAGACAGCATAATAAGGAAGCTCCCTTTGCTTCAACCCTTACAAAACAGTAACCTGATATAAAAAAAAAATCAATTGTTTTTCCTGATGCTGTTTCCTCATCCTCACCCTACAAAACCCACTGTTCTGCTATTGCTCACAACTCTCAATTCTCATTCCATTTTGTAAACAGGAGACTGAGCTGATTGATGAATTGCAAATAAAAGTTGATTAGAACTACGTTCAAATTTGTTACAATTTTGTCTTTGACAGTAATAAAA
The DNA here is from genome assembly GCF_047511675.1 of Marmota flaviventris. Taxonomy (NCBI): domain Eukaryota; kingdom Metazoa; phylum Chordata; class Mammalia; order Rodentia; family Sciuridae; genus Marmota; species Marmota flaviventris. Next base: position 76,866,356 of record NC_092500.1, on the reverse strand, counting down.
ATGTGCAAGGGTCCAGCTAATTATCTCTACAAAGCATATGAAACAAAATAGCCTATGCTCCAGGCCTGCTCCCAGTGCCCTCCTTCCCTGACACCAACATTTAGACTCATACCCACCTCTTTCTCCATGTGCCATGCTCAGGAAGAGAGGCCTTTAAATATAGTGATTGAGTCATCTGATATAATCTTTAATTGCAGCAGTTATACACCCTAGTTACATATTAAACTGGGAAACACTTAAAAATTTATCTATATCCAGGTGCCATTAAATCATATTCTCTCAGGATGATGAGACAAGGTGCCTCATAAGAAGTACATAGTTTATAAATAATCTGAGGTAATGATTATACTAAGATGCACTGTGAAGACTAATTCATAGAAAGGACTGATTACTATTGGCTGGAGTTAAAAGAACACAGTTTAGAGGAGTTGGGGCTTGACCTGGAAAATGCCAATGATATTTTAAGTGGACATTAGGAGAGGGCCCAACAAAAGCAGTGTGGGCAATATGACTGGGATTCCATACTGATCCAGGTCTGTTGGGAAAAAGTGATCAGAGGCCTGGACAGTGTTAATACTCATTTGTGAAGCAATGGGAATTGGTACAAGTGGGCAAGATCAGATGATGGAGAAGATTGAATAAAAGGTGAAGAATGCATTGTGGAGATACAATGGTAATTTGAGGCTTTTATCAAGAGGACAACATTGAAAGTGCTGGGGATTCCCAAGGACACCCATTCCTAGATTGGAATTTGTTTTCTGTAGTAGAGTGGATGACTTAGATCTATTATTCATCTTTCAATATATACCTTTCTTGTTGCTCATTATCTAATGTCTGAATTTCCCAATACCTAGTTTGTAGATGCAATAACTAGCATGCATTTGAGTTTATGCAAGGTGTTCCTGGAATTTTTTCATTGCACAGCACCTAATAGCCACTCAAAAACTGAAGTGAGTATAACAAATATTTTCACAATAGCAATGAGCTTTCTTTTCTGATTAGCCTTACACAAATCACTTAATCCTTTCAGTCTTAGTTTCTTCATTTGGCCAATGAAGAGACAATACTAGACATTTTGTAATTTTACATAGAGAAGTAGCATCACATATATTTCTGATTATTCTCAGCCACACATACAGTAAGATTTGTAATTGAGATTGTTCCTTTCCTGGCCATCTATTCCCACTTTGTCTGTGTACACTATTATTTAGATGAGAACATGTGCATTATTTTTTCTGGTGAGTCCAAAGAAAAGTAACTGATGTTTGACAAGAAGAAAATATTGATCATGTTTATTTTTTTTTTGTTTTCTGAAAGGATGAATGAAAGTAAATAAAAAAATCTGCAGGTTAATAAATTAGACTGACATAAATATTTGAGTAGAGGAAACTTCATGTCACCCATATATGAAACATACAGAGCAAATAGTTATCCTTTTGAAGATTTTAATACAGACTTAAAAATGGACAATTTAATATTACAGTTATATACCATTGATTCCGTTAGATATGTGGATGAATGTGTTTGTTTGTTTTTCAGTAAAATAGTTTCATGCTTATAAAAGTCACCGTAGGTCAAGTTGGAACAAAGAGAACCACGTACAGTAGAAATAAACCTGGTATTAAATAGGGTATAGGTAAGGAAAAAATATTATAAAGCAGTTGCATTGTTGACACAAAAGAAAAATAAATAAAAACACTTCTCTACATTTTGAAGGCAATTCACAATCATTTCCAGGAATTCTGTGAGAGTTTAAGGCCATTTGTTCTAAAGAAATGCTTTAATTTAGACACAACTTCACAAAACTTTAATTCTTGTAAAAACTGTACATGCAAAAACTTTACAATTAATTGTGGACAGGCAGATCAGTATATAGGAGTAGTTTATTTCACAAATGTGTTGTGCACTAAGTCACATAGTTGTATATATTGAACTGGGTATTTCACAAAAGACTCCAGCCTGTGCACCCTGTGTGGCAAAGTGGAATGGTGAGAACAAGGAATTCCAATCAAGAGAGCCAGTATCCCTTTGAATTAAAATATCTAGACAAGATATAATGGAATAAAAAGTTTAAAACATCTGCTACATGGTTCATAGTTAAATAGTCTTGGTTTTTAGTCTTTCTAAACAGCATTATAATATAAGGATGCTACTTTTTACATAATGTATTTTCTGTGCATTTAAAGTTCACAATGTTTGACTTTTTATTACTTCTACTTAGCGTTACAAAATATAAACTGACTGCTGTCTAAATTTAGAACCGGGAAAATTTGTGTTCTTATAGGATAGACATCTGCTAATCTTAAACTCCCATACTTGGCAAACATTGCAGAAAAATTAATTACTAAGCAGATGTGCCTTCTTAAGACAATTCAGTTTCTGAGAAATACAGAGTATCTTCTTTCCCTATTTGCAAATGTATTTGTCCAGACAGTCATTCAAAGAGATATTGCTCTTGTGATTATAACTATTGCAATTTAGAAGACAAAGGATTCAATATTCAAAACTCTTATTCTTAAGAACAGTTATAAAAGTATTGAAATTTAAAAAGTAGTAACATGTAAACATTGATACAGAGAGACTGCTCTCCTATACATATAGCAGTCGAGGACAATATTTGAGTTAAAAACATAGTTTGTGCTTTTCCCAACAATACATTGGAAATTAGCTGTTCAGTCAAAAAAAAAAAAAATTAAAGATTCAGAGAAGACATCCGTACTTTGCTTCAAGCATTTAAACATCTTTTCTGTTGCTCATGCAACAATCATATTTACAGTTTTGGTTTAGGAAGAGAATTAATTTTGGATCCAAGAAAGCACGTTAACTAGTACTGCTGAAACCAAACTGAGAGAAGTATCTTGATCCCTGGTTCATTGCAGAGCACCAGGCACAAAGCATTGACTCAGCAGCTCTGACTGATGTGTAGGTAACACGAGCATCTGGGGGCACAGTCATATTTGTGTCTGCAACACATGTGTAGGTGGGGTGTATGGGGGAGGCGCGGGTGATGGCTTGATTCCTCGGGCCCTCATGTAGGAGAGAAACTGCTCGGGGATCTCAGCCAGGACATCTTTGGCCAGTCTAGCCATGCTCAGTATGTGGTTTCCACTTCTGTCAATGTAATCCCTGAATGGCACAAACTAAAACAGCGGCAAAAGAAAATTATTTCATAGGCTCATAATCTCTATAAAAGACAAAAATCAGCACATATAAACATTTGGTAGGAGGAGAGTCACGGAAGCCCAGGATAACCAGGAGATGAATGATAATAGTACATTTAAAAATATTTGATACACTATAAGCAACTATAATAGTAAACAAATGCTTTTAATATATACTTTATCTAAAAAGGGATACAATTCTTTTCTTTTCTTTTTCCTGCAAAACTAATGCCACTTGGTCCTGACACACTGATTATATTGCTACATGTGTTCTGCAGTTTTGAATTCTATATCCAGCCTGATGCCCCAAAAGGACGGAACATGTAACCTCTTTAGGGCTCAGTTTCCTATCAAATGGAGTAAATACATGTCTAATTCAGTTCCGATCCAAAAGTATTACTCGATGCAACATAAGGAGCAAATATTACTCAATTCAATGTAAAAAAATATATATATCATTAAGCAATCCTAAGTACATGGATGAGGACACAAATGGTGTGACTCTACTTTGTGTACAACCAGAGACATGAAAAATTGTGCTCTATATGTGTGATATTAATTGAAATGCATTCTGTTCTCATGTATAACAAATTAGAACAAATAAATTAATTAAAAAACAACTATTGTTAGGAAACACAAAATGATCACATTGCTATAGTAAACCAAGTTAAGATTTTGAAAAATCAAATAGCAGGTGTAATGTCTGTAACAAAGTGAAAGCTGTCTCTTAAAAGGAGAAATATACTCCATTCTCTTTAAAAGAAGGCATGTTTGGGCTGGAATTGTAGCTCAGTGGTAGAGCACTTGAGTCACTAGTGTGAGGCACTGGGTTCAATCCTAGCACCACATTAAAAAAAAAATTACAAATAAAGGCATTGAGTTCATATACAACTAAAAAAATAAAATTAAAAAAAAAGAAGTCACGCTATAGGCAGAAGCATGCCTTTGTCACTAAAATGTTATCCTGTTTTGCTATTAGGAGGAAAACTCAGAGCAGGTTTCAAATCAGTGTTATAGAAAAGTGACACATCTTCCTCTTACCCCTAAAGGTAGCTAAGTCAGGGTAAGAAAAACTTAACAGTGAACGTAATTCAGCTGAGAACAGGGAGGGTGTGAACTTTTGTGATGTCACATTATCTAGCTATGCATAAGACTTGACATTTTTAACAAAAAAGCAGAGAGGTGACAAAAAAAAAGTTAAAGTTTACATTCTCCCTGAAACTTGAATTAGAACAGTGAGAAAATAGGAATCAATGTAGGTAAGGATTAAGAGGAAACAAATTACAATTGCAGTTACAGTTATTTTATTCTTACTTTAAAAGTCATGATATTTTACAAATTAACATTTAGGAATGTTAATACAGTTAGTATACATATAGCTATTTTTTAAACTATTTCTTTAAAGGTTTAGTTTTTTGAAAACGTGTAGCTAATATGTTCATTTCGGGAAAATAGAAAACAGTGGATATTTCTTTAGAAAAAGGGGAGATCATATCTGCTTGTGTCTTACCTCAACTCTGGTCTTTCAGTTTTGTTTGATTCTTTACCTCTTATCATACCATGGACATGAAACTTATCTTTTAACCCTTTATTATCACACACTCTGGAATTAGACTTCTTAGGTTTGAAGCCTGATTTTGGTACTCATTACCTGCATGGACTTGGGAAGATATGTTCCACTATTGCCTCAGTTTCCTCTTATATAAAATAACTATAATATATATAACATCTACTTCATTAGGTAGTTGCATTACATAAATTAACATATACATTGTTTAAGACAGTGTTCAATCATAACATGTACCATATGTGATAATTATCATTATCATCATTGCTAATACTATTCACCCATTTGTTCATTCCTTGAGTTATCAATATAAATATGAGGCTTTTCTCAACAGCTTTCTATTCACACTCATATCAACCATTGAGAATAAAGAACTATTATATTTTCTCTCTCTTAAATGGAAGTACAATAGCAACTAATCTAAAACAGTAATTCATAGAATTTTGGTATGTTGAACACTTGTTTTTTTTTCTTCATCTTACTAGCAGGTGTTATAGGATCTATAGGTTTTTAAAACTGAAGTAAATTAAAATTCATTTCAGACTTTTATGATTCTCTAGAATGTCACAACTACAGGTTCCCAGCCACTGTTCTCACATCTCACACACTTATACAGATTTGTAAAGTCTCCTTATAAATGATGGGTAAGAAAGAAACCCTTCTTTTCAACCAAGCATGGGAATATATAAATCATATAATTTAGGCATATCAGCTGGGGTCATAGACTCTAATGTGCCACTTGAGCCCGAGGTTGAGAATTGCTGTCCCAGCAAGTCACTGTCCTCCACAGAAGCACATTTCATCCTACATATATGTGGGGAGTAGAAAAAGAAGTTGGAAACTTTCTCCTCACTAACCTAAATGATCTCTATCTTTTCCAAAGGAACATTTAATTTTTCAGTCCACTTTGTAAGTAAGAAATGAAAATGGCAAATGACTCTTTGTTTCCTTTACCTCTTATTAGTGTCATATTTTGTAGTTTTCATGATGAAATATGCCCTCATTTTTCTTGGAAGATGGATCATGGCCTTCTACCATTAGAGATTCCTACTAAACTACTCAGACCACTCTCTTTATTTTCTCTTTCAACCTCATTTCTGAGTCCTCAACTTGGGGACTTCTTGTTCAAAAAAATTCCCACACATTTGTGGCTGCAGGTTGACCATTAATTCAGCTGGACCCTTAAAACATTCAATTTAAATAATAAATAAATAAATAAATAAATAAATTTTCACTCTTCAATAATTTATTACATTCATATGATAAATATCAATAAATGCATTCTGTACTTTATACAAATATGGTATCCTTAATACTCTACATCCTTTTCTCAAAATCCACAAGTATAAGGAAAACATTCCACACGGCTGCTCTAATGGCTGGCTTTGCCTGTTTGTGAAAACAAGTTGGAATTAGTTTGGGCAAATGGGTTTTTAGTTGCTGTTCTGCTCAATTTTGTTTGATTGTTCCTACTGTGCAGAGCTCCATTAGTGATTTTCAAGTCTAAGCCTTCAAGGTTATTATTCTCCTTTTAATGGAAAATATGATTTAAATATAATTTTTCAGGAAATGATATGCTGGTCAGCAACTGCATGCAGCTAGGAATAATGGCATTGAGTTATTCACAATGGTCAACCCACAGCACAAACAAACAAACAAATAAAAAGCCTTTGCATATATGACTTGAGGAAATAACTCACTTAAGTTTTAGAATAACAACCACAGGAACTCATCTTGCTTACTGTTTATATTATAGTCATATGAAATTGAATCCCAAGGCAATGAGACATAATCACTCATGAGATTCACTACATGTGTCAAGGTACAGCTACTTGAAATAGTGACAAACAAGTGCCTTCCCATCAGACTGTGCCAACACACTAGCCGATGATAATAATTGATATTGATATTAATGTATTTACTGAGCAGCTCTTCAGTGGAAGGACTTCTGCTAAGGGATTTTTAGTATAATACCTCATTTAATTTTCACAAGTGTCTATCCATATTTTAAATTTATGTAAGAGGAAACTGAAACTCAAGAGGGTTTAATTAACTTACCTCTCAGTAACAAGTATCATTATTTGAATCTAAATTAATCCAACTTTGACCCATTATCTACTACAGAAATCTGAAAAAGGGAATAGATCCCAATGATGTTTAGAATCTTGCTTTTTAAGGGAGTAGGCATATTATCATAGAACACAGGTTTGGGAATCAGAATGGTGTTGGAAATCTCGACCTATCAATTTATGACTTAAGCAACCTGGCATAGTTGTTTAGCTTCCCAACTTAGTGCACAGTTTCTTTATGTGCAAGTGACTGTAGGCAAAAAGGAACTAGCATGTTTAGGAGGATATAAGATGATACGGGAACAAAGTGAAGAAGAGGAAACTAGTTCAGGTGTGGGAGTGAGGGTAAGACAGAGGAAAATTTTAAAATAGAAGATTTCCATCAGTACAGATGAGGAAGCAAATGACATCAGAGGTAAAATGACAACAGAATAAGAGTAAATATTATGAAATTGTGTGGTACAAGTACAATTAATTTGTCTACATAAAATTTAGTATGTTTGTGTGTGTATTTAGCTGAAGAGGAAAACTGAGGTCAGGTTATAGAGACTCTTAAATGCTATGTTGATGTTTTAGAATCAAAGTTATACAGAATACTTCAGAATATTACAATCAGATATTTTAGAATTAAATCCAGATTCCACTTCTTGTTAGCTGTGTGATTATGGACAAGAGAAAATTGAACTCATTTTTTTTTCTTTTGTAAAATATAGTAATCCAAGTACCTGTTTCATAAAGCTAATTAAGGAGGGAGTTATGTAATGCTGTACCATGACCAGCACATAAGGCATGTCAGAGTTAGAAATTTCTACTAGGAGAAGAAGCTGTTGAAGATTTGATGTAAAAATAAATACCCAATCTACTATCCTCGACTCCCTCGACTCTCTGCTGAACCTCGACTACATATTATTTGTAGTCCTAGGCTTTTGTTTGTTTACTAGAGAAATCTGTTTTATTTGTGGTTTATTTAACATGATTAGCTTCAAAATGTAAGAAATGGAAAGAAGAGAAAAAAATAAAGGAGTCTAAATGGATCCTGTTCTCTGGTAATAGTTTAGCTAGTTTGTTTATAGATATTTTCTGGCCAAGAGGAGATGGACAATATTAAGGGAAGATTGACAATATTATCCTAGATGTGCCCCTGCAACCTCAATATTCTAAATATTCAAAAATGCTTCTATTCTTGAAAATAACTCATTTAAAGCAGTTTACAAAGGCTGGGAAGACATGGAAAGCTTTGAAGGTGGAATATTTAACCTTATTCAAGATGTGAGACAAGATGCCAGTTCTTCAACATAATGTAAATGTTTGGCTTGCTTACTATTTTGAAAAGGTCAATCCCCATTGAGGAACATCTCTGTGAAATTAGGAAGAGTGCATAAAATCTCCTTAACTGAATGATGAAATGTAAAACAAGATGTCCCTTGTCATTAGGGGGCTCCTCATTTGCTGGCTATACTGTAATTTCCTGTCCATGTCTCTAAGAATGCTCTACTCTTTCAGCTCAGCGTTTTGTGGCAGAATCCTTCAAGTGATTGCCTGTATCCCCAGGTGTGTTCAAAACCTTTGGGGATCCCAGTATCACTGAAGGACTGGTTATAAGGATTCTGATTCTTAAGAACAGGAAACTTAAATAATTACACTAACATATGTCTATGCTGGTAGACAACAAGTATTTTATGTTGTTACTTCTTCTGAGACTCATCATGGGAAGAGCAAAGATGAAGGAACTTGAGTTCACACACAGTGAAACAAAGGCCACTAGAGATTTACTGGCTTCTTCAAGATCGTGTCAAAATTGTACTTTCACAGATATATGGGTCCTATCTTAATATTCTACTCAATGCAGTAAATCCACTGAGAGAGCCTAGTTGCATAATAAAGGACATTGTTTTTATAAATGCAAGCAGGCATAACTCTTTGTTATCACTCACATATCAATTCTTTTAAAGAAAATCTTAGTGATATGAACAATCTTGGCTACTTCCTGGGGGAGGAAATAGTATACTAAGTTTCTCTCAAGCATCATCTAGAAGGAACTATGAGATATAAGGTGTCCCTTGCTAATTTCATAACAATTCATTACAACAGCAACATGACACTTTCTAAATGACTTCAAATTCATACTTCCCTCTGGTAATGTGATTTCTTGGAAACTGTGAGCCGGACATTACAGAAAGCTTTTAGATAAAGTGCGTAATTACTTGGACTTATAATTATACTGATGAGGTTGGTGAATAATTATATGTTTATGAAAAAACACCATGAGATTCTTAAATAGATGACATCAACACGTCATCTTTCTCAGATGCTTTTAGTCTATAATCATTTATTGTATATCTGTGTGCTTTTTACTTTACCAATTATGTTAGAGTGGAAGTTTAAATCATATTTAATTATTTAAAAAAACTTATATGGTTGTTTCTGTTTTAAAATTTGATTTTACTAATTAATGCAAAAGTGTTTTTTAATCTTTAGGAACATTATTTACTCTTTACATGATCATATTCATAAGTTGATTATAAACTGACATTATTTTCTCTTTCACTATATTAATCATTTTTGTTGTTTTTAGTGACTTCTAGTTCAGAAATATATTTTATGTAAGTCATCTCACTTAATTTTCACAATGCGATTTGCTTTGTAGAACACTGAAATTTTGAGAGTTTATCCAATTATCACAAGTAAGGATTTGAACCAAATTCTGAATGAGTCCAAATTATATTCTCTGAATAGCTCTAATATAGGTAAATATATAAGTTTGATTATTTTGGAGATAATACTGAAGTCCATTGTTTGTTCATCCAAAAACTTCTATGTACTGTGCTTAAATAATACTAAGACCCTCTTCATTTCCTAGTTAAAAGATGTGCTTCACGGCCTTTTCCCCTTTGCATAACCTAAAAAGTATGGACACTCTAAAATATGCAACTGTTTAGTTGAATTAACTCCTTGCTTTCAGTTATAAATTTTAGCTGAATCTTTGATTATTGAATGTTTTCATTCTATTCACTCCCCAAATAGTAGTCAGCAGTTATTTCTTCTTTTTTTTTTTTGATTTTTTAAAAAATACAAGACAGTGGAATGCATTACAATTCTTATTACACATATATACCACAATTTTTCATATCTCTGTATGTATATAAATTAGGTTATTTCTTAATTCTAACATTTTATATGTAAAACTTATGACTATAACATATTGTTATATATTTTATACACACATATTACATATATGTAATTTTAAGATCTATTTCTCCACTTTCCTTACTATAATCTATGGGGAAAATGTGACAATAATTATAATCTTTTTGTAACTATTTTATTTGTACATTTTTTACTATGTTTACTTAATCTGGATATATGTCAGCTGTTTTGAAACACTTAGTTTTTCCTGAGGACTAAAGAATGAATAAACAGGCATCATTTAAAAGACTGTTATGTTTCTAGCTTTTGATTTTACTAAAGGTCACAATGATGTTTTCTGAAAATAGTAAAGTAGGAAAAACACTTATTAGTAATTCCACTTATACCAATGAACCTGAAGGAGGAGAAGTGCTTAATATAACATCTCACAGAGAATTAACCAACTTAATTAAACAGAACCTAAAATTTCTGATTTCAATTTAAGTAAGTTGCTTATTTTAAATTATAGCAGACATGGGCTCTTCACAATGAACAAAACATAATTTTTGCTTAGTTTCTCCCCCGCCTTCTTTCTTTTTTGGGGGGTACTTTTTTGGGGGATACTTGGCCACTGAGCCACATCCCCAGCTCTGTTTTGTATTTTATTTAGAGACAGGGTCTCACTGAGTTGCTTAGTGCCTCACTTTTGCTGAGACTGGCTTTGGAATCATGAACCTCCTGCCTTAGCCTCCCCTCAGCCATTGAGATCACAACCATGCACCACGGCACCTGGCAATTTCTGCTTAGTTTCTTACCTGCACAATGTCCCTTTCGGCATATTTTCCTCTGGAGGAGACTCTTACATCATCACCATCCAATTCAACCATTGCTTAAAAATAAAATACAATCAATGATTTATTCAGTATATTTTTATCAAAATTTAAAACTATAGACAGTAAGACATCAGTATATATATATATATATATATATGTACACAGCAATATGTTCTATGTAATGACAGCAAGCCTGCCACCTTCATCTCTTCATTTATTTCTCCCACAAAACATGACTGAGTACACCACTTTTTGATAAAAGCAAGACAAGACCTTGAATGGCCCTTTCAGAGATAGGCAGAGCCAGTACATTCAGGAACAGTCTTTGGGTCCATTTCTCTCTTCTATAGGTTCTAAACTTTAGTTACATGCTTTTATGACTGATTGGGCAAGTAATATTAGCCCATTAAATTTTAATTTTTCTTTCTAATTTAAGAAATTTGGCAGCAATTTTAGAATTCTGGATGCCAAGTTAAACTGCATTCTCATCGGAACTACAACAAAGCTATATGTCCACATTGTCCAATTTTTACTTTATAAATAAATTACAAAATAAAGTGACATTTTATCAGTCCTTATACTGATCGCATAGTTAGGTTTTTATAAAGTCTGTTTTGTTGTTGTTGGTGGTGGTGGTGAAGAAGTAATTTCAGCATTGCATAGATCAGCTGGTATTTGGAAATGCTGTGATATAATGGGGCAGCTGGTGGCATAGAATGCCATGCTGCGATTAAGAACATTTTCCAGAGTTTATTAAGTTTTCAGTGAGAATTTTCTAAATAATTAATTACATGAGGGATGCTAATTTGTTCTTAAAGTATAATTCTATTACTTATAATTCATTTTGTATACACATGACATTCACCAGACTCCAGAGAGCCACTTGCAATTATGTTTGCCTCTTTACCCCCCAAAACAAAATAGTGCTCAGTCAGAATACAATCCACCTCTTCACTATTTTCTTCAGTCCTTGGATAATGTATTTGAGTTAAAAAAACATTGTTTTCAATTTTATCTTTCTATATATGTTTGTGAGTCAAAGTTTCGGCTGAAGTAACACTAATACGTACATCAGAGAGCAAGCATTCAACACTTTGCTTAGATATACCACACAAGTCATAATTTTATAAGATGTATACATTATCAATAATAAGTTAATGAACTTATTTAAAATACAAAAGACCTATATTTTCTCTGCTATTTCTTAGGATATAAATATGATGTTCAAATATTTTCAATACTTACTTCCTATTTCAACTAGGTTAGCTTTCATAATTTTCATTATTACTTTGAGACAAAATGGCACATTATACCTGGGCACAGTGGCCACACCTATAATCCCAGTGACTCGGGAGGCTTAGGCAGGAAGACTGCAAGTTTGAGACCAGCCTTAGCAACTTAGCAAGGACCTAAGCAATTTAGTGAAACCCTGTCTCAAAGTAAAAAAAAAATAAAAAGGGATCGGGATGTAGCTCAATGATATAGGACCACTGGATTCAATCCCCAGTGCAAAACAAACAACTGCACATTGATAGTGACAGATCAGCAATCACAGAAAATTCCCCTTTATTCTCTAATATATTAATAAGCTACAATAATTACCCTGTGCTCACTCTAAAATGGGAAACAAGAATCCAGTGATAATCTAGGTCTCACCTCCACAGTCCTCTACAATATCTATCTGTCTTTGAGAATGTTTCATTATCATTAATGAAGACAATGACAGTAATTCAGGTAATCCATAAAAGGATGAGATCTTATTAAGCATATCTTACTTTTCAATGTGCCCTTTGGGTTAAAAGGTTTCAGGCAGCAAGAGCCGGAGGCTCTGCATTTGAGAGAAGAAGAAGGGATGGTGTGCAAGTAGTGAGGGGCCACATCCACTCTTCAGGTTTTCAGACCATCTTATTCTCAAGGAGGCAGAGATTATGAGTCCCATTCCCTACAGGTATCCCAGCCCAGAAAGAGGTGCAGGAGAGACATACCTGCACTTCTTTCTAGCCATGAGAAAAAATGAATTTAGAATCCTTTCTATTTACTCCTTCCCCAACTTTCATCAAAGCTGATGGCCAGATGCCGCTGTAAGTTTACTCTTTGAATGTCTTTTAAGGATAAAGAAATCATATTTGGAGAAATCATTTTTTATTAATGAAGGTGCTTTATATTGGATAGGAAAGTCACCAAGGAAAATTACAAAGAGCATTTAAGACTATTCTTATTAAAATATAGAAATGGCTGGGTGCAGTGACACATGCCTGTAATCCCGGTGGCTTGGGAGGCTGAGGCAGGAGGATCATGAGTTCAAACCCAGCCTCAGCAACTTAGTGAGGCCCTAAGCAACTCAGCAAGACTCTGTCTCTAAATAAAATATATTTAAAAAGCTGGAGATGTAGCCCAGTGGTTAAGCAGCCCTGAGTTCAATCCTGAGCGCACGCGCACACCCCACCCCCCACATATATACACATTGCACACACATATGTATAAATGAATGAGAATATTCACTAATCTAATAGTTTATTCTTATTTCCTCTCTTCTCAAGAACAGATAGAAAATTTTGCATTTCTTGTTCATGCCAACCATGTCTTTCTGATTAAAACTGTGTAGATGTAGACTTATGTGATTAACAGATATAACCTGCAATTTGGATTTCAGTCTTTACTTTGCTGGATTAAATATATGAAATGTAAATTTATACTATGGTAGATTTCAAAGTTACAAGAGAGGCTCTTCTGATAGGATAGCAGTAATTTGACTGTAAGTCAGAGATTTTTCTATATTATGCATTATTGTCTCCTAACAGGATAGTTGACTTTTCTAGTACTCTTGAGTATCCTGAAAGTTTTCCATCCTATTAAAAGTTCTTTCTGGTGAATATAGAAACCAGGTGTTGCATGATACTAATTCCATATTCACATGTTCCCCAGGGAAAGTTTCAGTCTAATTTCCTGGAGGGGATTTTACTCGGAAGGTAACTTCCCTTTCTATCTGTAACCACCACATGCTGAGAGAGGAGTGAGTCATAGGATTACTAAGATTAGGAGAAAGAAATAAACTTGACTTCCCCTATCCTTGGAATGAATGTAGTTTCTCCTATGGAATGTTTACCAGCTAAAGCTCTACCCCATCAGGAGATCTGCAGATAACAACGAGGTCATTTAATCTAAAGGTAATGGAAAGTCCAACTCTGTTCACAGGATAACCCTATATCTCAAATTCTGCATTGCTGGTAATATAAGCTGATATGCTGGTCTGAGTGATGCCTGAATATTTTTTTTTTTCCAATTAGTTCAGAATCAGGGAGGAAAATGATGAATTATACCTCAAAACATAACAAATTCATTGGGAACAAAAGAAAAAAGAAGATAAATAGATGTGGCTGTGGGATGAGGGTAGTGTCCAGATGGTTGTACCTGCTGTTCTTCATAGAAATACGTGACCAAAAATATCAGGAAAGTGCTTTGTAGTCATGCACCATGTGTGGGGGTTCTTGAACAAGAAGAAGGGACTGAGGCTGACTATCACTGAGGTCATACACTTAACAGCAAAATTCTATAGGTGTCTGGAGACCTGAGATGTACCCATGAGTGGTGAGTCCGTTAGAGCTAAAAGCAAACAATAGCTGAAGAAAAAATGAGTTTAGTTCAGCAATCAGTAATGTTTGTGAATCACAGTCCATCACTGATTACTGCACGTTATCAGGTGCACAAGCATGGAAAAGAAGGCATTCCTAGCTCCAGAGAGGTGTTTCAAATTCACGCCTGAAGTACTATGTAAGCTGATGCAAACACTGAGAGAAAATATTAGCAGAAGCAGTAGCAGTCAGGACTAAATGACTTTTGCTTTAGAAACTGTAAGATAATGATCATGAAAAGGATGATCAGTCAAGCAAAAAATCTAAGGGAATCCAGAGTCAGCCAGATAGCTTTGCCCCTTGTGCTGTATCAGAGACTGACAGATCAGCACTATCCTTAGGCAGGGAGTCTGCTGATTAAACAAGAATCACCCGGTCATAATCATACTCAAATGAGCCACATATGTGCCTAATTTAACCAGTAACTTACCAAGGATGGTTCCAAACATTCTAAAAGTATTTTCTTTTCCAAAGTCCCGGGCTAAATAAATAGCCATTGTTAATAAAAATACTAGAACCAGGTGAATGTTCTATGGTCACACTATTGTTCAGCACAGTTTCCTAAAAGGAATTCACCAGATGACTAGAAATAGATTATGCCTAGTTTACCCAGATCACTAGTTACAAAACACCTGTAACTTAACTGATATTTGAATGAGGCCGGGGTCCACAAAGAAAACCACTCATGAGCCAATTTAGCATAATCATCTAAGGTCTCATTAAATTTCAGCTGGTCAGTTCCAATTCGTTTTACTTTGCTCTTTCACATGACAGCACTTCTCTATTTATAAAACTATGTCTATCAAGAAGCCAGGGTCTGGAAACTTATTAAATTAACATATTATGCTTATTTAACATTTCTTTTCACAACTTGATGATTTATTAATTTAGTGCTCATCCTTAAAGGTTTTTAGTGAACTCAGAATGTGTTTTGCCTCGGGAACTAAAACTCAATTTATCACCCTGTCAGTCTTAAATATTATTTTGAGGTATAAACTATCGCTAATGAAATGGTAAGCTACATGTTGAATTAATCTGAAAACTAGGGAGAGAATGTCCTATTTGGAAGACAGTACCTTTTACTTTGTTTACCTTAACAGACATCATCATGAACTGTCTATTTTTATGTCTACCTGGAAATTTTATCCAAACCCAAACAACCACAATAAAAGTCTATGAGCTTGACATATCAAACTCATTAGATTTCCAAGGAATGCTATTGCAATTTTACTACTTACCATCAAATTCAGCTGGTCCAACACCCACTATAATGATCGACATTGGAAGTTTTGAGGCCTTTGGAAAAAATAACACAATTAGCTTTCAATTGAGAAACTTAGTTATTAAGAAGAAGAAAATAATATTCTGAGTTTGATTTGATGTTTTCACAGATGTTCATTAACACAGTTTTTAAACGTATCCAAAATTATTAATAGAATGATATACTTGATTCCACTCTTATCCTTTCCAAACTCTCTAAGTATGCTAACCCAGTAGAGCATTTTTTCAGGAATAACCAGCTCTATACAAAACCAAGGAACATACACTTTCATTGCTATTTTCAGCCAAAATCTTTCTAAGCTGATGCTGGGTGTCTTTAGTTGGTTTTTCATTTTCTTTCTCCTCCCTGGATCTACCAGTTGCTAAGGGATAGGGGGAACCAAATTATTGCCAGATTCATGAAATAGTACTACCATATTTTACTTCATTTATACCAAAGGTTAGAAAAAGCCATTTTCACAGTAAATGAGGAAAAAAAAATAAATTATCACTATAGAAAATAATTTTCAGAATTCTTAGTTTATGTATTAAATATCCAGGAAATTGTGAGGGATACTGAATGTTTGATGTTTTTCCATCATTTGTATTACTTAATTTATATTATCACCTTAAATATTTAAATGGCAAGAAGGTGAGATCCAGCAACAGATAGATGGCACTCTATAGCAAACACATTTTCAGTCTGAAGGTCAATAAATTATGAAT
The DNA here is from genome assembly GCF_047511675.1 of Marmota flaviventris. NCBI lineage: Eukaryota > Metazoa > Chordata > Mammalia > Rodentia > Sciuridae > Marmota > Marmota flaviventris. The sequence goes on along the minus strand of NC_092500.1, from coordinate 76,849,982 downwards.
AATTGTTTCTCAGTGCATCATGTCCAGTTAGTTAAAACCTAAATTATTAAGTCCATATTTTAAAGTGCAAACTAATGCCGCTGAAGAAAGCATCAAGGAAATTGATAAATTTCAAGCATGTCTAGTTAAAAACACATAAACATAAATTTGTCTGCCTTTACCACCTTTTTGTTTGTTTTTTCTAAGAAAATCTATAATGCATTTGATTTTCCCCACATGTAACTGTTTTTTTTTTCTTACACCAAACAGTTGTATTTCTCTGTGTTTTTATTAAAACTAATTTTTCATTAAATGTCTACATTGTGCCAATCATTGCCAAGCCTAGGTATAGAAGGTGAGTAAAAGTGGATATGATTTAATAGATTATCATCTAGTAAATAAAGACTTCTATAGACAATTTAGAACAGAACTGGGCACAGTGGTATATGCTTGTAATCAAAATAACTTGGAAGGCTGAGGAAGGAGGATTGCAAGATAAAGTCCAGCCTTAGCAACTTAGCAAGATCCTGTCTCCAAATGAGAAATAAAAAGGACTGGAGATGTAGCTCAGTGGTAAATCATCCCTAGGTTCAACCCCCAGTACTATAAAAATTTTTTAAAATATATAGTAATAAAAACTAAACATACAATTAAGAATTAAAATGAGGAAAAAATCAAGTCCAGTTCTATAGAATTAGACAGCACAATTCTGTAACTGGAATGCAAATGTTAAGAAATAATCTTTACAAGTCATAACACTGCATACAATTATATCAACTAACAGAGGTATATACACTAACACACATTAAGCTAATACTGCTACTTTCTGTTTTCAAGGCAAGAATTTTATGCCAGTTGAACTATTTACCCAGACGTGTCCTTATGGATCAATAGTGAAGATATACATGAATTACCTGGATAAGGTTAAGAATGCAATCTGCTGCAAAGGTATGGGCATATTATTTCACTGTTATGTCACCTAAAATAGATTCTGTTCTCAACCTAAGGGGCCCCATGCTATTCCTTAGCCCAAGACTCCAGATCCCTACTCACATTAACTATGGACTCCTTGGTTTGAGCCATGTCAGAGATAACACCGTCTGTAACAATCAGGAGCACAAAATACTGGGAACCATCCTTCACAGAAGAAGCATATCTGTAAAATTAAGGAATACTGTGGTAAATAAAACATTCTATCTCCATATGATGGTTGCTAAATAACACAGTAAACAAACCTTTTAATCTTGAGAAAATATTTAGACATGTTAGAAGTCTACACAATGCAAACTCTTATGTAAACACTTTTCTGAAATAACACACTGGAATAACAGCAATGTTAGTGCCTGCCGGCACACAGAAATATACGGATGCCTTAGAAGTTTGTTTTTAATAAAAATTTTACTAAGATGAGGGCTGGTTTAGCACAATGGGATACACAAGGGTTTGGGAATAGACTTGTCCTGACTAAGCAACATATTATGATCTTCAATAAATTATGTGAGCTGTCTGAACTGTATTTTGTTATCTTGAAAAATCAGATAATAACACATCTCTATATTGTTGGATGAAGTAATAAAGAATTACACGTATGATTCTCAATATATAATAAAATTTGATAAGTTATAATAAAATAAATATAATAATAAAATGATTTCTGTTTGGAACAATATAGAGGTGATGGTTGCACCAACATTGTGAACATATTAAATACCTTTAAAATGTACACCTTAAAATGGTTAATTTATAGAATAGAAATTTCACTTCAATAAAAAAACTGTAATAGAAGAAATGCCTTTTGACATACCCACAGTTCAAGTTCTTAATACACACGTTATTGATGAAAAATGGGAAGAAAATTATAATACGGAAAAAAATTACATGTAGAATAATAACATTCTAGTACTTAAAGTCTATCAGAATTCTCACCAAATAATAACTCAGAGGCAGATTTTATGAATTTGCTACATTTTACTATATTTCGTCTTTTCCTGTTCTTCATTCTAGATTCGTAGTCAATATTGTCAACTAGATAATTTTTATGAGTTCTGTGCCTGACCTGTATGCAGTCCATATCCAAGCAAACACTCACTGGTACTTGTAAGAGACATATAGTGAACAGGAAAACTACGGTCCAAGTTTCTAAAAAATTATCAGAATTACTGAATTTAAAAAAATTCTATTGACCGGCCAATGAAATTCCTTCCAATCTGAAGGACCCCAAGGGATCCTGTTTGAACAGGTTGCAGGGCAGACAAATAGCACATCATCCCAGTGAACAAGTTTTTTCTTGGACTGGAGAGTAAGCAACCATATGAATAAAAAAAATGTATTTACTAGTTTCTTAGGTACTACTGAAACTAATATGTATTCATGCTTCTAATAAAATGACGGGTAAATTTCTAGACTGATGAAGAGAATATGAACAACTGATGCTGGATGTTAAGGAAGGTGCATTAATTTGATTGTGCTACAACCAATGGGAAACAATCCAAAGCAGTTAGGAACCTACTCTCTTAATACTTTTACGAAATCTCACAACTTTACTCAGGAATTCAATTTTTTTTTCTTTAATTTTTATTGTTGGTTGTTCAAAACATTACATAGTTCTTGACAAATCATATTTCACACTTTGATTCAAGTGGGTTATGAACTCCCATTTTTACCCCGGATACAGATTGCAGCATCACATGGGTTACATATCCACTGTTTTACATATTGCTATACTAGTGTCTGTTGTATTCTGCTGCCTTTCCTATCCTCTACTATCCCCCATCCCCTCCCCTCCCATCTTCTCTCTCTACCCCATCTACTGTAATTCATTTCTCCCCCTTGTATTATTTTCCCCTTTCCCCTCACTTCCTCTTGTATGTAATTTTGTATAACCATGAGGGTCTCCTTCCATTTCCATGCAATTTCCCTTCTCTTTCCTTTTCCCTCCCACCTCTCACCCCTGTTTAATGTTAATCTTCTTCTCATGCTCTTCCTCCCAACTCTGTTCCCAGTTACTCTCCTTATATCAAAGAAGACATTTGGCATTTGTTTTTTAGGGATTGGCTAGCTTCACTTAGCATAATCTGTTCTAATGCCATCCATTTCCCTGCAAATTCTATGATTTTGTCATTTTTTAATGCAGAGTAATACTCCATTGTGTATAAATACCACATTTTTTTTATCCATTCGTCTATTGAAGGGCATCTGGTTGGTTCCACAGTCTTGCTATTGTGAATTGTGCTGCTATGAACATCGATGTAGCAGTGTCCCTGTAGCATGCTCTTTTTAGGTCTTTAGGGAATAGACCGAGAAGGGGAATAGCTGGGTCAAATGGTGGTTCCATTCCCAGCTTTCCAAGGAATCTCCATACTGCTTTCCAAATTGGCTGCACCAATTTGCAGTCCCACCAGCAATGTACAAGTGTACCCTTTTCCCCACATCCTCGCCAGCACTTGTTGTTGTTTGACTTCATAATGGCTGACAATCTTACTGGAGTGAGATGGTATCTTAGGGTGTTTTTGATTTGCATTTCTCTGACTGCTAGAAATGGTGAGCATTTTTAGGAATTCAATTTTTACTATTTAAATAGCAACATTTTTTAAAGCATTCTTACTAGCCCTAATTCTAAAACATGGGAGTTTTACCTTTTGTGTAATTAAAGGAAGGTTAGAAATAGTAGTGGTGAATTTTTACCAGGTTCAAAAATAATACAGAAAATTGAATATTAAGTTGACATCAAAAATTCCACTTCAAGTAACTTGGCTGATTTTCTTTTGATTCACCAGTATATATGTCTAAGAGGAGATCACATTCATAATTCTCCCCATTTATAGGGGAGAGCAACTGAAGCAGATCATAGTAAACTGTGAATTTCTCTTAAATTTGTTATTTATCTTATAAATGCATAGGAATTTTGCACTCATAGTATATATGCAATTGTACTAATGCTTTATATTTCTTAACTTTGAGGAAAACTTATGCTGTAGAAAGATGCACTCATTTTATTATGTGATTCCTTCCACCACTAAATCATTTGACCTGAGAATAAATTACATTATTTTATAGAAAAGCATCCAATCCATTTGAGTCTTTATCACAATCAGCAGCATAAGTCAATGTTTTTAAACTATTTATTGTTTCTATGGCATTTGCCCTATGCAGTGGTATAGTGTTCCACTTTGTAAGTAAATCTAAATTTTATACAAATACAGTGTTGTACTACCACTTCTTCTAATTTAGCCATTTATTTTAAAAGTATTACTTAGTATTTCTTAAATATGTACTTAATATGCTACAGAAATGTATGAAGTAGAAAGCCTATGCTGGCCACACCTGGATACCTCTTCCAGGAGGTGACACAGATACATGGACTGGCAGAACAGATCATATTTTAAAGGAAGCTTGTTCCTTAACAGAACCTGATGATGAATCATTCAGTAAACGCATAATTAAAACTTGCATTAAAAGTCACCTCACTGCCTTTTCTCAAACATAGCCAATCTATAATTTATATATTAATATTACCATGATCAATCTGAGAGAAAAGCTAGCTTTGTCAGGGTTGTGGAACTTAAACATATTTCTTTGGAGTTTCTGTCCAAGTTTCTAGAATTGTTCACATAAAAGCTCAGAAACTGTTGGCTCATTTTTGTGAAACATTATTTCAACTTATTATTAGTTCACAGGAATGGAGAGGGCATGAAGACAAGAAACTGGCTCAGGAATGTTTTACTTAAGGAACTCGGTTATGATTTATACAATGGATTGAATCTTCCTACTATCCAGTAAAGGAATGCATACATTTAAATATTTCAAAACAAAGGAACCATAAATTTTATGCTAACAAGTCATCACCCCAAACTACTTTTGCCTGTGTAATGAAATGACCAAATACATTCACAATGACAGGTAGCCTTGCTTCAGTTCCTTTTGTGTCTTTACCTCTGTAGCAGTGACAAAAAGGTTTAAAGAGGCAAGATGTCAGAACAGACTGGAGTTGAAGTCAGACTATTTAGGTTGGAATTTTAGCTCCACCACACTTAGCCACTCACCATACCCACTTGATTATCGGTACCATAGGAACAATAACACTATTGTAATCTCCTAGAGTTATTATGAAGATTAAAAGAAATAATCCATATTGCAGCACTGAGATAATGCACGGGCTCAATAGTGATTGTTTAGATTTTATTATTATTGATCATATGGAAGAAATAAAGTAGACTACACTCTATAAATTAATTTGGAAATTCCAAAATAAAAATGTCATTTTTTTTTCAAAAATGAAAATTAATTTTGACTAATTATCTAGATTCTGCAATGTTCTCAATATCAGGAAAAAAAATAAATATAAAAAGCCAGTAGAGGGGCTGGGGATGTGGCTCAAGTGGTAGCGCGCTCACCTAGCATGCATGAGGCACTGGGTTGGAGTCTCAGTACCACATAAAAATAAAATAAAGATATTAAAAAAAAAAGTCAGTAGAACAGAAGTTGATAGATCCCTCTTTTTTATGGTACCAGGATTGAACCCAGGGACATTTAACCAGTGAGTCACATCCCCAGCCCTTTTTATTTTTTATTTTGAGACAGGATCTTGATGAATTGCTTAGGGCCTCACTAAGTTGTTGAGGTGGCTTTGAACTTGTAATCCTCCTGTCTTAGTCTCCTGAGCCTGTGGGATTATAGTTGTGTGCCACCACACTCAGCTAGATCCCTTTTTTAAAAACAGAAATGATAGTGCCTCAAAACAAGTAATTTATTAGGCAGTGGAAACAAATGGCTAAAAGGAAACAATGAATATATCTATGTCAAGTAAAGAAAATGGAGAAATTTTATGGTAGTCTGGAAATATATTTGATATTTTCACTGTATTTATTTTTGAAGTATTAAGTTGTTAAAAATATACCAGTACATAATATTCATCTCAGAAAATTTAAAATTGACATAAAATTTTAGATGAATCAAAACTTTTAAAAAAATAAGAATGGAAATATGTTACCATAGCCAAGAAGAAACTGTGATTAATCATGAGATAGTTAAAACTACATTTTATTCAAACGGAATACCTACATACACATAATTTCCTTCATATTTTCTATCTACTGTTATTAATTAATGAAATTGAAACAGCATAATAAATATTAAGCACTTATTAAGGTCATTATATGGAAGCCCCCAAAATTATTTCTCCAATTTCAAACTTGCTTTCAATTTGCAAAACAATGGTAAAACATTTCTTTCTTTGGTAGATATGATGATTAGTATTGTGTGTCAATTTGGCTAGATTTAAAACCCAGTTATTTAATCAAATTATAATCTAAGCATTGCTGTGAAGGGATTTTGTAGATATCATTAACATCTACAATCAAATGACTTTTAAGTGAAAGAAATTCGTTCAACTAGTTGAAGGCCTTAACTTGTTTTGTCCTATTGTCCCAGATTTGGAACATATATAAACAGTTAGATATAATATGTAATATAATTACATAACATACAATTATAATAATAAACACACAATTATGTTACAATATAATATTAATTAACATGATGATATATTTAAGCTTTAGATTAGCATTTCTAACCTATCTAATGTAGCCATGTAATTTCATTGTAACATTGTTAACATTCCTAGAAAAAGAGAATTCTATTTTAAGAATGCAGTATCAGCTTACCTGAGTTTCCAAACTGTCCACCTCTCCTATAAATATTACACTTTCCAGCACCTACAACTGCTTGAGTCAATTCTTTGAACTACATCTCTACATGTATACCTTTTTCTACATGTCTCTTATTTGTTGCAGAAACCCGATAGGGCCGGTATCAATCACAATCACATTTTCCACAAGTGATTAAGACAGACTAAGCATTTATATTGAATAGTTTCTTTAGTTTTCAATTATAATCTTGCTAATTAAAATACATTCATAATGTATAATATTTAGCTAATTAAACAGGTATGGATTTCTCAGTATATGCAAACTACTGTGTATATACACATAAGTATATAATTTAATCACAATAAACAGTTCCTACCTTCAATGTGGAAAATATCTACTTACATGTGACAATAGAGCAGCATTAAATTAGGTAAGTGTTGTGATAGACACATACATGGAATGATATCACAGAGCAGAAGCAATGATTCACTGTGACTGAACTGTGGTACATTTGGGAAAATGTGAAGTAAAATGGAGTCAGATGGGTGGGAAGTGGCTGGATATTGGAAGTTCTTGAATGCCTAGCTAAGATATCTGCACTTAGATTTATGACAAGGCATTAATAGATATTGAGTAGAACTTTTACATCATTTTAAATATTGTTCCTTGGCCAGCTTTGGGAAAAGATAACTGAAAAAGCCGGAAATCAGAAGCAGAGGGTTGGAAATCCTCAGAAAAGCATATAAAACCTTCGAATATTACAAATTTGATATCTAGAGTCTTCTCTATTTCATGGTCTGTCATCCCATTAATATTGTAAGTCAGCAGTCTTACTACGCAAAGATCAGTTCCCAAAATGGGCATGTGCTTAAAGTCATTCTTAAGAAGAATAAGCATTCTTCAAAAATGCCAATAGAAATGATAAAAAGCCACTAAGCTTTTCCTCATTTAAGAAATATACTTCTGAAGGTTCAAAAAAAATGAAACAAATGGACAAAGTATATACAAATATTTTCTCGACTTAAAACAAGTTTTAATAGCAATAAGTTAGTATATTTAGAATTCTTTTATTAGGTATTTGTTGATTACTTACTGCCTATATGATAGACATGGTGCTAAGTACTATAGAAATGCAGTTACAAGTGATGAATAAGAAATTATATATAAGTAAAGGTCACACTCATTTTAAATATGGTATGGCACTTATTTTGATGTAGAAAAAATAGTACCTTGTTTGTAGTTGATAAAGTTTTTGGATGAGACAAATTGTATGCATGTTTTAATAAAAATTTAAAAACAATTGAAACATAACATTTAAAGATAAGAGAATGAAGAAAGGTATTTCTTTTACAGATCTGTAATAAGAGATAGATACACAGCATTTCCTATTGTGTTGAAAAGAAATGATGATTCATAAAAAGCATCTTTATTGTTTTTTCTCATTTTCTTCCATTTAAAAAAATAACAATAAAGAATTATTAGATTATGTCTTATTTTCAAAGAGTCTAAAAGCTTTAGCTAGCAACTACCTCTATATTTGAGAATTTACAAAATGCTGGGCAAAACATAAAATGGCAATAGAATACTATAAATAGTATATACAAATGTATCAAGAAATCTTGTGTCTGTAATTTTAATTTTTATAATGGAGATATACCAGGACAAGAAAAATTTAAAATTAATTTGTAAGCACTGATGAAGACAATTATAATAACTAGCAGGAATTCACACAAAATAAGTTCTGCCATTCTTGTCTTACCTTTTTTGTAAAAATGTGATCTGTTAGGTCATATGAATCAATTAAAATTTGTCTTGTACTAATATAATATTGATTCTGCTTTTTTAAAAAAATCATCAAAAAAACTAGGAAATTGTAGTATGTATAACATTTCTTATCCAGGCTAATATAATAAGGTATGATATGTCTTTCAAATTACAGGTAATGACCTACTAGTGTATTATGATATGAATTTTGTGGGCCAAAATCTGAATTGGGAACAGAAAAGAATAGCATGCCATAGAAACAGAAAATATGAGATAAGAATAAGTATCATTCTATAACTAAATTTTTTGTGTGTATGTACAAGGTTGAGATGTAAAATTCACATTTTAGCACAGATTAGAGATAAAATGTTAGAAAAATTCAAACTAATGGGTAAAATTCACAGAGTTTTCCTTAATGTATCACTGTCATTCCGAGGTAGAGTTTCCCCTGGGGAGGTCCACTGAGGTCAGCTTTGGGTGCAGGGGTACTTTAGCATCTTGTCCATGTCCCAGATAATGGAAAGTAGAACACATTAAAATTTTTAGTCATGTCCAGCAGGGAAGTGGTAAAGCAACAGAACCTTCAGAGAACTAGAGTTTCATATGACCTTTGTACACTGATAAACTGGTGAGAATGAGATACTTTTTCAAGTTTTGGTTACATATTTGAAAGGACATAGAGATATTCCTTTTTGATTATCTCAAAATAAGACAGAGCTTCATAGGATTTGCAGTTGGCTCAAGTGAAACATTTTAGGGATTTGAAAGGCAGTGTCTAACTCATTTTTTGCATTAATGAACAAAATGGTAAATAAGTATAAATAGATTTTCAGATTTTTAACATTTTCTCTAGAACATGTAATAGATGGAGTCACAAGCAATTATATTCTGATCTCAGTACTATGCACTATATATAGGTAAAGCACTGGGAATTTATAAAATTAACTACTATATTAATTCCAGAAGTTAAAATAATGTGCCCTATATATATCATAAAACTTCAAATTGTTGTCTTAATTGAATTCAGTCTCATTACTTCTATGCTACTATGGAACATGACATTAAGTATGAATGACTAACATAGTTGAGCTCATCATCAATCATGTTATTGCTCTCATGAAAGCTTTTTTTTTTTTAAATAAAATTCCATTTTGTTGAACAAAGACAGGTCCTAACATAACTTAGTGTATGTTTCTTCACTTAACATTCTGATGTAAAGTTCTCAGCGAAGTATCCTGAGAGCTTAATAGGGGCACCACCATTTTAACTTTTTCCTCACTTTATTAGAGGTATATTAAAGAAAGCAACTTTGATGTGTGGAGTCATTCCAAAAAATATCATCATCCATTACACTGGAATAAATACCTTCTCTATTCTATACTTACCTTGCCACATGGTTAATTACAGGAGCAAAGTTGGTTGGCCCATACAGTTGGACAGATTTCAGACTCCTATAATAAGCCTCCATAACCCCTTCAATGCCATCACAGTAGGGATTTTGAGGGTTGCCATTCTGTAGAAAGTTAGAGGGCAAAAAAATTAAAAACTTAATGTCTCAGCCAGGTGTAGTGGTGAATGTCCGTAATCCCAGCAGTTTAAGAGGCTGAGGCAGGAGGATCACAAGTTCAAAGCCAATCTCAGCAACTTAGAAAGTTGCCTCAAGTAACTTAGTAAGATCCTGCCTCAAAATAAAAAGTAAAAATGGAGTGGGGATGTGGCTCAGTGGTTAAGTGCTCCTGGGTTCAATCCCCAGTACCAAAAGAAAAAGTAATGTCTCTGTGAATATCAAATGAAAAAAAGGGAATAATACACACAGACATACATAAAGTTACTTTTAAGAGATATTCTTTTGTAGACTTTATAAAAACAAAAATATAATAAAGTGTTCAATAATATATTAATATATATTACAATGATATAAAATGCATAGACAAGAAAATTCAAATTAATCTTAAGAGAAACAGAATATCACACATTCTAAAATGAATACTGTCTTAATTTCACATATGTTGATAAATAGGTAGAGATGAACATATCAAAATTCTGAAAAGCAGAATATCAAAATAGCGGTTACATCCAGGTGGTTAGATAACTGGTGATTTTCATTTCATTCTTTAGCCTATTCTATATTTTTTTTCAAAAATGCATGCAATGAACATACATTAAAATGAAAAAAAAATTCCAAATGTATAACTTTAATCTATTTTAACTGAAAGAAAGAAAAATGTAAAATATATGCCACATGGACAATTTTCAGATTACAACTGATAACTCCAACTAGAGAAGGGATCAGAGGGATGATAATTTGGAGTGGGAAACATCAAGACAAAGTAAAAGGAAAAATATTTGAAGAAACATATGCACATTGTTCAAGGGAAATGAATATGATACTAATGAGTTCTGATTCTGGGGATGGTACCCAGATGGACAACTTGTAGTGCTTTATCTACCTTCCATGTTCTTGTCATTATTCCATCTGATTCTCCTATTTCCCATTCCACAAATAAAACTAATAATTATTATGAATAACACATGGTGCACAAAGTTGTGCCCTTTTGCATAGTTGCATAAGACAATAAACAATTATTGTCTCACACCTGGGGAGAATCCAGAAACTGCTCAACTGGGTGGCTCTTGAACAGGATCTCTCATGAGGTCAAAATGCTGGCCTGGACTGTAGTTATCTGAATGCCTGACAAGGCTGACGGATCTACTTCCAAGACTCACAAGGCTGTTCATCAGAGGACAGATTGACTCTCCCAGTGCTGCTTCTCATAACATGGCAGCTAACTTCCCCCAGAACTTGTGATCCAAGAGAGATGACAAGGACAAAACACCAAGGGACTTTCATAAGCTATTTTAAGAAGTGGCATACCATTACTTCTACTTAATTTGCTAGAAACCAGTCACTAAGTATAGCCCACACTCAAGGGAAGGGGAATGAGTCTCCACCTGTGAAGGAGGGGCATATGGAAAATTTTGTAGTTATATTTTGAAACACAGGGATAGTTATTACATTTAAGCACAGTTAGCAATCATTTTGGCCTGAGTGTGCTTATCTTTAAAAAAATCACAAGTAACTGGCAATCCACAATTAAAATTTGTTGAATTTTATATGCCAAGTTTTAAAGTATTTACATATATAATTTTTATAATAACCTCTAAAAAGGTAGCTTAAAGTACTGTCATTATCCTTGCTTTATAGATAAAGAACTGAGGCACTGAGATCATCGTATGCCCAAAGTTACACAACACAAATAGGAGATCTAAGATTTGAAATTTAGTTAGTCTAACTCCAAGGCTCCCTCTCTTAATCACCATTACATCACCACATTATGAAACCCTAAACTTTTCGCAAAGTTGGAGAACTTGGAAACTGAGCCAGAAATTACCAACTACTTCAATTTTGTCATTTGTAAGAAAAGGATTTTTAATCATTTTTTTCCTTTTATTATTCTCTCTTCAGTTTTTATTAACTCTCACATAATGTTTTACATAAAAAATTATAAAAGACCTCTGTGAATTATAAAATCGGTTACACAGATTATTTGAAATTAAAGTGTAAGAGTTTAACATTTAGCACAAAACAGTTGATGATTGGTTTTGATGTTAATCTGAGCTGGCCTATTTAACCTTCTTTTAAGTAAGATTTTTATGGTGCTCTTTTCCCTTGATAAGATATGAAACTAATTAAAATTAAAACTCATTACCAATTTTGAACATATAAAAATGTAGTATGTATCTGCCTTAAGGGAACAATTACAAACTAGGATAGTTCTGAGCTACTTTTTGATCAGCATTTTAACATTTTACTGGGGGTTTTTATTTCTTTTTCTTTTCTTTTCTTCTTTTTTTTTGAGAGAGAAGAGAGAGAAAGAAAAAAAGAGAGAATTTTTTAATATTTATTTTTTAGTTTTCGGTGGACACAACATCTTTATTTATTTATTTATTTTTTTTATGTGGTGCTGAGGATCGAACCTAGCGCCCTGCGCATGCCAGGGGAGCCTACTAAGGCTTCAGCCACATCCCTAGCCCCAGGGGTTTATGGCGCTATGAAACTATTTTCTTCTTTTCCTCTAAAACTGAAATTACAACAAGGCTCATGTTTTGTTTTGTTTTTTTCTTTTGGTAGTGGGAAGATAATCATTAGACCCTATTCACCACATGGATTGGTTTAAGCTTTGATTTCTGAATTCTTCCTAAACCATAAGTTGCTCTAAGGTTTCTTCAAATGGCTTAAATGATAATAAGAATGTGTTGTAATATAAAATCATATCTTCTTTTTCACATGTATTCTGTATTATGTCAGGATTATTTTAAATATTTTACGGCTACTCAAAGGAGATTTTTCTCTTTTTAAAAAAATATTTTATAGTTACTGATAGACCTTTATTTTTTACTTATTTATATGCAGGGCTGAGAATCGAACCCAGTTCTACACACATGCCAGGCAAGTGCACTACTGTTGAGCCACAGCCTCAGGCCCAAGGAGATTTTCTTTTTAATGGTAAAGTTGTAATGAGTTACAAAGGATTTTTAGTCTGCTTAAAAACTAATTTCTTTAAACAATTATACATGGAATCAATTTTTGCTTGTTAAAAGATATTGAAATGAATATATACGTGGCTCTTGCATAAAAGAGCTAGATAAAAACTAGATGTTTTTAAAATTAAATTCACTTAATTCTGTTGTTTATTAATGAAGGAGGCAAAGGATGCCCTACTTCATAACTTATTTTTAATTAATAAATTTTTATATTATAAAATTATGAATATTTAGTCGTAAATATGTAGAAAAGAATAAAGAACTGAAGTCAAATGAGCAATAATTCCACCACAGAAACCTACCTGGCTGGAAGTGTCTAAGCTCTCATGCCTTTCCCTCCCCATGGCTGCCTCAGGAATCCTACTGAGATTTAGATTCAGTTCCATGCAAGAAACCCATAGCATCTATTGCTGCCTGTAGCCTATAACAGTTTTCAGCAGGGCTAACAAGCTGATAAGACACTGAAGAGAAGCTGTTAGAGGCTATTTCTGTGCTATAAAATATGTCTGTTGTTGCTTGGAAATTTTCTTTTCTATGGGAAAAATGTGGGAGAATTATTCCTTTTATTCAACCAACAAACATCTTTTGAGCTTTTATTTTATGTATGTATAGTGCAGTGTTAAAAACAGTTGTTTATTAAATTGTTAGTGTTTAGCTGGAAGAAAGATATCTATGTAAAAATTAAAATGTACAGATTTCTATAAATGCCAAAATAAGTGAAAGGTATGCAAGAGATTTAGACATTTAGAAGGAGCTATCACTTGGACAGGAGTAGCATTTCTCTGCTGATCAATGTAGAAGCCTTTCTTTTTAAAGGTCCCTGGCCACATGCCCATTGGAAATATTCTTCTAGAACTCCACATGATTGCATTTTAGAATAGCCCTACAAGGAGTCATCAAAAGTTATAAAGAGAGGGGAGAGATGACTCATTCTTTTTACAACTTGAAGTGTTAAAACTGTAGGAAATTCTTTCTTTCCTTTCCCATTCCCTTTTCTTTCCCCATGGTATCTATTCTTATACATGCTTTACATTAAAGACTCAGTTTATCTGAGACTTTGTTGATAAACAAAAGCTCAATTTCAACATCAGTGCTAGCCAAAATCACTCACTAGGAATTATTTTATTTTCAAATATGCCTCCTTTGCCATCTGAAAAAAAATCGATTTGGTGAAATAGTGACTATATCTCAATCTCACTATATGTCAATATCTCATTACATTGGCAGTTAATGTACATCATATATTTTTACCATGGAGATATGAGGGTTGGTTACTACTATGTGGTCATTTATTGTCAGATTGTTACAGGATTCAAGCTTTTGTATTTGCCATGTTTGGTACCTCTCTCTATATCTATTACAGTGATTTAGGATGAGGTTAATGTAATGTGTTAGCAGACATCATACCAAATATCTCATCCAAGACCTAAACATTAAAGTAATACCATTGTTACGTAATACTAAATGGAAGCATTCAGATCATCACCATCCACATAACCATTATTTTTATCATCAATTTAGGAGACTAGGCTTCATTCATAGATTTCAGAGGGTAGGATACCTATGCTGAAAGATTTGAATTGTGTTAGAAGAAAAGCTTAAGGTGAAAAATAATAATAATAAAAAATCTTTCCTTACAAGTAGATCTCTGTATAAGTTTGCCTACATGGAGTGAATACAGAGGTAGAAAAAAGCAGAGCTGAGGAAAGTAGGAGAGATTATAAAGAAAAAATTATACACAAGGGTGAAAAAAAAAGTGTAGAGGGAAAATTAATAAACCTCATTTAGTTTAACACAATTATTCCTTTTCCTAGGTTTCAAAATAGCTCATGACCTTTTTCCTGAGGCACTTAAGACTTAGGATCACATGAATGATTTTCATGGTTTTATAAATTTCTGGGAGATTTTAATTCTCTAAGACCCAACAAAATCCAAACAGACACTCATTTTTATTTGACACTGAGAGTGTGACATGTGGGCTATTTCATGGAAGAAAGAATTAAACCCTGCAGCAACCTTCCCAGAAAGTGTCTGGGTGACAGAATAGAAAAGCAAGAATAAGTACAGAAATAAAAATACTCTTCTCAAAACATATTTGACCAAGATGAAATGAATCATATCAAAGGATTTGGAAATATCATTGTGTTGATAAAGCATGCATCTGAGTGACAGGATGAGAGTGATTTCATAGGATACAGTTTGGTAGCAGCTAGGAGCCCAGATCCTGAAAAAAGACTGAATGAAGTTCAAGTCCTATCCTTTGGAACTCTGGTTAATTTCTAAGCCTCTGAATTTGACATATACAACTCTTGGGGGTACTCTCCTCACTGGGTCAATAGGAGAAGTGCAATGTATCTGCCATGACATTTCTAACTCCCAGGAGTTACAAAGATTACAGAAGATAATAAGTATAAAGTGTATGCCTCAATAGTGATTATGGAGTCCCAAATCACATACCATCTCACTGAATCAAGACCACTTAACCCGCCCTGTTTTACCTACTCAAGAAAAAAAAAAAAGGGTTTTGAAAAAAATAATCATAATGTATAAAGTTGAGACATTATCATCATCATTGACCATAATTATTGTTGCTCTCTTCATCAATTTGGGAGACTATTTTTCATAGGGTTTAAAGAGCTCTGTTTCAGTCCATTGTGAATTACAACAGCAGCATACCTGAAGCTGGTAATTTATAACACAGAATGCTATGTCCTCATATGACAGAGGTAGAAGGGTAAGAGACTGAGTGCTAGCCTAAGTTTCTTTTATTAAGGCTTTAATTCCATTAGACTCTCAAGGTCTAATCAATCCTTACATTCTTAAATTCCCATCTTTTGATGCTATTCCATTGGCAACACCAGAGTTTTGAAGAGGACCCATTTAAACCATAGCAATCTCTGTCCTATACGTGTTATTTTGGGATCAAAGAACAGATAAAAATGCAAATTAAAAAATCCTTCCTTAGCAGTTTATATCTGCATTGGTGTAGTTACATGGAATGAATGAGGAAGTAAAAGCAGAAAACGAAATAATTAGAGGAAAAGAGAAAAAAAAATCACACATAGGATGAGAATTATCATTTGTAAGAAAAATTAATAAGCTTCATTTAGTTTAACATAGTCATTCCTTTCCTCAGGTGTGAAGAAAGGTGGTAATTAAGATAGCCAGGCATTCTCTGATATTCCTCCCACTGAGAGGTGAAAATTAATTTCCCTACCTTAAACTTGGGATGGCCTCAGTAACTTACGTAAAGAATAGAGACTTCTACATCTATGCTATGAATGGCCCTGGAGTTTCTGTCTCAGACTTAAATACTCATTTTGGGCCATGTGACCACGATGAGGCCACCATGTAAGGATGAAGCCCACAACAACCTTGGATAGACCAGATCTAAAAGGGGAAAGATGTCCAGGAAGCCTCAGCCCTTTCAGCCATCTCAGCCCAGGCACTGGACATGAACTCAGATGAAAAAGCTATAGTAGGGAACACATGCACCCCTGGATACTTGACACAGAGAAGACCTGAGGAATTCAACCAACATGAGAACTGAAGTTCAGAAGTATGGCCCTAACCAACAAATGCAGCTCTCTCGCCATTCAAGTCATAGCAGCTGAGGCCCCAGCTATTGAAAAGGAGAAATGTGCTACTCCACATTTCTGACCCACAAATTGTGAGCATAAAGGAATGATGTTGTCTTATGCCTCAAAGTTTTAGGGATGTCTGTTATGCAGCAACAGAAAAAGAAGAGACCTCCAATTTATAAATTAGAAATACTTCAGTTAGATTTACTCATCGTCTAATTTATCTTCGTTTTCCATTAAGATCACATTTCTAAGTCAACTATTTACCAAAACGAAGCTGACTCTATGGTTATGAAAGTTTGTGCACAAATGAGTAAAGAATAAGCAGAAAATCAATGTTAAAATAGCTAACATATGAATTTTTCAAAATACCAAATCCCTTTGGTATATTCTTACCAAAGCAAATTCATGAGATATCCTTCCATCTGGAGGCAGCTTTGCACCAAAACCCAGAGCAGGGAACATCTTATCACTGTCATAGTCTTGGACGATTTCTCCCACTGCTTTCAGCGCCATGCCATAGGCGTTCAGCTGGTAAGGATTCATGTAGTGGAGAGAAGTGGGCTGGGCAGGGTTGCCTGACAACAGAAAATGTATTGCAAGTGTAAGTCATCAGGCTAAGGATATTTTTAAACAACATTGTTCTCTGATGTCCATTTCAGAATAAAATATTCAAAATCATGATTTCCTGCCTATTTCCATAGTGTGTCTAATAGTTTCATTTTTGATGGATATTAAGATACAGGTTGAATTCTTATGCCTACAGTCAGAGGACCAAAATGATTTATGCGTTCAATAATTGTAAGCCCTTCCTAAAATATAACTATAAATATAAGTTGAACTTTGGAGAACTATCCCAACTTGTCATTCAAGAAAAGCAGAGCACAGTGATTTTCAAATTCAAGGTGATTAAATACGTAGATTGGAAACATATTCAGACTTGCTAACTAGACAGTAGGTTAGGAGCCAGTGGCCCAGAGGTAAGTCTCTCCATTTCCAGGAGAACATCTGTAAAATAAATCCTCCCTTAGTGATATCTGGGAGGACAAAATAAGGTTATGTGTTTGAAAGTGATTAAAATTTAAAAAAAAAGTATCACAGAATTGTAGGCTTAACTATTACTGTTATTATTGGTTGGGTTATCCATAAGGTTTTATATTTCTAAAATGCTTGTTCTATATAGGGGATGCATCTGAATGGAGATGACCTTGAGAGCAAATGTAAAACACCACTCAGACACACTGAAGTTCACACTGAGTCACCTTAACTGCCAGCACAAAGGCAGCCTCCAAGTCCATTCAGTATCTTAAGTGAAAATGGAAAGTTTGATTGGACTTGTAATAGCTCATACGACTCTATTCCACATTAAACCAAGGCCCAAAGAAGGAAGGCCTTGAGACATTTTTCCCCCCTAAAGGGGAAAAAATAACAATAAATACTTGCAATTCAGAGAGAAACAAAATAAAAGAGAGATTCCTCTTGGTTTATAATACGTATAACTACACAAATGCATTTGTATTTCCAAAGGGTTACCAGCATTCACATGTTGGTTCTGCATGACGAAATTTCTAAGACAGTCTTCTATAGATGTCTTTAAAGGTTCACCTCAACTTGACTGACTTTTGAATGGTTTCTTCCTGACTCTAGGACCCTGACCTCACTTTTCTTACAGCATTTGCTTTAGAAAACTTGCAACTGTAAATTCTTTCTTTCCCTCTCAAAGAGGAAAAATTCTATAACCATGAAGTATCTTCCTTAAGAAGCTGGGGGGGGGGGGCATTCCTTTGAAATATAATCATTTAAAAATGCAGTACTACTATCTTCCAGTTTCTGCATATTTAAGAGGCTGCTTTCAATAAGAGCCAATCAGCAAACACAGAGGCCTGCTCACATAGACCAATCTCCTAGTTAATGTCCCACTAAATCACCCTAGCATTCAAATCCCTCCAGCCTTTTGCTTCAGAGCCCCAGAGTTCAATTTTTTTCTCTTCTTAACTCTTGATCCCTATTGCTATAATTCTGAATAAAGTCTTCCTTTTCTTTTTAATTCATCCAGTACAATTTTTTTCTGTTATGTCCTTCTAAAGTAGGGACTTTGTCATTTGGTCAAAAGTCTACTGTAGTCAGAAACAGGAATACCATTAAAGGACTAAATGGTTATTTAATGCAACTCTCAAATAATGGTAGCAATATGACAAATACTTCTATTTCTCTAAAAAACAACAACAACAACAAAACAAAAACAAAAACAAAAAACCCCAAACCATTAGAATCCCAGCATGCTTAATATCTGAACCTCTCATGCGTAGCAGGACCCCACCCCTCTCTCTCAGCATCTTCATCTGAACCATCTCCACTGTACACCAATGATACTTCCCTCCCCTCCCATCTCTACAGACTTCTCAAATTGCCACCCTGTCCTGAAAATAAATTTCTTCTCTTCCAGCTTATGTCTTCTGTGTACCAAACAACGTTCTTCTTTAGCTTGGCCCTTGCTATCTTTTCTTTTATATCCTTATGGCTCTGATGTTCTGCATTACAAAATTTGGCAATTAAAAAATTAACTGCCAACTCCAAGAGTCTCTGACCATGTTTGTCTTTCCTCTATATCTGCAATGGTGCTTATAAAGAATGAACTGTAATAGGTCAATATGATATAGTTATAATAACAGGGAATCTAAAATATATTGAACATATTATTTCATATCTCACTTAAGCGTTTCAACAAACCAATTGCATGGGTAATTTTATTATACCTGTCTTTCAGATTAAATAACTTGCTCTAGATCACATAGCGTAAATAATTGGTAAAACTAGAATATGAATTCAGGCAGTCAGATTCCACAGCTCTTGACCTTAGTTATCATTCTTTACTTAAGGTTTTTATAATAGTTTTAAGCCTAGAATAATATCACACTTAAAGCTGATTTTATTTTAGAGATAACACCAGGCGTTTGTAAGAACATTAGACTTAAATAGATTTTTAGCTGCTTACTGAGACATAATTCACATCATTTGTAAATTACAATTCTATCATTTTTTACTACAATATACTCACAGATATGCACAACCCTCATTACAATCAATTTTAGGACATTTTCATTGCTTCAAAAAGAAACCCTGTACTCATTAGCTATTGATCCCTTATCATCTACCCCAGCTCTAAACAGTGAATGTCTCTCCTGATTTTCCTAATCCAAATATGTCATACAATGGCATCCCATAATATGTGGTCTTTGTAACCAGCTTGTGATTTCAACATCCGTCTATGTTGTAGCATGCATCAGTTCTTCACTCCTGCTTATTGTGGATCAATATCCATTGTATGAATACACTGCATTTTGTTTATCAATTTATCAGTTGACAGACATTTGCATTGTTCCCATATTTTGGCTATTTTGCTGCTACAAAAATCCACTGGCAAGTTTTTCTGTCCACGTTTTCACTTCTCTTAAACATATATCTAGACGCAAAACTGCTGGGTCGTATGGTAACTTTTTATTTAACAATTTGACTAACTGTGTTTTCCTAAGTGGCTGCATCATTTTATATACCCATTCATAATATTATAAAATATCTGGTTTCTTCACATCCTGACCAATACTGATTATGGCCAACTAAATAGTTGTGAAATCTTACACTTTGATGTCTATTTCTTGAAGTCTATGCATGCTAAGAATCTATTCATGTGTTTACTGGTCATTTGTATACCTCACTTGTAACAATATCTACTCAGATTCTTTGCCTATTTTAAAAAATTTGGTTATTTTTCTTATTCAGTTAGAAGAGCTCTTCATAGTCTACGGCCATACCACCCTGAACACATCCGATCTCATCTGATCTCAGAAGCTAAGCTGGGTCGGGCCTGGTTAGTACTTGGATGGGAGAAGAGTTCTTCATATATTCTAGATACAAGACCTTATAGGATGTATGCATTGTAAATATTTCTCCCATTCTGCAGTTTGTCTTTTCACTTTCCTGATAGTCTCTTTTGGAACAAAAGTGTTTTAATTTTGATGAAGTTCAATTCATCTATTTTTTCTTATTGTTCATGGTTTTTGGTGTCACACTTAAGAATCAACTGCCAAATGCAAGATACAACTTGTTTTCTATAAGTTTAGCTCTTACATTTACATCTGTGTTCCTTTTTGAGACTTTTTTTTTAAATCTCATAGAGGTAAGAGTCTAACTTCATTCTTCTGCATGTCTATTCAGTTGTCCAAGCACCACTTTTTAAAAAGATTATTATTCTTTATCCGGACATCTATTGAAGGGCATCTAGGTTGATTCCACAATTTAGCTATCGTGAATTGTGCTGCTATAAACACTGTATGGTTGTATCACTGTAGTGTGCTGTTTTTAAGTTCTTTGGGTATGGATGGAAGAGTGGGATAGCTTGGTCAAATGCTATTTCCATTGCACCTTTTCCAAGGAATATCCATACTGCTTTCCAGATTGGCTGCACCAATTTGCAGTCCCACCAGCAATGTATGAGTGTGCCTTTTCCCCCACATCCTCACCAACACTTATTGTTGTTTTTATTTCTAATAACTGCCATTCTGACTGGAGTGAGTAGTTTTGATTTGCATTTCTCTAATTGCTAGAGATGTTGAACATTTTTTTCATATATTTTTGATTGATTTTATATCATCTTCTGAGAAGTATCTGTTCATTTCTTTGGCCCATTTATTGACTGGGTTATTTGTGGGGTTTTTTTGGTGTTAAGTTTAATATTTCCTAGAGATTAGTGCTTATCTGATGTGCATGTGGTAAAAAATTGCTCCCATCCTGTAGGCTGTCTCTCTTCACCTCACTGATACTTTGTTTTGCAGAGAAGAAGCTTTTCAGTTTGAATCCATCCTACTTATTGATTCTTGATTTCATTTCTTGCACTATGGGAGTCTTGTTAAGAAAGTCAGGTCTAATCTGACATGATGAAACTGTGACACACACACACACACACACACACACAATGGAATATTACTCATCATTAAAAGGGAATAAAATCATGGCATTTGCAGGTAAATGGATGGAGTTGGAGAATACCATGCTAAGTGAAGTAAGCCAATCCCCCCAAAACCAAAGGCTGATATGTGGATGCTGATTTATAATGGGTGTGGGGGGAGCATGGGAGGAATGGAGAAACTTTAGATAGGGCAAAGGGGAGGGAGAGGAAGAGAGAGGGATTGGGGATAGACAGGATGGTGGAATGAGGTGGACATCATTACCCTAAGTACATGTATGAAGACACAAATGGTGTGAATCTACTGTGTGTACAACCAGAGAAATGAAAAATTGTGCTCTATATGTGTACTATGAATTGAAATACATTCTGTCATATATAAAAAATAACAATAAATAAAAAAATTTTAAAAAATTCTTATTCTTTCCCTCACTGAATTGTGTTGGTATCCTTGAAATCAGTTAACTTAAATGAGGTTTTTTTTTCTTTTTAAAAAATTTTTTCATTATAGATATACAGGACAGTAGAGTGTATTTTGACATATTCTACATATATGGAGTATATATTATTCTAATTAGAATCCTATTCTTGTGTTTTAAATTTTATTGATCTTATATCTATTTTTATGCTACCATCAAACTGTCTTGATCACTGTTGTTTTATAGTAAATTTTAGAAGTTGAAAATGTGAATCTACCTAGGTGATCTTTTTTAAGTTTTCTTTACCTTTTCTGGATACCTTGCAATTCCTTTATAATTTTCAATATGAATTTTCCACTCCTCAAAGAAAAAAATGGCCTTTGGAATTTCAATAAATATTGAACTCAATCTGTTGATCATTTTGAAGAATACTTCGATCTTCACAATATCAGGTCTTCTAATTCAGAAACATGGCTATATTTTTATTTATTCAAAATATTTAATTTCTTTTGACAATATTTTCAGAATATAGTTTTCAGAGTATAAATTTGATGCTTATTTTATTCAGTGTATCACTAATCATACCATTTCTTTTGATGCTATTATAAATAAATCTGTCTTCATTTTTTTGGTACCAGGAATTGAAACAAGGTACACTTAAAGACTGAACCATATCCCCAGCTCTTTTTTATTTCTTATGTTGAGACAGGGACTCTCTAAGTTGCTGAAGCTGGCTTTGAACTTGTGATCCTCCTGCCTCAACCTTCTGAGCCACTGGGATTACAGGCATGCACCACTGCACCTGGCTTGGAATTGTCTTCTTAATTTCATTTTAAGATCATTCCTTAGATGGGCATATTAAAAAATTGATATATATATATATCAATTTAGACTTTTCTATATATAAGATCACGTTACCTGCAAATAGAGTTTCAGTTGTTCCTCACCATTCAGGATATTTTAAGTTTCTTTTTCTTGCCTAACTTTCACGGCCACAGCCTCCAGAACACTGTTGAATAGAAGCAGTGAGAGCAGATATCCTTGGGTTGCACTCAGGAGGAAAGCATTTAGCTTTTCACCAGGAAGTATAAGGTTGGTTTTGTGTTTGTCCAAGACTCCCTTCATAAGGTCAGAAAATCCCTCTACAGTTCTAGTTTGTTGATTGTTGTTACCATGAAAATGTGTTGGGCTTTGTCAAATGGTTTTTCTCTATCAGTTGGGAGTTACATGGCTTTTGCATTCTATTTTTTTTAATGGTTGTTCAAAACATTACAAAGCTCATGACATATCATCTTTCATACATTTGATTCCAGTGAGTTATAAGAACTCCCATTTTTATCCCAAATACAAATTGCAGAATCACATCTGTTACACATTCACATTTTTACATAATGCCATATTAGTGACTGTTGTATTCTGCTGCCTTTCCTATCCCCTACTATCCCCCCTCCCCTCCCCTCCCCTCCCATCTTCCCTCTCTACCTCATCTGCTGTTGTTCAGTTCTCTCCCTTGTTTCCCCTCCCTTTCCCCTCACAAACTCTTATATGTGATTTTGTATAACATTGAGGGTTTCCTTCCGTTTCCATGGAATTTCCCTTCTCTCTCCCTTTCCCTCCCACCACTCGTCTCTGTTTAATGTTAATCTTTTCCTCATGCTCTTCCTCCCTGCTCAGTTCTTAGTTGCTCTCCTTAAATCAAGGAATACATTTGGCATTTGTATTCTAGGGATTGGCTAGCTTCACTTAGCATAATCTGCTCTAATGCCATCCATTTCCCTGCAAATTCCATGATTTTGTCATTTTTTAGTGCTGCGTAATACTCCATTGTGTATAAAGGCCACATTTTTTTTTTATCCATTCATCTATTGAAGGGCATCTAGGTTGGTTCCACAGTCTAGCTATTGTGAATTGTGCTGCTATGATCATTGATGTGGCAGTATCCCTATAGTACGCTCTTTTAAGGTCCTCAGGGAATAGTCTGAGAAGGGTGATAGCTGGGTCAAATGGTGGTTCCATTCCCAGCTTTCCAAGAAATCTCCATACTGCTTTCCAAATTGGCTGCACCAATTTGCAGTCCCACCAGCAATGTACAAGTGTACCCTTTTCCCCACATCCTCGCCAGCACTTATTGTTGTTTGACTTCATAATGGCTGCCAATCTTACTGGAGTAAGATGGTATCTTATTAATAGAGTATATTACATTATTTGATTTTTTAATATTAAAGGAATCTTGCAATGCTGGGATAAATATTTTGTCAGAAGATATAATTATCTTTATATGTTGCTGGATTCAGTTTGTTAGTATTTTGTTGAGGATATATACCTCTGTAACTAAAAGAAATACTGATCCTTAATGTCTAGCTTTGGCATTAAAGCAATAATAACTCATAGAATAAACTAGGGAAACTACCATTTTCTTTCTTTTTTATGCAAGAGTTTGTGAAGAATTGGTATTAATTCTTTAAATATTTGATGGAATTTACCAGTGAAGCTGTCTGAGTGTCATGGCAGATACACATTGAGGACAGATTTTTTTTTTTTTTAAATTACTAATTCAATCTCTTGTTACATATCTATTCAGATTGTCTATTTCTTCTTAAATAAGTTTCCGTAGTTTGTGTCTTAATCGACATTTATTTGCTTCTCTTAGTTGTGCTAAAATTTATCAGTTCAAAAAAAAAAGCAAGTTTTTAAACCAATTGCCTTTATTACTTCTGTTTCATATTGTACTGAATGAGTAAAAATCACTAACTTGAAATCATAATACTAGAGAATAAACTCAATATACAGTGACAGGAGAACCGAATTACAGTTTGGTCTTCTCATCTGCAGTTGTACCTCTAGGACTAATCTTTTTATTAGTAAAAAGAGTTTCTGGTTCTCAGTTTCCTCATTTGCATAAGAGAAGGGTGGATTAAGTGACCTCCTATGGTGCAGTTTTCCCTAAAAATTCTGTTATTTTGTGAAATACGAGTAAATTTAAGAGAAATATGAAGTAAAGATCTTACAATGTGAAAGCCATGGGAAAATAAGTAATTTTTTTAAAAAAGAAATAACCCTAAGGATGCTCCTCAATTGATGATTGAATAGTGTTTATGTCGCATGTTTACTGGGATATAAGTTGAAAAATATCATAAATAAAGAATGTATTTAGTACACGGAACCTACTGAATATTATGGACTAGCAACTCAGCACACTCCAGAGAACCAGGCATTCATCCTCATGGTTGTGTGGTGGACTGGGAGTGGAGGTTGCCTAGCACCAGGAGGGGATACTGTTCCACATATCTTCAGCCCAAGAAAAGAACAAAATGCAAAATTGAAAAGTGGTTTCTGCTAAATGTATTATAATATAAATATATAATAAAAATAAAAAATATATAATATAAAGGTATTATAAATGTTCCGTACCTTTTTAGAGTTGAAAAAAAAAATGTAAGTCAAAACCTTGTAAGTTGGAGACCAATGGTAGACAAATAAAACTAGTTGCCACTTCTGGGAAAGGATAATGAATTTCATGATCTTGTGATATCTAACAATGAATTTCAAATGGTTGGTCTACTTGAAACAAAGTTGGTTCCAAATAAGATTAAAAGTATACTAATTTTCTTTCTTAAAATGTTTCATACATGAATTACGAATATTCAGTCATGGAATATCATATGTCAGTCCCAGTTAATTAACTAGATATAAATATGTTAATATGAGTAATTCTTAAAAATAAATGAGTAAAAATTAACCAAGTTGTGCAAGGTACATGTACTGTTAAATTAGATCTATATGGATTAGAACACACAAAATTACTACAAAAATGAGGATTATAATTAGACACACATCAGAATTATACTTATATATGGAAAAGAGTAAAGGGTATATGAATGGGCCAGAGATAGACAATGAGATTAACGATTTCTAAAACTTGAATTCTTCTTAAATACATGTGGAACAAAAAGGACAATATTTCAACATTTAATAAATCTGTTATGCATCTTTGTGACATTTTTTTTTGTAGTCTGTTAAATATCTTAACTTTTTGTAATGCTAACAATATAGGAAAATCTATGTTTTTTTTTTTTGGTACTGAGATTGAACTCGACCACTGAGCCACATCCCCAGTCCTATTTTGTATTTTATTTAGAGACAGGGTCTCACTGAGTTGCTTAGCACCTTGCTTTTGCTGAGGTTGGCTTTGAAATTGCGATCCTCCTGCCTCAGCCTCTTTAGCCACCGGGATTATGTGCCACTACACCTGGCCTATGTGATTTTTTTTTTAATGAAAAACTTCAGAAGTATGTAAAGATAAAAATGAAATACCTAACTCTCATAAAAATAAAAATGTATTTTTCACTTAATTGGTGATAGCTTTTATCAGGGAATAGTCTTAATACTCACCATTTGATGCTGTAAAATCAATAGCCACTGTGAAGTTGATTTGTGTTCTAGAATATAAATAAATGAGAATCATTAATAAGCAAATAAGTGCACAAAAGGAGTTTGTTTTCCATTTGTGTTATATTTTTTAGTGTGACTAAGTTTCTTAAATGTTACTTATATGCAAATATATTAAAATATATATTGGATAACATTAGATAGACAGTTTTACAATATAAAAACTTGATAAAAATACTGTTGATAAAAATATATTCATACTACATACAATAAAAAAATTAAAGTCCTAGGAATAAAAGTAACTTGTATTTTTTACCACAATAACTATGGGAATAGCTCACAGTGAAGAAGTCAAATTGCAAATATTTTCCAGTTTCGAATGCCAGTATTTATTAGTAATTTATATTAAGATCAAAATTATTTTGTAGTCATCATACTACACCTTAAAGTATTGCATTGCTAAAATCATTTCTAAAGATATTGCTTAAACTAATTTTCTTTCAGCAATCCTGAAAGTAGGATTCTCTTCTATTTTCTTTAGAAATCAAGAACTCCAGGTACATATTCATCTCTAATTGCAGTATTCCTCTATGTGTATATATGTATACTCATTCATCATAAATATGGAGATGTTAATGAGATCTGTCATATATTTTAAAAATTATCAGCCCAGGTAATTAACAAAACTATTTTACTGAATTAGTCAGATTTTTGTGTTTTTTACTATGTTAGCTTTTTTTTTTTTTTCTCATTTAGAAACCAAACAGGTGGCATTCACCTAAAAAATTTACTCAGGAATATTTATGGCTCCTTCTGTTAAGTAATTTCATCTCTTTCTTACCAAAGAAGACATCAAACACATAAATAATGATGATGATATGATTATTGTAATAACTATAATCATAGTTATTATAACTATAACTATAATCATTATTTTTATAATCATAAAAATAATTCCTATTAAAAAGGAAATCATTTGAAAAGATGATACTTGGACTATTGTTTAGCCAAAATTACTTTTGACACATTGAACAACCAATGCAAGGCTTCAAAGTTTGGAAATGTTGGATAAATGATGATGATGATGGAATTTAAAAAATAATCTGGCTCAAGGTACCTTGTTCTCTTAGCAAAAAGTATGACAATATTTCCTTCTTTCTCCAAAAATTCAGTGTAAATACTTAAATACTAATCAGGGATTTAATCAAATTCATTCATTCTTTTCCCTAAACAATTGAAAAACCTTTTGTGGTTACACTTAACAAAAACTAATGTAGATTTCCTTTATATTCCCTTATATGATAACTTCTCTTCGAAGTGGAAATCACGTTTGTAGTCTAACAATATAGGCTAACATGGAACAAAACACTAACCAATATGAACCAAAGTGCATACAAACTTTCAAAAAAAGAATACAGTGAGACTTTTGGGAGAACATTTCCAAAATCCTTTGAGGGCTTGAAAAGAACAGTCCTCATCAGTACACACCTTCGCCATGCAACTTCTTATGAACAAGTGACCATAATTCAGGGTAGGATACTGTATCTTAGAAAGGGTATGGTTTTTGAATTGGAAAGGACAGGGATTAAGTCCCAGCAACTCAGTTGGTGACCTCAGCCAACTTTGAGGGCAGGTTCCTGGCACACAGTAACAAAAAGAAAACTGAAAGATAACTACATAAAATATTATATGCAAAATATATTTAAGTGCATAATATATGTAATATATTTTATATGCACAATAATTTGATAAAGAACTATTGTCTTACTTTTACAGAATGAAAGTTTTGCTCATAAAACTTAGTATCTTCCCATGCCAATGGTAAAAACAAAATTATAAAATCCTGTATTATGTTTATTTTATATATACATAAAATATATTTAATTTTCAAGATATACATATATAAAAAATAAACAAATATACATATATATATATATATATATATATATAAAATGAATTTATTTTAAAAAGACAAAAGATAAGAAAAGAAAGGGATAGAAAGAGAAAGGAAGGCAGGCGGGTAGTCAGGCCAGCCTAAAGGGTACCACTAAGACCCAGGATGCTTTAATACTAAATATAAAAGATTGATGCATTTAGCATTAAGGGTAAATAAGACCATTTGGTAATCAGAGAGTAAGAGAGATATTCAAGAATTAAGCATTGTGCTTGATGCATATTTGGTTGCTCAATAATTACAAAGTTTGATTAATTCTTTGTCTCATTATGCATGTCAGAAAGATTTTCTGCCTTTTATTGCTTTGAATCAGCAGCACTATTCAGATCAGAAGGGAAATGTGGCTCACAACAGAAAGCTTCTCCTCATGGTAGTGATGTTCCCTTAGCCTACTATAATACCACTGAATTTTTTTCCTTTAAAAAACTAAAGCTCAGCAATTACTTATTAAGCATCTTCCAATTGGCAAGCACTGTGCTGAGATGAAATGAAATAAAACAAATGAAGCGCCATCTTTGATCTTACAGATTTTACAATTTCAACTTTCTATTCTTAAAAACAATTACAAAAACATCCTGGCATTTTTATCACTAATTGATTATCAAAAGTATAACTAAAACTCAACTGCACATTTACTGTGAGTAACAGATTATTCATTTCCATGATTTCTGAACATTTTCATTTCTACTACAATGTATATTTATCATATCAAATACTATATTCTATATATTTAGAAAATATTAATTAATAAATGTTTTAAAGATGTTAGCAATATGACAACTTTAGGCTATAAGGCAGATTTCTCGAAGATAATGATTAATAATCTGTTATAAAAGCAAGCCCCAAAATACCACCAATAATCTTGTTATCCTTTTCATTCCCTAATATTGCTTGAAGTCTAATGTTAGAGGAAAAAAATCAATCACTTGTCAAAGTAAAAAATCTGAATTCACACAGATGACTCCTGATAGAATATTCATAAAAACAATCACATATAAATCCTTGAAACATTTTGCTTAGGAAGTGTTACTTTAGCTGTCATTTTATGTTTTAGAAACAGAAAAAGAAATGCAAGGTTTCAAGAATCCAAGATAGGAGCACCATATCCTAGAATATAAAAAAAGTTATGCCTGCCAAATAGCACAAGCTAGTACCAACATCTCATGAGACTTCCCAATGCATATGTCCTAGTACTGCAAAAATATATACTTGGAAAGTGTTCCTATTTTACTTTGCCACCTTTCCAAAAACTGTGAATGACAGAAAAATTAAATGTCAAGATGGAAAGAATTTACTAGCACAGCAAGACCCACAGAAAACAAGAATGTATACACACACATGCACACACACACACGTCAAAGAAAATTACACACACATACAGTACTATCATCTCAGAATTTTTTATAGCTATTAATATGAATTAATTATTATGAACTAACAGTTGTGATGGGGGTATATAGAAACGCTGTTTTCATTGATTTTCAATTTCAAATCCTGTTGTACACACTGCACATTATGAATCCTAAAGATGGACTTCCCCCATCCTTATTTAATTCTGACAAACAGATTCAGATTCACCAGCTCGTGGAATCTAGAGCCCCCCAATACTGGGATGCCCACCCAACCCTAACATGCATATCAGGACTTTGCTTCTGCCTTGATTTGCCAACATACAACCTAGTTTATACCTCAGTTCTGGGACCTGCTGTGGACTCCTAGGCCCCTTGCCTCGGGCACTGTCACCCAGCCTGAGTGACCCTATCTCATCATGGGATGAACTTTATACCCTTTTTTGTCCTAACTTTTTCCTCTTTTTTAAAAGTAGTTGAAGTACTTTAATGACAGTACTGAGTTGCTAGATTCCAAACTTTCCTGCCTGTTCAAAATTGCTGCTTCCCTTGCTCATAAACTATTCCCAGGAATACTGTCCTCTGGAGATTTGCCTAAATGAGGGCAGGTTTTAAGATATAAATGTGAATTCCAATATAAACACTTCCAGCTATTGGTAATGTGCCTTTCATAAAGCTAATTAACCTCTTTGCACCTCATTTGTAATAATAATAAAGAAAACTTCCTTGGATTGTTGTAGATGGGACAAGAAAAACACCTGTGCATAGAAGGCATTGAAAAATTAATTAGTTATTATATCTAATATTGATGCAAGTGTGTTAGGACCTGAATTCAGCATACTTCCTTGAATGTAGAATGTACAGTGCTTAACAAATTTCTGGGTCTACCAGAGTTACAGGTTATTGCCTCAAATCTGATCCTTCCATGTCAGATTTTCTTTATTTCACACCGGCTTCTTTATTTCCCAACCTGCCCAACCCAAGACTGCACCATGAATGATCCATCTTTTTAAAAGGTATCATCTGGATACCTCTTCAAACAAAATCCTACTACATGAAGTAATTATGAGCTTGGACCTCCTGCTTATTTCCTTTCTATCCTTCCAAATACTCTGGGTTTCAGAGGGATCATTGAAATATTAAAAGTAAGAACTAAAAAGAAACTAGAGGACAAGTGATGTAATTCCCCAATAGTTTATGCTAGTATTCTTGGTCCTTAGAGAATCTAGTTGTCATAAATTAACAAAATGTTCTTTCTCCAGACTTTGGTGATTGATTTCAGTATGTTCTAAAGTACAACTTCACAAGGAGGCTAGCTCATCTTCAAGAACTCCAAGTCAAAAAGCTATGCAAGACTACTAATCTTTTTTTTTTTTTCTAACGAATACTTAAAAAGGATCTCATAAGTAACATAATCAAAATAAGCAAAAAAAAAAAAAAATTAACATCAAACCACAACATGTAACCACAATTAACATACACTATCCAGAATTCCATTTAAAATGAGCTGGGTGCTAGAGAAGAAATGGTACCTAGAAGAAAGACAGTGAGATGTCAATCATATAGACTACAGCTTGAGCTCTAGGATCACAACTAGCCAGAGAGTTGTGTCTCCTTGAAAAATTAACAACTGTCTGCACCATTGTTTTGAGAAACAGGTAATGGCTTCTTTGAAGAAGTCCACTAAATATTAGAAATAAAACTCTTAAGTACCTGCACACGACAAACACCCCTGCATGCTAGAGAATGAGGTCTTATGACATCTTCTCCTGGTTCATATGAATCACTGTTGGGTCAAAAGGGGCAAGGTCTCTTTACATTGTCATAAATTTATTTTTCATTAATCCTTACTATAATTGTCAGTCAGTGGTTCAAGGTGAAGCAGTAAAACTCCCACCAATGCAGGAGTAAGAAAGGCACTGTCTGCAGAGAAGTTAAAAGCAACCCATAATGCAATCTACTAAGGAGCAGTCTTCATTCAATATTAGCAATTCTAAGCAACGTCAAGTACCCCACTACTACCTGCCTTTGGTAAGCCACTATTGTTTTATTATTTATCCTGTCACCAACCTTTCAATTGCCTACCAAAATGAAACTATTTTAGAGGGCAAAGCCTACTGTCCATAATACAATAATTTAAATAAATAAAATTTTGTTCCTACAGAAGTTCTTATATTTTAAAAAGTTCTATGTTTATAGCAGAAATAATTAGCCCATCATTAGTATGAAAAGATGCAAAGGGTAGCTCTCGTATTAGTAATAGGTCTGCAAAATTCCATTGCTATTACAGCACTCAGCTCCTTTAGACTTGGCTTTGGTTGGCTAAATGTGCAGACTAACCATGCAAAATTAACTATGAAACTGCATGCTACAAAATAAATTGTCAATATTTTGGCTGCATTAGCACTATTTCCCTATGATGAAGCATGCATACAACTTTCTTTGACTTTGAATGGAATTCTCTGAAAGAGTTTTCTGTAAAATGCATCATAAAGCACATAACTGGATACCCAAGCTTTTCTAAGCATGCATTTTAATGTACAAAAATTAGAATACAACATTAACCCAAACAATGTTTATGAGATTCTTCTTAATGTTTATAAGACTTTTTAATATTCATAGAAGTTTCTTTTATAAGTCCTAGTTTAAATGAGTTTAGTTGAGATATGATAATGTTCTCTGTGAATTTTTATAGAAAGCAGAATGGCTTTATTTTTATTAGATTTATCCCCGTTCAGCCCGCAGGATTTAGTTCTCTACTGATTTGATAAATGCAAAGCATTTAGGTGCCACAACAAGAAGCCCTATAAAAACAAAACAAAACAAAAAAATCACCACTAGACATGTATATTTAGTTTCCAAGTAAGAAATTGGATTAGGAAAAAACTTTATAGTGTTGCATGTTCGGGCAAAATGTGCTCCCTGAGGCAAAATATCCAATACAATACCATAAATTTTATTAAACTAAGGCAAACATTTTTATATCATTATTGTATTTGCTTTAAGTATTTTTAAAGAAAAAAAATTCTTGTGGGGCTTGTTGATAAAAGCACTTACTGATATTCAACTTGCCTTTAAAATAAGCAATATCAAGAAACTCATTTCAGCCTTAAAAATGAGCTTATGATATGTAGGTAGCTTTTTTTAATTGCCCCCTAAGATATATTTTCACTTCTTTTAAATGGGATATCCATTTGTCTATAATTGTGGACAAGGTTTAGATTCAGATAAAGACTTGGGGTAGGGTGAACAGGAATGTCTGAAGTGAGTGCCCATGAGTTATATCCTCCAACAATTTACACAAGAAAATTACTGATGTAGTAAATTTGAACACATTTTTTCTCTCAATATCTCTGATAATGAGGGCAATCACCACTAACAATGTGATGATGAACATTGCTGAGATATGGTGAAACTTTAAACACATTGACATTTTTCAAAAGAAATCAGTCGAGTGTTAACCATATAGCATTTAATTCTCAAAACTGTCTATAAGAAAGGCATTATTATTTTTATTTCTATTTGTCACTGACAAAAGGCAGATCTAAGATTTGAACTGTGCAATTTAACTCAAATTCATGGCCATTACATGCACTGCCTCAACTACGAGTAACACCTTTTTTGCGACTGTTTTGATTATTCGCCAAATAGTTACCCCTTATCGAAATTCCTTCCTGGAAATTGCCCACCCAGAATCATCCATTATGTTCGTTCATGCTCCCTTCTGTTAGGATGTGCAGAAAGAAACGTTTCATGATTCTAATCTGATCTTGCCTTTCCTCTAAGGAACTACTAACCAAGATATTAAGTACAGTTGAAATAATTTCTGTGGAGGCAAAAAAAAAGGGGGGCATATTTTTTCTTATCCTGGAAAACCTGGTCCATATGTTTTGTTTGGTAATGATTGTAAGGAGCAGAAACAGAGGAAGGTCACAAGCTGATAAGGTCTGAATCATCACACTCTGTTTAAAGTTCTATTTGTTCATGTTTTAATTACACTGAGAGATTTGGGCAGAAAAAGGTAGAAAATCATGCTTAAAATGATCATCTAATTAATCCATATTTATTCAATGGTTACCTTGAGTTCAGCCTTATAAAAATATTTAAAATTTGTGCCTCTATGAAG
The DNA here is from genome assembly GCF_047511675.1 of Marmota flaviventris. Taxonomy (NCBI): domain Eukaryota; kingdom Metazoa; phylum Chordata; class Mammalia; order Rodentia; family Sciuridae; genus Marmota; species Marmota flaviventris. The sequence continues at coordinate 76,816,266 of NC_092500.1, read as the reverse complement.
AGACAAACATAAGAATGGAGAATTAAAATGACACCAAGGCAGGCTAGCACCCACTGACTATACGTGGGAAGGCCACGTATTACTCACTTGGGGTGGTTGGATGAGTTTGGAAATCTTCCCAATATGATAGCCTGTTGGATGAGTTTGGAAATCTTCCCAATATGATAGCCTGCAGAACTCCAATTTTCTAACACACTCAATATTCTGATAAAAACGCAGACCAGGGTTTCAGGTTGACATGAAATTTCAGTAGCTTCACAGGTTCTCAGTGTGCAACAGCATTTGTGATCTCTTTCCCTGCCTTCATCTGCCAGTCTGAGAGACATGAAAACTTCATGGGTATGTGTTCTTGAGTCATTTTGGTGGAGTGCAGATTCAGAAAGACCTGGGAGGCACAGAGGATTGAAGGGCAAGCAAACAAACTGAAATTTAAGATTTTGCCCTTAGATTCTTAGAGTTAGAGCTGTTGGGAATATGCAGATTTGTATTCTGTGTAGGCAAATAGACCCATTTCACAAATAATAATAAAATAATGATGATGTTACCCAACAAAGTATTTTAGAGCAATATATGATTTGGAATGAATATGACATTGTCCTCACTAATGAAAATTTAAATATTCAATGCCATGAATTAGGTTTTAGTAAATAAATATTTTTAGGAGACAAATACATCAGATATTTAATATCTAAAATCATTTTAAATATATAAAGTGAAAAAACCCTCATGTATCTATGTCTATAATTTAGATAGATATAGATATCTATATATCTTATGTATATATTTATATATGATATAACTCAAAATAATGATTGCAAAGTCGATAATTCAGGGGAAACTAACAGTTTTTGTTATTCTGTATTAGAGCTCCTTTTAAATATTATTCTATTTAGAAAATAAAACTTTTCAAGTCATAGAATGTATCCCACGATCCAGGAAAATCATGATAGTGCTTAACCAAAAAAAAAAAAAAAAGTCTAAAAATTAGATTTTTATTTCAGAGAATATTTGCATAAAAACTGGATCTTGGCTAATTTAGAATGCATCTGTCTCATCTCCTCACCTGAGTCTATCACCCATCTACTGCAGCCAAACACAGTATTTTAAAGGGGTTGAGACAATAAATGAAAAATAACAAGCTACAACCATATTGATTGCACAAACAATCAAGGGTATATTTTCATGTAACTATCTATATCAATTAAGATGACAGCAAGGAAAGACCAGAATGTCTGATACCAAGAATTGGGCCTAAAAGGAAGCTCCTTTGAAAGGGAAAGATACTAAAGGACTATGAAAATAATTTTGTTTCATATTTAAATGTGCTCATTCTTAACTTTGCATAACTTATACCTGAATTCTGAGAAAACAAATAACTTGATGTTTTTATAATTTTCTATTTAATTTTTTGTGAGAACAAAAAAAGAGTTGAATTTTTAAAGTGAAATTGAAATATTTCTATGCATTTAATCTCAGTTATGACTATCAACAACACTGCTACAGTCCACATCATGGTGAATCTTGAGGACAAAGTAAATTCAGGAAAACATCAACTAACTTTATTTTGGTTGGAGCAGAGTTAGCCAGAATAAGTACCAATTTAATTATTATTATTCATATTTTATATGATGATTACCCATCCTTTTGAAGACCTTAAGCTTTCTTCATAAATTAAGATTCAACATAGGCAGAACTCAACATTCTGTCAGATGAGAAAAGTGACCCTAAATGATGAGTGTGACTCTAAATTGATGCTTCCCAGATCTAGAAACAAAACAATCCTTTTACCCAGCTATCCCACTCCTTGGTCTATACCCAAAGGAATTACAATCAGCATACTATAGTTATGCAGCCACATCAATGTTTATAGAAGCTCAATCTACAATAGGGAAACTGTGGAAACAACCTAGATGCCCTTCAATAGATGAATGGATAAAGAAACTAGAGTATAAATACACAAAGGAATATTATTCAGCATTAAAAGAGAATACATTCATGGCATTTGCAGGTAAATGGATGGAGTTGGAGGGTATCATGCTAAGCAAAGTAATCACAAAAAACCAAAGGCTGAATGTTCTCTCTGATCCATAATGGGGGGTGGGGGATGGAGGAACTTTGATGGGGCAAAGAGGAGGGAGAAGCATGGGGGCAGGAAAGATGGTGGAATGAGATGGACATTTTTACCCCAGGTATATGTACGACTGCACATATGGTGTGATGCTACATCATGTACAACCAGAGAAATGTAAAGTTGGGCTGGAATTGTGTACAATGAATCAAATGCATTCTGTTGTCATATATACCTAATTAAAATTAATTAATTAAAAAAATTTAAAAATCCATAAAAATATAGGAAACACTGATTTTAAAAATTCTGATTTATTCTTAAAGCCATGCTGAATTTTGTAATTTCTACTAATTGCTTTTGAAATATCATACCTATTTTGAAATATGATAGGGCACCTCTTCCAAACAATTAATCTTGAGAATCCCACAAATCTTCAAATGTACTAATAAATATGACTCCAATATGCTATTTTGGTTTTTCGGTTGATCACAGCCTGAAACACTTGCTTGTTTCATTGTTCCCCAGGTCCACAGAGGGTAAAAGGCAAGGTCAGATTGTTAGTTTTAGTCCCCAGATGCATGCTGAAGAGAACTGGCATCAAAACCAAGGCATGAACCATAGGGTGGTATTGCTGAAGCCTTGCTCATCTAAGGAAAGCAGCTCCAAGCTGCCCTCCTGTTGATGTCCTCAGTTGAAAATACTGAAGTCCTTTGAAATGGAACTGAGGAAAGAGATAGTGGAGAAAAAGAGGCCTGAAGGCTGTCTGTTCAAAGACACAATGGGTTTAACATGGGACTTGGTAAACAGATCAAATTTATCTATTAAAATCGGCAAAATAAAAAAGGAGAGATGCTATTTAGGAAGGGTAAGGATATGATAAACACTCAAAAACAGATGTTAGGAACATAAATTATTATAGCCTTTTAGCAATACCATTAAAATATGTACAAACTATAAAATACATATACTATTTAGCCTACATAATTTCTAGGCAGTGACTCTAAAGACATGCTTAATGATGCGCACAAAATGCTATGCACCTGGAATTTAAAGTACAGTCTTATTTATAATTTTAAAAATTGGATACAACTAAAATATGTGTCAGTAGGAAACTTTTAAACTAAATTATCTATAGCTATACAATTTGGATCTATTAAAATAAGGTGGATATATAAGCAGTGGCCTGGTAATAAATATGCACAATATACTTAATGAACAAAACATACAATGCAGGAAACTGTGCATATCCCACTGTTTTAAAAATATTGATACGTGTTAGAAAATAAACAGGGAAGAATAAATATCAAGTCTCCAACAGTGATTATTGTTAGGGTGTAATATTATGGGGAATTTTAATGTAACACTAAATGTTTCTCACTTTACCTAACTTTTCTTTTTACCATTTCATCTTTTATCTTTACAGTGTGAAATAAAAAATATAGTATTTTAAAATTTGAAAATCTTGATACTATGTCCTCCAATATCTTAATAAACATTAATAAAATATAATAGAACTAAAGCATTCTGTAGTTTTAGAAAAAAATATTATAAAGCATATTAAATATCACTGAGGTGTTAAAATGTTTCAGACTATTTTTTTTCCATTGCAAGAGTCTGAACTGTCAGTTATATCAGAAGACTTCTGTCAACAATCTTTGATGTCATTCACAAAAGTCAGTAGCCATTATTGATACTTTATTTTGACTGGTAGTAATTAGATGTCATCTATTAATTATACCAATACCAAAACATAAATGCAAGTAAATGATTTATTTATTGTAACTATTTTTGGAAAGAGAATATTATTGCTGGGCATGATGCCACCCAGCAGTAATGCCAGAAACTCAGGAGCCTAAGGTAGGAGGATTATCAATTCAAGGCTGGCCTGAGCAACTCAGCAAGATACTGTCTCAAAATACAAAAGGACTGAGGGTGTTCTTCAGGGGTAAAGTGCCCTTGAGTTTAATCCCCAGTAGCAACAAAAAAGAGAATATTACCAACATTAATATTGTTCATGAAAGAAAGGAAGAATGAGAAAGGGGAGAACAAAAGGTGAGAATCCCATGGAAAATGGGAGAGCTTCCTTCAGGCACTTATCTCAGGGCCTAGCATGTGATAAGTGGTCAACAAATGTGAGCTATCAGATATGCAAATTATACTGTATAGTAAACTGACAGTTTAGATTAAGCCCCTGCAAAAAATATAAAAAATAATTCCAGGGAAGATAGAATAAATAAGAGAATCGTTGGCTAGTTGGAAGATCTAGCTGAATTAATCATTTTGGAACATCGTATTCACGTGAACCCCAGGAAAATGAAGTTTACATATATGAAATCATTTGCCTATTATGTAAAATGGGGAATGTCATAATAGAGTAGATCTCCTCACTACATCTCTAATAAAAATCAGAAGTTCTGTGCCCAGTTACTTATAACAAGGTCTTCAGAACAAACACACATAAGGTCACACAATAAAATAATTATTACTGCTATTGATTTGGATTCCACTGTCAGAGGGATGATATATTCATAGCTATTTGTTTTATTTTGGATACTACAGTGATGAATGATATGTAAATGTATAATTGTAACATCTTTAAAAGACATTATATATATTTATTAAACATACTTCCATAAATAATATTTTCCATGTTATTTTAAGATACTTCTTTAAAAAAGTCAACCAATTCACAGAAATAATTCATAAATTTTAAATACTTTTATTATAGTATTTAATGTTTGTTTCATTATTATTGTTGTTAATTTCTTCCTTTGTCTAATTTATACTTTTAAATTTGTAATAAATACGTGTATCTATAAGAAAAGCACAGTATCTATAGGGTTCAGTGCATCCCTGGACATCTTGGAACATGTCTTGTAGATTCTACATGAACTAATATAGGTCCAGTTGGATTAATTATCTAGTGAAATTCAAGCTCTGTTTCCCCCATGTCCATTTATAAATCAAAAATGGGTTCTTAGGGAGGATTCAGGGAGTCAGGATTGTTGCCTAGCGTAGTAGAGTGGGTGGACCTATTAAGATGGGGCTCCACAAGTATACTGCCTCCTGGAACATCCTCCAGCACAGGCAGTGCTGGAAGTAGGAAGTATGGAAACACAATGAATTGTGGAGGACAGAAGCCACAGAACACAGAACACTGTGAGTCTGTCAAGACCATCATTGTTGTATGTAGTGTGGAAACCCATTTGCTCTGATTAGCTATGAGGATTTTCAAAAGGAGAATATGAACAACCAATAAAAGTGATCTATTGGAAATAATTTAGGAAATATTTTTATTGATAGACTCACACCAAAATATCTCTAGATGTGTGCACTGCTGACAAAACACACTAGCATTTTTTTATACATACACACATACACACACACACACATTTCAAAGATTCACGAAGGAAAACAAGAAATAAATACCAAAAGGAATATAACATTTCAAAACTTAAAGTCATTATTTCAATATGCAAAATATAACCAGATATATGAAGCACTTTGTTTATAAATAGCATGGTAAAGTATATCTGTTGTCTTACTTTTTCTTCTCTACCATCTATTATCTATAGCTACTAATGAATTTATCTATAGAGGAATAAAATCTATAGTAACAAACTCAGCTTACTATCTTTCCATCCACTAATGATAAAAAATATGCACAGATGTTGGAATACATAGGCAAACTTTTTTTTTTAATTTGGTACTTTAAACTTTATAGAAACTACCATCATAGATTCAGGGGACAGAATGGAAGATACCCACATATAGACCATAATTCCCATTTATGCAGGTACTGGTTTTTGCTTGGTTTCTTTTCTTAACAAAGAGTAAAAAGGAGCCAGCTCTCTGTTTTCTGGGTATTTATCTTTGCTTCTTTGGTTCCTCATTCCCTTATTGTTTTCTTTGGCCCAATGACATTCTATCAATAAATAAATATTGCAAAAAAAAATGGCTGACATAGTTAGGAAAAGGTTTACAGAAGTGATGTCTCTGGCTGTTATTCATCATGACTTTACTAAACAGTCAAATCTACCTTACCAATTTTGTACATTATAAATATAAAATGAAAGCAAGTAAACATGTGAATATTTTGTATTGTGAAAAAGAACGAAAGCCTTTTGAAAAAAAAATCTTTAGGTCCTAAATACTCAGGTAACAAACAAACAACAACAAAAAAAAACCTAGGTTCAAAACGGAAGAAAATTATTTACCAGAAATTATAAGACATTACTAATGTGGGATCTATCTGAACTTAGGAAAATTTAAAAATGGTTACAACAACTGTTTTTTTTTTTTTTAAGGAAATGTATTCTTACCTGGGAGCTAACAGAACAACTAAATGACTTTCATAATTATAATGCATGTCTGCATTATGATTTTATGACAAGGTACATTCCTTTAATATTCTGAAGTTAGCATATGCATTTAAATAAAGCCCTCAAGCTGCTCTGCTATTCTAAAAGCAATAAAAAGTACAACTAAAACGTCCTGTGTTAGGCAAGTAAAAATATTCTATGTTAGTGTACATAATAGTTTTATCTACAACTATTAATGGCATAACAAACTATTTTTCTTGATTAGAGAAAAGTTACATTTTGTACCAGAAGTAATAGTGCTTGGTATGTACATTTTTCTGTGTAGGTTTGAAACAAAAATATAGTAGGTCTGCATCAAAATGTACAAACTTGCCCCCATGCCTGGTGTTGCTACACACTGCTAAAACAATGAAATAATTTGAAAGAATGACTTACCCTCCCTTAATATAGTCAAGGAATGAAACTTCGGTTTCTACCAAGAAAGAAAGTAAAGTTACCTTAAAAAAGAGAGTGAGAGACAGAATTACCTGTTAGTACTAATTATAACCCCAAATGGACTTTTTTTTTCTAACTGTTAAAGAGAAAATAATATTTCCTAGCATTTCAAAAATCACTAGAGACATTATTCTTTATTAAAATCTGCTAGGACTGACTGTTCATACATTTTAAATTATCAGAAGGAAAGGGATAAAAATATTAAATGAACTTCTTTCTATGATCAGTTTACTTTCTTTGAAGAACAGCATGAAACTTATCCACAAGGACACTTTGTTATTTCCATTTTAGATAAAAGGAAAGATGAAAGGGTGTTGGAAAATGGTTAAAACCAAAAAACTGGAATCAGTGAGCTATGCTACACCAGAAGAGATGTGTGTTTTTGTCATAGTTTTATAATAAGTCCACCTAATATTTTAAGTGTCTTGGTTTATAAAAATATTTGAAAGGAAACTTGAAGAAAACAGATTTTGCTTCTTTGAGAGAGAATCAATCTTCGAAAAGAATCTTCAGGACATTTTTTTTCTCAAAATAGGAGGACATTGGATTTTCACAATTTTCAGATACATTCATCTTTGCCCCCTCCTAGGCTGAGTTAGAAGGGCATTCCAAAGAAAATGTACTATATAAATGGACACCTTCATAACCCGTAAAATGAATCCTAATAGTTAAGTGTAGCCTATAAAAAAGACTATTTCTTACAACCAATTAAGATTTTTTCAAGTCTGCCTGATTCTCCAGTCTGATTCCACTGGTCAAAGAGTTCAGAAGAAACTTCAGCTTCCCTCTGGGACCTTACTAACTCCAAGAAAGGGGGCAGGAAACCAAGCCATTAACTTTCATGATGAATTATCCATATAGTCACTCCAACAAGAAAGTAAATTTTTTGCTATAGTCTTTCATATTAAAATCAGAGGTAAAACAAGATTAGTGCTTTAGTTGCTTTTATTCTGATTAAAAACATCATATATAATTCATTAATTTGAATCCTTAATGAATAACATAAAATTTGACTTACAGTTCCAGAATTAATGTATTTTTTCTTTTTTGCTTTCTTTTTGGGATTCACCACCTTAAAAAGCAATTAAACAATTAAAATGTTAGATTTTATACTGAAATTTTTTAAAAAGATGGAGTTGATCATGTTGCTTCACTTCCTGTCCAGGTTTTCATTTGTAAGTACCTTCAGGAGGATTCCTAGACAGTTAATTGGTGAAAACGTCTTGGCAAAAGTTACTAGGATCATCTTTTAAAACACAATCTTTGTTGGTACTATTCTTCTCAATCATTTTATGTATCGATTACCTATAACTATCTGAATCTTCCACATTTGAGAGAGACTTTTAATATTTAAGGTCCTAAAAATGTTGATTGCTTTGTAGAAAAATCATAGATTGCTAAAAGAAAAGTATATTGGAGAGGCATAACTTTTACATCCCAGATTAAATACACTAACATAGAAATCAGGCAAAGCATGAATATTTAAGGAATCTATCGACCTAACTATTGTTTTATAGCACTAGAAATTTCTACCAGATACCATGATTGGAACATAATAATTGGTAAGGGTCTGGTTTAAGAACATAAGGTTGAATTTTTTTTATTAATAGTTCAATGAGGAAAATATTGCATTCCTGTACCCACAAGACACTAGGGAATATAAAAATGAGGAGGACCTGTCAATCAAATAGGGGAAATTAAATACATAAGTGCCCTAAAAGAGGATCCTCCAGTTTTTCTCAGTCCAAAATATGGAGAAAGCCTTTGACGGGGAAAGAAAGGTGAAAGATTTTATGAATAAATATTATTTGAACTAGTATATATTTAAATAGGGCTTTAATATAAAACAAATTGACAAATACAATGTTAAAAAGAGGAAAAAGAGGGTATATACAAAGAGACTAAAAGGTGAGCAGAAGCCACATTAAAATCCTCCGTACAAAACTAGAGAGTTTGAGTATTACTCAATTAATATTTAAATGGGAGAATGATATAACTGATCCTCAGTATAGAGTTCTAAGAACAGAAAGTGGAGGCAACAGTTAGGGCCCTATAAATCATCTACCCAAGAAGTAATGTTGCATTAAATAAGTTAGTACCATTGAGAATAGTTCACAGGAAAAATCTGGGACATAGAATAAGCTGGATTTAGTAGGTATAGGTTGAAATCACAAAATACAAATTGACTCATCCATTCATTCAATGTGTTATTTTCAATATTTGCAGAACCCTCACCAAGCATATTTTACATGCAAAAAAAAAAAAACATACAATGATTAAGATATAGGACACCATCAGCAAAATGACACATTTTTCAGATTAAGTAAATGTCTTGAGAGTAAGAGCATTAACTATGTAGAAGGTTGTTTCAGTGGTAGAAGGGTCAGGTTTGACCTTGAAGTTTGAGGAATTTCTCAAAATTGTTTGAGGAGAATAGTACTAAAAAATACGGGAGAAACCATGGAATAACATGAGATCAATCAAAAGATAAGAAATAAATTTGATGATTTAATTTTTTGAAAATTTGTGTGTTGGCATTTTGTGATCTAAAATCAACCATCTAGCATTAGGATTTTTCCTGCATCTTTGGACTGAATTTTCAGTAAAATTTCAAAAGCATTTTTTCAAAAAAAATCATACTAATCTCTTTGGCTTCCAAGATATCATTAACTAGAGTCCAGAGGAATTATCTTAGATTATTCAATTTTGTGATCAATTTACATGAGAATTTGTCATTTAGTCCCATAGGAGAATTTCAACTACCAAAAATAAAGTACCTTCTGTAATAGCGATAACAATGTTAGTTATATAAAATGTAAATATAATAGCATTATTATTTTTAACATAAAAAAATGGACTAGGGAAACACTTTTAGAATGGTGAAATAAGAATCTCAGAAAATATCCTCCTCCATAAAGGCAAATGCGAACACTAGGAAAAAAATGTCAAAATCATTTCCGCCCTCCTCAAGAATCTGAAAAACTCAAAAGCATGCACCAATCTTGGGGGTCAATCATTTAAGGAAAAAAAGGCTGAGTCTCACTTTGTGGCATTTTAACTTTTCCTATTCCAATCGCATTTGCCTTAACTCCATGGTGCTGAAAATAAGCCAACCTTGCAACCATAGTAGCTGTGTAAATACAAGTCTAAAAGCCACTGAAGGGGAAAGAATGGGTATGGAGTTCACTAAAAAGTATCATTTTCAGAGAACTGTCATTAACTGACTTAGTCAAAAGCTCCTGGAAAAGACCCAATTAATGGAGGTTGGACTAGTTTTGACCCCCACTTGAAGTTTGACCAATGGGAAAAGCCCTGTCTTCTGAGCACTTACTGGAAATAGTCAGAGGCAACTGTGTAACAGCAGGTCCGCCAGAGGGGATGCAACAAGTTTGGGCAAATAAAAGCCTGATGCAAAAATCAAAAAGAAGATCTGGGAAATGAATGAGATGTTTATAGAGGGTTTTAAAAGCTCTAGTGTAATGCTGGGGGTCGATAAGACCATGTGCTTATGAAGGGGTACGCATATGCCTAGGAAGGATCTCAGGAAGCCCCAGTCCCTAAGCTCTGGCTGACCTTTCAAGTCCTTACCCAAAGAGCATATGAAAGCTAAGGCAGTGTTATACACCACTGGAGCACATAAGGAGCAGCCAATGCACACAAATTCTAGTCTGGGAAATGTGGGTGCTATGATTTGAATATATTCCTTCTAAAATTCAGGTTTTGCCAAAGTGTTAGTATTAATCAGTGAGGTCTTTAAGAGATGATCAGGCCATAAGAGCTAGTCCTTTGTGAATGGAATTAGATGCCCTTATACAAGGATATGACAGAGAGAGCTGTTTGTTTTCTTTCTACTTTCCACCATGCTGAAGATACAAGAGAAAGCTCTCAACAGATGCTGGCACCTGTTTCCCCAACTGTGAAAGTCAAATTTCTGTTCTTTTTTAATTTAATTAAGCTTTTCGGACAGAGACAGTTGTTGAAGCTAACATGTGAAAAAATAATTTTCAGGTGTTCTTTTATAGTAGCATAAAATAGACAGGAACCTGATTTGACCTGTAGTGTTACTACAATGTATTATTTAAGATTTCTGGCATTCAACAACAAATAAGACATACAAAGAAACATGAACTTATATACCACATAGGAAAAAATATGTCAATATAAATTGTCTTGGTACTCTCAAATAAAGCATTTAGTAAATAGTCTTTAAGTCAGCTAATATGCATGTATTTGAAGAACTAAGGAATTGAAGTATGAAACAATGTCTCACCTAAGAAAACAGGTAAACTGAGATTTTAACACAGTACCAAATAGAAATTCTCAACTAAAAAAAAAAATAGCTATAATGACAAATTCACTAGAGGGGTTCAATAGAATATTTGAGATGGAAGAAAAAGTAATCAGTGACCTCAAAAGTTGGTCAATTGAGATTTTTGAATTTGAGAAACAGGGAGAAAAAAAATAAACTGTCTAAGAGACCTATGAGACACCATCAAGAAAACCAACATATATATGCTGAAATACCAAAAAGAGAGCAGAGAAAGAAAAGGGCAGAAAGAATACTAGAAGAAATAATGGCTAAAAATTGTCTTGGTTGCCTCCAAGAAAAGGGGTGCGGAAAGTGAAGTGTCTAATATATTGTTTCAAGGTTGTCCAAAGAAATCCTAAAACTAGTTGTTTGTAATACACATTAGCTCCCCACTTCAAGTTCTTTCAGACTGATGTCTTATACTGATGTTATACAAAGTAAGTCAACATTTGTATTTGAAGTGAAGGCCCCAAGTTCTTACAGGGTATTTAATTAAAAAAAAAAAAAAAAACACTATTAGCCATTTTTGTCATTTCCTCAGATGTGGTACCAGTCTTCTCCTTTAGCAAGTTCTGTTGAACAAGAGAAAGTGGGGCCTGGGGCTGAGGTTGTGGCTCAGTGGTAGAGCACTCGCCTAGCACATGGGAGGCCCTGAGTTCAATCCTAAGCACCACATATAAATAAATAAAATAAAGGTATTGTGTCCAACTACAACTAAAAAAATAAATAAATATTAAAAAGAAAGTGAGGTCTAGCTGCAACCCAAAATGAGAAGTGTATTGATCTCTTCAGGGCTACATGGGGACTAGCAAGAACTAGTATGGGGGTACGTACCTCCTCAGCCCTGAAGCTGGGCAGGGAGAACAGGCACTTGCTTACTCACACACTGTCATATCACTGTCATTGCCAGTTTAGGGTCAATATTCTTTTCTTGTAAGACCCAGGTAGAAAAGATTGATTTATTTCTTCATCTTTGTTTTTTTTACTGAAAAGCTTTTTTGAGCTGAATCTGGCCCTTCTGTAGTAATCATATAAGTTCATTAAGTATACTACTCTTTTGAGCATATATAAAACTATACCAAACATACTTTAATTGTTTGCCTCTCCCATTACACACTGAGATTTTTGTTTACAGAGCAAGGAGTATAGACGCCACTTAATAAAACATCCTTTTATAATTAAATAAACAAATGAATAAATTATGTATGAATGAAATACAACTGTTTTAGCCCAGGAAGAAGGTCTTAATTTTAGGATATTCTGCTACTATAAAAATGGTAAATTTTAGTGTCAACGTAGCAGGGAGGATAACTGTCATTGGTTAAATATTGAGATATTTTCTTTTGCTATCCATATACATTTAAAAAAAACCCCAACTATCCATATACACTAAATTTAAAAATTGAACAACAATAACACAACTAAAAGATGAACAGTACTAAAACTTAATTCCATATGCTCAGTACAAATCTGATGATTAACTGGCAAGGAACTTTATAACAGAAATAACTATAGTGTGTTTACTTTAATAACTTGGATTTTTGGAATGACTACATATTCCCTATCATTCTTTCAGTCTCCACCTAAACAATAGGGAAGGTGCTCAGACCACAGTTTTTCTTATAATACCATGCTGACCCTAGTAAAATGCATTTTTTTTTATTAGGATACAAGTGAAGACATCAATAGTAAAACAAAATGCAGAGGCTTAAGCTTAAGAAAAAATGAACTTATATCCATATTGATTTTTCTTAGGTAAGAAAGAGATTTATAAACAAGAGTTAAAAATCTCTCAAAACAGACTTAAAAGATCACATGGCTTGAAGAGAAGTAATATCATTTGATCTGAGAAATTAGACAGCTCAATAATTCACATATATACAAATATCATAAAGATATATATATACAAATAAACCTTTAAACTTATATATACATTTACATACATGTATGTGTGTGTAAACTTAGTTAACTCTTGCAATTACCCTTCGCAAATTTGTGCTTTTAAAGCACAAATTTACTTATTGTAGAAGAAACAGTAGTAAAACAAAGTGTCTCTTACCTCATATACGTTGAATTGTGATTGCCCTCTTGAAAGTTCCCTATAGCTCGTTGTAAATTCTCCAATGAAATCATGACTAAAATTAAGAGGAAAAAATATATAGCATTAACTTCATACATTTGTCAATTATATTGTAAAGTCTTTTAGAAAGGTATAATTTAATCAATATGAAAAAAGCTTGTTATTTTTATGAATGTAAAATATTTTAAGAAACTGACAACTTCATTATCCAGCATTCCAAAATTTTATATATTCAACAATTACATTTTATTAATATTCAAATATTTAGTTTATACACAAAATCATCTAAAATAAGTATTTCTGTTTCAATAGCTCATATCTCAAAAACATACCATATCAATGTTATCCAATTAATTATTTTACTAAGTTTGAAACATAGTAGTGAGAAATTAATGTAAATGCTGGTATTCAGTAGAATGGAGAAGCATAACAGGAAAAAGGTGAGATTGTTGGAGCTAAAGTAGTATAATAAACATGATGGACGTCACAGTAGCTATTTGTATCATATAATTTAAGCTTGGCACATTCATTTTCCAAACACAAGCTGTTCATTGACATGTGAAGGGACTGTCCTGCAAAACCTCCTGTGTTAATGTTTCACCGTGATCACTTAGAAGCCAAGGACCTTCAGTAGATCTGACAATGACCAGTAACAGCAACTAACATGTTGTGTTTATGTAACCAAAATACAATGTCTAAAGGTTTGGGAAAAAATTAGGTGCTATTAATTTTAGCAGAGTTTTTGCCATAAGAAATTGAGGTATGGCTTATTTTGATACCTAGTCTCCCAGTTCTGCATTATCTGAAAGATTTTAGACATGCATCAAAGTACTTTACAAGGGGCATTCCTCTTTAGCATCACCTTGACTTCTTCTGGATTTAAAATTCAGAAGCAGATTTACACACATGAAAATGTTAGAGGAAGAGAGAGGGAGAGAAAGAAAGGGGTCTGAAGACAAATATTTATATTTATAGTGATAAACCCAAACCACTAGAATTCACTCTTGCAAGTTAGGGATAATTACAGAACAGTATTTTAGTGTTATACACAGTCCGTTAGTGTTAGTAAATTTCCTGTGGAATCTGACAATGTGGATTTAACCAGCATAAATGAAATGATTGTTTTTTGACCTTCATAAGCATAAGCTCACACTCACGGTTTCTTTCACTAAAACCCTAAAACTCTTTGAGTTATGGAGGTTCTATTTAGAACCCATCCTCCCTATTGCTATGCAAGTTTCAGATGTCTTAAGTAACCACTGAGATAAAGGTTCTATTGAAGCACTTCAAACACAACACTTTGATGTTGATAGGTGTGAAAAAGTCTTATATAACCAGAACTCACCACAGCAGTCGTGGGAACCTAATACAGAAACCATAAAAATGTCTGGATCATTTAAGCCCTGAGGGTAGTTTTCTGATTGTACTAATCTATTCTGTGTTTGGTTAACTGTTCCAATGTTCAGCTCTTAATTGTTAACATTAAATTCCTACCACTAGATAATCATCCTAAACTTGTTAGAAGCCATATTTACTGGTCTCACATAAATGCAATTATGCTATCATTTCTATGACATGTAATATGTCCACCTGGGTACAGGCAATCTAACAGTTACAAGTGTGGGAATGCCCAAACTGCCCTTTGATATGCCCATGTTAAAGTCATGGAACTTTCTAAGAAGTAGATCTTCGACATTTGGTTCTGTTTTGTTCCTATTAAATTGGTTACTCTTCATGGAGTTCTGAATAACAGGGTACAATCTATTGGGTCTCAATGCTAGAAAACAGTGCTTCCGTATTGTTGACGTGGGTTTTCTGTTCTGAAAGACCCTTGTTCATGAAATGGAGAGTTTTCTCCTCTGAGTTACTTGCTAGAGAGCTGAGAGTCAAACTTGTCGTCTATCTCCAACACATTATGTCTTTATAATATGATATCTTCTGCAGACTTTTCAGATTTCTTACCCTTTTACCTCTTTGCTTCAGTATCTTTACATATTTTATCTTATTATATATTTTTATAAGCGGTCATGGATCCTTTTCAGAATTGAATAGGGCATAAATAAATGAAAAAATAAAAAAAATTAGTCCTCCATTCTGAATCTTGTTCAAGATGATTATTTTGAATAAAAACACTGAATTTGCATGTAATACAAATACAATGCTATCCTTGCATTATTGAAGAGAAAGTCTGTTAAGTGACTTCCAAATCCTATTTCAGCCTCTAAGACAGCATTTTTAGGAGACAAAGAAAATACAGCATTAGATCTATTCTGCATTCACAGAAATGAATAAAAAGAGAAGACTTGCAAAAGGTCACAAAAATAAGGCAGTAAATGGAGGTAGCAATACAGCAACCGACCCCAGAAATAAGGGGCTTTGTCTCATGAATAAATCTGAAGAATAAAATCTGGGTAGATAAATGGTAGATTCTCTGGTTAATTTTGTTATAAACCTCTTTGCATACATGGATATTTTTATAATTTCCATCCTTTTTTAACCTGTCCTACTTCAAATATTGTATATTAAATCATAGGCAAGTAGTTTAAAGAGAATATTAAAGGTGGTTTTACTGATTTATTCTCATAGTTATCTTGATCCTTATCAATGATTCCTAGATTCTACTAAGATTAAAAGAAAGAAAATGAATTCACTTGAACACTTTTATCTGTTCATGATGTTCAATACTATATAATATTGAAACATTTCTTATTACACTAAGAAATAGCTTGAGAAGTACTCTGATAATAAATCACAACCAACAATTTCCTTGTGATTCAATAATACTATTTTGCTATTTCCTGTTAATTTAATTGTAACTCAAATAGTTATTTTATGTTATGAATCCCAGGCTCTCTGACGGCATTTACAAAATAAAGTTTGGTCTAGATCCATTTACCTGGTTTGTGTCTGTTTATATGTCTATTTTTTTCATAGTTTTTATATGTGTAAATACTATGTAAGGTCTAAGGGAATACATTAAAGAGATATTTAGAGCAAAGTGATTATGACCATAGCTACTAATTTGGCTCTACAAAGCCTCTAGTAAAGAGATTAAAGTGTTGAATAAAATCTGTATATTACCAATCTTACCTAGTTCTATTAATAGTGGATAAAATCATACATCGTACATTCACATTTATACCTGAACCCTGTAGGACAGTCGCTGCACACAAGCTCTTTCATTCTCTCTGACAGTTAGCACGTTCTTCCTTTGCATCCTTTATCTTTTACTCTACAGTTTAGTTATCTCCTCTGAGAAGCCTTTCCTGCTTCATCTCAGTGTTTTCTATTCTTCAAAATCAATAACAAAAAGCAAGAAACAAAAACAAAACACCCAGCATCTCTCCAACATCACATGTACTATATTGTATTACACTACTGTTTATATATTTCCTCTCTCTGCCTATAACACACTTGAAGGTGAGAAAGGTGAGAAATCCAGCTCAGTTTCCCAGCATCTATTTCAGTGCCTGGCAAACAATGGGCACTGCCAAACGTTGCAGCACTCAGGAAAATTTCAACCATGCTGCGATCTGACCTTGCCAGGAATATTACCCATTTTACTTTACAGCATTCAAATGCAGTCCAAAAGAATGGCACAAGTGCCAATCACATTAATCATTATAATCTTACCTCCTAAAAACAACTCGGAGAGTAATGCAGATGACTACTGTTTCCCCACAGAAACACACCTGCATAATCATGTTAAAGGAAAAGCATAACTGGAGAATATTGCCTTTTATTGTCACTTCTGATGAACTGCATGTTTATTTTCCTGTTGACATTTAATAGTTTTGCACAGAATGGACACATTGCAACTATGTACTAAATCCATCTCATCCTTTTCTCTACCATCATGAAGTTTTGAGTTTGTCAACTTCAGGGATCTACCTTGTATCTTCACCTAAAAATTGGAGGTAATGCCTATTTGCTATTTCAAAACTAAACCCAGAGAATTCATTTGATTCGTTCGGCAATGTTCAATTTTTAAGTGGCACACTAGAATACATCTTAACTATTAAAAATATAGTTCAAGACACATATACTTGTAGTCAATAAAGAAGTTTAATGGAAGTCATTTATGAAGGTGGATTAGGCTTATGAATTGATATTGAACATCATGATATTGTGAACTTTCATACTCATGTGGCTTGTACTGTTCTGATGCAAGAGTCCTTAATTCATGAGGCATTCTCCTTTGGAATATATCACAGTGTGATACGTTTCCGGTATATATTGAAGGATATCTCAAGAAAAGATCTTTAAGCAAATTTTAAATGAAAGACAGTTTATCTAATTTGGATACTGAAAACATCTGGGCAAAAAGATTGGCATGACTGATCTTCCTTATGGGAAAAACAGCCTTAGATTTTGTCTCCTCCATTTGTACTTCAGTGCAGTGATTGCCCATGTTTCCCTGTCTTGCGGATCCTGTTCCCATCAAGACAGGGAGGTATTTGAAAACAGCAGGAGTTTGAAAGCTGAGCAGTTATGGAAATGGCAACTCCTTTAAAATGAAGGATAGTTAGTTCAATGCACAGGCTGCAGATATTCTCACTGGTTAAACCTGTCTTTATAGGAGAGGCGCCAGTCATCTTCTATAGGAAAGGAAGCACCAGTTCCATGATTACAAGTCATCATGTGACAGGAGGTTGCCCATGATCACCAGAAAAAAATTGTTTATAAGTTTAGATAATACAAATTTATCTGTTTCCCCTGAATGTAAAATTTTTCTGCTTTTCTTCTAGTTGTAACTCTTTTACACACTCATCGGTATTTAAGAATGTTTTATAACATTAGCCTTCTCTGATTCCTTTTTTTTTTTAAATACTTTTTTAATTGTAGTTGGTCACAATACCTTTATTTCATTTATTTATTTTTATGTGGTTCTGAGTATTGAACTCAGTGCCTTGCATGTGCTAGATGAGCACTCTACTACTGAGCCACAACCCCAGCCCCTCTGATTTCTTTTAAAAAACAGTTTTATTTAAACATTTCAACAAAAGCAAGTTCTTTTGTGTGTGTGTGAGAGAGAGATAACTACCTGAAATTCTGATGGAGAATTTAGTTTACTAAAAAAGTCTAGATATTTGACCTTTAAGTATTCCTAGATTATGAGCTGGTCTGTGTCTAAATTTGTAGAATTAGCATGATTCCTAATTAACTGCCCCAAAAAACACAGATTATAAACATACCCTGACAAAAGTAAATTTCTCTTCATAACTTGTGTTCTTATTAGTAGGAATTACTTTGTATAAAATACAGATGAACGAATTGAATGTAGAAGTCATTGTTTAACTTCAGATTTATGGAAAATTTAAGTGATTTCAGGAGGCATGCATCTTCTCTGAGCTTCCTGTAGATTACAAGAGTACGTCAGGGACTGTAGAGGGAAATGGATAATCACTCCTTTATGTTAGGAGTTCAGCAGGAGAACTAGACTAATTTTATCAGTCTTATCCACACCTGCTTTTTTAATCCAATTCTAATAGATGGAATGTTTTTAAAGCTATTTATTACATATATAATATATATAAAATAATATGTATAAAATATATGTAATATATATTTGTCCTTTGGGGTTCATATATACAATTATATATAATACCTACACAATCATAAGTTTTAATGTTTATATTTTATCTATTATGATTATTGCATATTTTATTTATAAATTTGATTTTCATTTATTTATTGTGTCCACACAAACACTTGGACAGAGCACGTTTTCTAAGATGAATATTTTTGACATGGTTCCCACTGATATAGCAAATAATACATTCCATAATTAAAGAAATGTTCTATGTGATGAGTTATCACATTTGAGTCATTATTATATGTCTGGATAGTTCTTCCTATTTTCTAAAAACAGTAGCATATAGAAATAATTAAAGTCTGCTTATAATGTTAGACTATTGAAATTGTACGCAAATCTATTAGACATAACTTAAACTTTTGCACATAAAATAGAACAATATATACAATTATATTAAGTTATTTTTCTATTATATTAAGTTCTAATAAGCTTATTACACTAAACCACTGTTTAGTTTTAGTACACGAAAACACTGCTTCCTACTCAAATTAAAATTTGCCTGGCCAAATAAAAAGCATATTATATTTAGGACCAAAACTTCCTGGAATAAAATATTTTTACACCTAGCTGTAACTTCAAAAACACATTTTAGTCCGTTAGAAGTCACAGCAGAGAAAAAGCTGCCTAAAACAATGTTGAAATTTATTTTAAAGATTAAATTATAAATTTATAATATATGTGTTCTAATGGATTGATTTATTAGAACTATATTCTAATATATTCTGAATTAAAATATCACCTAAACTTTATATAGTAGATATGGTAGATTCTTCCTACATATTAAATATTTTATTCTAATATCTTTAGGAAATAAAGCATTATGGAACTATTAAGATAGTGATGTTTTCAGGAGATATCATGAATGTGAAGACTCCAATATAAATAGATTTTTCTGTGGCTGAATAAAATTTCAGTTTTGAATTCACTTTAAAGACATAGCCATAGAAAAAGAGCACATCAGAAATTTTTTACTCTTGTTTTGTATGTTAATTTTAGTCCATATACAACAACACAAATACGAGTTCAAACACTATAAGTTAACAAGTTTATATCTCTATATTAGAGTTAGACATATAATATTAGGAAGATCAACAACACAAGTCGTACAATTTATAAAAACTCATGCCTTCATGTTTATGTTTTATTTCAAGTGTGAGTCATGATAGAAATTTAGAATATTTGGCTTTTGAAGAAGAAAAGGTCTGGATAATTCTTCAATACTCTTAGCATTGTATATACAATGATAACGATTCTATGTTTATTTAACTAAATATATAATTTACCAGAAAACCTGAGATAATCTTGACATCTTTAAAGAACACTATATCATAAATATAAGTCATAGAAAAAATATGAATAAAACCTCAAGTTCTTTTAAGGTATTATTTATTAGTCAAAAAGCAATTACATAATACTTCTTCAAACTGAACATTAATGCCAAATAATTATATTAAAAAAGTTTAAATATACATACAGGATGGATAAGAAAAATGCAAGAGTATGGCTTCTTCTCTCAGTTGTTCCCTGAGATATCAAATTCAGCAAAACACAAAAAATATTCATCTTACATTTTATTAGCAAAATATTAAAATTTCCAGATTTTTAGTAACATCTATCTTTATGTGGACTATATTACCTGGTTTCAAATAAAATACAGAAATGACCCCAAATATTTTGAAGTATCTTATACACAAAAAACTTTCTTCCATTTATAAGAATGTGGATAACTGAGGCAGTTACTTAGATAATTCAAATATATTATTACTTATATGTTTCAAATAAAATAGTCTAGAGGGCTTTGTTGTCTTCCTTAAAATTACTTGTGTAGATACCATTTAAAATTATGAATATCCAAAATAATGCTCACAAGCAGGCTGGAACTAAGATTATTGTAGTAGAACTCCAGAATTTAAAATTCAAACATTGAGCAGAAGTGTTTGGTGAAGTAATACAGCACAACAGACCTTAAGATATAAAATGGAATTTGAGATGTTTGGCCTTTACCCACACCAGGAAGGCACATGCCAGTCATTCAGACAAAATGTTCTTTAAAATACATAAAACCAGCACTCAAATGTACATCAATATTTACAAAAGCTAAATTTTCAAATTGCCTTGATGTTTTAAAATTACAGAGAAAATAGTAATAGAAAATAATCACTCTACTGTATAAAGAACAAGCATCATTACTATACAAAATCTTCACAATATCCAGAAATTTAACTTGTAAGATCTCTTTGACCTGTTCCATTGATTTTTCTCCTAAAACTCTCATTGAGCAATCACATATGTCTGTTGTTTCAAACAGATCATTTAAGTAGAACATTCCTCAATTTATATCTTCAATTTATATTGCAGTTTCTCCCCTAGTTCCCAAATCTCTAACAGTCTGAATCACAACTCCACATGCTATAAAATTTTAAAAAGAGGAGCTAGGTATGGGAAAGAGTGGAGATACAGTGATATCTTAGAATGAGAAACAAGATGAAACACAGCTAGTACTCACAAATATCTAGATCTTTTAGGAATAGTCTTATGTTTAAAAGCAGAGTAGGATCCAGTTGCTAAGGTCTGACATGTTTCCCTTTTTCCAGCAGGAGGTGAGCATGAGTTCTAGTATCATCTTTGTTGCAAACATGCACCAGATTTATATATTTATTAGTCTCTTTATCAAGACTAAGCAAAGGCTAAACTGGAATTTTAAATCCATCAAATTGAAGGCCAAGTTCATCATATCCACTTCTAAAACTGACAAGTTAGCAACTCGTTATTCCGCTGTTTCTATCAATAAAGCATGTTTTCTTTTACAATCTATATTAGGAATCCAAAAATTTTGTTTTATTTCAGTCTCCAACTGAAACCATTCAGCCATTATAAACTCACAGAATCCAGCCCATTAACACTAGCCCAAGTATCCATTCTCACCTTTGTTAAATGAGAAAGTGTGCGTAAAAGTACATTGGAAAGTGCAAACTCTAAGCATATTCGAAGTGTATAGGCGCTGTACCTGACAGTGAAATTCAATACTGTTTCCATTGTCTTTGCTACCAACCTAAGAGGTTTTTATCACTATCCCAATAATCTCCATAAACCTCCCAAGTAGCTTTTGTACTTCTGTCTCTCTCTGATTGCACAGATATTTTTCTATAGTTTGATCATGTTAAAATGTCCCTGGCTGAGAATCAAAATCTCAACAGCTCCAAAATTCCAATGGAATTCATTATATAACCTCATCTGTCACTAGAGTTCTTTCATTACATACTTTTACCTTACTTTTTATATCTGTATTTGTCATTAGTTTTTTTTTTTTTTAATATATGATAACCTACTTACACAGAACCATAGCCAAAACAAAATCCTCTAATCCTTGGTTTCACAACATCCCTTCTTTTTGTATTTCCTGCTCTCTTTTCAGATAAATCACATATCAACTTACCACAAATTTATCTGGAACATTCCCACCCAGATGTAAATTTTTATTTTTTCTGAAATTCAGCATCCATTTTATGATATAGTCCTATCAGGAAATGTTCATGCTTTGTCTAGTGTTTTGCTGCAGAGGTTGTACTGTATCTTCTATAGGACCACAATCTTTCTCAATATATGGGCTGTATGTATGTTAATCATTTTTAATTCCCATGCAGTAACTAATACAGCAATCTGCTTTGAATAGATGCTCAAAAAACATGTCTTCATTTTAACATATTGACCTTCTGTTCCTAATCTCAGAAAAAAAAAAAGTTGGTCTCATCGACGGCAATCTTTTTATTATTCAATTCCAGAGTAAGTTTCTAAAATAGCTTTCAGTCCAAATATGAATCAGAATGAATCAGAGTTTTTCTAAAAAAAATTAAAAAATCCCTCACACTTAGACTGCATCCTATCCTGAGTCTACTGAAGCAGCATCTGGATGGGCAACAGTTTCAAGCAAGCTCCTCATATGTACCTCCAGCTGAAACCACCACCACTGCCAACAGTCTGCAATATATATCTCTGGCAAGTAGTGAGACGATTTCAATAATTTGCTCTTGATTACATTAAAAGGTCAATGTGTTATATTTCATAGGGTGGAGATGTCATTTAAGGTCATTTTAGAGATATGCAAAATACTGTTCAATGTGAGCCCAGGGGAAAACCTTTGAATATAATTAAAAATCTTTTGGGAAGCAGCTGGTAAGATGAACTGAAGTCAGAAATATGTTAATTAATGAAATATTTCATCCAGTAACCTGGTTGTCAAAAAGATTGCCATTAAACAACAACAAAACAGGTAAGGTTTTGTGCTTTTTCTTTAGAAACTTCAGTATATTTCTCATGTGTGTTATAATTAAACTCTTTTTTCAGATGAATTTCTTATAAACCTTAAGACAGTCCTATGGATGCTAGAAGATAACAAAAATGATGAAAATGAACAACGCGGAGGTACTTCAGACTTGAGCGACTGAATATCTTGTTGACAAAGTGTCAGTCTCTCAGTATGGTATTGAGAACACTGCTGTCCTTCATCAGGAGATTGTTCTTTGGAGAAAGCATCATTACAAGAAATCATTCTCCAATGTTTTGAATATAACAGAGAGATTTTCATTTTAAGGGCAATAACTATGAACCCCTGGAGACACAAGCAGGAACTTGAATCAAAATCATCAGCAGTAAATTTCAGTCATTTTATTAATTTTTATGAAGAATAAAGTGCAATTAAAAGCTTCCTTTCTGTTACCACTCAACCTTAAAGCAGAACCTGGAATCTTACATATTGAAAATATAGAATGAATTTGCATATGACTTAGATGTTTTTGTCTCCTGAATGAAAAAGATGGGAGTGCAAAACATATTAATTAAATAAATGAGAAAAAATAAACTTAAGATGTAGTTTCTGTAAAGAGAAACTGGAAATTAGAGAAATTGGTGCTCTGCTTGCCAGTTTAACATGAGACATCTTTCACCCTTAACTCCTAGCCTCAATCCTTGAAGTATAGGATTCTACTCATCTGATCGTCTCAGGCTTTTTAGAAGCAACCAGATTTTCTGAATTAATTTTTTTTTCAAAATGAAATGCAATGATTGTACATATTTATGGTGTACAGTGAGATAATTTAGTCAATGTATGTAGGCAATGTATAATAATTAAAACAGAATAATTAGCATTTCCCTCTCAAACAGCTATTATTTCTTTGTGTTGGGAAGCTTCAGACTCTATTCTTCTAGTTCTTATAAAATATACTTTGTTGTGAATTGTTACCATCCCATTGTGCTATTATTATTTTTAAGAAAGTAGCAAGCTGTGATTTCTTATGAAGACACTATATGCTTTACTAACAATTAAAATACTATTACCAATATTTGGAGCTATGGCCAGTGTTTCTAGATAGATATCTTCTGACATTTGTTAGTTATCATCCATTATTCTCTCTCCCCAGAGGCAGTCTCTTCTTGCTTACTTAACCATCTCTTAATCCCACAGGTAAAGAGGTATGAAATGCATTAGGAACTCAGCTCTCTAAGCCACATAATGGAACTAGAGAGTTGATATGTCAAGCTGATTTATTTATAATATTGATATTTCTAGACATTTGGTTGACACCTTCTTTTCTTAATATATTTTAAGAAACCATGGAGAAATTTGTTGAGAATAGGGAAAGGTAGATTAAAAAAAAAAGAAGTAAAAAGAGAGAACCTTTCTGATGGTTGATGTATCTTTTCTATTTACATATTCTAAATATTGCAGATACAGCGCTTAAAGCTACACTGTTCAATTTACTAGATATTAGCCAGGCGGAATCACTGAATACCTAAAATATGACCAGTATGGAGCTTTTCATGAAATATGTAAAATATTTTGTATTTCAAAGACAATACACAAATAAAAAGTATCTCATTAACAATCTTGATGTTAATCATGCTGAAAAATAATACTTCATTTACATCCATTTAAGTACAATATATTATTAAAATAATTTCACTAGATTATAATTCTTTTTTATTGTGGCTACCAGAAAAATGTGACCATATGCTACTTCTACTGAATAGTACTCTAAAATTTCAATTTTAAAATTATTAAAAGCATACCCACAAATCATTAAACCTCCCTAGAAAACAATATTATTAATAAATATATAATATTCCTTTTGATGGATGTCTCAGAATTTAACTTGAACACTTAAATTGTTATATATGAGTTGAACATTTTTAGCATAAGCCTTCTTTTCTGTTTTCTGATAATTATCATAGAGTCTTAGAAATGAAAGAAGTAGAGAAAAGTTAAAGAGGTATTTTTAAGGATATTAATAGATGTAAACAAATCAGTTCCCAATATTTTGTTACCATTTATAACCCTATTAAAGTATAAAACTCCTACCTCAATCCCATGATCAATATCAAATAATGTATTTTAAAATATTTTCTAGTTTGGCTTAAAAGTTATTTGGTTTCAATGTAATTTATTATACATATATGTTTGAAATTTTGTTTTTGTTGTTGATTACTAGTGACTTGATTATTTTCTTATGAATTTACTATTTGTGTTTTTCTGATCAATGATAAAGTCTTTGTGTCTTTGTAATTGAGTGTGGGCATTTTCTTATTATACTAGGACTATTTGTGTATTAAAGAAATGATATTTTTATCTATAAAGCTTTATATATTTAAATTTATGGATTTCTTCAAATGGCCAATAACTGTCAAAAGCAGTCAACCTGACTGGTGACTGGTCCCCAGGGACAAACAAAATGAGATATGCACAATGAGACGCCTTCAAAAATGGCTAAAATTTAAAACTGGATCCAAATATTGACATGGATACAGAGCAACTAAAACTCTCACACAATGTTCCTTGTTAAGTAAGCTGGCAAACCACTTTAGAAAAGTGTTGGTGAGAACCTACTAAAGTTAAATACAGGACCCAGACCCAGGTATATACCCATTGTATCAAATTTCACCACGTACTACTAAGAGACATACACAAATATGTTCATGCGGCACTGATCATAACAACCAAAACCATTAAAAAAAAGGTCCACCAAGCATGGACTAATTAGATTTATTGTAGCTTACTGACCAGCAAGATACGCTAAAGACACTGCAATGAACAAAAACAATATGAATCTCATAAACTTTTCTCAATGTCAAGCAAAAACCAGACATAAAAGAGGAGTTACTCTGAGAATACATTATATTAAATTCAAAAATATGCAGCACTAAGCCATGGTAATAGAAGGCAGGAAAGTGGCTGCCTTGAAGAAGGTAAATAGTGACTTAGAAGGGCAGGAGAATGCTTTAAACTGCTGCTGAACCTCTGTGTGTCAATGCGAGTGCTCCTCACAGGGTGTGATCAATCTGTGCAACTTCATTACACTGTGAATTTAGGACTTGCACACTTTGCTGCAGTGAATTGTAATTGAATCACAAAAATCATTCTTAAAATGGACCCATAAGTTCCATCCCTGTTAAGGGAGGTTTAAATTCAGAAATTCATTCCTAGCCTTCTATTTTCTTTTCTTTCTGTTATTCCCATTTAGGTGGAAATTATTTTGTTAATGGTTTGAGTCTTGATTAATTCTTAGGTTGGTTTTAATCTCATATAAAAATCATCTCAAATCATATGAAAGGCTAAATTGGTTATTTTCTAATTTCTCATTCTTCCAAATCTAACTCAAAAGAAGGAATTTGGTTGCCTTCAAATAGCCTGCCTCCCTGGCAGGTTTCAACCTGAGTTGCTGTAGGATTTTAGATTCAGAGAACTACAGACTTTAATACTAAATCTTATCTATAGACCAAACTAAAAGCTAACATTTTCACTCAGTTTAAGTTCCTTTTCTGTGATAGTTAACTTTAATTCAGCAATAGTGGTCCTGAAGACATAAAATGATTTATTTTGGAAAGGTGGACTTAAAATCCAAATCTTTCCAAGAGACATTAATAAGACCTTAGCTTCACCCATTTTCCCTTATTCCAAAGCTTGCTAGAATATTTTTGTCCTATTCTGGACAGTCCTTTCTGCCTACATTCCTTTTCTTCCATTTGTAATATTCAGGCCTTCATTTGTCTTGATTTATTTTCTCTCTCCCTGGGCTGTATTATAAAATTACTTCCTACTGTTATACTGTTCTCTTTATTATTTTTCTCTTTTCAGCATCTGTTTACTTTTTTAAAAAACATTTTTTTAGTTGTCAATGGACATTTATTAATTAATTGATTGATTGATTGATTGATTGATTTATATGTAGTGCAGAGGCTCAAACCCAGTTCCTCACTCACCAGAGGCAAGCGCTCAACCACTGAACTACAACCCCAGGCCAAGTATCTGTTCAGTTTTTAAAAAACCATTTCCAGTGTTTTATTGTATAAATTATGGTATTCTTACAAAGCAAATTCTAGTAACTTTTAATACTCTTTTTATTTACATCTGTATTTACTTCATCTTTTTACCTCATGAAAACTACAGATAATTACAGAACTACTTTAGGAAAATCATTAATTTCTTCTAGTGACAGTGATGCTGTTATTCACTGTTTATTTCTGAGAGATGCAGGCGTTTACAACTTATTGGACACTGTGGATAAGAGAAAGGAAGGGCCAAAAAATGATTATGATCCTTCAGTTCTGCGTATTTGGGATTAGAGGACTTATTTTCAAGAAATATTAATTGGTAGAGCCAAAGTAAATATAAAAATAGAAAGATAACAGACCTGCCCACCTGGTAATAATTAGTCACTGCTCAGTCTCTTATGTGGTTACTTACTGCCCCATATTCCATGGATGCCCCCTAGGCTTTCCAGGTCACCCCATAATCCTAAAAGATTGACCCTGGCAATGTAAAGGGCTTGTAGATCCCTATTCCCATTACATGGCTCTCCTCTATTTTGATGGTGTATGAACATTTGAATATCACCCCTGGAAATCTCACAATAGAATAAACCTGAGAGAAGAAAGGCAGAATTAGTGGTGAAATTGATGACTAGTTTAGGATTGGACAGAATGAAGCAAAATCAATCTCCTCTTTGTAAAATAGAGTTTTAATTTGAATAGTCTTTCCCAGTCCTAAGGATTCTAATATTATCTTGTACTGGAATTAGAAATTAATTTATATTTCACAATTGAATGATAACATTTTAATGGAGACAAAAGAATTTAAATAGTAAGGTGATAAAAAAATAAAATTTAACAATATAATAATAAAGCTATGGAGAAACACACACACACAAAAAATTAACAATATGGGTACACAGGTTGATTTGAATTTGATAATTCTGTGCATCAGGTGAAAATTTATCAGTATTTGGACACAAAATAAAACAAAAAATATCAATTTTCATCATAAGATCATAAATACATGAATGTAAAACCAAGGATAACTGCAAACAGTAAAACAGAGACTCAGGAAATGACAGCTCAAAACTCACTCCCTGAAGTTCCACTGTAGAAATAAAGCACCGATATTATTCAAAATATTTTCATTTAAAGCATGATAATGAAGAGATAAAACAACAAGTATTGACAGAGGATCATTAAACAGATAACAGCTATTTTAAATACTCTCTTCTGTAATATTGAAAAATAACACAGCAAGGAGCTAGTACATAAAAGGCAGTTAATCTACACTGTGAGGAATAAGAAGATAAAATCCAGGTTCTTGACCCTAGGGAATTAATAATTATCACGAATGGCAAAGCAGAAACAAATAATTTTGATACAAGTCAAAATGTATTAAGTCTGCTAATAAACATTCATAGGTGGTAAACACACAGGAGAGGGGGATTAAATGAATTCTGAGACAAAGAAAAGCTTTCCTACAATTGATGGCATTTAAATTTGGCCCAAACAGAAAACCAAGAGGCAAAAAGAACACAGCAGGTTTTTCCAAGGGATGAAGGGATCTCAGTAAATGCACAATGGAAGAGGACAGGCCCAACATGAGACTGCATGGTGGAAATTGGCTAGAGTACCACTTCCCAAAATCTGTCTTGCATTTTTCTGTTAGTAAAGGGCCTGTGTGAATTAGTTACAAAATTTTCTTTAAAAATAATCTAATTGAAGACAAGATATATGCACTTCTTGAAATATATAGCTGAGAGAATCCAAAATCATTAAAGGTAGAAGAATTTTTAAAAACTTAAATGTGATTAATATATTATTGTATAAAGGATTCTGTTTTTTTTTTTTTTTTTTGTTAAATAGCATCACCTGGTTCAACACAATGTGTGCTCAATGACAATTTATTCCAAATTAATTAATAGAATTTCTACTGGATTATAAATCAATGAAGAAGTTCAAGAGTTAAAAGTTGATTACCATACTAAGTACCTAATGATATATAATTAGATCAGCCTTTCTTGAGAGTAAGAATTATAGATTAAAGGGAAATGCAATGAAGAACTCACAAGCTATATCTGAGAAGAATCATTTAGTAGATGGGGGAAATAGATATGTCAGTGAATAATATGCACATTAAGAAATTCCACTTATTAATATTTTAAAAATCTCAAAGAATAGGCAATGGAATAAGGAAAAGATTGAATCTTGTCTACTGAATACACAGGATATTCAGGGTTAATTACAGGTAAATGGTGTGTTATATTTCAGGGAAGATTAGCTAGAGTGAGTGAAGAAACTGAAAACAAATGAAAAACATAAAAGATTTACAAAGATCCTCCTAAAAGGAGGTCTAATGTCTTAAACAACTCACAATTCTCAAGCACTGGGCCGGGAATCACTTGGACATGATGATGCATAATCCCAGAATGAAAACATCAAATACATTTATCAAATATTAGCTTCAAAGGTAACATACTAGAAAAAGACAGTATTTGTATAGCAAAATGAAGTTTGCACTTAGTTATAATAAATGCCCCTATTAAATGACACCATTTGACAAAATGCAGAGTGGTAACAATGAAACTTTTAGTCTCCCTATTCAAGAGACTTTGGCAAGCTGGAATTTCCTGATTGGCAGTTCACTATCTCAGCCTTTTCATCAAATCATCATTTTCTGGTAGACAGCGATCTACTTGGTAGCCCATTTACAATCAGTCCCATATAATAGATACTTGGACTTAATGCAGAGCTACTCCATTAATGCTCACTGAATTTTAAATTAAGCTACAAATTCAGCTAAAGCAACTTCAAGCAATTGAAGCTTTTCAAGGACACCGCCACTGATTGCTCCAGAACTCAGACAAGTCAGTTTTACAGCACTTTAGCTTCCAATTGTTAAAATGAAGTTTAAAATAATCTTCTTTCTCATCCTTTAAAGAAAAAGTGGAATCTATGGGAATGATTTTAGTAAAGTGATTTAACTTTTTGAAAATGAAGTGCATTGAAACCAATTACTCATCCTAAGGTCAAGCAATGCCCCTGGCACTCTCAGATATTGTCAGTATGTTTAAATAAAAGGGACAGATGACTATATTTCTTCTCTTCTAGATTAGCTCAGGGTACCTAAGTTAACATTAAGTGCTAACTTGCTTAACAGCATTACCACATTTGTGTATACTTCATAGATTGATGAGATGTTCCTCACAGAATTAATTTCAAGTTGATGAATTAAGCTAAAAATACTATCAGAATTCTGACAAGACCACACTGCTATCTGAAGTTCCCTGACCATGAATATCATTGTGACCACAATTATCTGAAGTACCCTTTGCTGCAAAAACTAAATGTTCTAAGTAGGTGAAACTAACCAAGCACTTTCCATTTTAATTTTTACCTGAAATACTTTCCCCAGATTGAAAGAGCAGATTACTCTACTGGTTTCCTATGGTCAAATTTATACACAAAATAATATAGACATATGACCAATTTTTCCCACTATGTCAGGGGACAGTTCTAAACTTCGATTAAATGCCAAGAAAACATTCCATCTAATATAAAGTTACTTATGATATTTATCAGATGGGCTTCATTAAATACTAAGGTGGTGCTGTCCAGTGTGGTGGCTGATGGCCATGTGTTGCTAGAGGGCACCCGAAATGTGGCAAGTATGAACTAAAATGTGGTGTAAGCATAAAACACATTGTAAATTTCAGAGACAGTATTAAAATGTAAAACTTCTCCTTATTTTTTTATACTGACTCTACATTGATAACATTTTAAATACACAGAATTAATGAAATATATTATTACATCAATTTCACTGACCTATTTTTAATTCCTAATGTTGCCACTAGAAAATGTAAAATTAGGGACTTGCATTATATTTCCATTGAACAATGATAGTGTATAGTGTAAAAAACAAACCCACTGAGCAAATAATCTATTCTAATAAGAAGCATCAAAAGTTCTGGACGTATATATGGAATATAAAATTATAAGCATACAGGATTTTGAACAAATATTAAAGATAGCAGAAGGACAAACATAGTGAATAAGAAAGTCTCTAAATTGTAACATTGTGTCATAAAATATAATGAGTGTCATATCATAGTCACTCCGATTTAAGGAAAGGACACTTACTCTGGGAAATTATGTCAGAAAAACAAAAATGCATGTAAAAAGCTTAATAAGCATGCTCTTATTCTACATTTATCCACAGCTGGATATCAATTTGTATATCAACCTATATGGTGACTATTACTATAAATATATATGGTAATATAAATTTGAATTTATATTATGAAGTTATCATACAGAATTGTATTATGATACAGAATTATCATACAGAATTGTACATTGAATTTTTTATTAATATATTGAGCTACATTTTCCACTAAAGAAAAAGTATTCTACCTTAACATTAAAAATATATTAAGGCACTTACAAAGTTGCAATCCATTTCCCTAACTATTCATTCTGCTAATCCTATAATTCATTTCAAGGAATGTTTAAATTTCTCCATAATAATGTTTTCTACTTCCAACCTCACCCTCTTTATTTTCAGCCTTTAACAGTTCAGACCTCTTATGAATGTGCTGTTAATGATGGTATATTGAAGCAAAAATTAAAAGATAAATCAACATATCAAAGTTAACAATCCAATGACAAAATGAATTTGTTAATATCAAAATAGTTTCTTTGCTTCTGAAGTTTGATATCTCAAAAGTAATTATTTATTGAAAAATGTTTCCCCAATCTAATGGTCTAAATCCTCCACTTCCATTAATTGTTCATAAATTGTGTCTCTGTGTATGTCTGTTTCTCTCTCTCATCTCTCTCTCTCTTGCTCTTACTCTATCTTTCGTGTATGTGTAACCCAGATTGTGCATATATTTTATTGACCATTTCAATATCTGTTAAGAACCTCTAAGAATATATAATACTCATTTATCTGCACCTAATTTTCGGTTATACAAGACTTGCTACTTAAGAACATTTTCCCCGATAATATAACATTTCAGGTAACGAAATAGTCAAATTATAGTAAATGGTTTCCTAAATAGCCTTTGCACTCTTCACAATTACCACATTATCAATTACTAAAGTATCGTGACCAATGTCCACGATAAAAGCTTTCATATAAGTAGAAGAATTTATAATTTTAGGGTGTATCCTATAGAAACACAGTGCATTAATTATTACTGCACTGTTGGAAGCATACTACCAGGTTTCAAAGTCTGGCTCCACCTTTTATTACTCATATGACCTTAAGCAAGTTACTTCTTTTCCTCAGTTTCTTCATTTCTAAAATGGAATTAATATAATATCTATCATTTATTGTAAAAGTTAAATTAAGAATAACATGAAAAATGCTTAGAAAATACCTGGTACAATAGAAACATTCATCAAGTCATATCTTGGATAGGAATACTCAAAACCCACAAATCAAAAGAAAGAAGAATCACATTCCAAGTTAACTCTGATACTGAAAGCTACTTGAAATGCTTGCAACTTTAGAGAAATATTGAAGGACAGTCATAGAAGCACACCTTTCAGAGATAGATAATACAATATCTACAAATCTGCAAACAGGATTGAATGCTCATGGATATAATGAAATCTGAACTTACACTCCTCATTCCTAAGTGGTCAAATTAAAACCATCTCCCCAACTTGTAAAAATTATTAGGAAAAGGCTACCAGTTTTGTCCAATTCTAAAAATTTAAAATAAATTATATGATAAAGTGCCTAAAGTCCTTCTTTACTTAAAGCAGCATTATTTCTTTTTCTAAATTTCTAGGAAGCAAAATTCATTTTCTCTGTGAATCAAGTTTAATGAAGCAATGGAGCATAAGTTTCCAACAGAAAAACAGAAAGTTTTCTGATAAGATTTTACTCCAGAATGCATGTCAAATTCTTATAAAGGAAAGTCAAAAAATTAATTCAACGAATACCTGGCAGAAATGCAATGATCAGTGGTGTAATACAGGTTATCACCAAGAGTAAATTCCAAACCATGACTTTCGGACTTTAGGACAATCATGTTTGAGATACAGTTTGAAGACTGAAATCCTTAAGTCTTATAGTTATTTGTTGGTAGCTAAAATGTGATATAAAATTTCCACCTCTCTTTCATCTTCCCTTATCACTTCTTTTTTAAAAAAGGAAAAAAATACTACTTTTTTCAAATTTTTGGACATTATTAGACCATATGTGAGAATATGTGGGCAAATGTCACATATATGCATGAAAGTGTCTGTCCAGTTGGACATTTTCCTACCTATGCAGCAAAAGAATGAGAGAGGCTGCCCCTTTGGCATAGGCTGGGCTTCTGAAACTGTTCCTGTACCCACAGGAGTGCTCAGGGAGCTCACTCCCATCTCTGGGTGTGGTTGCTGGTTTCTATGGATTGCAGAGAGAAGGACTTTGCTTGCATGCTTGCATCTTGAGCTTTGACTTCCTGTTTCAGCTTAATTTACCAGTGAGCTGTGGGCTGGGGTTTAGGGCATTAGCCAAGTGGAAAATTAAAAGAGCCCTTTACTACTTTCCCAGTTGTCATTCTCTTTTGTCATGAGTCTATTCAGTCCTTTCTGGAAGTACCTAGAAAGGCAATTATCTGGAATTTTGAGCATTTCTGGGTCCTTGGCTTGAATACTTGAAGACATCTCAATATTAATTCTACTTAAAATGGCAGAAACACTGGAAAAATGCTCAAAGAAGAAAAGGAAGAAGTAGTGTGTTTCCACCCTTTTAGTCTTTAGCATCTACTGTGATATGCAGGGGGAGAGTGTCCCGCAGAGCTCCGAACAACCATTTGCTCTACCAATCCCCAGACACAATTCTAGGGTTTCTTTGTTTCTGCAGGGGGAGTGAAGAGTGTGTGTTCGGTGCTCAGATATATTCCCTTGAATGGTACAGGATATAAAGGTTGTAGGAATCTTCAGAGAGATTTCAGGATGCAGAAATTTGACAAACTCTGATCTACAGCTAATAAACTAGACATCTACCAGTCGGAAGCCATGAGAAAAACATCAGGTCCAAAGTGAAAAATCTTTATTACTGTAAATGATGAAAATCTCTTTTAATCTCCAAGTTGAAAGAAGATACACTCTTTTAAAATCTCATGTAAACATCTCAATGTCATTTGAAAAAAACCAGACAAAATATGTAATCTAAAAATGGAAATTAAAAATGAGGGCCATTTCCATGTACCTGCTTCTTAAAGTATATGTAGTTTGAAAAGCATGAATAAAAGAAAAGAAAATGTCTTACCTCCCATCTCTATCCCAGTCATAAACCTCTACTTTGATTGTTCTGTCCATGGGAAAAACACACATTAACATTAATTAGTATGATCAAAATAATATGATTGAGAATTAAAAACTAATTTGTCAGATATTCTTGACAGATAAAACAGTGCAAGCTTGTAGATATTTACAAAGTAATTTAAAAGTGATTTAGCTAACTTCATTGTTAGAATTCACTTCAGATTTTAAGTCGATTTCTAGAATCTATGCTGATTCTTTAATGGGAGTAGAGAAAGTACATGGGACGCAGCTCCTCAACCAGGAGGCAGGCCCCCACTTCCACACTTTTGAAAACCACTGTCTTGGCACAGTATTTCTCAAAGTCAGAATCATATGGGGACTTATCAAGACACAGGTAACTGGACCTCTTCTGCAGAGTTTCTGGCTTAGTCGGTCTGGAATTGGACCTGAAAATCTGAATTCCTACAAGATTACCAGATGGTACAAATACAACTAATCACATTATAAGAACCACTTTCTCAGAAAAAGAATGAGTCCAGTTAAAAAAAAAAATTGCAGTCTTATTAAATAAATAACATGATAATTAAGTAGCATATCACATTTCAAAGTAAACTTAATGACACATTGGTAATCAAGTATTCCTTGTATAATATTGGTTAATAGAGTCAACTTCCTTTTTCTTTTATGCAAATAAGATAACTATATAATTTACTCTCATTAAAAGAGAAAAAAAATTGATTTTAAGAAATCATCAGGAATGTGGGAATATCTTCAGGACCACCTCATCTGGGTACTCATCAAAACAACATTCTATATCTATAGAATTTCTATGAATCAGCAACCATGACCTCAGTTGTGCCAAGTAACATTTTCAAGACTTTGTGTGACAATAATTTGTCTTGTAACTCCGGTATATGTACTTACTCCACTCGAGAAGGATGTATTATATTAAAGCCTTGAGGCAATGAGAATTCCGAAATGGCTCTCAAATAACAAGTTAAAGCTTAAATTAATGTTCAATGTACCTTGGATATTTTCATGTGTAATATTTTCACTGCACATTTTCATCTTTGGAAAATCAGTTTAACCAAATTTTAATTAGCCAAATTACATCTATTGCCCAAATCATCATCGAATAAGAGTCACTTAAAATTTTTTGAATAAATTAAACAACCATTTATAAATACATATTTACATAAGCAAAAAAGCCACCATTTAAAAAATAATCTTGCTTCAATTATTAGATCTATACTAAACATCTGAAATCCTTAGAGAAGTTGCCATTTATTTTACCTGTCATAATCTCCATTGCATAATGCTCTGACTGAGATCTTGAACGCTTGCCATACTGGATTTAGAGTGTTTTTGACAACTTCAGTTTTATGACAAATTGTAAAACTGTAAAAAAAAAAAAAAGTTTTCAGTTACTTTCATGATTCAGTTATGATATAGTGTTTTAATGACAATCCTCTTTCTTTTTATGCAGAATAAATGTTGTTGATCCCACTCTTGTTGCTACACCATGTAAGAAAAGGAGAATGACTTGAAAACTTTTAAGATTAGCTCACTATAATATAAAACAATGAGATTTCGCTATAAGTTTATCACAACTGTTTTTCCACAGATTCAATAAACCTAAAGCTATTTTATAAGTTATTTTTATAAAAACTCACAGGCCATATATAAAGATGATCTATAACTCTAAAAAAGAATGATTTTGTTGGAGTGTTGGAGAGAAACACCTGGTTGAAGTGGGTTTAATAAGGAAAAGAGAAACTAAGAGTCATGTACATTATTTTTGAAGGGTGCAGCTGTGAAATGAAAAACAGAAATGGAGGGTAGCTCAGTTGAGTTGGGTCTTCAATGAATCCCACAATGTGTTCAAGGTTTGGCCACCATCTGCAGTGCCACTGGGAAATAGTGGAACCTTGAGGAGGTGGGGCCCAGTGGAAAGACATTAGGTCATCAGAGATGTGTCCTTGAAGGAGATATGGGGAGTCTTTTCTCTCTTTCCAGTCACCATGGGGTGAGTACCTTTGCTTTACCATGGGCTCCCCACAGTGATGTTCTGCCTCAAAATGGGTCCAAAAGCAAGGGAGTCAGCTGACCATGGACTGAAACCTCTTTAAATCATGAGCCAATATGAACTTTTCCTCTTTTATGTTGATTTTCTCAGATATTTTTTCCCAGTCACAGAAAGTTGAGTAATACAATAGCTTAAAGTAAAAAAAAAAAAAAAAAAAATAGATAAGGAAAAGGGTTTTTGTTATTTTTATCATTATTATTATTCATGACAGAAGAAAACAAAAGCCAAGATTGTTTGACAAATGAAAAGATCTAGCACAGGGGAAATCATGTGATGTATCAAAGAAAGGAGAGAAAGACTGGAGCAATGTACTTCAGATCAATGACAGTAGACAAGATAAAATAAAAACCAACTGACCATCTTTAAAGCAACATGCTCAACAGTCTACTGATTTTTGGGCTAATTTGCTTATGGTTAAATGAAAATTTCTGGTATATTCCTAGTGTCACCAGTCACAGTGATTAAATAATTTGACACTTGAAATTTTTCCTCATAAGAAAGTGACTCATCTTCTTAGTGAGATATTGATGAGCCAGGTAGTCATTTTTCTCCTGTTAAACATTCTCATTTGTAACACATTAGATGTGATGTGGACAGAAAAATTTCACCAGTAAGAATTCCAGAGCTGATATAGTTGGTGGAAATTCTAACAGGATTCTGATGTAGCTTTTTCTAATATTCAGGAGTATAGATACGAATATAAATGTGTATAGATGTCTATCACAAAAATATTGTAAGAAAAATACTCATTAAATAATCTATATGAAGATACTTCAACCAAATCTATTTACCAAGATTACTTACTACAAAGGTCGAGTTACTAAATAAATGTGAAAGCAAAAAATAATTTGTAACATATATCATTAGAGGTTTTAAATTAACATTTCTAGTAGAAAAGAAGTTACTTCTTTTTAAAATAAAATAAGCCTCACACATTATGAGCGAGAGACAGTTTTTGAAATAGTTCCATGTTCAATTAAATAAAAATAAAGCAAAATCTTTTGAGTAAGAAATTGACATACATGTAAAAAGTGAGGAGTACTTCAGAGCATTTTACTCATTCACCATCAAAACA
This sequence comes from Marmota flaviventris, assembly GCF_047511675.1. Lineage (NCBI taxonomy): Eukaryota > Metazoa > Chordata > Mammalia > Rodentia > Sciuridae > Marmota > Marmota flaviventris. Next base: position 76,778,656 of record NC_092500.1, on the reverse strand, counting down.
GAATGATCTATATTAATTCATTTATTAATTAATGAATATACTTGGCTCTAGCTAGTGAACTAGTTTTCTGTGTCTAAATATATATGGAAAGTTTTCTGAAATGAGATTTATCAAATTTTAGCAATTTCTGCTTTATAATTTTAAATTATATCCTTTCTTAATAATTATTTTTTAATGATTGAGTATCTTTCTTTTTTTTTTTAATTTTTTATTGTTGGCTGTTCAAAACATTACATAGTTCTTGATATATCATATTTCACACTTTGATTCAAGTGGGTTATGAGCTCCCATTTTTACCCCATATACAGATTGCAGAATCACATCAGTTACACATCCATTGATTTACATATTGCCATACTAGTGTCTGTTGTGTTCTGCTGCCTTTCCTATCCTCTACTATCCCCCCTCCCCTCCCCTACCCTCCCCTCTTCTCTCTCTGCCCCCTCTACTGTAATTCATTTGTCCCCCTTGTATTATTTTTCCCTTTCCCCTCACTTCCTCTTATATGTACTTTTGTATAACTCTGAGGGTCTCCTTCCATTTCCATGCAATTTCCCTTCTCTCTCCCTTTCCCTCCCATCTCTCATCCCTGTTTAATGTTAATCTTCTTCTCATGCTCTTCGACCCTACTCTGTTCTTAGTTACTCTCCTTATATCAAAGAAGACATTTGGCATTTGTTTTTTAGGGATTGGCTAGCTTCACTTAGCATAATCTGCTCTAATGCCATCCATTTCCCTGTAAATTCTATGATTTTGTCATTTTTTAATGCAGAGTAATACTCCATTGTGTATAAATGCCACATTTTTTTTATCCATTCATCTATTGAAGGGCATCTAGGTTGGTTCCACAGTCTTGCTATTGTGAATTGTGCTGCTATGAACATCGATGTAGCAGTGTCCCTGTAGCATGCTCTTTTTAGGTCTTTAGGGAATAGACCAAGAAGGGGAATAGCTGGGTCAAATGGTGGCTCCATTCCCAGCTTTCCAAGAAATCTCCATACTGCTTTCCAAATTGGCTGCACCAATTTGCAGTCCCACCAGCAATGTACAAGTGTACCCTTTTCCCCACATCCTCGCCAGCACTTGTTGTTGTTTGACTTCATAATGGCTGCCAATCTAACTGGAGTGAGATGGTATCTTAGGGTGGTTTTGATTTGCATTTCTCTGACTGCTAGAGATGGTGAGCATTTTTTCATGTACTTGTTGATTGATTGTATGTCCTCCTCTGAGAAGTGTCTGTTCAGGTCCTTGGCCCATTTGTTGATTGGGTTGTTTGTTCTCTTATTGTCTAAGTTTTTGAGTTCTTTGTATTTGAGTATCTTTCTTAAAAGCATAATAACATTTTGCAACAAAGGCATAACTTGTAGCTTCCAATGTATGATACCCTGAACACCTATGCTTGTACAACTAATCTTTACAAATAAAGTAGTAAGAAGGAAAATAGGAAATTCAGTAAAGAAATAGTTTGGTCAAGAGAAGACAAGAACTTTGTGACTCCAGAAAGTCTGAATCAGTCCTTTGTTTCTCTCTACATTTGAAATGCCTGGGAAATATGATTACTTTCTTCAATATTTTTCATATGGCTATAATTGATGTACAAATGCAACTGACACTCTTACATTTTTACCACCAAATTCAAATGACATATACAATAATAAGGCACTACAACAAAAATATCCAACAGTTACTTAGTAGGTTCATCAGCAAAAATCTCACAATAAGTAAAGCATCATTCTAAACTGCCCAGTGCATTCACTTTAAATAGCAAACTTTATATTTCTACTTGACATCTTATGAGTTCCACATAACTTTAACATGTTGTGTGATTTTACTTAAAGTGAAGCAGTACTAACAAATAATTATTTTTCATTTTATGCCCTTCACTCTTAATTTACTCTTAATTATTGTTATAAAACAATAATAATTATAGCAATAATAATAAGTATGTTTAAATTCTTCTTACATGCTAGAAAAACTTCTAGACATTTTGTGTAATAAGTCATTTAATTCTTTTAACAATCCTGGAAGGTAACTATGATCATTACCTCAATTTATACATTAGAAAACTGAGTCTTAACATAGTTTAATGCCCACCCACAGGCCTATAGCTGTTAAGTAACATGATTATGATTTAAACCTTGACAACATAACTTTAATAATATATTTAACCACTAAATTTTTTCATGAATACTGACAGTACAACATGAATCACAGAACATGATAATCAAATATACTTAATGGTAATTATTTATGCTAAATTATGCTCTATAAATCATAGACATGTACTCAAAAACACAAAAAACAATCTAATAATAACTAGCAAAACATCAAATTTTATTATACTATACTAAAAAAAATTATTGACTTTGGACTCAGATATTACTGGAAAAAAAACCACTGTAGCATAAAAAGCAATCCATATAAGTTCATATCCTTCTAAAGAAAATGGTTTAAGAGTTCAATAATACAACAAAATATATTTGTTTCAGCATTTTGGGTTTCTACACAATATCATTCTTCCACAATCCTAAGGCAATATCATAATTGCATAAAAAGTAAATAGGAAATGTTTCTGTGAAACTTAAAATCATTCATCTTAAGTATCAAATATAATATACAAAATGATTATGAAGTTATACATTACTACTGAGACACAAAAATCACATCAATTTTTAAAGTACCAAAATATTTTCCTCCATTTATCAACTTAATATGCTCCTCTGACTCAAATGTAATAACTCAAATATCACTCTCACCAAAGAGTTAAAATGAATAAAAGATAAATCTACCTGCCATCTTCATTACTTCGATAAAATACAAGAAAAGGGTCTGATTTTCCAAAGAAATCCTTCTTGTCCAATTTGTTTGCACAAAATTGCATCAAAACAGCATCCTGAAAACAAAATTAATAAAAAAAGACTCAAAAGCTGGGCTATAAATAACTAGAAACTGCAGACCTCAAGCAAGACTTGACAAGAAAACAAATTTGTCATTTTAATGCAAATGGCCAAGTGTGGAAGAGCTCTACACAACATAAAATCTCTTTTTCAAGGATTGTGGAACTTTAAAAATTGCCCTGGAAATTTTCATTCAAGTTACAAAACTTACTTATCAAAAACTGTTAACATTCTTTCCCTAAAAAGTGATATTAAGCTAAATGTCTCTGGGTATTCAAGATTGCCATACAGGAGCTACATTCATGTTTTCAATCACTCAGGTACAGATTTAGAACAAGCCATGCACCTGCCATGTATTAGATGTTGAAATACACTAAATGATTTGAAGGCAACACGATAGACACACTCTGACAACATAGTTCAGGATCTTTTTTGGCAGGGTTGGTGGTGAATTCTTTCTTAAATTATAAACAAATACATCAAAATGTCTGAATAATTATTAAAAATAATTTCTATGATACCGAGTTTCAAGAAAATTAAAAGAGTTTCCTTCCTTTCACTCTTCTAATATTTGCATGTTAATTATTATGCCAAACCAATCATTGCTATCAATTCATGTATTCAGGAACTCATAATCTACATGATTTCAATGTAGGGAAGTTAGACATTGATTATATAAGTTTTTGTTTAAAAGGTAAATAATGTAGAGTTCTTTAAAAATTAAAAGTAATACTTTGGAGATTTTTTTGTTTTAACTGACAGGAGATGGTAAAAGTTTTAGGAAGAGGCAGAGTGGAAAAGCAATTCAGAATAAATGAAGAGGTCACAGTTTTGAGTAGTATATGGTGGAAACATTAATGATGCCTAAAAAAGATCAGACTTATTCACCATTTTATTTGGGGGAGTCCAACAATACTTATAAACAATGAAAAGGATGATGCTCTCTTTATCATCCATCCATTCATTTACTGTGCAAATATTTCTCAAGAAATCCAAGTCAGACTTCTGCATTTAGAAAGTCATAGTTCTAGATTTCCCCACTCCACCCTTCCTCTCCCATCCCTTCTTTAGATACCAAAGATTGAACTCAGGGATGATCTGCCACTGAGATACTTCACTAGCCATTTTTAATTTTTTTTTTTTTTTAAATTTTGAGACAGGGTCTTCCTAAGTTGCCCAGGTTGGCCTTGAACTTTAGATCTTCCTGCCTCAGCTTCCTGAGCAGCTGGGATTACAGGTGTGCGACAGCACACACAACTCTAAATTTCTCACTTTCAGAGATAATGGTATAGTGTTATTTTACTTTATTATTTAGCATATAGCTATGATAACTTCTGTCAGGGGAACTTAGCCAGGCATATTGATAATATACATTTTGAAGAAAATTAAAAGAACAGAAATAAGAACAGTATAGACTTCTGTCACCTCCAGCGAAAAGTAATCAAATATGATCACTTTACTTTCAAATTCGAGGGCCAAAGATTAAAAATTTCTATACTATCCACTAAGGAAGTAATGAGAGAATAATCGCAAGAACAGAATTAAGAAGGAAGGACTGTTTTGTTTTGCTTGTTTTCATATATTTATATATATATACATATATGGAAATGCTCTTGGGAAAGAGTGGTTTTCTAAGAACATGGGACATTACAATGACATTATTCTTGATGCAGAAAAATCACTCCTTCTCAATATTCCCCTGTGAAGTGCCTGGAACAAAACACAAACTTCCAAGGAACATATACTTAGAATGCAAAAAAGATGTAAAAACTGGGTGTAGTGGTACACACCAGTAACTTCAGCTACTGGGGAGGCTGAAGCAGGAGGACTGAAAGTTCAAGGTCAGCCTCAGCAACTTGGTAAGATCCTGTCTCAAAATTAAAAAAAAAAAAAAAATTAAAGCCCTGGGGATGGATCTTAGTGGTAGAGCATGCCTGGATTCAATCTCCAGCATCACTAAAATATAAAAATAATTTTTTTAAAATAAATAAATCATGTGTATTTTAAATTGTGAATAAAACTTCAAAGATATGTTATTTTTAAAGCATGAACTTTACATGATCATTAGTAAGCTCAATATCAATATTTCATATCTCAAATTTTATTCCTTAAGTCTGATAAAAATGAATAACTAATTCAAAATAAAGATTGCTTTCAATGAAACAAATTATATGATGTTGAGGAAAATATTTTTAACACAAATGTATTAAACTCAAAAGAAATCTAATGTAGGGTGAAAAATAAGCATTAAAATACTTTTAGAAATATACCAGCATCATTGCACAGTTTTGAGGTTTTCATTCTCTCTTCACTTTGTGCCACCAAATAGATTTTTAAGATCTCTCCTGATGCTTCACCGCAGTATAAAGATCTTCCTACTAAAGAAATCTGCTTGGATGTTTCACAGGCATGTCTAACAAGTTCAAAATGAAGTATCTACTGTGTATCCATAAACTTACTTCTCCTCCAATTTTACCAGTTCAATTAGTGGCAGAATTGTCCTCCCAAGAGCTCAAGGAAGCCATCCTTAGCTCCTTGCTTTGCACTACTCTTTATCCAGTCCAGCACCAGGTTGTTCCATTCCACCTGGAAAACTTCTCTCAAACCTTTTCTTTGCATTGACTACCATACCTCAGTCCCAGCCAACCTCACCTCTCACCCACACATGTGCTGTAGCACCTACTCCTTTCTCCTTCTTCAACTTTTAGACCTTGTCCAATCCATTCTCTGAACATTCAACAGATAAAATAAGATTTTTCAAATATGAAAGAAATCAGGCTACTCTCAGCTTAATGTTCTTTAAGGATTTCCCTTGCATTTAGGATAAATGCAGAATTTTGAACATTGTTTCAAAAGCCAGCATCAAATGGGCTTTGACAGGTCTTTTTTACCTATATCTGGGGAAGGTTTAACCCAGTTATCCCCTACTGCCAGTCCTGGTCATCACACCTGGACACATTTCTTTCCCAATCTTACCCAAGCTGTGCTCTCTGCTGGAATTCTTACACTTTGGCTGACAAACCACTGCTCCTGTTAGGTCTGAGTTTAAATGCTGCATTCTAAAAGAAGAATGCAGTTACCCCCTCCTCAATATAAATCAGATGCCCACTGCACTCCCTCATAATACATCTGAATCACTTAGAATAGATCATGATATATTTATCTGTATATTGCCAGCTAGGTAATGTCTGTGGTTCCACCTAACTAAATGTTCTTTAAAGACAAGGACCTCCTCTCACCATTGCATTCCAAGCAACCACTCCTGGGACATTACAACATTCTGTAAATATTACTGAGTCAAGACATTAATCATGAAAGCAAAAAATATTCTTTGCTGAATATTTTCAAGCTACTTTTAAAACACATTCCCAGTATGACTTAAATGATATTAGTTTTCACTGTCATTCCATTAGATAATAAAAGTATATAATACTAAGTTAAGAAAAATAGGATTATCAAATAAAAATAAACATTTTTATAAATTTAATATTTATACGTACCTAAAATGAAGCCCTTTTTTTCCATACATAGTATCCACCCGGAAGAGGTATTAAGAATACTTAAATTTTTGGAAAAGAACATGGGGAAAGTTTTTTTTGCTGTTGACATTAACTATAATTTTTTTGTTTTTGGATTTGATGCCCAAAACACAAAATACAAAAGCAAAAATAGACCAGTAAAATTACATGAAAATAAAAAGTTTCTGTATAGTAAACAATCAAATAAACAGGCAACTACAGAATGGGACAAAATACTTGTGAAACAAATAAGTGATGAAGGGTTAATCTCCAAACTATAAAAAAAAAAAAATAAAAGAAACAAAACTCTACAACTCAGTAAGAGAAAGAAAAAAAATACCAACTCAATTTAAAAAATGGGCCAGGGAACTAGATAGACAATTCTCCAAAGAAGACATACAAGTAGCCAACAAGGTACATGAAAGAGTCCAAATATCACTGATCATCAGAGAAAGATAAACTAAAACTACAATGAGATACCATCTCACCCTTGTTAAAATAGCTATTACGAAAATGCACAGAGAAAAGGTTACAAGTGTTGATAAGGATATAGAAAAAAAATCCTTATAGCTGTTGGTAGAAATGCAAATTAGTATAGATACCATGGAAAACAGTATGGAAGTTCCTCAATAAATGAAAAATAGAATTACTCAATGATTCAGCAATTCCATTTCTGGGTTCATAGCAACAGAAATTTAAAACAGCATCTCAAAGAGATATCTGTACCCTTTGTTCACAATAGCTAAGATACAGAAGCAACCTAACTGGCCCTTCAGTGAAGGAATTTCCAGAAATGTGTGCGTGTACTTGAAGGTTTTTTGTTGTTTGTTTTGTTTTAGGGGTGTGTGAGTGTGTGTGTGTGTGTGTGTGTGTGTGTCAGAGAGAGTGAGAGAAGGAATATTATATTATTCAACCTTATAAAGGAAGGAAATCCTGTTATTTTTGATAGCATAGATGAACCCAAAAAAATATTACGTAAGTGAAATAAGCTGGACATAGAAAGATAAATAGTACACAATGCCACTTATACAAGGAATCTAAAATAGAAAACTCACAGAAGCAACAAGTAGAAGGATGGTTGCAAGGATTGAGAGAAGGAGAAAACTGTAAGGTATCAGTCAAAAGGCACAAAGTTTGTTTTGCAGGATGAATAGTCCTAGAGATTTACTGAACAATGTGGTGTTTATGGTTAACAATACTGTATTGCATATTTAAAAATTTGCTAAAAAGGTAGATCTTAAGTGTTCATATTACAACAACAATAAAGAAGTTGGGAGAAACTTAAGATAGTTTATAGTATAGATTGTGCTGAGTTTCACAAGTATATATTCATCTCCATTCATCAAGTTGCACACATTAAATATATAGAGCTTTCTGTATGTCAATCCACCTCAATAAACTGATTTTTAAAACAGGATAGTAGCCTTTAAATTGCAGAAATTAAAGATCTAAGTATATAACATTCCTCAGCTGACTAGCAAAAGAGACAAGAATGAAATTCAGGCACTTAGACTCTAAAGCTTAGGCTCACTGTACAAGTTAACAACCAATGCTTGTTTGAAAGAAAAAAGAAATGTAGCTTTCTATGGTGTTGAGTGTGAAATAAAATTATTTCATTTAAAATTCTAAGTGATAATGTTTGATATTTTAAAAATTCCCTAAAATATAAATTCAAAAAGAACTTAATTCTTCCGTAAACACTATTTTGAACACACTTGTGCATCCACTATATTAGTATAGAATGAAATTCTGTTTCTAGGTTTATTATTAATGATGCTGACCATCATAAGGCTATAACTAAGAATCTAAGGCTATAACTAAGAACTTAAAGAATATACATTGAGGGATTGGGGATGTGGCTCAAGCGGTAGCATGCTCACCTGGCATGCACAGGGCGCTGTGGCCTCAGCACCACATAAAAATAAAATAAAGATGTTGTTGTGTCCACTGAAAACTAAAAAATAAACATTAAAAAATTCTCTCATTCTCTCTCTCTCTCTCTCTCTCTCTCTCTCTCTCTCTCTCTCTCTCCTCTCAGATGTTCTTCAAGCTTTCACAGTAGAAAAGGGGAAAGTACCCAGATCAACAAGTAACAAGTTCTACTTCATTTGCATGGAAACCATGAAGAATTTCCACATTCTTCTAAGTAATACAATAGAATTGAACATGAAAGATATTTAAGATACAACCTGAACATCTCTGCTCAACCTATACTTTGGGACCTTAATTCTATTTGAAACAGAACTTATAACAGTGTGTTCATGGCAAATTTAAAACAGAACTATCTTAATGAACTCAAGGTTTTGACAAACTAGCATATTAATATTCCCATAAAGGACATGTATCTTATTGACCATGAACTTCCTTTTCTCCGCCCTCCTTTATTATTCTGCAAAGCACATATTATCACAAACATATATGAATTCAGAGACAAGAAGCATAAAATATGACTACTTCAAGTCATCAGGCCACTTTAACAAAAAAAAAAAAAAAAAAAAAAACGAGGACAGTGGGGAGAAGAGAGTATTTCTGCATTTAAATAATGATACTATTTTTGTAAGGCATTATAAAAACATACAAATTACTTTTATGTACACTGTTTTATCAAATTTAATGCTATGGGTCAATTATCAGAGCTCAAAGAATTTTTGAAGATATTTCAGTAGCTGATTCACATGTTTTATTTTTTTTTTCCTTTAAATATGGAAAGTAAAACTTGAAGTAGTCCAGTAAGTTGATAATACAAAGTACAAACTCATAGTATGACTAAAATTCTATTTCAGTGTGAGGGATTTTAATACTGCAGGTAGTTTCTGGGTTTTTACAGATGATAAAAGTAGTGTTTGTAGACAGCGTAAGAAGACAAAGACATTGGGAGGATGATAAAAACAAAAATCCTCAATTTGCAAGAGTTTTTAGCTCCTAAGATTCTAACATTTTTGCTTGATTCTTATTTAATTCCCTTCAGAATTAAGCCTGTTTTAATACTCTCCTATGATTTTGTTTCCTGTGATTATTTCACCTTTTCCTCCTCCCTTGCCCATTAGGATCCCAAAACTATGTAATCAATTTAAATACTCAGTTCCTATCATTTCCTAGTCAATAATATTGTAGTTTTATGATAAGATTGTCTCAGAAATATATTGTAAAATAAATCCATTGTATTATCTAAAATCTAAAAATCCTCAAGAGAATAAAACACTGTTACTCTATATAAAAATTGATGCTAAAGTGAAAGTATTAAGTTTTTGGTATTCTTCGGAAGTCTCTGTTCCTAAAATCATCAAGCAGACATTGAAAATAAAAAGCCCTAGAGGTATAATCTAGGGCAAACTTTTTTTTTTCCTTCCAGAAATAACAATTCCCAGAGATTCACCGGGCCACATTTTAAGCAGATAATATTGACAGTGGATTCAGCAAGCCATCATTACCTCCACTGCAGAGTGTCACAGCTATCACCCCATTTCTTGTTGAGAGTGAAATTATTGAAGATGAGTCAATAGGTGTATCAGCAAATCACAACTAAAAATAACACTTTTCTAAAAATACAGTCAATGTACTCTACAAGTCAAACTCCCATTTCTAGTGGCAGTTGGTCCTTTCTTCAAATATGAACTTCCCAAGCTAGCAGAAGATGGAACCAGTATAAATTCTGGGGTAATTCTGTTAGAAATATGAGGAGAAATACTTGTACAGAAAGGCTAAATCGAGTGATCAGAAATGTTCCTTCAAGGGGATAGTGGCTCCGTGGTAGAGTGCTCACCTAGCATGTGTGAGGCACTGGGTTCAAACCTCAGCGCCACATAAAAATAAATAAAATAAAGGTTAAAAAAAGAGCAAATTCCTTCAAAATTAGGCATAAATAAACATTTACCAGTAAATGCGTGGATCTGGATACTATCATGGTAAGTGAAATAAGCCAGTCCCCAAAAGACAAACGTTGAATGTTTTCTCTGATATGTAGAAATTAACCCACAATAAGAGGGGAGAGGGGAAAAAGATAGATCAGGCAATGGGGGATGGAGAGAAGAAAGGGGAGGGATAGGAAAAGGGAAGACAGTGGAATGAATGAATCTCACATCAAAGTTAATCTCATCATCATGTACATACACAAGTATGGGGACCCAACTAGACTAAGGTATATTACATGTTTTTATAATTATATCAAAATGGATTCTACTGTCATGTATAACTCTATAGAACTAATAAATAAATTCATTAATTAAAAAAATAAAATTAGATATAAATCTGCCAAATTTCTTTCAGGAACTGAACCAATTGGTGTAACTGACAATACCTTATAATAATGCCTAGAAAAAGAGATATTGATAATGGTTTTTAGTTTAATACTTTTTATTCTTTAAAAAGCTTATTAACTATAGTTTCTCTGGTCAAAGTTCTAAATATCAGGAGTAATATTTTATGAATAATAGAATGATATAACACTTAATTTCAAATTTTTTTGCTAAGATTACTTGAGAATTAATTATTTAAGTGGAATTTCAGAAAAAGTATTTCAAAGAAGCATTAAAAATGACTTTAAACAAAGAAATATTTACTCACCCTGCAACAGTTTAATTCCTCAGCTGTAAGTATGATGGTACCACACTTCCTCCCTGGAATTCCTCTAGAACAACAAAAATATATTTATCTACATTAATCCCTTATATTAATATCCAATATAAATTAATATGCTATATTTTCATGTGATCAATACAGAGCATACTACTAATAGATGACTCTTCTCTAACAAAATAAATTCCCAGGCTCAACCCTTAGTTTATCCTATAGAGATCCACATCTATCGATTAAGCTAAACTTTTCACATCACTTCAACATGTTATTCCTCTGCTCGAGAATCTTCAATATCTCTGTATTGTCTAACATATACCATACATAACACAGTGTACTATAACAAAACTTTCCCTTATGGTGTCTTAAGGTTTCAACTATGGTATTAAAAACCTGCTTGGGTGAGGGGATGTGGGGATAGGAAAGATAGTAGAATGAAACATACATTATTATTGTACATTTATATGTGACTCCATGACTGATATAATTCTGCAACATGTACACTCAGAAAAATGAGAAATTATATCCCATCTATGTATGATATATCAAAGTGCATAAATGCATTCTACTGACACGTATACCTAATTAAAACATATTTAAAAATTTAAAAAGAACAATTATATATTTAAAAAAGATCGAGTAGCTCATATAGCAACCATTAAGGAAAACACATTGACATTGTCTGCACCAAGTTACAATGTATTTGTTCTATGCAAAATTCCAATTGTTATCAGTTATTTGCTGTTGTGTACAACACTGAGATGTGTAAAGGTATATTTAAAGTAGAACTGTTCATCCCAGCAAAACACAAGGAAATCAAGTACCACCCCTATTATCAATTTTTAGGAAGATAAATGACAATTATTTCTGTATATTCACATAGTTCAATACTATATATAGGTGAAAAAAAAAAAAAACTACCTGAAATCTTGCCTTCTACTATTTCCCTCTTCTTTCATCAAAAAGGCTCCTTATTTGTGCTTCTCTTCTCTTTGTGTTCACTGCCTGGATCTGACATACCATAGCTTGGTAATTGTTCCCTACATGTCTCAAATTTTCCATAACCCAAGATGAAGTTCCAGGAAAATCTTATGCCTTTACTGTATACTTACTTGCACTTGAAGTTAGTACCATACAGATTAGCATTTAATTAATCCTAAATTGTTAAAATCACATATTTTGACCCTTCTTTTTTCAAGTTGGTAAGTTCTATGGCAGCAAATGTCATGACATAAACCTCTTACTAATCCACAGAGTTAAACATCTACGCATGGCAGGTACACATTATGTAAGCAAGCATGTAATATATAAGCAAACCTAAGCAAAATAAAATACGCACTAAATTTAATCTCTACATGCTTTGGCTTTCCAGCTGACTCCAAGAACAAAGTCAATATTCTTACATGCAAGATTGTATACAGTGCCTATGGTTTGGAAAAATGTCCCCCAGAGTTCAATGTGTTAAAAAAAATCAGTCCCAGGGTGGTGCACCAAGGTTAAAAAATCAGTCCCAGTGTGCTATGGATTTTAGCTTAGTAGAAAGTTCTTAGGTCATTGGGGATATGCTCTCAAAGAGGATTGTGGGAACATGGCCCCTTCCTGTCTTACTTTACTTCCAGGGTCAGGAGGGACATAGTATACTAGTATGCTCTAATATAACTCTCACCATGATGCATCACTTTTGCCAGGGATCCAAAACCATGGATCACCAGAAGTGTGAAACAAAGTAAACCTTTATGTTTTATAAGTTAATGGCAGTTTTTATTTTTGTCACAGTAGTATTAAGCTGATCAACATAGTTTCCCTACTTATATAAGGAAACATACAGACAATTCCATGAGAAGTTTCCAAAGAGCAATCCTAACACTCTAATGGTGTATGTTGTGCTTCTTTGCCCTGTCATGAACCATATCCCAGACCCTCCTGTGTGTCTTGGGAACTACAAATGGTAGCAACAAAAGCACTTTTGTCTTCAAAAATATAATTCATTCCCAATAATTTATTACAACATATATGCAACCAGTTCCTTACCCCTCTTATCTCAAAGTATACAATTGTAGTCTGAATATCATGATTGAGAACAAGGTGAAATAATAGAAAGTTATAATACTAGGGGTTGCAAATATATTAATATAAATTATGTTCACTTGAAACCTATTGCATCCTCTCTTTTTGTTCTCAGAAATCGTCTGGAGCATGCCACTCAGGCTTATACTAACAATGCCAGCTCATAGGTTGTGCAATAAATTGTCACAAAATCTGGTCTCCACCACATCCTTACTCCCCATCAGGTAAATTGCACATGTCAGAATCTTCAATTTCTTTGGATCTTTATGACTAACAGCTCAATTAATCTAACTGTGCACATTTTTCTTAAAATATTGCATACATCATTTTTAGCATCCTTCAGTGTGCCTTATTTTTTCTAACCCAGTAGTAACTTTCTTTTCTTCTTTCTATTGTTAATCACAGATTTGCATATTCAGCATGGTGACAAACTAAGCATATGGACTGAGCATCTACCTGGAAATACTACAAAATCCTGAATAAAATATGTCAAGGTTTAGATAAATGTTCTGATAACCTGGCAGGAAAGCAAGGACCAATTAGAAGCTGAAATGAATCCAGGGGAATTTGTTCTTGGGCTTCTCCTTTACCTCCCCCTTCTTTTTTTTTCTTAATGGTTTTTTAGTGCATAGAGATAAGAGAGGGGAGAAAGAGGAACACCCAAAGTGGGAGTTCAGCAGAAAGTTTGAGTCTTAATGACTAGATTGCTTGACCACAGCATGAATTTCATACAAACATTCACTTTGGAAGGACTTACAAAATAAATCACTGCCTTAAAACTAGATGAATAAGTGAGAAAAAAGCAGTTCTAATAATTTAGAACTCAATGAGGCTTACTGCCTTAATTGCTACCACGTGAGTGAGTAGTTAATCAAAACTTCAAGAATTCGGTTTAATTCAATTGATCATAGGTGCCTGGTAAAAGCAGGTTTGCTTTTAAATTGGATGCTAAAATATTTTCACACTAAAAGTTTCAAAAGTACACTTAAGGCTTATTTTTACATATCACAAAATACTCAAGGACAAATGCACTATGTATTGGAATCTCCAAAACAATTGGTTACAGAATCAAACACAGATTTAGAATACTGAAAGTATTATTCACAGTACCAAAAATATAAGCATGTATAATTTACCAAAAATTTAGAAGAATGGAAATGTGATAATTAGCAAAGGGTTATAAAAATAACTAAGAACACTTGAAACACCATTGAGATCCCATAAATGAATTCAAACATACAAAGTCAACCAGCTTTTGACATAGGCACCAACAGGACAAATGGAAAATAGACAAGTCTCTTCAATAAATAGTGGTGATAAAAGTAGATTTCCACATAAAAAAGAATGAAAGTGTATGATTATCTTATTACAAACAAAAAAAATCAACTTGAAGATGGATAAAAGACCTAAATATAAGAACAGAAAGTATAACACTACTACAAGATAACATAAGATAAAAGCTCCTGGATATTGGCATTGGCAATGGTATTTTGGATGTCACATCAAAAGCTTAGGCCATTAAAGCAAAAATAAATCAACATGACTATATCGAGTTAAAAAGCTTCTGCACAGCAAAGGAAGCAATTAACAAAATGAAAGAGCAACCTACATAATGGGAAAAATTATTTGCACACCATGGATTTGATAAGAGGTCAGCATCTAAAATTTTTAGAGAACATGTGAAACTCAAATGAAATAAAAAACATTTCTCCATTCTCCAAAGAAGACATAACAATGACCAACAAGTATATGAAAAGCTACACAATATCATTAATCACCACGCAAATCAAGCCTATAAGATAGCACCACATACTCATTGTTAGGATGATAATTATCAAAAAGGCAAAAGATAATGAATATTGGTGAACATTTGCAAAAGAGAATTCTTGAACATTGGTTGGTAGTGACTTACATTTGTATGGCCACTATGGAAAACACTATGGATGTTTCTAAGAAGTTAATACAGAACTACCATATGACCCAGCAATCGCTCCTCTTGGTATGTACTCAAAGGAAATAAAATGGCCACTTAGTAAAGGTATCTACTTTCCTGTGTTGACTGTAGCACTATTTGTGATAGCCAAGATATTGAAAACACCTAAGTACCTACTGACAGATGATAGATTAAAAAACAGTGGTACATACATACAAAGGAATATTATGCATCCCTAATAATGAACTAGATCCATTTGCCACAACATGGATGAAACTTGAGAACATTATGCTAAGTGAAATAAGCCAGTCCCCAAAAGAAAAATACTTGCATTATCTCATATGAATAATATTTTTAACTATTCAAAAATGCAGAGATAGAGAAGGAAATGGTGATTGTCAAAGAGAGGAGGAACTGAGAAGATCTAAGCCAGAGAATACAAAGCAGAAAATATTAGGATGGACCAATCTGAAAATCTTATGAATTACAAGATTATGGAAACAAGATTAAACTGCATATGAGTTGCATACTGAGTAGATTTCAGCTGTTCTTGCCACACATCAACACAAAAAACAGGAAACTGTTTACTGAGAGAAGAGATACATGAATTTACTTCACAAAAGTAACCTTTTTACTATCTACATTATCCTATAACATCATGCTGTACACCTTAAATATACACAATGAAATTTTTTTAAAAAAGAATATTTGGAAAAAACAAATAGAAATTCTATAAACAATAGTGACTATCATTAGGAGCTGGGGCTAAGTGGTAGAGCACTTGCCTAGCACATTTGAGGCACTGGATTCAATCCTCAGTACCACATAAAAATAAATAAATAAATAAAATAAAGGTATTGTATTCATCTACAACTTAATTTTTTTTAAAAAAAATATCATTAGATTATTATTACTGTATTTCTATTTTATTACAAATAATAAATAATAAAACAGAAATATAAAATCCAATGGGTATATTTTATAGTAGATCAAACAGAGGGCCCATGTCTCTAAAGAAACAAATTTCCTGCTCCCCAAATGTAAACACAGGATAATAGCTGTAGACAATTCAGTCCAAACGTGGAAGAAAGAAAAGGCAGAAGGTGAGTTTTAAAGTCCAGCTGAATACTATCAGTTTTCACGGCAGCACCCCTGGGTTGTTCTTCCTTTTTCATAAAAGGTAGCAAGAGACTGCAACTGGCTAGCCTTCTCAGCTGGTATCCTGCCAGTAGAATATAGGGGGTCTGACAGCCCACTTTCATTTGTACTCTCCTCCGCTCATTCAGTCTGAGGCAGCAGTGTTTCTGCCTGCAACACAAATTTCACTTCTTTGTGAGGCTCCTGCACATGTCATGGGCAAGAGCTCCTCCACAGGCCATTTTTGGATGTTTACAAATGGATTACTCCTACCTGAGAGAACTTAGGAGTCACTTGGCCTCTTCAAAGAGACTTCTGAGTGACTGAATACTAACATTTTTAGATATCAGTAACTTTTTAGCAGGAGTTGTAGTCACATCTCCAATCTTTTTCCTTGCATGAGTCTTTTGCATTTAAAAAGGCAGAGAGTTTCCCAATTTATCAACTCTGCTCAAGATAGTCTATTTTTTTTTTCCAACACATTCTTCAAAATTCTCCCATCTTCAACCCACTCCTTGATTTAAAAGCTACTTATAATCTTTTAGCTTTCGATTACGGCAGCATTCAATTCCAGCTACCAAAATGTTTCAGTTTCCTATTTCTATTTTTCCTATTGTTGCCCTAACAAATTACCAAGACCTTAATGGGCTAAAATAATATTCATTATCAGGCTATTTTGTAGATCAAAATTTCTGCAGGCTCAGCTACACACACTGCTTAGGATTTTGCAAAGCTGAAAAATAAAAAGTGTCAGCAGGTCTGGGTTTCTATCTACAGGATCTGGGAAAGAATTAACTTCCAAGCTCATTAGCAGTTGGCAGAACTCATTTCCTGGGCATGATTTCCAAGGACTCCCTACAGCTTCAAGTCAGCAAAGGCAGCTCAAGTCCTTCTCAAGCTTTGATTCTTTTTGGCTTCCCTACCTGTTGCAATCTTTCTGACTTCCTCTTCTGGCTTTTCTCATCTGTTTTGAAGGGTTCATGTGATCACAGGAAACTTACCTAGATAATCATGATAAACCTCTCTCTTGAGCTCAACTGATTACCAACCTTAACTAGATCCACAGATCTCCTCTCTCCATGTAAACTTGCATAACTATGAATGGGACACCATACCACAAGTCACAGAAGCTAAACTTCTCTACTCCACACTGCACACACCCCCAAACCCCAGATTTTCATTCCCATGTATATGATTGTTTTTATTGTGGCATTGCTTGTATAGGAAAAATAAAACTATTAAGAAGTCCACTAGCTTGATATTAGGTAAATTTGTAATTCACAAAATGAATTACCACACAACAGAAAAAAAAAATAGCAAAGCAACAAATAAAGCCCAGTGCCTATATATTAGGTAAACTTGCAATTCATGAAACTGATACAGCAATGAAATAAATGAATAAACTACAGCCTCACACAAGATCAATGGTTCTCACAAACTATTTTGAGCGAAAAAATCAAGTCACACAAAAACATATATTATGATTCCAGTTATATTAATTGGAAAAATATGAAAAAACACACTTGATATTATGAAAGAGTTATCATAAGGTTTAATATTTTTCAGAAAACTAACCTGTTTTGATGACTAAAAGCAACAATGTCTTCAGTAACATAAAATGTTTTCTGCCTCAAAATATCTCCTTCATTAGCCTTTCCTAATGTTTAAAATTTTCAGGATCTCAAATTTATCTTTATGCTGTTCACCTGGTAAAATTGCCTTCATTTTCCAAAGTCTAACCCAGATGTCACTTCTCAGTCTCCCAAAATGAGAGTTAGTTCTTACCCCCACCTCTCTCTACCTTTGTACTGTGGTACACTGAGACCCAGTACACAGATTACAATGAGAGTTTACACAGGGCAGCTTAAATCCCATATCCATCAACAGATGACTGTGACCTTCAACAAGTTGCTTAACCTTTCTAAAACTCAGTTTCCTCATCTGAGAAATCAAGATATAATGTGTTTCAAATATCACATGCATAATAAACATAGGACAGGGTAAGTATTCAATAGATTATAGTATTATATGTTTACATACATCATTTCCTAAGGGTAGTGAATTCCAGAAACTGAAAGACTATGCAATGCTTCTTCTATATGTCAACAACTAGAGATGTCTGTCATTTGTTTAGATATTATCTAAACATTTGTTGAATTAAATAACTTTTGATGTAAGAGAATGATTTCAGGAGGCCACAGCTAAATTATATAACTCATAGTGCATGTACAAGACTAACAAATTAAGATTAGTATGCCTAGAATGCTAAAACCTAGCACTGATAAGTTTATTACACTAGCTCTCTGGTGAGAATATAATAAAATGTAGTACATTCTTTGAATGTGGGCAGGAAGAGGGTGGCAAGTGATAAAGAAACAGAATGGAGGTTCTTCATACAGAATGTTGAACAGCTAAAGGGGAAAAATGGAATTGCCAAATGTTTTGCCTTATCAAGGGATACCCTAGGGACCAAATTTATCAACTTGGTATACAGACTTGACCAGTCTCGACTAACCAGCTAATTCCCACATTGGAGGGGTTGGGGGAAAAGGACATAGGCTTTAATCAGGGTTATTTATTAAAAGGGTAAATAACAGAGCAATACTTTTGGTATGTCTCACCATCTATTATGACTGGAGCAAAAACAATTTTTTAAAAAAATCTTTCAGGATTGATTTTTAAAAAATATTAAATTAAAATGTTAATGCAGTACAGCCACATCAATGTTTATAGCAGCACAATTCACAATAGCTAAATTGTGGAACCAACCTAGATGCCCTTCAATAGATGAATGGATAAAAAAAAATGTGGCATATATACACAATGGAATATTACTCAGCAATGAAAGAAAATAAAATCATGGAATTTGCAGGTAAATGGATGGAGTTACAGAAGATAATGCTAAGTGAAGTTAGCCAATCCCCAAAAAACAAATGCTGAATGTTTTCTTTGATATAAGGAAGCTGATTCATAGTGGGAGGAATAGACGAACACTAGATGGGGCAGAGGGGTGAGAGGGGAAAGGAGGGGGCATAAGGTTATTAATAATGGTGGAATGTGATGGACATTATTATCCAAAGTACATGTACGATGACACGAATTGGTGTGAGTATACTATGTATACAATGAGAGATATGAAAAATTGAGCTCTTTATATGTAGTATGAGTTGTAATGCATTCTGCTGTTATATATAAATTTAAAAATGTAATTATAAGAATTACCCAGTAGCACAATGAAGTATTTCACTGTGAACATTACACTCTGATTTAATAACACTTAAATAATAAATGAATAAGGGTTGTGTTTATACATTAAATGTGCAAGGGAAATGACTTAAAGCATAAAGGGAAAACTTATAAATAATTAACTGAAACTGACCCTTTCAGAAAAAATGGAAAACATGTAATATTGAAATAAACATATGTAATACATCTGTTCTTCATCAACATTAATTATTTCATTCTAAGGAATAAACCTAACATGGAACTCTGGATTTTCCTTGTTAGTGTATGAATATTTTTAATTCCAAATGAATCTTAAGTTCCTAATATATGAAACTGATAGTCAAGATGCTCATATGATTCTTGTCATTAGTTCTATTTCACTATAAAATGTTAACAAAAAATAACTTATACTCAATATTTATTTTTAATTCCAAATAGAAAAAAATCACTTATCTCTATAGAATTGCAATACATAAACAGAATATAATTTGTGCAACACTTGGACATTTCAACAATATAATTCTGCCTACCCAAGAACACAGGAAGTCTTTCCATCTTCTGATATTTATTCAATCAATTTCTTCAGTGTTCTATAACTTTCATTGTAGAGATCTTTCAATCCTTAGACTGATTCCCAAGTATTTTATTTTTTTGTTTTTTGAGGTTATTGTAAAAGGGACAGCTTTCCTGATTTCTTTCTCAGCAGAATCACTATTAGAGTATAGATAAGCTATTGATTTATGAATGTTGATTTTGTATCCTGATACTTTGCTGAATTCACTTGTCAGCTTTAGAATTCTGCATCTTTCCCCCTTTAAAATTGTCCTGGTTAGATCTTTTAGTCACAGCAACAAAAAATATGACTAAAACAGGAGGTGTCAAGGAGGGTTCTGCCCTCAAGAGTGGATTAATGCTGTAAAAACAAAAATTTATGAAAATTTACACATTTAGGTCCTCTGTGGGTTCTCTCTCTTCAGCTTTTCTGTTATATGAGGATACAGAGTTCACTTCTCTCTGGTCCTTCCAGTTTGCACCATGTGAGGATGCAGTAAGAAAATATTTATGAGATGCTGGTGCCTTCACCTTCTATTTCCTGCTTTAGAACTTTGAGAGCATCAATTTCTATGTTTATTCTTTTCCCCTAATGACCCAGTCTCAGGTATTCTATTATAGCAGCACAAAAGAGACTAAGATAAGTACCTTCCAGACAAAGGAATCAAATACAGTGTTATGGGAATATGGTCCACTGAAGGAAATCCAAGTAAGTGGGAGCATAATATATATTTGGGGAAACTACAGTGCACTGATAC
Organism: Marmota flaviventris; assembly: GCF_047511675.1. Classification (NCBI taxonomy): domain Eukaryota; kingdom Metazoa; phylum Chordata; class Mammalia; order Rodentia; family Sciuridae; genus Marmota; species Marmota flaviventris. The sequence goes on along the minus strand of NC_092500.1, from coordinate 76,757,997 downwards.
ATCTCAAGTAGTATCACAAAAAGTTGAGATTAGTTTTCCTCAAAGATTATGGAGAAGAATTGGGAAGATTTCATAAAAGGGAAGGTAGCTGAATTTTAGATCCCATACCAAAGAGACCAGTGGGAACTGCTGCACATAGATGGGATGAGTACAGATTAAAACCATAGACACCAAGACCAGCTGTAGCTAAACAGGAAGAGTTGCTGCCCAAGAGATATGGGGTGGACACAGGAGTCTGAAAAAGAAATTGGGAAAAGGAGAGGGGGAGAAAGAGTGCAATATGATTCCCAGTTATCCTACTTTGAAAACTATCTTGTGATGCTACCACAGAGAAAAAAAAAAACAGAGAAGGAGAAGTTTTGATGGTATAAATGATAAATTCACTTTAGAAGCATATTCGGCATGCAATTTTTTAGGACATTTATGTTTTATAGGAAGGTGTGATAAGGCAAGAAATAAGATTGGTATAAGAAATAAGCACTGCTGGCATGTGAGTGGCAATTGAAACAAGGCATGTATGAGGTCACTCAACTATCATACATTGTAGGCTACAGATCTTAAACTTTGTTGATTCATAGACAACTTTGAGATTTTAAGTTAAGCAGATTTTTCAGGAGAAAAATGTCATCTGGTATTTTGCATAAAATTTGAGGTTACTCTTGGGCCTATGAAGGAGAGTGAGAAGACTAACCAGGAAACCAGAAGGAAAATCAGGAAGAAAACCAGGAGTAGCATGCTGTCCTGAAAACGAAGAGGGAGGAGATACAAGGAAGAGGGGGATCAAGAGTATCAAGAGCCATAAAGAGGCCAAATAAGATGAGAACTGAAAGCACTTTGTGAATGCACCCCAAGTAAGCCATCTGAGGGGATGCATAAAGAATGCCCTAAGAGGAAGCAGGAGTTGAGAGCTAGACAAGAGTCTTCCTGCCCTGAAGGGAAGAATGGAGGGAGAGTTGTAGCACAGGTAGAAACAGCTGTATGCTTCTGAGGCCCGAGGGCAGGGAGGTAAAGAGAAGGGGCGGGAGATATCTTCTTAGCAGTGATCCAGAGCTCTCAAATGAACTGTCTGAGTAAAGAATAGAAATAAATGCTGATCTAAACCAGGACAGGATGAGGTAAAAAGAATCTCATCTGTAGTTAGGATGAAATTCTGAGGAAAGTTTAAGGTGCCAGACCTGAATTTTATTAACCAGCTTGGGTCCTGACTCGATTTAAGGCAAGGAATTGAACTTAACTAATTCTCACTCATCTCATCTGGAAAATATGAGATCCACTGGTAGAGTATATTTTGCTAGGTTGAGGAAAGACTGAATGATATGATAAAAAAAAGCTCTTGGCACAGTATGACAGGGTATTGAATAACAAATACAAGCACTGATAATTATAATGACATTATTTTCTCGGACAGTTTAAGGTAAGGTTGTAAAAGGAAAAGGCTGGGAGTAAGTGAGAACAGGAAAGGGTGTGAGGTGGATGGCTGGAAGGTCATTTATGCCTTTTTGAAAAAGCTCCTGAGCAGAAAGGGGAAGTGTGCTCCTGGGCCACAGTGCATTGTGGGTAGACCTGTGGCTGGCTGAATAGCTGAACAGTTAGTGGGGGCACCAGCCTGTGTGGGTCTGTCCTGGGATCCTGTAGTGCTTGGGACTCGTGGGTGTAGATGCACAGAGGTAACTAGCCAGGGTTTATGACAGCCTGGAAGGAAGGAGACAGGAGTGAAAAGGGTTGAAGATCTAACAACAAATTCAATGAAATGTCTGATCATGCATGTACACTGGAAGGAAGGGAAGGGAATAATGAATCATAGGTATTGTAGGTCACATGTGGCTAAAGAGGATAATAAATGTAAATTTAAAATCGTTGACGTATTCACTGGCAAAATAAAATTACTTCAGTGGGGTTCGTGGTGAAGCTATACAGATTTCTATAAAGAGACTAAAAAATGGGGAGTTTTATTAGTTGCTAACAAGTCATAATCAGTTGTGACAGTTATTATATCATTTAGAACAGAATACACATTATGAGAAGCTATATCTTAGTAGCTATCTACATAAGATACCAAACTGCCTTAAAATATATGTTGTAGGCCTGCCAAACTGATGTGTACCCATAACATCTCAAAAGTCCCTCCTTAGAGCAAACAAAAGAGTCAGAGTCGGGATGAGTCAAATAACTGAAAACTCTAAAATGTACGTGAAAAGAAATTTAGTATATTAATTTTGTTCAGAGATCTAATTACATGAGGAAATTGTGTAAAGATCCATGCAAGTACAGTTTTTCAAAACTAATGATCGCTTAATTTAATTCTGATGCATTTATCTTTCTATGCAATATGCCTTATCTCCAAATTCTTAACAAAATGTCATTTCTAAGATTTTAGTATATCAGTTATCTCAAAATGAAAAATACTGTGTTGCTGATAAAATATATCATATGCCAGAAAACTGAAATTGCAAGTTTTGTTAAAATTTGAATTATTGTGATCATCAGTAAATCCATCTGTTACCCTGTAATCTTTAATGCTGCAATTAAATGAAATGTGATTTAATTTTATAGTTAGAATGTAAATGTTGACACTGAAAGAAAAGCAAGTTGGTTATTATCATGGTACAAAGTCATAAGAGGTACAACCAATGTATTGGATACATAATTTTCAGTGACAAAAACAAAATAAACTGTTCATAATCTCTGGCAAGTCACACTTTTTTAAAAAGCAATAACTGAATATAGAATGGTTCTAGCTTTTAATTGTCACAAATGCCAAAAACATTTTAAGAAATTAGTTTATTGTGCTTTGATAAGTTAGATCTATCTATAGAAATATTAGGTTAGTATTACTAAAATTGCACTTTGCATATTTAATGTAGTAAATTGCATTTGTAGCAAGGATTTTACAATCTAAAAATTATACCCCAAGTCCTGAGAAATGAGTTCAAAGTTAAAATGTGCAGAAGAGACATTTAAAAATACTTAACAACAAAAAAGACACATAAATGTGACTATTAGTCTGGAATATTTGGTTCAACAAGCATTCATTGAGTTTTGAATATTTACAAGACACAACAGCTCCATACAATGCAGGGGATAGGACGGTTCCTTTTTAAGTCTTTTCATAATTGTTATGTGAAGAAAAGGGATGTAGAAAGTATTCAGCTCCTTGACTGCTATGGAACTGCCTGCAGTCTGGCTCTCAGGACAATCAGTAAGAAAGGAGCAGGGACAACTACTGAGAATGCTTTGGTTTTTTTGTTTGTTGTGTGTGGGGTGTGTGTGTGTGTGTGTGTGTATGTGTGTGTGTGTGTTTGCTGTTTTTGAGTTTTGTTCTCAAGTGAATCTGCTTAAGCAAAGACAATAAAAAAATTAAAGCAGACAAAGATAGTATAAAAGGAAGGGGAGATAGAATCTTCACTATAACACTGGGAGAAACTCATAATTCATGCAAATGACTTAAAAATGCACATCAGAATGTAGTTGTATTTGGAAATGTCACTTTGAGGCTTTCATCAGTTAACTCACTCTGAGAAAGAGTTCAGATCCTACTGACCTATTTTCATGATTACTGGGAGGGTCCAGTGAATATTGCTATTACAGCACAGAGTGGATTACAAACATTACTGAGATTTTTCACTTACTGGAATTTATTCTCAGGGAAGTCTAATGTACTCTGAGTCATTATATACCTAAAATGGTGCCATAGGTCTAAATATTCACAACAACTTTTTAAAAAGAAGACAATAAATATATAAAAATATTAATAGTATGTCTAATCTCATCCCCTTCTCATCCTCCAAGGAATATGTGAGCCATTCAGGCAGGAACTTTGAAAACAGTCCCAGAAAGCTCAGTGTTATGGTTTGGATGTGAGATGTCCCCCAAAAGCTCATGTGTGAGACAATGCAAGAGAAATGATTGGGTTGGAAGAGCCTTAACCCAATCAGGGAATTAATCCCTTGATGGGATTAACTGAGTGGAAAATGAAGTGGTAGGACATGGCTGGAGGAGGTGTGAATTAGGGCGTGGCTTTGGGTATATATTTGTATCTGGCAAGTGAAATCTTTCTCTCTGATTCCTCATCACCATCTGAGCTGTTTCCCTCTGCCATGCTCTTCCACCATGTTGTTCCTATCTCACCTGGAGTCCAGAGGAAGGGAGCTGGCTGTCTATGGATTGAGATCTCTGAAACCATGAGCCCTTAAATAAACTTTTCCCCCTTCACAATTCACAATTTTTCTGGTCAGATCTTTTAGTCAAAGCAGCAGAAAAGCTGACTAAGACACTTAGTATGATTAGAGATGGAGGCAAGTCATCTTTCAGCACCAAACTGAAGAAATGAGCAAGGATAGGAACTCCATGCAGTTTTCTTCTCATCATGTTATACATTCAAAATGATGATTTTCCAGATTAGGGGGAAAATCCTGGTGTACTTATTTAATTCTTTTGAAAACTTGATATGGATTTTTTTTAAGACTTCAATAGTCTTCCTATGTTTGGATTGCTTGGATTTTGTGTTGATAAGCAATTGAGCATTGAGTGCTATTTATCTCAGAAAAAGGTGGGACCTTGTACTATAGTTGAGTAACGGGTGTGCGGGTGAGAGATGTTCGAAGGAACCTCATCCTTGAAAAGACCTGTCAGAATCAGTAATCCCTGAAAGCTCTTCTAACCATCCAGAGATGTTCAGGACTTTTCAGTAAGTACTTTTATATTACTAAAATAAAAGGAAAGTCCAAATTTTCTTTCAAAGCTATCCATAAATAAATTCATTTGTTGCAGGCAATCTACCACTGTGGTTGATCATATGTGCTCAGAAGCCAAACCACCTCTACTCTTAGCTTGGCTTCTCCAGAATCCTTGTCTCAGTTATTTCCTCTGCTGGATAACAATTAACAATACTTAAGGGTTTAGAAAGTTGGTATATGTAAAGTAGGTAGAATAGCAACTGACACTTGAATACAATCAAGTTAGTCATTGGCTGTATTGAAAACAATTCATGGCTTCTCTCACTTGCTGTATGGTTTAGATCCTGTTTCCAAAAGGCACACAAGCTCAAGTCTTGATCACCAGCCTATGGTGTTATTAGGATGTAATGGAACTTTGGGCAGGTGGAAGCTAAGAAAGGAAAATGAGGTTGCTGGGAGTGTGCCCTGACCCTGATCCCTCCCAACTGCCCAGTCCCCCTCTGTCTTTCCCAACTATCATGAGGTGAGCAGCCTCCTCTACCCTGTGCTTCCGTCCTGATGTACTAGTGCTGTCACAGGCCCAAACAAATGTGGCCAACTGACCATGGACTGAAATCTATGAAACCTGTGATTTCCTCTGAAGAGGCATGAGGAAATAAATCTTTCCTCCTTTTAAGTGGTTTTTCTAAGGTATTTTTTCATAGTAACAAAAATTTGACTAACACACTTGCTTTGATAACTAAGAACCAACTGAACATACGTACAAAAGCAAAGAATCCCCAAATATGTCTTTCCAACATCCATTTCATCAGTTGGCTAAAGCTCAGACTTAGATGAGAATGATAATGTTGATTCATAATGGTCTTTCCTTACCTATTAGTTTGCTTAACTATAGAACTCTATTCCTGCCTGCAACTTGAATCCTAGAATCATCAAATTCTGCAATGCACATGAGGGTGGAAAGAAGAAAGGAGCAATGAATTTCTGTGTAGAGAAAATGGTAGTTTCTCTGAAAAACCTTGTCCCAGCATGATTTCCAAACACTGTCTATAGAAAGGGTGATCCTTTAGAAACACATCTGATACTGAAACTTACTGAAATTAGGACTGTTTATGCAGTCCATATGATAAGCGCTAATTAATCTATAACACATCCTCTAAAATAGCACAGATCATGTCTCACCATTTGTTTCCTTCAAGACAAAATCTTCCACTAGGTTTTCCAATCCAATGAGGCAAACACAAACAAAAACATCTTGCTAATCTTTACAGTCTAGGCAAATTCTGGCACCTGAAACACAAGGACAGAATGGCCCACCTCCTTCTACAGCTTACCAATAGGTAACAGGAAGGTCAGAAATTGATGTTCATCCTCTTATCAGAATGTAGTGCATCCAGCCCATTATATCCAGTTATTCATGCAAGAAATCTGAAGGTCATTTCTGAAATCTTCTTCAAGCCAGATTATTAACCTGTCATCAAGCTTTGAGAAATCACCTTTCGAAGCATATATTGAATCTTCCCATTTTTCTTCATCTTTCTAGTCCAAACTATCGTCATTTAGTTTAACCACACACGACCATTCTCCAAACAGAAAGAAATGATCCTCTTTATACAAAAATCCTGAATTCTCCCCCCTCATATTCATGGTAAAATTCAGAATACTAAAAATGGTGTACATATTCTGGTCTAAGCTAATAGTCTAATTTTCATAGAGCTTATATAAGTCTGTAATTATACTTGTTTATGTAATTAGTCCTTTAATGGATAAATAGTAAGCATATTAAAGGCCAGAACGATGCTGCATTTTCATCATTTATACTGGGCACCTAACAGTTTCTAGTCCATAAGTGGTTCCCAGTAAAGATCTGTTAAGTAAATCAATTTGAAAAATAATCCCTAAGGCTTCTATTAAACTCTGATTCTGTTTACCCAGCAAAGAAGTAAATAAACCCAATCAGTAAATTATTTGCTCAGTATATTAAGCACTGACATAAAATACTTTTTTATGTTTTTTCTTTCTTGAAGTGGGATGCCTAAAGGAGTTACTTACACACAAGCCTCATAAGAGCAAGAGAAATGTCACAGCATGTCAAAGTGACAGGCTAACCACTGTGGGGCTTGTCTCTGATAGGGGTGTTAAAGGCACTTTTGAGAAAAATGCATTCATTTTACTCAAATCTCTCATGACTGACCACACCAATTATAAGGCTTTATATCCAGAAAAGTCCTTCATTCCATGAAATTATTTGTAACTACTGAAACTTCTGAGCATAATAGTCATGTAATTTGCAGTTGTGAACAATTTTATTATTTGGTATAAACAATTACATTCCTGGTGATCTTTCCAGAGCATGAACTCAGATATAAAAATAAATATTAGACAGTGGTTCAGCTAAACATTTATTAAACTTTTATCACATGTAAGTTTCAGATGCTTTGAAAGACATATAAGAAATGTATATAAGGAATGTACTTACAAGAGGAAATGAGGGGAAAGGGAAAAATAATACAAGGGGGACAAATGAATGACGGTAGAGGGGGCAGAGAGAGAAGAGGGGAGGGGAGGGGAGGGGAGGGGGGATAGTAGAGGATAGGAAAGGCAGCAGAACACAACAGACACTAGTATGGCAATATGTAAATCAATGGATGTGTAACTGATGTGATTCTGCAATCTGTATATGGGGTAAAAATGGGAGTTCATAACCCGCTTGAATCAAAGTGTGAAATATGATATATCAAGAACTATGTAATGTTTTGAACAACCAACAATAAAAAAGTTTTTAAAAAAAGTAAGAAAGAATTGGTGAAACTAAAAAAAAAAAAAAAGGAATGTACTAAAATTCCTTCTACCTCTATCCTTTAAAAAACATATGTGATTTTTCAGACAGGCTCTCCCAGAATTAGATAAATGCTTTACTCCAAGTTGATAAAGAATCTAGCACAACTCAAAAATACAACCAGTGGTCTAGTTTTTAATGTGTTGAATCCTATGAACATTGATAATATGTGGTATACACAAATGGAGTTTTATTCACCATAAAGTGTATTTATCTGTGTGATCTTTGAAAATGAAAGACTAAAAATAATGAGTAGATATTGAACTTGAGATTATTTTGCAATTACATAGGAACATAGTTCTAATACCTCTAAATATTGAACATTTCCAAAAACTATATAAAACTGTCTTATAATATCCAAATCAATGAAAAACAGAACTATAATTCATTTCCCCAATTGGATTGTTCAGCTATATACTAAGAACGGACAAAATAATTTTTAATATCTACATTTGGATAGTACTTAATTCACACAATGTAATCAAGTTTGGTTTAATATTATCCCCTGAATTCTTACCTTACCAGATAAAAATACAGGAAGGAAGGAAAGGAGGGAGGGAGGGAAAAGAAAAGGGAAGGGAAGGAGAAAGGATGTAAGAAAGGAAGGAGAGAGGAAATAGGAGGCAGTTAGACTGAAAGAAGGAAGGGAAGAGATTATTAGATGATTTAAGAAGTTTTTCCTAAATTAGCATGGAAGTTCCTCAAAAGTCTAGGCATGGAACCACTATATGACTCAGCTATCCCACTTCTTGGTATTTTATTCTGAAGAATAAAAGTCATCACACTACAGTTACATGCATACCCATGTTTATAGCAGCATAATTCACAATAGCCAAACTATAGAACCAGTCTAGGTTTCCATCAATGGATGAATGAATAAAGAAAATGTGGTATACACAAATGGAATTTTATTCACCATAAAGAAGAATGAAACTGTGTTATTTGCAGGAAAATGGATAGCACTTGAGACCATCATGTTAAGTGAAATAAGCCAAACTCAGATGGTCAAGAATCATGTGCTTTCTCTCATACTTAGAAGCTAGAGAGGAGAAAGGGAATAAAAGGATGGGACAGAGATTTCTTAAAAACCAAAGCGAGATCAATAGAGGAAAGGAGGGAGGGAGGAAGTGCCGGGGAGTAACACAGGCCAAATTACATTGCTATATTATGTGCATGTACAAATATGTAACAACAAATCCCATTACTATATGTAACTATAATGCATCAATTTTTTAAAAAGTAGAAAAAAAAAGAAGCAAAAAATTCACACCTGAATAATAAATTATTTGTGGCTAAGAAAGTGAAAATAAAAATAAAAATAGATTTTTCCTAAAAGACATTGACTATTCTAATAACAATATTAACTAATCACTGTTTGAGTTTTTATGAAATTCCAGTGTTTTCCATGAGAAATATATAAAATATTGCTATTTCTTATTGCAATCCACTTAACAGTGCATTATTAAGGCATCTTTTAAAAAATATTTTTAGTTTTAGATGGACAGAATACCTTTATTTTGTTTATTTAGTTTTATGTGCCACTGGGGGTAGAACCCAGGGCCTCACACATGCTAGGAAAGCACTCTACCACTGAGCCACAACCCCAAGTCCTATTAAGGTATCTTAAATGAGAAAATTGGGGCTGAGGAATTTAAATGAATGTGCTCAAATTACAGACATAATAAACTGTGAAATCCAGGTCTGACTGGCTGCAAGACTCTTATACTCTCACCTCCATTTCTCTAGAACAAAGTTTTTTATGTTATAAACATGACTACAGATGTAAAAATATAATATATCCTATAGTTCGGACCTCAAGTGTCCTCCAGAGGACCAAATGTTGAAAAGACTTGGTCTTCAGGGTGGCACCACTGAGAGGTGGTGGAAACTTTAAGAGGTGGGATCTAATGGGAAGTCTTTAGGTCACTGGGGACATGCCCTTAAAGGGGACAGTAGGACCCTGTCATTTCCCCTCTCCTTTGTTTCCCAGCCATTAAGTAAGTGGTTCTGGTGCACCATGTACTCTCCACCATGATTGCTGCCTCACCATAGGCCCAAAAGCAATGCGGCCAGAGGATCATGGACTGGAACCTCCAAAACTATGGGCCAAAATGAACATTTTCTCTTTAGAATTTGATTATCTCAAGAATTTGCTACGGTGACAGAAAGCTGACTGACACAATGCAGATATAAAAATGTAGAACAGCATAACAAATCAGTAGCACATATAGGACTAAAAATGTGTTCTGAATTCTAGCCCAATATTCTTTCCAATAAAGTAAATTAGAGATTATAAAGATATCAATCCAAATTAGAAAGTATAAAAATAACAATCAAATTTGCAGGGAAGTTAATAATAAAGTAAAGATGACTTTGAGAGCCAAAATTTATCTCAAAATTGACTATTTTCACATGCAAATAGTTGCACAATAAAGACATTACCCTTTTGTTCTATTTTCATGTTGTTTTCTTCAAGATTAACCATCTCCCAGCCTTCTTCTTCCTCCTCTTCCTCTCACAATGACATCTGATCTCTTGTGTTCACAGTCACCACATGGTGTTCAAGGTAAGTTCACGTCTGAATCCAGATCTTTAAGCCAACACTTTAAGGCTGAGCCTCAAGTTCCCTTGGGCCCCATTCTTTTGTTTTGGTTTCCTGCCTTATTCCCAATTATCCTTTCTGCTTTGTTCCTCTCCCTGCATAACTTGTGGATCCATCTGGTTCTGTGTTTGAATGCTGTGTCACAATTGGAAATCCTGCAAGTACTACACAACTCCCATCTTGCCTTCTGATTATAACCAGCATCTTAGTTCCTGTCCATGTACCCTTCACAGTTGTTACGGTACTCACCGATCCATCTTGGATCCCTCCCTTTATCCTCCATCCACTACAGACTACCTGGTTCACAAAGTGCTGTTGCCAGCCTAAAAAGAATGGAACTTCTTCCCTCCTTAATTTTCTGTAACCAAAACAGCTGCTGGTTCAGTTACCCCTGAGATCCCTGCTCCTTCCCAGAATAGGAACCTACTTTGTAATCACTAGTCCTTGCTATCCTGCTCCATCTTCTTATACAGAACAATCATGTCTGACTTCGAGCAACAGGAACAAACAGGTCTGTTACTTGATGAACATAATGAATGTTTTTCCCCAAAAGGAGAGAATGGCAATCTTTCTTAAACTGGTGCTGATTCTAGCATTTTAGAAGGCTTTGCTGAATCCATCACAGAGATCCCTAAAGATAGACAAAGTGAGATGCTCTGACAGCATCACACAGAAAATTGGATACAATCTCACAGCATGAGAAAAACACTGCTGAGTGGAAATAATGCTAAATAACAATGGCATGATCTAAAGAGAGGATCCAATGAGTCATCGAAAGGCACAGTAAATGCTGCAGATGAATTAAGTAGCTCAACACTCATTTTGGGAGGGTTCAGGGAAAAGACCAAAAGTATAGGATAGAATTAAGATATGAGAAATGTATTTGCTACAAGTTTAAATCCAACAGAAGACTGTTGTAAACTGTGAAAATCTTGACCTGCCATTAAAAAAATAAATGAGAATTCATCACCTCATTTCTTAAAAATAATTTAAAATAATAATTTTGATTTCATAATAGGAAGAGAAAAATCTAATTTTTAAAATGATAATAATTAAAGTATTAAAATGAAAAGGCTTAAGTTGAAATTCAAATTCTGGTTATTTAATATGGCATGAGGCTATGTATAAGTAACAATTTTTTTCTTCGTAACAAAGCTGGCTTAGTTGTTAAAGGTGTGATTACTAATAAATAATTTAGAACTCTAGTTTGTCTCCCTTATATTCCAAAATTTTACCATTATCATCAATTTAAAATAGTATCTCTGAGGAGATATTATAACACAATTGCAATTCAGAAGTTAGAAGAAATTATCCTGAATACCTTATAAGAAAATAATTTAAATGAGGACATTTAAAGAGAAGAAAACAAGGGATGATTTTGAATAGCTTAGAATATAAATGGGAAACTAATTAGAAAATAAATCTCTAATCTAAAACAAATTAGTAAATAAGAGCTAAATCACTTGGATAATGCTATTTAGGATAAAAACATTTGGGACACAGGAGGACTTTTTAAATTCAAGATGAGTCAATTTAGCTAATTGTGGGTAGATTATCTGCCTCAGGAAGCATCCTGTGTTGCAATTCAGAAACCTAGAGCCACCCAGACAGGGAAGATGGTCTAAGCACTAGCAAGATGGCAAAGGTGATGGCTACAACAGGACAATGTACCACTTCAATCTCCAGTTATGAGAAATAAATCATGAAAAATATAAAATATAGTCCAATATGTAATGACTGCTCTACAGTGTTATCTTTAACTAGAGACCATACGTCCAGCCAGGGTAGGTTCACACACTAGAGAAGGCAGTTGGGACTATGGAAACAGATGTACACTCTGTATCTTAAACACTTATTATTTCCCCAATGTGAACTGCATCATTTCATAAAATGCACTGTTTTTATATATTGTATGATATAACATGACACCTTTAGGACTTGCACTTGTCACAAAAAAATCTTCCTGATATTCCCCCTGGCTTCATCCTTCCTTCCAAAGCCATTCCCTCTTCCACTAAAACATCCCAGGGTCATTCCATTTTCCCACCTATCCCTACCATTTTCCTATTATGATTCCAGAAATCACGCAAACAACATTTCACACTTCCTCAACCAACCCAGTATGCTTTTTTCTAACAAAAAGCATGAATGGTTTTGATAGCTTTCATTTGAGGTCGAGGTAAGAGAGTCAAATACAATTTCCTAGAAGCTACCTCTTCACTCAACCCACTTAAATCTCATGCTTAACACAATGCACCTTGTTCTTCAATTTATATGTTCTTCCTACAGATTCATGCCTCTCTCACAGAGTTTTCCATAAAAGCCAAACTTTTTTTTCAAGCCAGAGAACAGGTAACCACAAAATGTTTTCTTCAATCCGGTGTATTTACCTGGGTTGGAGCATGCTGAGGTGACAGCATGTGAGTATATTACTGCATGCTCCAAGTAACCAAGCCAAAATATCATTTTACTAGTAAACCAAGCACACTCAATTTTACTCTATTTTTGACTTATGTCTTCTGTTTGATTTTCTTCTCTCATCTCTTTTCTGTTGTTTATTTCATGTTGTCTAATTTACATTCCCTCATGTAACAACTACCATTCTTCAGTTCCTAGTTATATTTCTTCTTTCTTTTTTTGCCAATCTCTCGGTTAAACTCAAGTTCTGCATTTCATTACCCACTTACAACTAAGCTTAGCCTGGCTAAGCTCCCTTAGTAAAATTCTAAAAATCTCCCACTGCCCAAACAGTAAGCCCACTTTTAAACCTTTTGTTAATGTTTGTTTGCCTTAAAGGATTGCTCAATAAAATCAAACACTGAATAAAATATTAGTTACATACATATACTTAGAAAATTAAAGGAACTGTATTTTTTTCCAGGGGATAGCCAGAACAACAACACATTCAACAAAGCTGTCTAAATTTCAAAGTACCCTCTAGATGAATCACAGCATGCACCACAATAGTTCCACATCCCATGAACAGGTTTCAAAGGCTTTGCCTCATTATGCCACCCCATCCTCAGCAAGAGCTAAGAAAAATCTAAAGGTCAACCCAATCTTTCTGATTATGGAAAATGATCATGACTCAACCACAGGTAAATTCTCCCAACATTTGCATATTTATCTAAGCATCATCCTAGATATCTTCACCTCTTAGCATGTATTGGTATTTGATGGTCTTGTCTAGTGGAAATTCTGGATCCCCTGAATAAGGGCTATAATTGTATGCTATGTTCTATTTACCAAATACCCCAACCAACATCATATCAACTGTTCATGTTTCAAAATTAATATAAATAGGATTTTCCACCTGGAAAAGTAATTTGTAATTCAACAGTTTTCTGAAATTACAATTATGATTGCCTGTTAAGGAGAAAATAACACCAGAAAAATTTCCAGTGAAATCACCAACTTAAAAATATGTATGTCACTTCATAAAAATCTTTATTCTCTTGCTCTCATGTGAAATGAAAATTCAATATTTTACATGCTTTTGTTTTCTTTTGAAAAATATTAAAGGGATCTTCAAGGTGGCATTATATACAATATTGATTCTTTGTGCACCAAAAATGAGATAGATTTAGTAATTTTCTAAGTATCCTTGTGGGTCTAATTCACTGGATTAGAAAATGCAGTAAGAATTATATGTACTTAATAAAATAGTTATCCTTGCTTTGCAGATCACTCATTACTTATTAAAGTTAGCATAAAATATTTTAATAATAAGCATCCAAGTTGTCCAATGACATGAAAAGAAATTACACATAAAAAGAATATTAAAAATGGAGTTGATATGTGTAAATCTTCAAACTGATATTCAGTAATAATTTTCTAAGGAAATAAATCTAAACAAGAGAAGTTAAGATTAATAGCTGTCTTTACTTTTTTAAAATATTATAAGTGGAAATGCTTTATGACACTAAATATGAAGTTTAATTTTATTGACAGAATGTGAGGATGATGTTTTGGCCATTTTGAGTATTTGATGTCAGAAATGAACAAATTTAGTTTTGACAGTTTATTTTGTGAATTTGAGATTTTTAAAAGAATGATGAAGACAGAGATTAAAAGTACCCAAACCTGTTGACACTGTGTTTAGTTTTGCACAATGTCACTATTTAGTGCTATACAAGAACTTCTTAAACTAATAAGTCATTTTTTAAAAAAACAATCAAGATTGATGAAACCAGAGATATTTATCAAATACACTTTTCTTTCTGATTTTTTATAAACTGGTCAATGAATCAAAATACTCAGAATGAAGGAGGAGAAAGGGGGAAGAACAGGCAAGAAAAGACACATGAAAAAGTTCTAGAATTTGTTTTCCACCTTATTTGGAAATGGGAAAAATAGGATCATCTCTTTCAACAACTCAAAAACTAAACATGTTACTGAAATGGAAGAAGAAGATGGAGGGTGTGATTGTTAATAATGGCCTTCTCAACAGTTGCACACTTACCACTTTCTCCACAAATCACTTTTATAGCCAACAACATCATTAAGATGTCAATAGTCAAAAACACATTTATTAAACACATGGTATAGATGGGATTTATATATAGTCCCTGATCCAAAGGAATAAAATCTCTTCCTCAAAGAGTATTTGATCTAAATATAGTACTTGATCTAATAAAGAAAACTACATTGTTCCTTGTTTAAGTCTGTTCATCTTGTAAACATTTTTTAGCATAGCATAACAGCTGAAATATAAATTATTCTTTACATATATGTCTAAAATTAATTATTAGAAGAAAAAAATCAAACAATGTTTTAAAGCCCACTTTTGATTTACAGCCACATGTTCATGAATTCCAAACTGCCAAAACAGAAATGGAAGACTTAACATTTCATTGTCTGAATTAAAAAATACTTACACTATTGGTTTTTCCAGGCGACTTCCCTGTGAACCAACAATCTCCCCCAGTGTACAAAACACTTGCCCCAGAAAGTCCTAAAACAGATAAAAAAAAAATTAAAGCTCATCAGTTCCCAAATTATCCTTACAGTATATATTTTGTACATCACATTTGCATTATTTTCATTAATGAACTA
Organism: Marmota flaviventris; assembly: GCF_047511675.1. Lineage (NCBI taxonomy): Eukaryota > Metazoa > Chordata > Mammalia > Rodentia > Sciuridae > Marmota > Marmota flaviventris. The sequence continues at coordinate 76,742,825 of NC_092500.1, read as the reverse complement.
TTGCGTTTTTTAACTTCTGATAATAAATAAGCCCAATCTGCATTAATTTTAGCATAAGGCCTTCCCATAACTTTGCATGGTATTTTGTGCTTTTAATCACAGAACAGGTTTGTTACTTTGAGTTTTCAGACACTGTGTTTGTTTTATGGTCTAAACTAAAATGAAAATAGAAATAAATGTTTGCGGTTTTGAATGCTTGACTTAATGCAGAGACTTCCAAAGTGCTAGCTGAGGAGACAAATCTAGAGTGCACATGGCAAAGGTGGCTAATGAGCCAGCACTACTTAGAGAAAGGTGTTGTGATGTAACAGCCACAACCAGGGTCCAGAGCCACACTGCCATGTGTCTATTTCAGTACCACCACTCAACACCTACAATTATGGCAATTAGTTTCTCCAGTTTCTTCCTCTCTAAAATGTATTAGTATCTACCCACAGCATTGCTCTGAGGGTTCACTGAATTACTGTATGAGTTAATGTTAGCATATAGTAAGGGTTAAGTAAAATATAGTGTTCATTAGCATACAACTAGAAAAATTCTTCAAGACAGAATAACCCTGCAACATGAGAAATACACTTTATATAAAAAGAAACTAACAGTCTAGGAGGTTAATTTTTTGTCTTAAGCAGTCAGTAAGTAGCAGAGCCAGGACTAACTCTAATACTTGGATGCTAGAAACTGACATGCCACCATTCAATAAAAATCCATTTTAACTTCACATGTCCATACTATAAGGGTTCCAACACCATCTGAATATGTGAATCAAGAAACAGGGAGTTATTTCATGGAAAAATACCCACCCCTCTAGTTTAGCCTGTTTGTGATTCAAAGAAACTGCATTGATCTGAAGGAGAAGGTGAGAGATCTATCAGAACTGATTGTACAGTGAACTGGCCCCAGAGAAGCCCTAAGGATGAACAGAGGACTAATAGTAAACAAAATTTTTTTTAGTAAATCCAATTTAGCAAATCTATTTATTAAATATACAAATCATTATACTTTGTTCACTGGAGTTACAGAGAAGTTATTAAAAAAAAAAAAAGCCAATTCATGCTTGGGAAATTTCACTGTCCCTACTTTACAGATAAAGGACCTGAGGTATAGAGAAAATACACAACTTGCTCAGCGCCATGATGTGGGCCCAGTAGTCCAAATCCAAGGTTCATCCACTAAGTACTTTGCCCAGCCTTGCCACCTCTCTACTTGTAGTCTAAGGGGAACAATGAGACCCAGACACACAGAAACCTAACAAACCACCAAAGGAAGAACTATGTTTTTCAGTGGGGAAAAAAAGGGGGAAGGTAGAGCTCTGAGTCAAAAGATAGAAAAAATACTAAGATAGTCAGGGGAAGTTTTTCCCAGAGGAAGTAAGCTATGAGAGTCAGGTAGGAATCAGATTGTAGAGAAGAGAATTGGCCACTCTAGACTTAGAGAACAGATCAGATTTAACAGTCAAGAAAAAAAAATGAGAAAAGAAAGGAGCCCAAGTAAATGAAAAGGAGATGAGGTGACAACACTATTGTGGAGGACCCCCTTGGCTAAATGAAAAAGTGGTGTTAGGGTAATCAGAAGTGACCAGAGCCTTGTGGCATTTCAGGGACACCATAAGAATAGTGCAATTGGACAATTATTCAAGTACCAGTCTACAAAATGTACCGAGGAGTAAGGGAAAAACTGGAAGTCAGACCAATCAGAAGGCCACAGGAATTAAAAAGAAGCAGGGCGAAGGCCCAAACTAAGGTTGAAGCAAATGGTAGGGAACAGTACACGGAAGAGAGAAAAGATGATGAAAACTGTTCCTGCACATTGGGGGCAGTTGGGCCAGAAGAGGGAGGTGAAAAATAACTGAATCTAGAACGTGGCAACTAACAGAGTGGCTATACCATCATAAAACGGCAAATCATTTGAAGTTTGCTTTCAGGAATGCAAAAAGAACTCAAAGTGAAGCATTAAAATTTAAATTAAACATTCTTAACAGCATATCCTTACTAATTTCAAAACAGATTTTAAAATATGGTTATAGGAGTTTAATAAACCTAAATTCATCTAAATCTCATGATAGCTCGATAGAGCAGAATACTGAACATTTATTTGGAATAAATCATTGCTTTTCTGAGTCTGCTGCAAAAAAAAAATGCATGAGGGATTCTAGAACTCTTTTCTAAGCATACTTGCACTAATGGACAGCTGCAAATGTTACATATTAAATAGATTTGGCTGAGTAGTCTCAGTAAAAGCTATGTGATGTGATTATTCAAGAAAACAAATTAGAAAATATTGAGCATGTTTTAGATTAGGGTCCATGCCTACTAGCAAATAGAAAAGAACATCATTGAATCATCATTGCTGAACAAAAAAATTTAAAGGATTAATTAATATAATAGGCACTGACCATATTGTTATTACACATTGTGCCCCCATGTAGGGACAGCATTTATGTAGTAGTTTCTGTGTGCTGATATACTCCCTATCAAGCAGCACATTTACTATTCACACTGCAAAGACACCAAATCATATTTATCAACTACTTACTGTGTGGGAATGTTCTACCAAATTCATGTTTTAGCTGTTCTCATGATTCACATTTCCTATGTACATATATAATACTAGTAACATAGTATCCTTTAAATAAATATTTTAGATATTTTGGTCTGTAGTTAGATAAAGATGGAAATGAAAGCAAGCTAGCTCTGAGCTGCTTTATTGTTTCTTCCTCTACCATTGTATTCCCACTAATGAGTCATTACAATTAGATTATGGTAATATTTTCAGTAACAGGTCCAGGCCTAGTTCCACAACTCTAACCTACACATAGACCAAATCTACCTGGAATGTCTCCAGCTCCTGAGAAATGCTTCTCTTTATTCAATCATCTTTTTAGCCACCGGGCTTCCTCAAACCAACCATAAAATCAATAAATGTTGGAAATGATGAATTATTACATTAAATGATAATAAACTTAGAGAACTTAGTTTTGGTATCTATTTAAGTATAAAAAAACCATATTGCTAATACACAGGATGACTTCCAATACTCTTAAAATGTATCTAAATATCATCATTAATTCAGTAGGCGGGTGTTAAAACTGAAGGACCTAACAGTGAGAGGTGGAAGAGCTAAGAGATGAGCAGCACATTCAGCAAGAGGAGGCAATATATAATAATAATATAAGTTTCATGTTACATAGTTTTTTAAATTTTTTTTTTAGTTACAGATGGACACAATGCCCTTTATTTTATTTATTCCTTTTTATGTGGTGCTGAGGATCAAACCCAGTGCCTCACACATGCTAGGCAAGTGCTCTACCACTGAGACACAACTCCAGCCCATATTACATAGTTTTTAAAAAAATCAATCAAATATTCAGAAAGAGCAGTTCAGATTATTCCTGTACAATCTAAATCTAGATTTTATTACTAACAACTGGCTCAAACTCTAAAGAAGCATTGTTATATTATTAGGTTCCAAATTATTATTATACACATTTGTTTCTTCTTTTTTTATTAATATACAGGAGAATGTCTATTCTATGAGCATAATACTTTTATTCCTTCAAATTTATTGCTTTAATTATTTTTTAAGTACCAATAAATTATCTGTACCTAAACTATATTTTATCTTGTAGATTACTATTTGTCTATATTCATGAAAATTACATTAATATCATGGGCTTTAGTAATTTTGCATGTATAAAAGTGAAAGTGACTTCTCAGTAAAAGAACTGGTATTGTTTATTGGTCTGTTTGCTACCTTGCTTGCTAGGTACAAAACTTAATGTTTCCTGTATGTCCTTTAAAAAATTTATACATACATATACATGTACATATTCACATTTTTTATTTTGTAAAGCAATACAACATATGCCTTAAGAATGAAAATTATTAAGCTCTAAATTGCCTGTGTTCATATCCAGACTGATGCATTCATGTCTCAGTCTCCTAATCTATAGAATGGACATAATAATACCTACCACCTGGATTGTTAGAAGGACTACATAAAATAATTTATGCAAAGCACTTAGGACAGATGCTTGGAACATAAGCATCTAGTACTAAATGACTTATTCATCATCCTACTCCCCTGGGTGAAGGTGGGAGTTCATAACCCACTTGAATCAAAGTGTGGAATGTGATATGTCAAGAAATTTGTAATGTTTTGAACAACCAACAATAAAAAATTTAAAAAAAAATAAAAAAAAAGAATATACTTAATACTTGCTACAGGATTTCAATATTAGAGATTCTATAACTGTTTAAGTAAAATACTATATTTTCTCTTCCAAGACCATTTTACATTCATGGTCAATACAGGTTTGTTTAAATAAATGCTTATTGTAAATGCTATTATGAAATCCAAATGAGCCATATATACCAACTTGTGTTACATTTGACTAGTATACATAAAATCAACATACATATATAAAAGAGTGACATTTTGAAAACAATTATGTGCTGAGCCACAAGGCATTAACTGCAGTGGAAATGTCTGACTTCTATACTACTATAAAGTAATCAACATATGTAGTTTATTATTAGCATCATTATAAACAATTTCATAAGCATTCAATAGAGTAGTGTCTTTCTCCTGGAAGTTCCACTAAAGATGATCTTTAAATGACTTTCCTGTTTTATAAAGTGATCAATGAGAATTTGAAAATGTTATTCCCCTAATTAATAGATGAGTTAGATTGAAAGACATTAAATGGTTTCATTGATAGATCAGTTTTAATATAGTATAGTAATTGGGTGTAGTCAACTGTTCAGGAGTTAATCACTAGAGTTCTTCATAAGACAGAGACATGATTAGTTTCTTTCTATTCCTTCTATGTATTTCGTGATATGTTAACTGATTTTTAGCACATTCATACCAAGGCAATCAGAACTAGAGAACATACATAATAAAAATTTCTTGCTTTTGCAATATTTTAACAATTGTGGCAAAAATCAGTGGGGAAATTTACCTGCAAAAAATTTATTACTGGTTCTTACTAATATTTTATTGCTGCTACTCCTTACTAATATTTTAGACTTGCTTTGTATTTAATTAAATTAATATAAATAACATCAAGAGTAAAGACCAAGATGTAACTTAGTTAGGTTATGCACTGTGTATTATATGATAATCATTTTTAATAACTGAACACGGTACTTCTTTATTTCAGTAGTAGCTCCTTTTTAATGACTGTTAACACATTCACATGATTTTGGTGATAACACAAACTCAACATGGAAATAAATGGATTCAACATATTAGAACAATTTGCTGCATTTTAGCATTATAAAAAAACTTTATTTTCAAAGCAAGGATTTGTCTTTTGAATGGGCAGATCCACTTTCAAAGATGTTAATCCTACCTCCAAAAGATTAACACTTGTTTGGATAAATTACAAATATAGTTTAAAAAATTATACCTTAAAGCTGAATTTATTTCTTTCCCCCAGCACAACTGATGATTTTCAAGTTACTTGTGGCTTTCTAAGCAACCAAATGAGGCAATTAAATAAACCACTAAAATAAAATTAAGCTTTTGGTTGGGCATGATGGCACATGCCTATAATCCCAGTGGCTCAGGTGGTAAAGGCAGGAAGATGGTGAATTCAAAGCCAGCCTAAGCAATTTAGCAAGGCCCTAAGACATTCAAATTAAAATACATATGTATGTCAAAATAAAAAATATGTATATATATGTTTGTGTGTGTGCATTATATATATATATAGAGAGAGAGAGAGAGAGAGAGTGAGAGAGAGAGAGAGAGAATGAATGCTGGGGATGTGGCTCTATGGCTAAGCACCCCTAGGTTCAAACCCTGGTACCAAGAAAAAAAGAAAATTAATCTTTCAAGGAGTGGATGATCATGGATTAAAATTAATCCATTTTTAAATTATCTATGCATATATATTTAATATTAGTCAACATACATAATATATAAAATTTTAAAAAGCTATATACTATTCACAAATATAAGAATAAACCTATGTAAAAATATTTACCTCTTGGAGACATATCATTTTTGTAGTACAGCTCTCATCAATAAAGAAGCTTAAAATGGGAGGCCCGCTCACCCCGCCACCCCACGTCCCACAGATCCGGTGAGAGGCCCAGCTGGTGGCTGCACATGGAGAGCCACTCCACGCTGTGGTACCTTAATCACCAAAGCATGTCTCCACAGCCCAACATCAGGCTACATATAAACTTGAGATTGCCATGACCACGAAACTGGGATATCTCCACTTTATCAAGGGACAACAATAAGGACGTAGTAAGATGTCACCAAGGTCCCTGTGGGCCTGGCTGTACCAGAGGTTTCTCTACCAGGGATGCTAACAGTTATTCTGTTGCTGAGGTAACAGGGAATCTTGTATGGAGTTGCCTATCTCTTGTTTCTCCTAATAACAGCCAACTTCTTATGATCATCCTCTCCCTACATGTAATCTAATCACTCCATATTCTCACATCCTAACTCATAAACATCTCAGAAAACCCCCCAGGTCCCCTTATACCATTAGACACTACAAACCATTATACAAACTTATTGACTATATGGTAGAAAATAACTGAACTCATCTTTTCTGATTATAATGACTAAACTGTTAATGTAAAAATAGAAGCTAATTGATATATGGATGCACATTGGGTACATTGAGTAGAGTAATATTGATCTCTTCCTTAAAAGTGAGGTATAAGTAACCTATAGAGACACTATAAGACAACAGGGCAGAAGCTGACACATAGACATCATGAAAAAACAAGGGAGGAAAGTGCCTCAAACAAACCAAGATAGTAAAAAATAGAATCCATAGATAGTACAGTAGGTTAAGTGTCAGAGAATGAGCTCACAATATACATAACTTAAATAATTTGGGAATTAAAGAATGACCTAAGTGAGCAGATACAGGCAAAAATTGGGCACTCTAAAAAAGAGATAAGAGAACAAATACAGGTGACCATTGATCATACCAACCAAGAGATATGAGAGCAAATACAGATGGCAAGAGATTACTTCAAGAAAGAAATAGAGATACTGGAAGAAAAAAAGGGAAATCCTTGAAATGAAAGAAACAATAAGCCAATTAAAAACTCAATAGATACCATCACCACAGACTAGATCACTTGGAAGACAGGACCTCAGATGATGAAGAGAAAATATACAATCTTGAAAATAAAGTTGACCTCACAGTGAAGATGATAAGAAACCATAAACAGAATATCCAAGAATTATGGGATACCATCAAAAGACCAAACTTAAGATTTATTGGGATAGTGGAAGGTTCGGAGATTCAAACCAAACGAATGCACAATCTCTGCAATGAAATAATATCAGAAAATTTCCCAAGCATGAAGAATAAATTGGAAAATCAAACACAAGAGGCCTATAGGACACCAAATGTACAAAATTACAACAGATCTACACCAAGAGATATTATAATAAAAATGTCTAGCATACAGAAGAAGGATAGAATTTGAAAGGCTGCAAGAAAAAAATATCAGATTACCCATAAGGGAAGACCAATTCAGATCTTAGCAGACTTCTCAACCCAGACTCTCAAAGCCAGGAGATCCTGGAACAACATATACCAAGCTCTAAAAGATAATGGACTGTAACCAAGAATCATATCCAGCAAAATTAAGCTTCAAATTTGAAGATGAAAAGAAACTTTCCATGATAAACAAAAGCTAGAAGAACTTACAGCAAGAAAGCCTGTACTACAGAATATTCTTGGCAAAATATACCATGAGCAGGACATGAAAAACAACAATGAAAATCTGCAAAAAGAAGAACTACAATAAAGGAAAAGTTAACCAAAAGAGAAACCAAATAAAGCTAAATAACAAAAATAACCAAAAAATTACTGGTAATACAATTCATGTCTCAGTAATAATCCTTTATGTTAATGGCTAAACTCACCAATCAAAAGACATAGGCTAGTATACGGATTAAAAAAAAAGACCCAACAATATGCTGCCTTCAAGAGACTCATCTCATAGGAAATGATGTCCACAGATTAAAGGTGAAATGTTGTTGATAAAATATTCCATTCACATGGTTATGTAAACAAGCAGGGCTTTCCATCCTCATATCAAATAAAGCATACTTTAAGCCAAAGTTAATCAAAAGGGATGAAGACAGGCATTTCACACTGCTTAAGGGAACTATACATCAACAAGACATAACAGTTATAAATATATATGCCTCAAACAAAGGAGCATCTATGTTCATCAATCAAACTCTTCGCAAGTTCAATTGTCAAATGGACCACAACACAATAATTCTGGTGACTTTAATACACCTCTTTCACCACTGGATAGATCTTCCCAACAAAAGCTAAACAAAGAAACTATAGAACTCAATAATACAATCAATAATTTAGACTTAACTGACATACATAGAGTATATTATGCATCAACGAGCAAATGCACTTTCTTCTCAGCAGCACTTAGATCCTTCTCTAAAACAGACCATATACTATGCCACAAAGCAACACTTAGTAAATACAAAAAATTAGAGATACTGCCCTGCATTCTATCAGACCACAATGGAATGAAATTAGAAATCAATGATAAAATAAAAAAAGCTATTCCAACACCTGGAAACTAAATAATATGCTATTGAATGAACAATGGATTGCAAAAAATATCAGGGAGGAGATTAAAAAATTCTTAGAGGTAAATGAGAACACCATATAACATATAGAAATCTGGGACACTATGAAGGCAGTTCTAAGAGGAAAGTTCATTGCATGGAGTTCATTCCTTCAAAGAAGAAAAAGTCAACAAATAAATGACCTCACATTACATCTCAAAGCCCTAGAAAAGAAAAAAAAATCAACACAAAAAGCAGTAGAAGACAGGAAATAATTAAAATCAGACCTGAAACCAATGAAATTAAAACAAAAGAAATAATTGAAAAAATTGACAAAACAAAAAGTTGGTTCTTTGAAAAAAATAAATAAAATTGATAAAACATTAGCCATGCTAACAAAGAGAAGGAGAGGCTGGGGTTGTGGCTCAGTAGTAGAGCACTTGCCTAGCATGTGTGAGGCACTGGGTTTGATTCTCAGCACTGCATATAAATAAATGAATAAAATAAAGATCCATCAACATCTAAAAAAATTTAAAAAAAACAAAGAGAAGGAGAGAGAAAACTCAAATTAATAATATATGAGATGTAAAAAGAAATATTACGATGGACACTACAGAAATACAGAAGATAATTAGATATTATTTTGAAATCTTGTACTCCAATATAATAGAAAATATTGAAGGCATCAACAAATTTCTAGAGGAATATGGTATGCCCAAGCTAAATCAGAATGATATACACAATTTAAACAGATCAATTTCACACAAGGAAACAGAAGATGCCATCAGAAGCCTACCAACGAAGAAAACCCCAGGATCGGAAAAATTCACAGCTCAGTTCTACAAGCCATTTAAAGGAGAACTAACACCAATACTTCTCAAACTGTTTCATTAAATAGAAAAAGAGGGAACACTTCCAAACACATTTTGTGACATCAATATCACCCTGTTTCCAAAACCATACAAAGACACATCAAAAAGAGAAAATTTCAGACCAATATCTATAATGAATACAGGTGCAAAAATTCTCAGTAAACTTCTGGCAAATCAAATACAAAAACATATCAAAAAGATAGTGCACCATGATCAAGTAGGGTTCATCCCAGGGATGCAAATTTGGTTCAACATAAGGAAATCAATAAATGTAATTCATCACATTAATAGACTCAAAGACAAAATAATATGATCATACCAATAAATGCGGATAAAGCATTTGATAAAATAAGCATCCCCTTTCATGTTCAAAATGCTAGAAAAACTAGGGATATCAGGAATATATTTCAACATTACAAAGGCTATCTATGCTAAGCCCCAGGCCAACATCATTCTAAATGAAGAAAAATTGAAAGCATTCCCTCTAAAAACTGGAACAAGACAGGGATGCCCTCTTTCACCACTTCTATTTAACATAGTTCTCGAAACTCTAGCCAGAGCAGTCAGACAAAATAAATTAAAGGGATACAAGTAGGAAAAGAAGAACTCAAATTATCACTATTTGCTGATGATATGATTCTATACCTAGAAGACTCAAAACATTCCACCAGAAATCTCCTAGAACTAATAAATGAATTCAGCAAAGTAGATGGATATAACATCAACACCCATATTAAAGGCATTTATGTACATCAGTGACAAATCCTCTGAAAGAGAAACTAGGAAAACTACCTCATTTACAATAGCCTCAAAAACAAATAAAATACTTGGGAATAAACTTAAGGAAAGAGGTAAAAGAGCTCTACAATAAAAGCTACAGCATGCTAAAGAAAGAAATTAAAGAAAATCTTAGAAGATGAAAAGATCTACCTTGTTTGGGATAGGCAGAATTAATGTTGTCAAAATGATCATACTACCAAAAGCACTATACAGATTTAATGCAATCCCAATCAAAATTCCAATGACATTCCTCATAGAAATAGAAAAAGCAATCATGAAGTTCATCTGGAAAAATAAGAGACACAGACTAGCCAAAGCAATCCTTAGCAAGAAGAATGAAGCTGGTGGCATTACTATTCCAGACCTTAAACTATACTACAGGGCAGTAGTAACAAAAACAGCATGGTATTGGCACCAAAACAGACCTGTGGATCAATGGTACAGAATAGACAACACAGAAACTAACCCATATAACTACAATTATCATTTACTAGGCAAAATAGCTGAAAATGTGCATTGGAGAAAAGATAGCCTTTTCAACAAATGGTGCTAGGAAAGCTGGAAATCCACATGTAACAATATAAAATTAAAACTCTGTCTCACCATGCACAAAAGTCAACTCAAAGTGGATCAAGGACCTAGGAATTAAACCCAGGGACCTTGTGACTAATGAAAGAAAAAGTAGGCCTAAATCTCCATCATGTCAGATTAGGCCCCAACTTCCTTAATAAGATTCCTATAGCTCAAGAATTAAAACAAAGAATCAATAAATGGAATAGATTAATTTAAGATTCTTCTCAGCAAAAGAAACAATCAGTGAGGTGAATAGAGAGCCTACAGAATGGGAGTCAATCTTTACCACAAACACATTAAATACAGCACTAATATCTCTCTCTCTCTCTCTCTCTCTCTCTCTCTCTCTCTCTCTCTTTCGGTGCAAGGCAGACACTCTACCAACTGAGCTATGTCCCCAGCCCGAGCACTAATCTCTAGGATATATAAAGCACTCAAACACCTTAACACCAAAAAAAAAAAAAAAAAACAAACACACAAATAACCCAATCAGTAAATGGGCCAAGGAAATGAACAGATACTTCTCAGAAGAGGATATACATACAATCAATCAACAAATATATAAAAAAATGTTCAACATCTCTAGCAATTAGAGAAATGCGAATCAAAACTACTCTAAGATTTTATCTCACTCCAGTTAGAATGGCAGTTATCAAGAATACAAACAATAATAACTGTTGGCAAGGATGTGGGGAAAAAGGCAAACTCATACATTGCTGATGGGACTGCAAATTGATGCAGCCAATATGGAAAGCAGTATGGAGATTCCTTGGAAAACTTAGAATGGAACCACCATTTGACCCAACTATCCCACTCCTGGGTTAATACCCAAAGGACTTAAAAACAACATATTTCAGGGATATAACCATATCAATGTTTATAGCAGCAAAATTCACAATAGCTAAATTGTGGAACCAACTCAGATGCCCTTCAGTAGATGAATGGATAGGGAAACTTTGGTATATATACACAATGGAACATTACTCAGCATTAAAAGTGAATAAAAATCATGGCATTGGCAGGTAAATGGACGGAGTTGGAGAATACAATGCTACCTGAAGTAAGTCAATCCTAAAAAACCAAAGTCCAAATATTTTCTTTGATATGAGGATGCTGACTCATAATGGTGATGTGGAGGGAGTGTGGGAGGAATGGAGGCACTTTAGATAGAGTAAAGGGAAGGGAGGGGAAGGGAGGGGGCATAGGGGTAGAAAGGATGGTGGAATGAGGTGGACATCATTACCCTAAGTACATGTGTAAAGACACAAATGGTGTGACTCTACTGTGTGTACAACTTGAAAAATTGCGCTCTATATGTGTAATATGAAAATGAATTGCATTCTGCCATCATGTGTAACAAATTAGACTAAATAATTTTTTTTAAAGTTTGAAATATAACATGCTAATTGAAAATAAGTAAATATATTATTGCTAGTAAATATAGTTAGACAACTGACTTACCAAAAAACTAAAAAACCTACCAAACATTATTACTTATTATACTTTTATTAAAATTATTAGATATATGAAAATATTATTATTAAAGAATACTATTAAATATGATAATAATATCACAATGTTAATATTAAATGCTAAATCCTCCATAATGGCCAGTTTTACACACCAACAATACTACCTAATATAACTTAATGAGTGCTAAAATTACTCTCATCAAACCCATCCCAAGTATTATCCTAATCTTTATCTCAAAGTCTAGAGCAGATCTATAAGATGATATTAAAAATGTAAATGGGAAATATAACCCACTTATAAAGTACATAAACACTTCAGTTTGAATAGCTGTTTAAGGGTAGTTTTTACCATCTGTAAAGGACCAGAAAGAAGGCTACATAGAAAACATACCTTTTTTTTTTTTTTTTTTCTACCAGGCATCAGAGGATGATGTGGAGGGCAACAAGGCAAGAACTCTCAGAGGTGACAATTAAGAAGCACCTGACTAATCTGAGGGAGAGAATCATGTAAATATTTGAGGCAAAAGCATGCCACGCAGGAGAAAAAGAAAGCAAAAAGTCCCTGAGAAAAGAATGTACTCAGGAGGAGAAGGAAGATGGAGGCGAGGGGAGTGCATTGTCCCCGTGTGCTGCTTCACTGTGTGGGAGTATGACAAGTCAGGACGGCTAAAGGATATTTTGTTAGGAATTTCCAGCAATAGTGGGGTGCTCCGGAACCTGGAGGAAGGATTTCCATCGCACGAGGATTGGCTACGGGGACTCAAACGCGAGAGGTTTGTTGCACGGAGGGTAACACTGCTTATTCAGCAAATCGCCCCGCGGCTAAAGTCTGCAGAGCGCACTGGGATAGAGACGCAGGGTTACAGCGCTGCAGTTTCTGCCAGCCGCGCAAGCACCGTACTCAGGGCTGAATTCTGGGTTCGAGACGGGGGAAGGAAGCGGTCCATCTCGGTTCTCCACACCGGTCAGACCACAGAGGAGGCCAGCAGCCACCATGTTGGTAAACTGACGTCACCACCCCTGGTTTCGACTGACCGCAGCTCATTCAGCCATAGATCAGGTAATTTCAGGCTGCAATTCGCCTGCGGCTTGCAGACAGATTGCTAGGGTTCAGCGCCTGGGTGCTTCTTAGAACCTGATCCTATCGGAGCGAACACCGAGCGCGGGGCGGCCGAGTTCCGGCTCCCGGAACCGTCCCGGAACCGCCCTGGCCCAGGGTTGCGGAGCCTGCGGAGGCTGCTTCTTGGACCCTGCGCCTATCAGAGCATACACCAAGCACTAAGCAGCCGAATTCCGGCTCCCGGAACTGAGCCCGCGGGGACTGCTTCTTGGAGCTTACACTTATAGGAGCTTACACAGAGCACGGAGCGGCCGAGTTCCGGCTCCCGGAACTTCCCTGGCCCGGGGCTAGGAGCCCGCGGAAATTGCTTCTCGGGCCGGGTCCTGCTGAGGGCCGGTCAGGACTCACCCGTTGCTTTGGTTGCCTGGCAAGGGGAACGAAATGCTGCCATTCGCATAGGATACCAACATGGCAGAGATCGGATGTCAGCAGAAAGTGGCGGAGGAGAGAACTTCATCAATACCAGCGGTGACATAAGCAGTTGGTCTCCTGGTAGGAGGGGTGAGGCACAGTCACCCGAGTCTCCTCAATTTGTCCTCGAGCCAGAGGGGAGGAGCCGGGCCGCCGCCAGCGCCCAGAGCAGGCCCAGCGACTCGCCAGCGTGGTGACCGCGTGACCCCAATTGGAGAGGGGGCGGAGCGGAGCCGCCACCCGCAAGGTGGGCAGACCCGCGACCCAGTGGTACATGGGCGTGGTAGGAGGGGCAGGGCAGAGCCGCCGTTCGCGCGGGCAAGGTAAACAGACCTGTGACAGCCTGGCGGGTCAGGCCCAGTGGCTTGCCAGTGTGGTACACACATCACCCCAACTGGAGTAGGGGCAGAGCAGATCCTTCTGCCACGCCCGGATCAGGCCCTGCTGGTGTGGTGGTCACGTGACCCCAATTGGAGTGGGGGCGGAGCGGAACTGCCACCCGTGTCCGCAGGGCGAGCAGACCAGTGATCAACCTGCAGATCAGGCCCAGGGGTCCGCAGGCGTGGTAGGAGGGGCAGGGCAGATCCGCCGCCCGCGCCTCCAAGGTAGGCAGACCTACAACACACCGGCGGATCAGGCCCAGGAGCCTGCCGGCGTGCTACAAACACCACCCTAATTGGAGTAGTGGCAGAGCAGAGTCGCCGCCCGTGCCAGGAACAGGCCCAGCAGGACTGCAGGCGGGGTAGTCACGACACCCCAATTGGAGTAGGGGCAGAGCAGAGCCTCCACCCGTGCCCGAAAGGTGGGCAGATCTGCGACCGACCAGCGGGACAGGCCCAGTGGCCTGCCGGTACGACAGACACGTCACCCCATTTGGAGTAGGGGCAGAGTAGAGCCGCCTCCCGCGCCTGCAGGGTAGGCAAACCTGCAACCGACAGGCGGATCAGGCCCGGTGGCCTGCCGGCGTGGTACACTCGTCACCCCAATCGGAGCAGGGGCAGAACAGAGCCGCCGCCAGCTCCCAGAACAGGCCCAGTGACCTGCCGGCGTGGTAGCCACGAAACCCCAATTGGAATAAGGAGAGAGCAGAGCCGCCGCCCGCACCTGCAGGAAAGATACGCAAGCAGTATGAAAAGACAAGGAAAGAAAGGACCACAAGCAATGCAGGTCAATGCAACTTTAGAAGAGGTAACAGCTGCAGCAGATGGAATGTCAGATAAAGAATTCAGGATATACATGCTTCAAATGATCTGGAGTATCAAGGAAGACATTAAACAGCAAAATCAGACAATGAAAGATCACTTCGACAACGAATTACGCAAACAAATCCAGGAAGCAAAGGATCAACTATACAGGGAGATAGAGGTTATAAAAAACAAACAAACAGAAATCCTAGAAATGCAGGAAGCAATAAACCAACTTAAAAACTCAATGGAGAATACTACCAGCAGAGTAGAACACTTAGAAGATAGAACATCAGACAATGAAGACAAAGTATTTCAACTGGAAAAGAACATAGACAGCTCAGCAAGACTGTTAAGAAACCATGAGCAGAACATCCAAGAAATATGGGATAACATTAAGAGACCAAACTTAAGAGTCATTGGGATACAGGAAGGTACAGAGCTCCAAACCAAAGGAATGAGAAGTCTACTTAATGAAATAATACAAGAAAACTTCCCAGACTTGAAGAATGAGACAGAATCCCAAATCCTAGAAGCCTACAGGACGCCGAATGTGCAAAATCATAAGAGATCCACACCTAGACACATTATAATGAAGATGCCCAACATACAGAATAAGGAGAGAATTTTAAAAGCTACAAGAGAAAGGAAGCAGATTACATTTAGGGGTAAGCCAATCAGGATAACAGCTGATCTTTCAACACAGACTCTGAAAGCTAGAAGATCCTGGAATAACATATTTCAAACACTGAAAGAAAATGGGTTCCAACCAAGAATTGTGTATCCAGCGAAATTAAGCTTCAGGATGGAGGATGAAATTAAAACCTTCCACGATAAACAAAAGTTTAAAGAATTCGCAGCTAGAAAACCATCTCTTCAAAACATCCTCGCCAAAGCATTACAGGAAGAGGAAATGGAAAATAACAATGAAAACCAACAGTGGGAGGTAGGACAGTAAAGGGGGGGGGGAAATAATCAAAGAGGAAAACAAACCATGTTTAGTAACAGAAATAAACAAATATGGCTGGAAGAACAACCCATATCTCAATAATAACCCTAAATGTTAATGGCTTAAACTCACCAATTAAGAGACACAGGCTAGTAGAATGGATCACAAAACAAGACCCAACAATATGCTGCCTACAGGAGACGCATTTGATAGGAAAAGACATACATAGGCTGAAGGTGAAAGGTTGGGAAAAATCATATCACTCATATGGACTTCGGAAACAAGCAGGAGTGTCCATACTCATATCAAATAAAATAGATTTCAAGCCAAAGTTAATCAAAAGAGATAAAGAGGGACACTACATACTGCTTAAGGGAAGCATACACCAACAAGACATAACAATCATAAATATTTATGCCCCAAACAATGGTGCAGCTATGTTCGTCAAACAAACTCTTCTCAAGTTCAAGAGTCTAATAGACCACCATACCATAATCATGGGAGACTTCAACACACCTCTCTTGCCACTGGACAGATCTTCCAAACAAAAGTTGAATAAGGAAACTATAGAACTCAATAACACTATTAATAACCTAGACCTAATTGACATATATAGAGTATACCACCCAACATCAAGCAGTTACACTTTTTTCTCAGCAGCACATGGATCCTTCTCAAAAATAGATCATATATTATGTCACAGGGCAACTCTTAGACAATATAAAGGAGTAGAGATAATACCATGCATCTTATCTGATCATAATGGAATGAAACTGAAAATCAACGATAAAAGAAGGAAGGAAAAAGCATACATCACTTGGAGAATGAACAATAGGTTACTGAATGATCAATGGGTTATAGAAGACATCAAGGAGGAAATTAAAAAATTCTTAGAGATTAATGAAAACACAGACACAACATATCGGAATCTATGGGACACATTGAAAGCAGTTCTAAGAGGAAAATTCATTGCTTGGAGTTCATTCCTTAAAAAAAGAAAAAACCAACAAATAAATGATCTCATACTTCATCTCAAAATCCTAGAAAAAGAAGAGCAAAACAACAGCAAAAGAAGTAGAAGGCAAGAAATAATTAAAATCAGAGCTGAAATTAATGATATTGAAACAAAAGAAACAATTGAAAAAATTGACAAAACTAAAAGTTGGTTCTTTGAAAAAATAAACAAAATCGACAGACCCTTAGCCATGCTAGCGAAGAGAAGAAGAGAGAGAGCTCAAATTACTAGCATACGGGATGAAAAAGGCAATATCACAACAGACACTTCAGAAATACAGAAGATAATAAAAAACTATTTTGAATCCTTATACTCCAACAAATTAGAAGATAGTGAAGGCATAGATAAATTTCTTAAGTCATATGATCTGCCCAGATTGAGTCAGGAGGATATAGAAAACCTAAACAGACCAATATCAATTGAGGAAATAGAAGAAACCATAAAAAGACTACCAACTAAGAAAAGCCCAGGTCCGGATGGGTATACAGCAGAATTTTACAAAAACCTTTAAAGAAGAACTAATACCAATACTTTTCAAGCTACTTCAGGAAATAGAAAAGGCCAACATCACCCTGATACCTAAACCAGACAAAGACACTTCAAAGAAAGAAAACTACAGACCAATATCTCTAATGAACCTAGATGCAAAAATCCTCAATAAAATTCTGGCGAATCGGATACAAAAACATATCAAAAAAATTGTACACCATGATCAAGTAGGATTCATCCCTGGGATGCAAGGCTGGTTCAATATACGGAAATCAATAAATGTTATTCACCACATCAATAGACTTAAAAATAAGAACCATATGATCATCTCGATAGATGCGGAAAAAGCATTCGACAAAGTACAGCATCCCTTTATGTTCAAAGCTCTAGAAAAACTAGGGATAACAGGAACATACCTCAATATTGTAAAAGCAATCTATAATAAGCCTCAGGCTAGCATCATTCTGAATGGAGAAAAACTGAAGGCATTCCCTCTAAAATCTGGAACAAGACAGGGATGCCCTCTCTCTCCACTTCTGTTCAACATAGTTCTCGAAACATTGGCCAGAGCAATTAGACAGACAAAAGAAATTAAAGGCATAAAAATAGGAAAAGAAGAACTTAAATTATCACTATTTGCAGATGATATGATTCTATACCTAGCAGACCCAAAAGGCTCTACAAAGAAACTATTAGAGCTAATAAATGAATTCAGCAAAGTGGCAGGATATAAAATCAACACGCATAAATCAAAGGCATTCCTGTATATCAGCGACAAATCCTCTGAAATGGAAATGAGGACAACCACTCCATTCAAAATATCTTCAAAAAAAATAAAATACTTGGGAATCAACCTAACAAAAGAGGTGAAAGACTTATACAATGAAAACTACAGAACCCTACAGAGAGAAATAGAAGAAGATCTTAGAAGACGGAAAAATATACCCTGTTCATGGATAGGCAGAACTAACATCATCAAAATGGCGATATTACCCAAAGTTCTCTATAGGTTTAATGCAATGCCAATCAAAATCCCAACGGCATTTCTTGTAGAAATAGAGAAAGCAATCATGAAATTCATATGGAAAAATAAAAGACCCAGAATAGCAAAAACAATGCTAAGCAGGAAGTGTGAATCAGGCGGTATAGCGATACGAGACTTCAAACTATACTACAGAGCAATAGTAACAAAAACAGCATGGTACTGGTACCAAAACAGGCGGGTGGACCAATGGTACAGAATAGAGGACACAGAAACCAATCCACAAAACTACAACTTTCTTATATTTGATAAAGGGGCTAAAAACATGCAATGGAGGAAGGATAGCATCTTCAACAAATGGTGCTGGGAAAACTGGAAATCCATATGCAACAAAATGGAACTGAATCCCTTTCTCTCGCCATGCACAAAAGTGAATTCAAAATGGATCAAGAAGCTTGATATCAAATCAGAGATGCGCCGTGTGATAGAAGAAAAAGTTGGCTACGATCTACAGTCGGTGGGGTCGGGCTCCAAATTCCTCAATAGGACACCCATAGCACAAAAGTTAATAACTAGAATCAACAAATGGGACTTAATCAAACTAAAAAGTTTTTTCTCAGCAAAAGAAACAATAAGAGAGGTAAATAGGGAGCCTACACCCTGGGAACAAATCTTTACTCCTCACACTTCAGATAGAGCCCTAATATCCAGAGTATACAAAGAACTCAAAAAATTAGACAATAAGAGAACAAACAACCCAATCAACAAATGGGCCAAGGACCTGAACAGACACTTCTCAGAGGAGGACATACAGTCAATCAACAAGTACATGAAAAAATGTTCAACATCTCTAGCTGTCAGAGAAATGCAAATCAAAACCACCCTAAGATACCATCTCACTCCAGTAAGATTGGCAGCCATTAAGAAGTCAAACAACAACAAGTGCTGGCGAGGATGTGGGGAAAAGGGTACACTTGTACATTGCTGGTGGGACTGCAGATCGGTGCAGCCAATTTGGAAAGCAGTATGGAGATTTCTTGGAAAGTTGGGAATGGAGCCACCATTTGACCCAGCTATTCCCCTTCTTGGTCTATTCCCTAAAGACCTAAAAAGGGCATGCTACAGGGACACTGCTACATCGATGTTCATAGCAGCACAGTTCACAATAGCAAGACTGTGGAACCAACCTAGATGCCCTTCAATAGACGAATGGATAAAAAAAATGTGGCATTTATACACAATGGAGTATTACTCTGCATTAAAAAATGACAAAATCATAGAATTTACAGGGAAATGGATGGCATTAGAGCAGATTATGCTAAGTGAAGCTAGCCAATCCCTAAAAAACAAATGCCAAATGTCTTCTTTGATATAAGGAGAGTAACTAAGAACAGAGTAGGGACGAAGAGCAGGAGAAGAAGATTAACATTTAACAGGGATGAGAGGTGGGAGGGAAAGGGAGAGAGAAGGGAAATTGCATGGTAATGGAAGGAGACCCTCAGGGTTATACAGTGGAGGAGGTAGAGAGATAGGAGGGGAGGGGAGGGGAGAGGTGGGGAGGGGGGAGGGGGAGGACGGGAAAGGCAGCGGAGCACAACAGACACTAGTATGGCAATTTGTAAATCAATGGATGTGTAACTGATGTGATTCTGCAATCTGGGTATGGGGTGAAGGTGGGAGTTCATAACCCACTTGAATCAAAGTGTGGAATATGATATGTCAAGAAATTTGTAATGTTTTGAACAACCCACAATAAAAAATTAAAAAAAAAAAAAAAAAGAATGTACTCAGGTACTCCAGGTACTCGTGGAAAAGCATGAGAGCCAGTGGATTAGAGCAGAATAAGCAAGGAAGGTGAGAACAGGAGAAATCACAGGGGCTACAGCACACCTAAGAGAGGAGAAAGTCATGAGTACATTGAATAGAAAGTGACTATCCTAACTAACTTGCTTTTAAAATGACAATTTAGGCTCAGCTCCTTCCACCAAATTTCTAAACGGTGAAGTTTCTTCACGATTCTATCCTATTATTTTCTCATTTCTACTGCCTTTAGGTGACTTTGATTTCCAACTGCACTGGCTGATGGTTCCTGAATGTATATTTCTAATCTCCAGACACTGCCTAATCAGTGTCTCCATGTGGATGCTTACTGGGGTCTCAAACTTAACATGAACCAAGCTTTACCACTGGTTTATCAATCTTCATTCCTTGCCTCAGTCTCTTCCTCCCCAATGACTTTCTTGCATCAATTGCATCACTATTTACCCAGTTAATAATCCAGGAGTCATTCCACCTTCTCTTATTTTTTATACCTGACATCCAACTCATCAGCAATCATCAGCAATCACACATAAAAATACATTACAAATCTGACCACAACTTCTTACCACTATAATGGCTTTAACCACCAAACGTTGCTCACTTAGCCAAATTGCAACATAGCTGATCTCCTTAATTCCAATCTGGCTTCTCCTCTTCAACTATCATAGCCTTCATTTAAATGCACAAATCAGATCAGGTACTCTCCTGTGATATCCTCAAAAAATAAACCCAAATTTATTTTTTATATGTGACCTAAAAAATTTCTGTACCATATGTCCCTTTCCAAACTAGTTCAATCCACTCTCCTCATCATTCATAATATTCTATACTTGCCAGCCATCTTTCTGTCACACCAACATACCAAATTTTCCTGTCTCAAGGCCTTTGAATTGTTGTGCCTTTTTTCTAGAATACTATTATCCCACATTTTTGGCTGTCCCCTCTTTTTCTTCAGTAAGTATATACTTAGGGTGAAAACTGGAATAACACCATGCTGTTCAGTTGAGGAGCATCTCAGCTTCTAGCTAACATTGCTTTTCCAATCTCTCTCTCTCAGTATTACTATCTTACTAATGTAACTTTTATAAAGAAAATTTGTTATTTTAATCATTTATGTGAATTTTGTTCATTGACTAAATCTTCCCACCTCACCTTCCCAATTCCAAAATGTAAGTTGTTTTAGGACAGAGACCTTGCCTATTCACCAGCATCACAACCGTGGCTGTAAAATATTTGTTGCCTGACTATATAAATACACACACACACACACACACACACACACACACACACACTAAAATTCAGTTTGGTTATATATTTATTAACTAAGTTTTATAATATAATGAAAGAATCTTGCCTCATTCATAAATCTGTTCCTATGCAAAAGTTCGTTTCATGGTCCAAATAATTTTCAAATGAAATTGAAAATACAACTAATCTACACTAGAAGTTTATATGCATGATACTTATATCAAAGAACACACATGTCTTTATTGAAAGCTAGTGACTTGTGGCCAAAATAATCCAGTAAGCCTTTATCAAGTGTGATCAATTTTAGTGGGTGCCTTCTGAGATCAATCAAGTGGATAAATGCATTTTTGATTGCCTAGTGGGGATGAAATTTTAGTACACAAAGTACAGTGTCATTGTCATCTGGTCCAGCATACTGAGAAGGATCCTAGATGCACAAATTCTAGGCCTCTGATTAATTGTTTTATTAATTATTCAGTCAATGCAATTAAATTATGCAAATGAAAGGATGTTATATAGTTCTGCTAATAGCATTGAGATGAGTGGGTTCACTGGCACCTCAGAGAACAAAGTTGGAATTCAAAATACCATTTTTTGCTCATAGTACCTAACACTTTCTGGGAAATATATTTTAGTAAAGATATTTCCTCAGAATCACAAAAGGGACAAGTACTATAAAGGAGGTGTGCTTGGATTCCGTAATTTTTCACCTGGAGTACAATGTTTTCCCCTGAAAAGTTTTCCGCTACCAGCAGAACAAATCAGTTATATGGACCCTTTATATCTCACCTAATATTCATTTGTAGTATTCAAAATCTAAAATAGATTTATTTTCTCTAATAGTATTTAAAAAAGTTTAACCCAAGACCCTTGAGTACTAGACACCAAATAATATCAACCTAATGGGAATTCTTTCAAAATTATCAAAAATTATGATGAAAAATAAAAGATTCTCTTGCTAAAAAAATATCTTTTGTAAAACAGAAAAAAAGTACCTTCACTTCACATGCAAGCCTAAATACTCAGTAATCTTTCTTAAAAGGTTCCAGTTTATATTTCACTTTGTAAAATTGGCAGGTGCACAACCTGCCTTAAACATTCATATCCTTAAACATTCATATCCTCAGGGATTAGCCCTAGTTACTTATTGGTTCCTCTGATTTTCAAATGCATCATGAATTTCTTTCAGGCTGAATGAGTTATATGTTCTTTACCTAAAATCTGTTCTTGGTGCTTTCAAGTAAGGAAGGGCTTTTACTGCTGTTAATTTCAAACAAAATTTCAAGGCAGTCATCTCTAATAATTCTTACAATAATTCAAAATCACACTTCCTTTCTCTTTGACATGCTTCACCCACTTACAAATGGAGGCACTTATTAACCAACTTATCCTGTCAACTGAATATATTTTTAAAATTACAGCACAGTAATATAAAGAACAGATTAAAAAGTGAGATAATGTGAACCATAGGATTATATGGGAGACTATGCAAGACTTCAGAAAAAAAGGTGAAGAGAATTTGAACTAAGGCACTAACAGCAAGAAAGAACACAGAAACAATTCTTTGTCATAATAACAGGATTCACTGATTCACTAAACGTAGAGTGTGTGACAGAAAGTTGTTAATGATGCATCCAAATTTTCTAAGCAAACTATGTTGATGAATTATTCCCAAGGCAGATAATATAGACAAAATAACAAGATTGACATGAAAATGGTCATAAATTTTTTATATATTTTGGTTTTGCTTCTGTAAGCCATCTACTAAAAAATCCTTAATAAGCGATCAGAAACTCGATTTACTTGTGTATACACAGGGATGGATCAACCTTTGGGAGTCATCGGGTTAAGCTATGAAAATGGTGGAGTTCTTCCAAGAACTTATACAGTAAGTTGACATAAAATTTTAAAGTAATTGGTAAGAAACACTAATATTAAGATGGTGGAGGAAATTAGCTTTATAATAAGTAAACAGAGAGGTAGGGGAAGAAGCCAGGAAGAAGTTTCCATGGAATTCAGGGGAAGTGAATATTTTCTAGAAGGGAACAGTTAATTCTGTCCCCCAAACTGAGGAAGCCAACTATGGTAAAGAATGAAGAGTGGGCACTAAATCTTGACCCACACTGTGTTAGAGTAGTATGAGTACAAGTGGAAACCAGAATCCAATTAGGTGAAAGGAGAACGGGAAGGAAGGAAGTTATGATACAAACCCAGGCATCCTTAAGATGGATGGCGATGAGTGGATAGTTAAAGATGTATCATGAGGGTAAGTCAGAATCAAAACAAAATACTTTAGGATGGGAAAAATATGAAACTTTGCTTGTAGGGGAAAAGGATATTTCCCATAAAAGAGAAATATTTAAAATATGTATCTTTCATACCTTCGATGAGACATATGTCATATAGTATCATTTAATAATTCCTGATCATTGAAGAAGACAGCCCTGTCTGAGGCATGTTCCCATTCCATATACTACTTTCTTCCCTAAACACAAGAAACTGTGTTGGTAGGAACCATCATACTTACCCTCCAAATATCCATTTAATGGAATATCCCTAACTGCCCAGTTACAATGCCTTCTGAATAATTTGAACTAAGAAAAACAGAAATTATATTCATGGAGAATGAGGACTTAGAAATCTATGATCAACCAGGGTTAGGGAGTTCATTTTTCCATATGTAAAAAGATGGATAAACAGAGATACCTGTTCTTTAGAGAACAAAAGATCAGAGAAAAGGCACAGTAAAAAGAATATGTGGCCTCAGAGAGAGAGAAAGTGAGGGAAAGAGTAAGAGAGGGAAATAGAGAAATCTAAGTATTTCAGTTCCAACCCACTGCCTGTTTCCAGCTTCAGTTCTTATGAGGCCAAGCTATACATGATATTTATGAGATGCTCCTAATCTTTAATAAACCCCTCTTTTCTTTCCTTTACTGAGGTAACATGATTCCTTTCCTCATTCTTCCAAGGATATTTGGAAAACTTCCGGTACAAAGGTTCGTAAAACAATTCAAATGTCCATTCACAATGGTGTGCGTCTGCCCATGGAGAGCAGGAGGGTGCCATGGCAGCTGCAATGAAATTAATTATGGAGAGGATGAGCTAATTACAGCATTTTTTCAATTTATAGAAAAGTCAATCACTTTGAATATTTTGGAACACTTCTTCACATGATTCTCCTGCTTGCTTTATCATACCAATAAATACCCTACTTTCTTCAAAGAAATAAAGAGTAGTGAATTGTCACTTTTTAAATCAACAATCCAGGTTCCTAGTTTCCCCAAATTTATCTCCTGGCGTATAATAATCCTTTTTGTTATCTCTCTCCTCTGAATTACGACATTCCACCTATCTTAAGCTACACTGGATAACAATTGCCCATCTATTCAATTTGAACCACATACAAAAATAAAAAATCCCTGAGGACAAGTCCTGGTCCATCTGGCCTCCCAACCCTAGTACAAGTGTCAATTCTGTCTGTGTATTCAGTTTTCACTTTGAATCTTGTTGAACCCTTTTCAGGATGCTAATTTCACCCCCATTCAGCCCTTCCTACTAGGTGTGGTCTGATTTCTGTTCTCAGGTGGAGGGAATGCCAGTGCCTGCCTGGAACAATTCACTCTCTTCCTCCCCTCCTGCCACTGCCTTTCAATGGCCGCACTCAAGGACGCTATGGCTCCCGATTTGTAAACTACCCCAGGTAGAGTTACTGTCTCACAAGTGAAGCCCTTAAGAAGGAGGAATGGGTAGAAGAGGTGGGGGGTGAGATCAGGACTACATAAGAAATTTTAAAAACTGCATGTGATTTGAGGACAGAGTGAATATATCCTTCCTGCTCACACTGAACCCTCAGAAACTGGCATGTGCCTGGACTAAGGAGTTTCTCAGGAACTTTATAAACCTTGATAAACAAAGGAACTAAAGGGAAAGCAGATGACAAATCACTCCACCCAAACACAAGTAATTCCTGTTCTTTCAGAACTGAAGGCTTCCAAAAAGATACAAGCTCACTATTTCATCTTGCTTAAACTGATCCAAATGATAACAAGGAATTGTCATTATCTCTTAAATATAGAAAATATAAAATAAGAAGTTCAGTTCATTTTACTTTTCTTTTAATAAGTTTCTCCCAAAATTGATTCTCAGGTTCTTTCAAAATATTATTTATAGCCAAGGGAGGTGGCTCATGCCTATAATACCAGCAACTTGACTCAGGAGGCTGAGGCAGGAGATGAAAAGTTCAAGGCCAGCCTCAGCAACTTATTGGGCAAGACCCTATCTCAAAAGATAAAAAAAATTAAAAGAACTGGGGATGTGGCTCAGTAGTAGAGCACCCTGGGTTCAATCCTCAAACCAAATAAAAGGAAAAAAAAATATTATTTATAGCCTAGAGTGGTGACACAGGTCTGTAATCCCAGCTATTTATGAGGCTAATGCAGAAAGATCAACAGTTAAATTCCAGCCTAGCCAACTTAGCGAGACCCTGTATCAAAATAGAAAATAAAAAGGGCTGGGATATAGTTCAGTGATAAAGCATTTGCCTAGCATGTGTGAGGCTTGGGATTCAATCCCCAGTAGAGAGGGAAAAAAAGAAATGTTATTTATTTTCTATGACAATCACATTACATGAAAAGTTATAAACACATAATTTTAATATTAATAAAATCATCATAGTATTAACAATAAATCATCATATAATATATATACTATACAATTATCATTAAAACATAAAAATATGAACTTACATGTTTGGACAAGTTGGGGCTCTTTGAATCAACATCATACCTGAAAAATTGAAATATAAAATTCAAATTATTGCCACAAAGTAAATCTAGAAAATTAATATTTTCCAATATGTAAAAATAAACAAAAAAATACCAAAAGAAAGAAAAACTTAGCAAATTAAGAATTTTCTAATAATCTGTGGCCTATCTGCAAAAGAAAGAGTTTACACAACCCTGATCCTTTTATTTTTACAAATCTAGGAAGTCTTACTATTTGCCTAATCATCAATTCTGTTGTTTGAGAAGTTTAAAATTTATCTTTTTGGGGCATCAGCAGGATCCTAGTAATGCTCAAGTAACTTCAAAACTCTGTAAGAACTGAAAACTCCTCTTCTTTGGATATAAGTTATAAAATAAACAGGTCCCCACAACAGGCTGTCATTTTTATACATTATAATTCTTATTTAATGTCTTAAATGCTATTATAGTTGCTATTATAATTCTTAATGTCTTAAATAGTATTGTTAACTTTGGAAACTGAAGTAATGAGAGTATTTTTCCCTGATCACAGGACTTGTGCAAACTGAGTGTTTCTAGAAATAGGAATATATTTCCTTGGGACTACTCCATGTTCTGCTTTTCCCTGGTTGATACCAAAAATCCATTATCTTTTAGATTTTGGGATGATATCATTCACCATCACTTTAGCCTCTTGCTTTGAAGAGTCTTTAGAAATGGAGAGACCACTAATAGTCAAAATAACTTCAATGTGCCAAATTCTTTCATAGGAAAATATCTATACTGGTTCCAATCTTTCTCCCAAATCCCATTCCCTTCATATGTCTTGTGAGTTGCTTCCTACCAAAAATTAACTCTTTTTTAAGGTTAATTAAAGTCTCTCATGTATAAATACTGTTTTCACAATGAAACAAAGCATCTCAATCAATAGGGGGGGGGGGGACAGTTTATTGAGTGCCCTGATGGGCAGAGATGAGCTCACTCTCTAGCAAAAAAAAATATTTACCACAAACTGGCTTTAAAATTGTATGATATAAAGAATATCATATGAGAATAATAACAAAGCACTCTCAATTTCACATCAGGGCACTTTGACTATTTTCCAACAGCTACAGCTTAGAATTACATATCAGCAAAATACCATATCCACTATAGACCCACAGATGTTAATTCAAAGATAATTTTTATTCAAGATAATTTTATAATAATAATAATAACAGATAGATAGGAAACAAAGCTAGACTGGCTCTTTCTCACAAATGAACCCTTGAAAATGTCTTTTAGGTTACTGTGGCCAAGAAGAATACGATGCTCAGTTCAGTCAGAAGAATTTAACAAAAAAAGTTCATGTTTTCATCACAAAGAGATTAAGTATCTTCAAATACAATCCTCTTTAACTGTATTTAACAAAACGCTTTTGATACCATTATCTCAAAAATAGCTAATTTATGTCATTCCTCTGTAGACTTTAGATAATATGCTGGATTATAGAGCACTAGAAATTACTATATTTTTTTCTTCTAATGAATTTTCCATCTAACTTTTCTAAAAATATCAGGACCATTCTAGTTATCACCCTCACAGGTCAGAACATGCACACTATATCCTAAATGTCTCTACATGTGACTATGACTATGAGAGTCACAGTGCCTTGAAGAAGTCATAAACCAAGACAGAGTAGGAAGCTGAGCAGTGGAGGGGGCATCCCACTAAGTGGACTAACTAAGGGGAATAAGTAAACTACTTCATTCTGCTATTGAAACTTGATGATGACAGTAATGAATTGACAGTATCTGATTTGAAGGGATCTTAATATGTTTCCTATTAGAGAGGAACAGATGTCAATGGGAATAATTTCTGCATTTCTGGAACTGCATCCATTGCTCAAAGTGGACAACACAATATGCTTAGAATTCCCTCATATTGGCTCAGAGCTACCTGAGTCAAGGATCCTCAGGGTCAAACCAGTCCATGGTCTTGTGATCAACCCTGAATTCATAAGTATTCCTTCCCTAATAAAAGGCAGGAAGGAAGTTCTTTTCCACTCCACAAAGCCAAGCAAGGGGTAGCTTCAAAATCTAGGCTATCTTTGAGAAGTGCAGGACAAGATCTGGTTCCCCAGCAGGGTACAGAACCTGCCTGCAGGTCCACCCTGAGGCTCCCAGTGACAAAGAATGTTCCATGAATGTTCTAGGAAGCACATTCTGAGAGTTGAGGAACACTTTCCTTTTCCTGAGCAACTTCCTTTTCTTTTTGGGGGGGCGGGGGTCCCTCTCTATCACAATGACATGATAAGCATAGTGCTAAAAATGTGTCCCTCAGGCTTGTACTTAAGATGAGGCCTAAATTTTTTAGAAGATAAGATAACCACATCTCTACCTAGGAACACGTCCTACTTTCCCCCTCTCTTCTCTCCTGAAAAGAGCTGGGGGAGATCCAAGAGAGGAAAAGGAAATGAAGAACTTTGAAATAAGTTTGAGATTAAAGTTTTAAAGTGACATGTACCCAACAATCAGAATACGATGATTCTAATAAAAGTGATCGCAAATTCATGAAATTCAGCCTAGACTTTGTTAAGGAAACCTTTAATCAAAGGAAAAAAATGGAATGCACACATTGGGACAATTATTGAAACAGATGAAACAACATTTTTTCTAAAATGTTGAGATCCTTCAAAAATAGGTTGTAATAACAATAAACATTTCACTATTATCACCATTTAATTTATGAAGAAGGAAAATAATTTGCTGGGTAGGACAAATCTTGACTCAAGATGAATCCTTTTAAGTGTATGGAAAGAAACATCTCAGAGGGTTCTATCTCATTTCTTCTGTATTCCAGCACATACTATTATTGATAAGACACCCACACTTCTTGCACAAAGACATTTTGGTACAGGTACTCTACCAATAAGGTTTTAAACTATGACAACAAAGAATATTTATGAGGCACCCATATTACTATCAGTGTGATAATTATAATGAAAATAAATGCCAAAGTTTATGATGTGATAAATACACAGCACGATGACAATGACCATGTCTCATGAATGAATAAGTACACATCAGATCAAAAGACAAGAGAATTTGAAGATACAAAACTGATAGACTAATCTAAAATGCATCTCTGGCATCCACTGCAATAATAGCAAAAACCACTATGGCTCCAAAAGAAAAATTACTATACCTTAACCAGAACTGATAAGAATTTAGATCAGAGATACCAGGAATACAGTCTTTGTCAGTCTGTCTGTCTCTGACTATGTCTCCCTCCCTCCTCCCTCTCTCTCTCTCTCTGTCTATATAATATATAGATAGATAGATACATATAGATATATATATAGATACATAATTTTGTTTATCAGTTAAAGTTTTTAAAAAATGTTTCTACAGCCACTTTCATAATTTTATAAAATCAACAGACATCAACTAAATTGAAAACAATTCAGAAAATCATTTCCATCTATCTTTTGGCCATTTTACAGTGGTGTGACTTTCTGCATAACTGTTCCATCAAGGGTTATGCTATTGCTGATATGTTGGAATATTTGCAGTAATTCTCTAGGCAATGGAGGTTGGTACTACAGATGACTTTTGTATCCACTTTATCCATTTTTTGTTTTCCAGTTTTTCTACAATGTACTTATATTATTTCTCCAAGGAACAGCACCTTGCTTAGACAAATGTTAAAAGACAATTTCAGGGACTGGGGATGTGGCTCAAGCGGTAGTGCGCTTACCTGGCATGTGTGGGGCGCTGGGTTCGATCCTCAGCACCACATAAAAATAAAATAAAGATGTTGTGTCCACTGAAAACTAAAAATTAAATATTAAAAAATTCTCTCTCTCTCTCTTAAAAAAAAGACAATTTCAGGAATATATACATAACTGGTAAACTGTTAAATTATTTCCATACTTATTTCACTTATTCACTGAAAAAAATTAGCACAATGTAAAAAAACCAGTTTAAAAGTATTATGTGCACTATTCTAATAAATTGGAAATCAAAAGGAATTAATTAAAGTGATATCAAAGATACATCATGAGCCCAGAGAATGTACTCATTACTTTTCTTAATAATCTTCTCCAAGTAACACTTTCCAGAGATACCTGTTTTAATATTTTAGAGATCACATAAAATTGAGATGTTGTTTGAATTGAATTTCAGAAATTAACCAAATGCATTCAAAAGACAGAGTTGATAGCTATTTAATTCAATTTTGCAATGTTTCACTTTTCAAAACATTGCACGGTTTTTGTGAGAATTACTATAATTTGTAGGAAATTGAAGATGTTAAAACATATCAATTTACCTAGATTAATTTCTTTATGTTTTCTTATCACACTGAGAGAAATGTTCCTGGAACAGCCACAGCAGTAAGCATCAGGAATCATGAGCAGGACATGGCCATAAGAAGCTGGCAGAAGGAGGGCCAGAGTGAAACAACAGAGTAGCAAAATGGGTAGGTACAGCCACCTGGCAGAGGTACTCAGAAAGATGACAGGGCCTGTCAGCAGAGAAGAGGCAGCAGAACCCAGGGGGAAAAAAAATGGCTCTAAAAGTTAGAGCTTAAAAGCAGACACAGAGTTCAGGGAAGAACACAGCTCACAGGGTCTCCAAGTCAATTTCAAAGATTGATGACCAGGCAGTAAGCAGTCTTACACATGTCCTTCTATACTAAAATTTAACTCTGAGTAATTTTTCCTCTGAAAGTACAAACAAAAATTATAAACACGTGTTACAGAAAATTTTTATCAGAGCACATGTAAAAGAAAAAAAAAGGAACAAGCAAAAATGTCCATCAATCAATGTTTAATTAAATAACTTACAGTTCTTTCAAATAATAAAAATTATGGAAG
Source organism: Marmota flaviventris (assembly GCF_047511675.1). Classification (NCBI taxonomy): domain Eukaryota; kingdom Metazoa; phylum Chordata; class Mammalia; order Rodentia; family Sciuridae; genus Marmota; species Marmota flaviventris. The sequence continues at coordinate 76,711,729 of NC_092500.1, read as the reverse complement.
CTTTAAAATGAATGAGGTATATGCATATTCGGTGGCATAGAAAAACATCTGAAAAATTTAAGGTACAGGAATTGCACATGCAAAAGAAAAACCTGCCAAGGTATGCACTGAATTATTTACCTTTTTTTTTAAAATATTGGGATAGCAGGGAATCTTTATTTTTTAATACATATATCACTTAGTTTATAATAAATATTTATTACTTTTAAATGAGAGAATATAACACAGATGAATAAGAAAGGGAAAGAGAAAAAGAAAAACAGAACAAAGGATCATGAAATAGTGGATAGTTTTAAGATAAAAGTCTGAAACTAAGGGGAAAAGTTGAGGGGGTACCATGAGGTATGAGAAAGAACATTCTTAAAAGCAATGGCTATGAAGGCCTGAACAAGGGAAGCACACAGCCACATTCTACATGACTTATGTCTGGTGTTGAGTATCAACACTGTGTGCAACCTCCATGATAAACAGGAAGTCATTACATTGCACTCCAAATTTTCTTTGCATAAACCATATTTTTATTATTTGGAAAGGAGTGTCTAAGAAATAAAAACCAGTGTGAACTTAATAAAGATTGTTTGATAAATTTGATGAATATTTGGTACTCTGAAGAAAAGGGGCTGTTATGAGATGATGCTCAAAAAGAAGCACTGCAGGTTATTTACTGCATGCATTTTATTTTGTTTTTTGATACCAGGGATTGAACCCAGAGGTGCTTACCACTGAGCAACATCCCCAGCCCTTATTTGTATTTTATTTAGAGACAGAGTCTGGCTGAGTTGCTTACTGAGTCACTGAGGCGGGCCTTGAAATTCTCCTGCCTCAGTCTCCCAAACCTCTGGGATTACAGGCATTGCCACTATGCCTGGCTATGACATACATTTTAGAGGAAAATGAAAATGTCTATTAACAGAAAAAAATCTTATCTTTACATTAGGAGGCAAATTAGGACTTTCTAAAGTAAGATATTGGCAGTTTTTATTATTGAAAAAGTATTTATAAATTGTGATAATGGCATACTTAATATTTCAGTTGTTTAAAATAAGACATTTAGCCAGGCACAGTGGTGCACACCTGTAATCCCAGTGGCTCAGGAGGTTGAGGCAGGAGGATCATGAGTTCAAAGCCAGCCTCAGCAAAAGCAAGTAACTCTGCCTTTAAATAAAATACAAAATATGTCTGGAGATGTGGTTCAGTGGTTAAGTGCCCCTGAGTCCAATCCCCAGTACCACCCTGCACCAAAAAAGATATTTATCTTTTTAAATGGTTGTGATATTTACAAACTCCCTTTAAGTATTTTGACATATTGAGCAAATTTTGTAATGTATGATATTTCTTCTCTCCTCCCCAATATATTTCCTTTAATCCTATGCAGAAACTTCAACAATCACCAAAGTTTTCCTCTGTGGAACAAAGACTCTAAATTAATAATACCTTGTAAACAAAGTGACTCCAGGTCTCTGTGGACAGGAATTTAATTTGACAATAATACTTTTATATGCTTGATTCAGCATCAAAATAGCAAGAATATTTAAAATATTAAATATGCTACATCTGCCACCCAGGGTCTTAAAAATACTGGGCTATCAAGAGATAAGAAGAAGGCACAGTTAAGCAGAGATCCATGTACTATTCTAAGAAGCTACAGAAAGACATTAGCTATCAAACTGGAGTTTACAGAGAAATTGTAAGAAACCCACTGAGGCATCACAGGTTTGAAAGAACACCCATATTTACTGCCTATTATGGTGAAACTGTTCACTTATTTATTCAACAAGCATGTAGGTGAAACTCCACAAAATGCAAAGCAGTGTTGGTCTACACTCTGAATAGAATAAATCTACTTTCCTGCCAATATAATCCTATATTCAGTGCAACCCCAGGACCCCAACTTATGTTATGAAAATTGTCTTTAAAACTCAATTTAAAAAATTGCAAGTTTGGGTAGAACTTACAAGTCAAAACGAAGATTCTCTCTTTCTTCAAAAAAGTAGTCCAGAATAAACTTCCTTACAAAATCAGGATTCAAAGTATTATCAATCACTTCAGTTCTTCCAAACTGTTGAGAGAGACAGAGAAAGTCAGAGGTTAAAATCAAGCCTCATGTGGTTGATTACTTTAAGAATAATACTTAGTATTGATACAGTTTCTTTAAAACATAAGCAATAAATATCCAAATGACTTGATCAAATAAAGTCTTTTAGAAAAATTTTTAGAGATCAGATCATCATTCCTGCTCACTCAGGGAAATCAGAAAATGAGCTCTGAGTTCATTAAAAGCTGAGCTCCCCCTCAAAAAATTCATGTAACAGTAACACTTCCTCCCTTGTTTTCTTGAAAGCCAAATCTGTCTCTACTCAAAAGAAGTTATGTGTACATTAAATTTAAATTATTTTCCTAATCTTGTATATAAATAAGCCAGGCAACACACAAAAGTCTCAATTGGAGGGGTCAAATACTCAGATTTCTCATCTTCAGTACTTATTAAAAACAGTCCTTCATCCAGTAGAGTTTATCAGCCGCGTTTGGGGGAGAATTTTCCTGTGACACATTGATGTCACAAAGATCAGTCATTTTTGTTTTGTTTTTCTATAATTTTTATGGAATCTATAAGCTGAAATAATTTTTGTGTGTTTTTTAGATATGTATTTTACTTTAACTTAAAAAAAAACAAGTTTCCACATCTCTTAGCAAATAGAAACCAGGAAAGAAAAATCCACATCAGGTCCTCCCTTTTTCAATGTGAAGGAAGGCCATTAGGCACCACTCCTAAAGACAGAGCACAAACATAAACTTTACAGATCTTTTTGTCCTTGGCTCTTATATTCTTCCCCTCCAACTGCCATGGAATTCTAATGAGGGAATTTTAACCTTAGTTCTTGCATAACATTATGCAATCAAGCATACTGTCTTATCAAAGAAGGAACTTTCATTAAAGTTCAAGGAAATATTATCTTTTTAATAGGAAAAGAGAACAACTGTGCTAATCCATTAAAATATGAAGGTCAGAAGGTCTCTTAAATTTATTAATAAAACTATGGTATAAAATATTGATAAAGGATTTACTAAGGCAATTACCAAATAGTAGCCCCCCCCCCAAAAAAAAAAAGCACTAATGGACAGAGGGTTATGTCATTGGACAATATTCTATATCAAGGACCAATGTCATATAGACAGATAATAACTCAGGTAGTTAATCCAATATTTCAAAAACGATGACCATTTACACTGGACAATGTTAATAATTTCAGGCACCAAGGCACTATGTATTAAGTACTTAGCACTTGTCCTACTTTAAATCTTTACTATAGAATTGCAAGGTAAGTATTATTAATCTCAATTTATAGATGAGAATACTGAGGCAGAAGATATTAACCTAAGCCACTTTGGTTACAATATCTGCATTCATTCTAGGATTCGCCTCTATTTAAGCACAGAACATATCACATCCTGGGGAAGATCCAACTATGGATCTATCTGTGCTTTCTAATTTTAAGAAAAAGGAATAAGAGAATGTACCTAAATAACCACAGGCTGGCAGTGCCACACACATCAAAAGAAGACAGAGGACAAGAGGTTTGAGTGTAAAGTAGAGAGTGCCTGGGCCCCCGCAGCCTTCCTACTGCCAGGAGGCAAATGGTTTCCAAACCTGAGCACAGAGCATCAAACTGGCAAATTTGCAAAATAACACAAGTCTCTCAAACAGAAATTCAGCCAATATCCATATTCCTGAGCACCCAAATCTGTCTTATGAATTTTAACCCAAATCCACACTTAAAGGAAAATTTAGATGACAGAGTGAAATTCCCAGGGTAAACTCAATTGAATTCCAAGCCAGTAGTTCCCCAGGGACTAAGAGCTTTTTTGTTATGGAATACTGATTCATCAGCAATAGGAACAGCTGAGTATGCTCTGGTGAAGACTAATACGTAGCCATTCTGGTTTTAGCTAATCATCTATAAATTACGACTATATTCATTTTGATGTCTTCTGACACATAATCTGAAATTGCTTTTGAGAATATCACTAGTGACCTTCATATTGCTAGATCCAGTGGTCACTCTATGGTCCACACTGCACTGCCCTCTCAGCAGCATTTGACATAGCTGTCCACTCCACCCTTTCTGAAGCAGCCTTTCCTGGTTTTCTAGTAGCACACTCTCTTATGCTTCTCTTGTACTACTCAGACTCAGGCCTGACATCTCCTGTTTTCAGAGCACAGTTCCAGGCTCTCTTCATCTCTCCATAGTCACTCTTCTCCAGGATATGCCATCTGTTTCCTCATGTTTGAACGTGTCCTCTCCAAAATTGAAGTGCTGCTAGTGTGGTAGCCCCTGGAGATGGGGCCTTTAAGAGGTGACTGCAGGCTCCTCCCCTATGGGTGGGATTAAGGCCCTTATAAAAGAAGCTTTACAGGGGTGTTCAATTATGGCTTGCCCTCCCACCTGCCACCACCTGAGAAGACCCTCACCAGATGCCAGCACCTTAATCCTGGACTTGACAGTCTCTCATGAGAATAAATTTCTCTTCTTTATAAATTACCTAGTGTCACATTCTGCTCTAGCAAAACAAATCAGATTAAGACAGTTCCTTTGGCTTTAAATCCCAGCTACTTAATGATAATTTCCAATGTATGCCATCAGCCTAGACTCACCTCCTTACAGATTCACGCGTACAACTGCCTTAACTTACATACGTGGTTATCTTATAGGCCCCCCAAAATTATCATCCAGACATACTTATTTTATATACCCCCCCCCCACACACACACACTCCTGGTACTTTCCATGCCTACCTCCTATCAATAAGTGATACCCCTATCCACTTTGATTGCTCAGGTCATATACAGTCATCTATCCTATCTTCTCCTTTCAACCCATCAGCTTCTATTCAACACCACCTCATGAATTACCAATTCTAACTCCAAAACATACCACACAATTGTCTACTCCTCTCCATAACTCATGTCATCAACTTGAGTTCAAGCTTTTCATCTTTCTCATGGGCTACTTCCAAAAGCCTTCCTAATTCACCTGCTTCTACTCTTGTTTTCCTTCAATTAATCCTCCACACAACATTCAATGTAATGTTTTGAAGAATATAAACATGATCTTGCTATTTCACTACCCTAGAATTTTTAGTGGTGTCCCAGAGTACCCAAAATAAAATCACGTTGGTGTATAAAACCTGGTTCCTGACTTCCTCTCTGATCTCACATGGGCAGTACATTCTGTTTCCTTGCTCTGGCCTCCTGGCCTTCTGTGAGACTCATTTACACATCAAACACTTTCCCACCTGATGTACTCTATACCTGCAAACTCCTCTTCCTAGGATGCTGCTAACCCCATTCTTTCAGGGCTAACTTTTCTCACTCTTTAAGCCTCAGCATAAGCATCCAGGATGTCAGCATTCCTGCATCTAATCTAAAGTTGGTCCCACTTACCCACATTTAGTTGCATACCAACTTTTTTCCTCCTCCACAAAACTTACATTTTGGAAATATACATTTACATTTGTTTTTTGTTTCCTCCCCTAGACGACAAGTTCCATGAAGGCAAAGGACATACATATCTGTTTGATTTACACCTGAATAAAATTGAACAAATGAACAACTAAAGAGTAATAAATCAGAAAGACTATGCAGAGGGGGAAAAAATGTCAAGAGCAATGTATAATACCAATTTTGACAAACTGTAAGTATATCCACAAACACATACATAAAAATAGAAGGTAAATCAGAATGTTATATTATTTTTAATTTGGTATATATTTTTAATTTGGTATATATTTGGTATAAGTCTTCCCAATTTCCTACAATGAATATGTTTTACTTTAAATATCAGAAACAAAAAACTTTAAACAATGTTCCTGCTTTTAATTCATTATACTCTGAAAATTGAAAACTGAAAATAATAAGAAATCCACAAATACATTATGACTAGTTCAGCTCATGGGAAATATGTTGGTTCCTTCCCAGAGGCTAGAATATATTAGCTCTCAACCTAATGATTAATCTTTTTGACTTGAAATAAAATTTAGGTCTTAGCTAATATCTTTTATTACTAAATAAAAAATGTCTACTTCTTTAGAAAATAGGCAGCTATATAACATATTGTGCATATCAGAGGGGTTTAAAATATTGAGGAGAGACAATTATTATAATATTTACTGATGATAAATGTACAGAAATAGCTACATATGAAAGAATTATAACTTGTGTCCTAAAAAGTCTTGTTCTGAATATTAACCAATCTAGATTTAGTCAAAAGTATGTACAAGCCTGGTTACAATAATTTCTGACACAATAAATAATATACAAATTAAATTTTACATAATAATATAATATTCAGTTTTCATCATCTAATAATTAGGGAACTGTTTTTTTAATTTACAAAGTATGAAAGCTTTTAGTTATTTGAAAAAAACATGCAAACTGTGAGTTTTATTATAACATAAAACATTGCTTCTTGCAAAACTTTAAGCAAAAATTTCAAAAAGAACAATTCACAATCAAGTCTTTGAAGGTTTTTCTTTGTTTTATGCTTGAGCTAATCGGATAAATACCTACTTTTCCAATTTAGGAACAAATCTTGCAGAAAATGATAGATTGGAAATACTCCTGATTTCTAAATCAACCAATTGTTAAACTGCTCTAGAGGAACAGTAGTGGAAAGAACAGTCAGTAATTCCATCTATTTATGGCACCAAGTACTTGAGCTGTTTCAAGAAAAATGTTCAGAAAGGTTTAATAAATTGTAAAGGGGTAGCACAAACCCCAGTCTCACATTTGATTGTCAACTGAACTGAACAGAAAATGATGTAATAACAAGGTCCTATGAACTAGGACACATCTTTAATTTTACATAATTTTAAATCTTTTTCAAACATTTTTTATAATTGTTTTTAGTTGTCAGTGAACCTTTATTTTATTTATTTATATGTGGTGCTGAGAATCCAACCCAGTGCTTCACACTTGATAAGAAAGTGCTCTACCACTGAGCTACAACACCATCCCACATAATTAAATCTTAATGACATATATAGGATACTTCCCAGAGATTAGACAAAAGAAGAAAATAAACTTTGTAGGGAAAAAAATATTAATAAAAGCTATTAAGATTAATTCAAACCAAAATGCTCGATTTAGGACTATAAATATCCCACCTGCATAGAGGATGGCAAGCTCACACACACACACACAAAAAAAAAAAAAATAGAAAAAAAAAAGATCTGACTTCTCATATATATGCTCATAGAAGTTAAACACACCTCATCAAAGAATTGACAGCCCTCTTTCTTTGGGGGAAAGAGCGGTAGTTCTGTCATGTAACTCATCATGAAAGATTTTTTTTTCACAAATAAATAATCTGAAATTCATTTTTTTCTAAGATGACATATTAAAAATCCAAAGACTCTATCTAGATCTTACATTATTATAGGTCAATGAGATGGAACCAAAAATATAATGAATACACAGAAAGAGAAATACATTTCTTAATATTCTTGGTTAAGACAATGTTTCACATTAAAAAACCTTCATTTAATTTTTAAGATCTTATTAGGAATTCACCTAAATAATTAACCATCAAAACACATACACTGGGGCTGGGGTTGTAGTTCACTGGTAGAGCACTTGCCTAGCATGGGTGAGGCACTGGATTCAATCCTCAGCACCACATAAAAATAAATAAATAAAAGTATTGTATCCATCTACAATTTAAAAATATTTTCTAAAAATATCTTGATCATATCTTTGCATTTTATAGAAAGGATTAAACTCTATCAAGGTTTAAATTATAGTATTATAAAACTACTGAAAACATTTTTGAAAATCAAATCATATTCTTAAAAATAATATTTAAAGGGATTGATTTTCACAAGTTATCACCAGCTATTGATTGTGTGATTAGAGATATATTTTACTGTATAAAGAAAAAAAAAAAAACTACAGACTTAATTTTGGGGAATATGAGTTAGTTTTCTCATATATCAATTAAATATTTATATTTATGAGATTGAACATTTTTTAAATGAATCATGAAGTGCTATGGCTTGTCCCCCAGAGGCCCTGAACTAGAAACTTGGTACCCAATGTGGCAATGTTGAAGGGTCAGAACCTTTGAGAGGGGAAGTCTAACATAAGGTCACAAGGTCATGGGGGTGGCACCCTCATGAATGGATTAATATTATCTCAGGAGTGAGTCAGGTCTGATAAAAATGTTAAAAAAAAAAAAAAAAAAAAAGTAATAAGCCTGATGACTCCTGGGTAACTTGCTTCTTTACTTGTGTATATGCCGTCCTATACATGGCTATGTTCCCTGCATACTAGTAAATCATGTTTTAATGCAGCCAGATGTAGCACTATGTTATTAGACTTTCCAGCCACCAGAATTGTGAGCTAAATAAACATTTTTTATTATAAAGCATCCAGCCTTAACAATTTTGTTATAGCACACAACACAGATTAATACAAAATTATTTGAATCTTCCAATTATTTTAAGTTGGATTATTTTAATTTATACGATTATCCAAATTCAACTGGTAATAGATTTGAAAAGTATAAAGTTTGGAGGCAGAGCCCAAAGGTAGCTAAGTTCTTCCAGTATTCCTCTCCCCATAGAACAAACCATCATCTCAAGAGCTAACAAAGCCAGATGACAGATCTTAGTACTTGGTTTTAGCATAATAAAAAGAACAGATGCATTGAATAAGGCAGGAAGGAAAAAGTTGCCAGTATTATCCCTCCTCCACTCCAAACAGTATGAAGTAAAATACCCCTCAGTTGGAGGAAGGAGAGAGATTTATGACCAAGCCTTAGACTTAAAAGCCACAATCTGGCCCACCATGGTAAGAAGTACTGGGCAGAACCCCACAACCCCTGCCTCCAAGCCAACACCCATGGATAGAGCCACTGGAACTGCTTCAGTCCGGTGACTGACTGCATCCATCCATCCCTCAACCTCAGACAGCAAGGATGGGACCAAGACTCCACCAGCAGGAGAGCATGGCACTAAAATTAGCAAGGGACTTTGTCATGGAGTTCAGGGCTGGGATCTCTGAAGTGGGAACCAATACTAGGCAGAAACCAAAGGGCCCATATTTAGGCCAGAGCTCACAGATGGAGCCTGTAGGCCTGCCCCAGCATCAGGCAGAGACCAGCAACTTAGCAAGCAGACTCCACTTTCATTCTGGAGCACATCCTGCCAGTCACACTATGCAGGATCCTGTAGCTCTGAAACTTAGAGGGGACCCTGTTTTATGCCAGACTTGCTGGGCAAAGGACTATCTATACCACACATCCCCAACCTCAGGCAACAGAGCTCACGTAGACATGCCCTAGCACCAGGCAGAGACCTATGCCCTGGTGGGACACACTCATATCTTGGCCTGTAATACCACCATCTGTGGCATAGGCTTGGGTGCACCCCTGAGAATTAAATTCTTTAATTAGTGTCAGAGAGACACTAATGAGTGAAAAGATAACATATGAGTGTGTACGATTCACTGGTTAAAGGTAAACATTCAGAAAAATTCAGGAGGTTCTTACATTTACATTAGTGCAAAAATCATTTATACCATCATTAGCATGAAAACTAAAAAACAAAATGCTATAGTTTGGATCTGGAAAGTCTCCTAAAGCCCTATATGCTGAAAGTATGTGCCCAGTTTGTGACACTATTGGGACATGGAGCCTAGTGAGAGGAAGTTAGGTCATGAGGATATGTCCTGGAAGAGAATTTTGGGACCCCAACCTCTTCTTGTTTCTCTTCAATTCCAAGGCCCCATAAGATGAATAGCTCTCCTATGCCAAATATTCCCGCCATGATGTAATAAGGGGCCACAGGCCCAAACAACAGGGTCAAGTGATGATGGGCTCAAACCTTTGAAATCATGAGCCAAAATAAATATTTTCCCTTGTTAAGCACATTATCTCAGGTATTTTGTCATAGTGATAGAAAACTGACACAAAACAATTAATAATACCTCACTAACATACAAGATAACAAAAATATAAAGATGTAGGGGCATCAAAAATTCAAAATGTAGTAAGGAAAGGAGTATCACTGTAGATATTTTTATTAATATTTTCTCTCTTTATTTTTTGTTGTTGTCTTTACATTCAAATTATGTTGTGTTATCATTTCAAAATAGTAAGTTATAATCAAAATGTAGATTTTTGTAAGCCTTAGGGTAACACAAAGCAAAAAGCTTAAACAAACCAAAAATAATAAGGAATCAAAACACACTAATAGAATAAATCATTTAATCATAAGGAAGACAGGAGTTGGGGAAGAAAGAAGAAAGGAGCTCCAACAAAACTCAAAGATAAGTTACAAAATGGCTGTAATATGGCCTTACCTATTAGTAATTACCTTAAAGGTCAATGGATTAAATTCTTTAATTGAAAGACATACAGTGACTGAATGACTAAAAAGACTAAACAACTGTTGCTTGCAAAAAAACTCACTTCTCTTCCAAGGATACACAGGGACTAAGAAAGAAGAAACGGAATAATATATCTCAAGCAAAGAAAATCCAAAAGAAAGTAGAAGTAGCCATAATTCTAACACATAAAAATAAATCTTAAAAGCAATAAAAACAGACAAGGAAGGCTAGTATATAATGACTAAGACATGAATTCAGCAAAAGGAAATAATGATTCTAAATACATATGCACCCAATACTGGAGCACCCAAATACACAAACCAAATATCAGTAGAACTAAAGAGATAGAAAGACTCCAACAAGGTAATGGTAGAGGACTTCCACACAACATTTTTAGCAATGGACACATCATCCAGAAAATAAACAAGGAAACAGCAGAGTTAAATTATACCCTAGGCCAAAAGGAACTAATAAGGCATCTATAGAATATTCCTCCAACAGCTACCGAACACATTCCTCTCAACAGTACATGAAACATTCTTTAGAATCAATCAGATGAGGGGTTCCAAAATTAGTTTCAATAAATTTCAAAACCCTGAAATCAAGCTGAGTACCTTTTCTGATCACAATGCAATAGAATTAGAAACTGATAACAGGAAAAAGAAATTAAAACCATACAAATACACGGAAGTTACACAAGTGACACTTGAACAACCAAGGAATGAAGGAAGAAATCTAGAAGAAATTTTTTAAATTTCTTGAAACAAATGAACATGGAAACACAATGTACCAAAACCTATGGAACATAGCCAATGCATTTTTAAGAATGAAGTTTACAGAACTCAAGAAAGAAGAAAGATCTCATGTAAACAACTTACCATTGCATCTCAGGGAACAAGCACAACAAGAAAAAAAAAAAATCAAATAGTAGAAGGAAAGAAGTCATAACTATCAGAACAGAAATAAATGAAAAAAAAATACTAAAAGGACAATACAAAGGATCAACAAAAGAAAGAGATGGTTCTTTGAAAAGTTAAACAAAATTGACAAATCCTTAACTAGTCTGAAGAAGAAAAAGAAAGACACAAACAGAGATGAAAAGAGAGATTTACAACTGACACCACAAAAATACAAAGGATCATTACAGATTATTGTAAACAACTATAGGCCAACAAATTTGATAACCTAGGGGGAATCTAAAAATTACTGGGAAAATACGCATTACCAACATTGAATCATGAAAAAATAGAAAACCTGAACAGATCAATAATGAGTAATGAGATTAAGTAATAAAATGTTTACCATCATAGCCAGGACCATATGGCTTCATTTCTCAGTTCTACAAAACATTTAATACATTTATAAATTATTTTAAAATATTGAAGATAAGGGAATTCTTTCAAACACATTCTAAGGCCAGCATACCCTAATACTAAAACCAGATGAGACCACACATAGAAAAAGAAAGCTACAGGCTTTCCTTAATGAATATAGATGCAAAAATTCTGAACAAAATACTAGCAAACCAAATTCAACAGCACAATAAAAAAGACTATTCACCATGATTAAGAGAGATTCAACCCAGGTAGGCAAGAATGGTTCAATTCCTTCACATCAATAAATGTGACATAACATAAAAAAAACAGACAAAAACTATGATCACCTCAATTGTTACAGAAAAAGTACTGGATAAAATTGTAACATCCATTCATGATAAAAACTCTGAGTAAACTAGATTTAGAAGAAATATGCTGCAATATAATAAAGGCCATGTAAAACAAATCTACAAGTAACATAATACTGAATGGAGAAAAATGGAAAGCTTTTTTTGCAAGATTTAAAACAAGATAAAGATGCCCACTTATGCAACTTTATTCAAATTCTAACCAGAGCAATTGAGTCAGGGAAAGAAATAAGAGGCATCCAAATTGCCAGTTTGCAGAAGGCATGATCCTACATGTAGGGAGCCCAAGGACTCCACCAAAAATTTAGAACTAATAAATGAGTTCATCAAAGTTGTAGGATACAAAATCTACATATGAAAAGCAGGAGTGCTGTTACACCAATATTGAATAATCTGAATAGAAATCAATCCTTTTTATAATAACTACCAAAAAATACTCAGAATAAATTCAATCAGAAAAAATATAAAACAAAAAATATAAAACACTGATGAAAGAAATTGCAAAAGACCCGCCAAAAATGTAAAGAAATCGATGGCCATGATTTATAAGAATTAATATTATTAAAATGTTCATACTATCTAAAGCAAACTATAGATTCAGTACAGTCTCTTTTGACATTCCTCACAAGTCTATTAAAAAAGTTCTAAAATTTATATGGAACCACACGCGCGCGCCCACACACACACACACACACAGAAATCTTAAGCAAAAAGAATAATATTTTAAAACTATATATATCTGACACGGGTTGATAATCAAAATATAATGAAGGAATATGCTGCAGTATAATAAAGGCCATATAAAATAAATCAACAATAGCATAATACTGAATGGAAAAAATAATCAAATATAATCAAAATATAAAGGGTGTTTCTAGATAGATAAAAATTTAATAGCAAAAAAAAAAAATAATAACTCAATTACCAAATGGGAAAAGAGGCATTTCTCAAAAAAAGACATTCATATTTTCAGGTATATGAAAAAATGTTCAATATCACTAATCATAAGGTAAATGCAAATTAAAACCAAAATGAGATACCATCTCATTCCAGTAAGAAGGGCTATTATCCAACCAAAATACTATAGAGACAGCAAGTGCTGGTGAGGCTGTGGAGAAAACTGAACCCTCACACTCTGTTGGTGGTCATGTAAATTAACAATGCCATTAAGGAAAACTGTTTGGCAGTTCACCAAAAAAATTAAAGCTAGAACTACTGCATGATCCAGCAATTCCAATTCTTGGTATATACATACAAAGGAAATGCATGTAGAATTGAAGTATCTGCTCTGCCATGATATTGCAGCTCTATATTCACAACAGCCAAGAAATGGAAACAACCTAAGTGTCTGTCAACTGTTGAATGAATTTTTTAAAATATGGCACATATATACAGAGGAATATTATTCAGCCGTTCAAAAGAAGGAAATCCTGATATTTGTGACTACATAGACAGAATTGAGATCATTTTGTTAAATGAAATAAGCAATGCAGACAAGTACTGCATGATCTAATTCATTTGTGGAATGTTAAAAATTGATCTCACAGAAATTAAGAGTAATGGTAGTCACCACAGGCTGGGAAGAAAGGAAATGGAGAGGTTAATCTATGATACTAAGTTATAGTTGTATAGGGGTAAGAAGTTCTATCATACAAATGAACAAAAGGGTGTTTCTAGATAGCAGTTATGTATACAATATATCAAACAGTGGAGAAAGAATTTACAAACTACAGCATGAAGAAATAAATGTTTCAGGAGATAAATATATTTAACCTGATTTAAACCTTACACTATGCACACATGGATCAAAACATCACATTACCCCATTAGTATGTTTAATTTTTAAATTAACTTTTAAAAATTTTTATGTGCCAGTTAAACAAATTTAATTTTTAAAAAATTCTTTGACGTTTATTGAATGATATAAAGGAAAAGATGACAAGGACCATAAGAAAGATATAAAAGTGAATTTCAAAGGTGCAAAGTGGAAATTTTATTTGTAAGGTTAGAAAAGATTTACAAGGAAAAATAACAATTCAGCTGAAGTATTAAGAATTTCCCCATCCTTCTTTAACATGTGTGTGCACATGTGTGTGTTTCTTAGTATGTAGATGAATGGGTGTTAAAATAGCTCCATGTCAATGAAATAATGCAACATCAAACTATAGTAGAATGGTTTGCTCTAAACTACAATCACTGTGGTTTGTAAACAACTTCAGCTTGCTTTCTTTCATTACATACTAAGTCAGGGAATCCAGAACCAACTCAGTTATTATAAATATTTAAAGGTAATTCACAAAGTGGATCACTTATATATAACTAAAATCTAACTCAAAGAAGATAATTGCAATATTTTCTGAATTTCTTGAAGCGTGCCCTTAAGAATGTTACTTCACTATATCCACTTGCCATAAGAGCTTTTCAGACTTTCATAATTCATGGCATTTAAGTATCATTTCTAGTTCTGACATTATTATGCACTGAAAATCATTTTAGTTTTAAAAGATCCATTATTTCAAAAACTTTTCATAATTCACAATCATTAGAATTTATTAAAGAAAAAGAGGTGATTCTAATAGTAACAGGGGTAATTTTAAAATTGCAGGTTTCAAATACAGATTAATTTAAAATAATTTCTATTTCATTATTTGGAGCTTTTTGTTTCACATTTCTAGCTCTTTTTTCATTCCTCCACCCCTTACTATGTAAAATTAATTTATCTTGGAACACAAAATCTGATGTTTCTATGTGCTTTTCCATAGCACACCTGAATTCAAATAAAAACACAATCACCATGTTATTAGGATAATATTGATACGTAAATCAGTAAATTAATTGTATAGATATACCAAGATTGCTGAGAAAATTCTCTCTCTCTCCCTCTGTGTGAATAAATATATATATTCCTTATGATAAAAACACTCTATTTAAATTTCATTTGCCACTCCAGCTACACATTTGGCACCCACTAAATGCTGGTCTAATTGATAAGTGGGTATTTTTTAATAAAGTACCCAAAATTTCCCAGTCTGAAATATCACAACTAATTTTCATCCTTATAAAATAATGTTTAATACATAAAAGGTATTTGGAAAATTGTTAATATGATTAGGGAACTCTTTTTAAACTCCATAACATCATAAAACAGATACTAGCAAGGATATCAAAGCTGAGTCCATCTTCTTCCTGATGACTGGATGTGGCCCCTGTATGAACACTGCTTGTAACGAATGGTACCTCCATTATAGTCCCTAAATATTGTTCCAGGAAACTCATTCTACTTTTGAGAGGCTCTATGTGCTAAAACGTTCTTCCTCATGGAGGACTAAACATCACCTCTTTGTCCCTCCAACCTTTGGATCAAATTTTTTTTTAAATTTTTATTGTTGGTTGTTCAAAACATTACATAGCTCTTGACATATCATATTTCATACATTTGATTCAAGTGGATTATGAACTCCCATTTTTACCCCAAATACAGATTGCAGAATCACATCGGTTACACATCCACTGTTTTACATAGTGCCATACTAATGTCTGATGTGTTCTGCTGCCTTTCCTATTTTTTTGTTTCCTCCTAAACAGTATCAAGTTAGCCTAGCCCCCCTTACCAATGAAAATATTCTAAGAGTTTGAAGACAATCATTTTGTGACTACTCAGTCTCCACATTTTTCAGAGTAAACCTCCCTTTATTCACATGACAGAGCTTCTATCCCTTACTTCAAGATGGTAATCTTCCTCCAATACATACTTGGTTTTTTGTTTTGTTTTGTTTTTTTGTTTGTTTTTTTTTTTTCCTTTTTTGGTGGTACTGGGGATGAAAACTAGGGGAACTACTCTACCACTGAGTTTTGAGACAGGATCTTGCAACAATGGCCAGGCTGGCCTCCAACTTGTGATCCTCCTGCCTCTGCCTCCCAATCACTGGGATTACAGGTATATGCCAAGGCATCTGGCCATACTTGGCATTTTGATGGACTAAAAGGTAGAACTGAAAAAGTAACATTCCAAATTTTCTCCCACCAGAGCAAAATACAACAGTATTACTTTGAATCACATGTAACTGCCAACCCTCAACCACTTTTGACCTACAAAAATGACAATTTCATATGGTTCCACATAACAGTATTATCTTCCTTGATGTAGAGCCAATGCACATCCATCAATGCAGCCTCAGATTGCATTAGCTTTTTAGCAGCTGTGTAACACCACAGCTTCAGATTAGGTTTGAGGCCAAGTAAATCCCATAGGTCATTTTCCCATCAACTGCTGAGCTTGTGTAAAGAATTTTATAAAATTATATACTGTAGAAATTTATTTACCTGCCACTTGCTATTTTTTTTTCAAGGCAAGTCATTTAATCTCTTGGAATCCCAATGTATCTATAATGGTATAATGCTTCCTAGGTACCAGATACTGCTATCAGTGGTTCCCATTTCATCGTCAGAACAAACATACAACATAAAATCATTATCATCCTCCCTCATGTTACAGATGGGGAAACAGAATCACTGAGAGATGCAGTGCATGGCCCTCAAACAAAGAAAACTGTCTTTCTCAAAATGTTGAATGGGGACTACCAACAAATGTGGTATATTTCACTTTCTCCTCCCTATGTCTTCCCCAGTAAGTTCCTTTAATTGCTAAATGCTACATGATGTTTATCTCTTGCATCTGGCATATTTTTTTCTACCCTTCCATACTGTTCTCTCCTTCTGGAACACATTTAACTCTTTTGAAATTCCATTGAAATCACCTCTTCATTGTTAATATGGTATGAATATGCACCACCACCACCACCACCACCACCACCACCTCCCCGACACAAAATTCCTGGGTTGGAAACTTAATCTCCAATGCAGCAGTGTTGGGAGCTGGGACATTCAGGAGATGATTAGGTAATGCTTTCACAAATCGATTAATGCCATCATCTCAGGGGAGGGTTCATTACGGAGTGAGTAGGTTCCTGTAATAAGAATAAGTTCATGAGTTCATCCCTCCTACTCTCTTGCCCTTCTACCTTCCACCACTGGATAATGCAACAAGAAGGCTCTCTCAAGATGTGGCCCTCTCAGCATTGATCCTGGATTTCCCAGCCTCTAGAAATAAAAGAAATAGTTTTTTTTCTTATAAATTACCCAGCCTGTGCTATTCTGTTATAGCAACACAAAACAAACTGGTGACTCTCCATCTCCATCTCCTACACATTTTATACAATTCTGGTCCTATCATCTTCTCCATGTTTACTTTATTTTCAGTATCCAGTTTGAGTATGATTTCCTCTTACCAACTTTCTACTGCAACAAAATATCCTGTTTTCTTTCAGTTTAATAATATGCCATTTTTTAAAAAAATAAACTTCTTCCTACTTGAATTTCTTTCAGATTGAACTAAAGAAAGTCATAGTAAAAGTCCAAAATCTGATACAAAATGTCCTTCCATTTCTAAAACCAGACTGTAATGGTTGAGATCAGACTAGCAATGGTGCATAGTAGGCTGGCCTCATGGCTCTGGAGCCAGTCAGTATGGGTTAGAATCTTCACTCTATCATTTACAACCAAGTAAATATGGTCAAATTACTTAACTTTTCTGTGTTTCGGTTTCTTCATTCATAAAATAAGGATTATCATAGTTTCCAACTCTTAAAGTTGTGGTAAAAACTAAATTAGTCAATATATGTTAAGGGCTTGAAACAGTAGTTAGCCATTACTATTATGAAAGAACTTGTAAGTTATGCAAGAAACTTACATTTCACTGCTTAAGAAATAGGAAATTTTTCAAGCAAGGAGTTCAGCCTGTCCTTTACCACTCAATAAGAATGAGATCCTTGATTCAGTTCTGAAATATTTTCTATAGTCCTTTCTGACAAATCTCCTTATCTAATGAAGTTTCAAATTGCCCCATCATTAGGGAGCTGCATTGACCCAGATGCCCGGTTCCTTTCTTGGTTTCTGAAGTAATACCATGTTCTGAACACTCCTGGTATATTCTAAGCCTCCATGCAGCCTGGTACCTATGCCAGTCAGAAGTTTCATATTGGACTGTGCCAGGCCTTTGAGAAAGAGAACTCAAGAGTGAATGATAAGAGACAGCGTGACCTTCAGGAGGAAAAATCAAAGGAATGAAAAGAAAGATGAACAAGAGACAGACAGGAAAATGATGCAACAAGGAAGACAAAAGGCAACCTAAATCTGAATAAAGGGCAAGGCTTGTATGAGAGTTATTGTTTTGTTTTTTTCATGAAGGAGAATTCACAGTGCTGGGTAACTGACTCAATCACAAGTGGGGAGGAAGCAAGGACAACTATAAAAATTGGTTTTATATTTTGGTTGATGATGTTATTAACCATATCTGTAGCAAACACAAAGCAGACATAGGATAGGGAAGAGGAGCTTACTTTTGGATATTTAGAGTTCAAGGTAAATACCAAACAACAATACAGCAATGTGCAAAAGCAATTAGATATGATGCTTTTGGATAGTAAATATCTCCCAAAGGCCCATAAATTAAAGGCTTGGTCCCCAGGGTGGTGCGACTGGGAGGTTCTAGGGCCATTGGGGTGTAGCCTGGTGGAAGGTCTTGAATTCAATGGAGACATGCCCCTGAGGGTATTATTCTCTGCCACCTACTCCTGTCATGATGTAATCCCTCAATCAAAACAACAGGGTCAACCAATCATGGACTGGAACTTTTAAAACTATGAGCTAAATTGAATCTCTTCATAAATTAATTATTGCAGGTCCCTGTTAGAGTAACAGTAAATTGACTAATAAAAATTGGTAATAAGAAGTGGCATGATCTTTATCACTACTATACATAGTACATAGTACTTTATCACTACTACACATAATACATAGTACTTTATCACTACTACACATAGTACATAGTACTACTACAACACATGTTGTAGAGAAGCCTTTGGAATTGGTTTACAGGAGAAATTTGGAAAAGTTTGAAGAAGCAAGCTAGAAAAGACCTAAAATGCAATAAGTGGTGCTTCATTGGGTGATTCAGACCAGAATGCTAATAGAGATGCAATAGTAAGGGCTATACTGATGAGGTTTTAGATGGAAATAAGGACTGCACTGGAATTTGACCAAAGACTATTGTTGTTAGGACATGACAAAGAATTTGGATGCTTTTTGTCCATGTCCATGTGGGAGGCTAAGTTTATGATGAACTAGTTTATCTGGCAGAGGAAATTTCAAGGCAATAAAGCATTCAAATTGCAGCATAGGTAGTATGGGCTGCCGATAACCAAATTTAAAGTAAGAATCAGATACAAAGAGGAGCAGAGCAGAACATTTTAGAAAATTTGCAGTTTGGCCAGAAAAGGAGACACATTTAAAAAACAACAACAACAACAAAACACAGTGCCAGGATTAGCACTGATAAAAAAAAAATTCTCTGCACTGGAATAATAGGAAAGATCCTTGAGGATCTTTCCTTGAGGGACATCTAAGAAATATGCAAGGCCATCCTAGGAATCATAGGTCCAAAGGTGCAGAAATGCAAATTTGTATTCAAGCCTTTCTTTTGAGAAGACAGTCCTTGGGCACAGTCTTCACCTAGGATCCACTAAGGAATCATTTCCTTATGGTTAGTCATCAGGTTGCTAAAAAGCCACTGCAATCATAGTACAAATAGGCCCAGGTACAACTCAAGCTGGTGCAAAACCCTGATGTCACCTACACAATGCTAGTTTTCCAGGTATGCAGAATGCAAACATAATGGAGTCAGAGAAGCTTTCACCAAGACCTCAAATGAAAGCCTGAGGCAAGACAGTGTTCTGCAGGTTCAAAGTCCTATAAGCAGCCATGACAGGGCAATGCATAGAACTGTAAGACAAAGATCAAGCTGTAACAGAGACCCCAGGAAGTTACAGATGCCAGCAACATGCAACATTCACCAGGGAAAGGAGCAGGCAGCAAGCAGAGCCAGCCCCAAATGGAATTTTTTCAGAGGAAAGGTTGGTTGTAGCCCACATGGACAGCAAGGCCTTAGGGCAGGGGACTGACCAAGTCCTTGGGAGCCTACATCCTGCCACAAGCTGTGAGATGTGGAGATTTCAGATTTAATGTTTTTGTTCTGATAGGTTTCAGTCTTGCTTAGGTACAATTTCTTTCTACCTTTCTCTTCCTCCCTTTAGAGATGGGAATGTTTACCCTGTGCCACCCCAACCACTGTATCTTAGAAATATGTAATTTTCTTTATAATTAATTCTTTATAGGGCCCAAAGTGGAGTGTGCCTTACACCTCACAGGAGATTAGACTTAAACTTTTGAGAAATGGTGAAACAGAAATCTGCAAGGCCATACAGATTTTTATTTTATTTTTTTTAATTCTTAGGGATGGACTAAATGCATTCTCCATTAAAAGATGGACATGAAGTTTAGCAGACCAGGGACAGGGATCTTAAAGTTCCCCCAAAGGCCTATGTGTTAAAGGCTTGGTCCTCAGGATGGCCCAATTGGAAAATGGTGCAACTTTTGAGAAGCAGGGCCTAGTGGGAGGTGTTTAGGTCAATGGTGATTGAAGGGGATTGTGAAAGGCTAGCTTCTTCCTCTCTCTCTTTAGCTTCCCGGCAATGAGGTGAGCATTTTGCTCTATCATGTATCCCCCACATGATGTACTGCTTCGTCCAAACAAAAGAGCTAACCAACCACAGACTGGAACTTCTAAAACTGTGAGACAAACTATTCATTTTCTTTCTATAAGTTGATCATCTCAGGTATTTATGATAGTGGTGAAAGCTGACTAACATAAGAATCTTGTGCTCAGTATCCCAGTGGCTACCAACTTATTACCAGTAGCAACAAGTTTTGAATTGTGTCTTCTACACCAGTTATGACAATAAATTACAAAGATCTACTCTTACCCTCTACCTCACAATTGAGATGCATTGATAACATGGTTGATACAAAGCAATCTGTGAGAACAAATAGCACAAATCTCTGTAGGAAAATCTATCCAGAAACAAACCCCATTAAAACAATGCACTCTCTTCCTGAAATAGCCAGAAACGACAGATACATGGAATGCCTCATGTTTTAACATGCACCCACCCTCCAGTGATCACCTTTCTATTCAAACTTGGAGATGCACTAGAAAATAAATGAATAAAAATGATAGTTCAGACTCTGATTTTGCTTCATTAAACAGTAATAGTTGTATTAGGATACTAAGTGTCTATTTTTAAACAAATAACTGGCAATAGTCATGTGATATTTGATATCAAGCACTACACAAAACACTTTTATGTGGAATTTTATAAAAATCAGTTGACCTTTGAATGGGAGACTAAGTTAACATACTTGCAGGAGGAATCATGTGAAGTAAACTATAATAAAACACTAGGCTTACGCAAGCCAAAGTCTCAGGTTTAGAATATTTCACAAGCTCATAAATAAGCTAACCAGTCATAAGCATTCAGTAATATTAAAAACTATGATGCAAAGATAGCTGTCATAAAATGAAAGACAAAATCTTTGGACTGAAAAGACTTAAAAACAGGGAAGTTCTATTATGATTAAATTGTTAAAATATAGCTTATACTATATCTTCAAGAACAGTGATTTTTTAAAAAATACTCTGTCTTACCTCTCTCCATTCTTTATTTCCAACTCCTTGTACATATAAGACACAAACTACAAAAGATAAAAAAATACATATATAAATTTCTCTTATAAACACCAGATGGGAATGCATAGAATTTCCTTTTCAATGGTCCAAAAGCTACAACACAATTAAATGCCTAACTCCTAACCTTACCCTGGCAAGAAAATTACTATTCAATCATCAAATGATTAAAAATTATTTTAATGAATCAAAAAACAAACTGTATCAGACCTTTGGAATTTGATATGCATACAAACTTGACATGTAAAGAACACTATAATTATTTGCTAATATCTTTATTTCTATTGCATACAGATGTAGGTAAATTTTCAAACTATAATTTAATAATTTGAAGTATAAGTCAAATTTCTCCTAAGATAATTAAAGTGCTCAAAGTCATCCTAAGAGGGACAAACTGGGACAAATCATAGTCTCCATTTAATAATTACAACATCTACCCTCAATATTTTTAAACAGGTAAGAAATTGTATCAATCAATAAAGGGAGTCCAAGAAAGGGAGTTTAAGGGCTTTGGGTAAGATTAAGGGATAAAAAGAATCTCATCTACTCATAAAATAAACCCCAAGACTTTTTAATCTCCAAAATTCTAATGCCTTTTCCCCAATGACCACTTCAAGAATCTTCCAGCACCTGACAAAGACCTCTTTCCTATAATTAACCACATTGTTCATATATTGCAGAGATGCAGAACTCCTGCACATCAATTTCAAAATATTATGAGATTTGGAAACACTAATTGATTTACACACTTCTGCTGTTTTCTAATTCAAACTACCATTTTCATTTTGCAAGTTATTCATAAATTTCAATCTCTTTACTTAGTAATCAAATTCAGCTCATGCCAGCATTTCACTGGTTGGTATGCCTTCTATACCACTTCAATGATTTTTTTAAAGAAATATTATCCTGTGACTTAAACTCTTAAAATTACAGCCTACTATGGCTATCTTTCAAATGGTATTTCTACCATGTGACCATATCATGAAGTTTTAATTTCAAAGGAAACTGTCCTATGCTGGAGTTATCTGCATTTCCTTATTCTCAAAGTGCTAAGCCACTTCATCTTTAGCCATAGTTCTGCCCAGATAGATAAGCAAGCAAAGCCTGGGACCATCTCCCTCTGGAACTATAAGTTTCATACAATTTTTGCAAAATCAAGTAAGCAAAATAAATAGAAGCAAGTTAATGAATACTTACTTGGATCAGATTTAGAAAATGTGTCTCTGTCAAGAAGATTTCTGTTGAATAAAACAGAAAATGTTAGGTGGGTATAAGGCCAAAACATTTCCATTTATATTTATATAAATGTATGAAATGTTTATAAGTACATAAAATATGTGTATATACTTAGGTATATGTAACTAATAAAAAATGTGCTAGAGGTCTGAATATCACTGCACAGGAAGCTGGGCAGGGCGTGGGTTTATTACCTCAGTCTTGCCTTGCAGTTAACTAACATGAACTCTTCACATACTAACATTAAAATCTCTTTGAGAGAAGTAACTGTTTCAGGTTTATTTCTAAATTTTCATTGAAAGTTTACATGCTCAGAAATGCTTCCTGAATTGAAACATGGGTTATGAATACTGCAAAATTGTTTGGAACTCAGAGCCCATGATCAATTAGAACACACCAGTAGAGAAGCACTGTCTCTTACATCTATCCTGATGAGTTTTATGTTGTTATTACAGTTTGGAAATTTAAGATGAATATACAGACCCTGGATAAAGATTCTTTTCAATAAAGGAAAAGATTAAACAAGTAGATCAGACCATCATTATCAGAACCTTTTTTTGTATATATTTATACATTTATGAAAGAATTGAAATTGAAAGTAAATATTGAGGTATCCTGTTATCCTCAGTGGCAGTAACACAGCCTTATACCTTATGCTCATAAGAGTAACACAGGGCAATTAATGAAAACTTAAGATTGATACGTTATGATCAACAAGGGAAGCAATTATTAAATTGAATTAGAAAACAATCCCAACTAAAACTGACTTTTTTTTTTTTTAAAGGGACAATTTGAAGATACATCCTTTTTCTGAAAAGGGGTTATTATGGTGATGGCTTGAGGGTTCCAAAAGTTCAAATTTGTACTTCATATTCATCCTCCATTTATTGGTAATAACAGCTAAATTATATTTCTGTCTCTAATACTTTAATGAAAATCTCATGTGCAAGCTGTCTTATTCCTCCGCAGGACCACTGCTCCTGTGCATTTATTTGTTGTGCCCTTGGTATTTGAACAGGCCTGCTTTTTTCATATCAACCTGACATCCATTTTTAATTCATTCAGGTTCTCAAACATGATTGCTTCCATGGAATCACTGGACACTAAGAAAATAAAAACATATTCAACAGAACAATGAAGCACAGATCATAAAATGAAATATGTTTTGAAATATTCCTGGAAAGAAAACATCAGATATATTTATATTTGGAATTACAAGAGATAAAAAAAAAAGACCACTAGTCAGAAATCAAATTAAAATAATCCTTTCTGTCCCCTAAGCAGACACCATGACTCCAGTAATGGTTGGCAAACAGTAAATTAAAACATTTCCATTTGAAAAATTACTGTGATATTATATTTACAAAGCTAGTTCTCCACTTGAGTGGAAATTCTCTGACCCTTCCTGTAGCTCCAGCTTTTGTTCATTAAGTATCCTAAGAAAATGTTAAATAAGCGCTTTCTTTCAAAGTTCACAAAAATCAAGAGAGCAAAATACTTCACTGTGGTTCAGACCCTGTAACTATGATATATACATACTTTAAGGAAAATAATGCAATTTCAGTGCCTTGGTTATGCAAAGATAGATTACATTGTTAATTATAAATATAAAATAAAGGATTTTTATCAACATCAGATATTAATATCCTTAATGAAAAGACTTTCCTCATTACATTGTTTCTTGCCACAATTATGATCCATAACACATAATGACAAGGCAAAAACAAACAAAAAAATGATGTGACAAGAAGTAAAACTCCATGAAATTTAACTTTACAATTGTTTGACCAAAACCAGGAGAGAAATGAAGAGAGAAAACCAGAATGAGAACAAATTCTTGAAAAAAATAAAAAGTTCTAGAAAAAACAGAGTGAAATAATAATGAAGGTAGAAATAATAGTGAGGTAGAAATAATACCTGAAGAAATGCATAATAAAAACTGTAAGTGAATTGCCCGACCTGTTCTAATAACCACTCACCCTCAAATTCCAATTAAAATTCCTGGTCTCTGGACTTAAAAAGAAGATGATTAAAACAACACAACTAAAGCCGAGACCTGGACAATTAACTCTAACCAGTATCAGGAAATACTGGGCTAATGGAAAAGGCATATTTCATACATCTATAATAAGACAGTAGATAAGTGAGAATTTAGTAAGCTCTTTCTGAGAGCATCTAGGGGAAAGGATTCCCTGCCTGCCCTCTTTACTGTCCAGTCCTTATGGATATTAGTCCCATACAGTAGAGCACCCAGCTATCTTCCCTGATGACAACAGTCAGTCAGCTCATGTGGTAAGCCTACCTCCTCCAATTAAATGCTCAACAAGCCACTTTCCTATTTTAAGAAAGCTTCCAATACATTTTTTTTTTTTAAGCCCAGAAAATGTGCTGAGTAGAGAACGTGAATGTCAGGAGTTTACTGTCCATTGGCATTCTGAGTCCCACACTTAACAGCCAGGAAGCCTCTTGAAATGGCACCTCAGGTTTCCTTTATCTAACTGAAAAATAACAATTCTCTTTAAACTTCTGCACAATTCTGAAAGTATTTTTTCAAACAAATATTGAATGTCCAAGACCAAACAAAGCACTAGCAAACATATACATAAATATTAAAGACACATTCCCTGATTTCAAAGAACCTGAATTTTAGTGGGATAAGAAATTCACAGAAACAATTAAGTAGCAAAATTAGGTGGTACATTGAATAACAGTGTGTAATGGGGAGAAGGTATAGGAATCTAAAAACAGTCAAACTGAATCAGCTACAACAGCAGCGACAAAATCAGGTAGCGTGGATAGCTCTTATTCCAATCATTTTTTAAACCATACTATGAAAAAAACACTTATAGATATTTATACATAATTAAAATAATCTAAACAAATACATAAGCTGAAATAAGTATTAGTTTTAAAAGTCTCAAATATTCTTTTTTATTTATATATGATGAAGTTTTAATAATAGAAAATCAAACCCTCAAATTCCTCATACATAAAATGAACATTACAAAATGACCTATTTAAGGAATAGAGGTACTAAAAGTGACCTGTGGGTTCACCCAATAGTTACAGGCCTTCTACTTCCTCTTTTCTGAAACCAACTAACAAGCATTCTTTTTTAAAAAAGAAACATTATCCTACCACAGATGTGACTTGGAAAAGAAAATCTACTTGGCATTTATATGAATTCCAAAGTTAATAGTTTCAGAGTGTTAATAAGTGGAGTATCTGTGAACTCTTAAATTACTAGTTCAGAAAACCATACATTATATGTATTTTACAGAGTAAGTCCTCATATTGAAGGGATGGAGTACGTTCCAAAAAGCAATGTCACTTGTGGCCAGCCAAGCTCCAACAACACATAGAGGACTTCACTGCTATAACTGGGTGGAACTGTTCCACTAAATTTTTTAATAGGAGTAGAAATATAGCTTATAAATACAGACAAAGGATAAAAACCAATCTATTTAATTTCCTATGTAGATATAAATAGTGCTAATAAATATTTAGAGTCAACAATGCCTTATCACTTGACGAATATTTTCCAGCATAAATTTTCCACACATTGATAGAGACCAACATCTCTGTATCATACAGTCTCTCCTGCAAATTGTCCTGTAACAATAAGCAGAACAAATCTGGGCTTAATTAAAATTTGAAAATTATTAAGAGCCTTCATTTGCTATTTTTCAGTGTACTGTCTGGACCACTCTCAGCTTGCAAAGTCTTTACCAAATATTGCTTAGGCTCGCTCAGAAACTAGCAAAAGCTCAAACATAAGCAGAAGCCAAACACCTGCTGCATAAATGAAGAATCTTCTTATCTAATCAGAAGCATCAACTTTTTTCACATTAGTTATGGTGAGGTGTTTTATTATGGGAAGTGGAGTAGAAGAGGAAGGTGCTATTTGGGGCCTTTGCCCTAATAAGTAATCCATTAACTGAAAACACATGAGAGAGGTAGTGTCATTGGAATTATAAAGGAGCCCCATGTCACTAGGCCATCCCTGTTGTTCTTCTTTTGGGTATTATACTACCTCATGGTCTAGAATTAGGAAGTTGTTATTTATTTATTGGCAAGGAAATCAAAACATTTATTGAGTAATTGAAAGAAAATTTACTCAGTCTTTAGGAATGATTTGAAAGTAACATTTACATTCTCTGATTCATTTATTCATTATTTTACTCACTGAACAAACCTTATCTCTGGACATTCAGCATTCATATTTAAGAAAAAAATATTTTTTTCCAGACTGTAACTGTTATGGCAAAAGGAGACAGACTTGTTCAGAGGCAAAAGTAGGTTTAGAAATGGAAAAAAATAATGAAGTATTTTGAAACTGAAACTTGCTCAAAAGCCAAACCCAGCTAGAATCTAATAAGATACCAAGTAATTTTGAAAGATGGGGTCATCGGAAAGTACTTAACAAGATTATTTGGCTTTCACAAAGTAGGAATAGACTTTTAGATTTGAAGTTGCACAAATAGACCAAAAAATTTGTCTCAACAGTTTCCTCTGAAAGCCTGAGCACACAGGTAAAACTTCATCATAAATGACAGATACTACTCCACACACACTGGGAATAATAGAAACTTTATTTTGCAGTTTTTGCTGAAATTGGTTATTCCAAACATTTATATATTAGTGTTGCTAAGCTGAAAAGGCCAGTGATAAAAATACAGTTTCAACTTCTGCATTAGCAAAGTTTGGTTTAGATACTAAAAGAAATTTGAGGGGAAGACAATTAGCAGTAAACGTTTTTAGTATTTCTTATGAAGCATTCGATTGTGATTGATATTCTTGGAAATTACTTCAAAGAAGCCCAGCTCTGTCACAATCTGACAATTTGCCCTGGTTAACCTGAAATAAACAGAACCTAATGACCTGAAGAAATGTGAGGTTACTTGAGGGTGATGTAGTTTCCAGAAAACGGTATAGCATGCAATCCCTGATTTCAGCTGGGGAAAAGAAATACAACATTTGTATTTTAAAAAATGGATGGAAAAAAAGACAGAGTGCAATATGGGCCTTCTTAAAAACCTAAAACTCAGGTACGAAATTTAGTTCACTATCTTTCCCCAATCTCTCAGCTCCTGTATTTCCTATCTTGGTGAATGGCAACTGTAGAAGGTGAAATAAGAGCCACATGAACGTGACAAGTTCCAATTGCAAGAACCTATATATGTGACCTTATTTGGGAAAAGGAAAAAAGCCTCTGTAGATGTGACTATCCTATGAATCTAGAGATAAGGAGATTATCCTGGGTTCTCTGGTGGGTCATAAATGCAATCACATGCATTCCTATAAGAAGAAAGTGCAGGGAGATTTGACACCCACAGAGGAGTCAGAATGGAAATGGGAACAAAGCAGAGAGACCTGCAGCTTCTGGCCTTGAAGATAAGAGTGTTATGGTCATAGATCAAGGTATGCCAGCAGCCCTCCATTGGAGAGTGATCCTGCTAACACCTTGAATTCAGCCCACTGACACTGATTTAGGAATTTTAGTCTCCAGAGCTGTGAAAAATAAATAAATTTTGGTTCCTTTAAACTAACAACTTTGTGACGATTTGTTACAAAAGCACAACACTGTCCATCCACTTTTCCAAGCAAGACTCCAGGGTCATCTTCCTTTTTTCCTCTCCCTTAAACCTAAAGCTTCTACCACCATGACGTGTGCTTCTATAACCAGCTATTTTCCCAGCCTAAGATTTCTTAATGGTGGAGTTGTCTCCCATCTTCCAACTCATTCACTAAGATGCCTCCTAAAGATACTTCTCCACAGAAAATACCTGAATAGATGGCTCCCTTGCAAAAAAAAAAAAAAAAAAAATCATTTGCTAACAGAAATTCTGAATTCCATTTTTTTATTGGTTGCTCAAAACAGTACAATGATCTTGACATATCATATTTCATACATTTGATTCAAGTGGGGTATAAATTCTTATTTTTACCATGTGTACAGATTGCAGGATCATTAAGTACTACAGACTGAACCCAGAGGATTCTACCACCAACCTATATCCCCAACCCTTTTTATTTTTATTTGAGACAGTGTCTTATTAAGTTGCCAAGGCTGGCCTTGAACCTCTGATCCTCCTGCTCAGCCTCCTGAGTAGCTGGGACTTGTGGTGTATGCCATCATGCCTGGCCCAAACTCTTTACATAGCACTAGCCACATTCTGACAAATATAGACCTGGCTATGTCTCTGGGGGCACCTCTATAGACTCTTCTTCAGATATTTCAGAATTTCTGCATCCCCTAAACTACCTATCCACAGCAATCTCTCCCCCAGAAATTTCCACACCAACATCTTTCAAACTCTCCCACAGCTATCACCTAGGCATGGAGAACTGATCATTCCCTCCAATGTGTCCCACTTCACTCAAAATGAACCTATATCACAAATTCCACACCTACTATTTATTCACTGACCCAGTTACAGGCTCTGAGCTCAGCACTTTAAATAAACCATTTCATCTAATCCTCACCATAGTCCCAACAAGTAGTGATTATTGGCAAAATCCATTTTCCAGATGAGATTACAAAATTCAGAGATGTTAAATAAAGTGGTCAAAGCCACAGAAGTGCTTAAGATACATTTTTTATAATTAAAAATAAAACTTTGGTCTTATTTTTTGATATTTAATGTTTGTATTGATTATATTAACTATTGGTTGCTATCATTGACAAGAAAATTAAATGACAGGCAAATGACGTTAACATTTGGCATCATTTTGGATGTTTTAGAGAGTAAGCTATAAAATAACAAGAGTAGTAGAAAGAGAAAAATTAGTTTTACTTGTAGAAGATTTAATTTTGCATAGAGAAAAACAAGAGAATAAGCTAATAAAAGCTTCTAAAATTAATAGATAATTCAGTAAAGTGATTGGAAGTATGAGGAAAAGGTGAAGGTCAACTCTGGGTTATCAACTGTTAATAATTCTTTTATCCAATTCAGGCTTTTCAATAATGATCTGCTGCCTTCCCTTGCTGAAGTATGTGAGGGTTAGGCAGCTCTCTTTCACTATAACTGCACTCCCAAAGCAAATCTCAGACCAAATGTACCAAAGAGACAAACATTCATTAGCAAGCAGGACCCACAACAGTCACACAATATGCTCTCTGAGTTTAATCAACTTTTAGCTCGGTCTTTGCAGGCACTCCAAACAGCACTTTAAAGCAGATGTGACTATGGTCTGTTGTCATAATTTATCTGAGCTTCTGGAATTATCAGTGTAGATAATTCCCTAAACATTCTGTACCCAGGACTTAAGGAGTCCTTAAGACCAGGGGAACATTCTAAAGGCATAAGCAAGGGCTCACTAGGCATGTGACCTGTTCTCTCTGGCAATATAGTCACAATCAAGGATGGGCCACAAATGCAACAGTGATCCCATGAGGCCATAATGTAGCTGAAAAACTCATATCACCTAATGACATCACGGCCATTCCAACATCACAGACCAACACTTATATTTATGGTGATGCTGGTGTAAACAAACCTACCATGCTGCCAGTTGTATAAGTGTAGAACACATAGAATTATGTATATTATATAATATTTGATAATGACAATATATGACTTACTGGTTTATGCATTTACTATACTAATCAGGGTTATTTTAGAGTATACTTCTTTTAGTTATATACAAGAAAGGTTACTGTAATTAGGCCAGCAGCAGACTGACACATCTCATTTACATCCCCTTTTGACTGCGCCATTTTCTCTTATGCCTGATTTGTGTTTTGCTCATTGTGGGTATAAGTGTGTGTGTGTGTGTGTGTGTGTGTGTGTGTGTTTACCATATAGCCTAGGTGTATAGTATGCTGTACCATCATGATTCATGTAGATAAAATCTGTGATATTTGCGCACTGACAAAATTGCCTGAGAATGCATTTCTCAGAATATATCTCCATGTATCTGTTGTTAAGCAATCTTTTTGCATAACAGCATTATTCAGATATGATTCTTGTACTATGAAATTTGTCCTTTCAAAATGTACAATTTAGTTTATGGCATGTTCACAGAACTGTGCAACTATCACCTCTATTTAGTTTTCGAACATTTTCACCTCTTTCCTCTCTGCCTCCCACCAAAAAATCCTGTGCCTGTTAATAATCATAGCCTATTCCATTTTCCCGTTTCTGGTAACCATTTATTTGTCTTCCTTTATTTCCTATTTGTAAACATTTCATATAAATGGAATCATTCAATATGTGATTTTTATGACTACCTTCTTTCACTAGTCATAAAAGTTATGACTTTTCCATGTTATAGCATGAATCAGTACTTCATTACCTTTTATGGGCACATAATATTCCATTGCCTAGTTAAACCACATATTTTTCATCAGTTGTTAGGCACGTGGGTTGTTTCCATATTTTTTGCTATTATGGATAATGCTGGTGTGAACATTTGTATACAAGTTTTTGTGCAGACATATGTTCATTTCTGTTGGGTATATACCCAGCAGTGGAAGGTTGAGCCTTTTAGTAATTACACTTATCACATTTGGAGGACCTGCCATACCATTCTCCCAAGTGGTTGCACTATTTTATATTCTTACCATCAATGGATGAGGGTTTTAATTTCTCCAAATTCTCTCCAATACTTGTTATTGCCTGTCTTTTGTATTATAACCATATGATGTATGAAGCAACTAACCCATACATCTGATTATCATACATTCCACCAGAAAAAGGAAAAAAAAAAACATTTCTGACATCTAGAATAATTACAACACAGTTTGGTGCTCATTAACCATTGATGGTGTAGTAAGTAGTCCAGAGCATATGGACTTATGATTAAACTTCAAATACTATCTCACCACATCCAAATTATGCTGATTGAAATGATTCAGATTTAATTTTACAGCCTAAAACACACATTTATGACATTGCCTTTGCTAAAATATTTGAAAGTAAATAGCAGAAAAATATATTATCTACCAGAAGTAACTGGACAAGATGGGAAGAAAATAAAACATGTTCCCATTTTTGAAATCTTGGCATGAAGACTGTCTTATAAGCTTCACATAAAGCCCAGAGGAAAGACTAACCTATTTGATAACTAGTGCATTTTAAGATTCTGTACAAAAATGATTCAATAATTAAAGTTAAAATATAACATCTGCTACATATATCATAGATAAAATGTTATAGCTATAAAAATATGAATCATTCTCTAAATTACCAAGGAAAAAATATAAGCACCCCATAAGAAAACATCTGGCTAAAGAAGTTAACAAGGCATTGTATTTTATGAAAGTAGAAATATAGCTGGTCTTTGAGCACATTCAAAGAAATTCATCCTCAATAATGAGCATCGACATGTAAATAAATAAAAAGCTAGTTTTCTCCTATGAAACAAATATTAGCTACTCAGTAGCAAATGACATATTAGGGCTCATTTAGTTGTGACAGAAAAAAAGAGAAATCTATGATGAAAATCCATGCAGCTGATTCTATGAGAATAGCTAAAACAAGGACAGAAACAGCAAAACTTTTTCTGTGAGCATCTGTTATCAGCCTTTTTTTTTTTTAACTGTTTCTTCTACTTCTCTTGTCCACGTGGAAGGAAACATAGATACCTAGAGACCTTAAACTTTACATTTTATAATTCTGGCACCCTAGAAGGGCTGTCATCTTTTTCTTCATTACAGTCACCAAACCTCATGTATTTATCCCTAGCTGGCAGGATGCCTACCTCTGAGACAACCAACTGTGGCTGGATGTGTATAAATTAAATAATACACTGTGATCACGGACAAGGGTCACACTCATTCAACCACAGTCCCTCTTTATTTCAACACATATTTACTGAACATCTAATACATAACAACCACTGTTCTAGGAAGTAGGCATAGAATGGTATAAGAGAATAGTGAAAGCCTGATATTGAGTTCAGTTCCCAGGAGAGAGGAAAGATGCAACCCATAGAGAGGTGGCCACTGGCATTTCTGTTAGTGTTAAGAACAGTGGAGACATTAAAATCTAGCAGTGTGAAAGTGCCTGAGAGGCT
This sequence comes from Marmota flaviventris, assembly GCF_047511675.1. Classification (NCBI taxonomy): domain Eukaryota; kingdom Metazoa; phylum Chordata; class Mammalia; order Rodentia; family Sciuridae; genus Marmota; species Marmota flaviventris. Next base: position 76,678,762 of record NC_092500.1, on the reverse strand, counting down.
CGTTTCAGGGAAGGCCTCTCTGATACAACATTTGAACTGAGAAAGTAAAAAGAGGCAAGCATGGGAAGATCTGGTCATGTAGTATGCTAGGCCGACATTATAAGTGCAAAGGACATGAGACAGAAGAAGAAAGTGAGGGTGAGATGAGGTGAAGAAGAGGCAGAGAGAGAGCTCACTCCTGTGGCCACAGTAATGTAAGATTTCATGGTGAATGTTGTTGTGAATGTTGTTAGAAAGTTACTGTCTTGAAAAAGAAGGCTTATATAGTTTTAAACAAATATCCAGTCTACTAAGACTGGAGAGTCTGTGGGGAACTGAAATTCTCATAAAACCAGGTAGAAATCCATCTTGATGTATTTTCCAAAGCTTTAACATGTTCGTCAAAATGGTAAGTGTGCATTCCCTGTGATACGACAATCTATTTTCTGGAAATAGAGTCAAGTGCAGAAGTAAATAATATATATACACAATGACATTCTTTTCACTTGTATAGTTACATACTATATACTTATAACTCTTAAAAACTTGGGTAAAACTAGCCAGGTGTGGTGGTGCACACCTATAATCCCAGCTGCTTGGGAGGCTGAGGCAGGAGGATCACGAGTTCAAAGCCATCCTCAGCAAAAGTGAGGCACTAAGCAACTCAGTGAGACCCTGTCTCTAAATAAAATACAAAATAGGGCTGGGGATGTGACTCAATGGTCGAGTGCCCCTGAGTTCAATCCCCAGTTCAAAAAAAAAAAAAAATGAAGGTAAAACTAACCAGTCATAAAATGAAGACTGGTTAAAAGATTGGATTCTAAAAAAATTAATGTCCTGAAACATTTTAGTGAAAATTTAGCATTGAAGAAGAAGCATAGTGCAATCATTACAATCACAGACTTTGGAATCACTAATTTTTCTGCTCAGTACCATGTAAACTAAATTCTATATGCTTCACTTTACTTTCTGTTAAAAAAAAATAAGTGATAATGGAATCTGCCTCATAGAGTTGTCCAAGGAGTAAATAAGTTAGTCAACAATGTCCTTAGAATATACTAGCATACAGTAAAACTAGAAAAAGCAACTAGGGGGAAAAGTAAACACAATAATATTGAGGCTGACGTGGCCTGTGGCTCGCAGGATTGGTAGGTAATGATGTCCTTTCAAGGCCAAAGAGCCTCCTGGAAAAAAAGAAAGATTATGATATGGTATTCCTGGATAGCTGGGGTTGGATGGGAAGAAAATACATGGGAGCCCCTACCTGGATTCTGTCCCTTAGAGTCAGTGGAGATCCTATTAGAAACCCAGATTCAAAGACAAGGCATGGACCCAGACAACCTGAACCCTGGAGCTGTGTAGTCTGTGCCACAGAGGGAAAAAAAAAAAATCTGCGCATATATGGATTTGCAGAACTAAGGATGTTTAGAAAATTTTTACAAAGGGGGACTTGAGGTTAAAATGACCCTGGAGAGACCAAAAAGAACCACAAAGATCTGGTAAATCGAGAGAGACAGGCACCAAGAGGCAATGAGCATGTCCCAGGCTCTGCAACAATGGGGCAGCACTGCCACCTTCCAGGGTCCCTCTCAGCAGCAGCAAAGGCTCCCTGGAGGCAGAGAGAAAAGAGTGTGGGTCATTCACTTGATAAAGTGACCTCTTCACAGCACAGGTCACTCACTTGGTAAGGTGGTTCTCCAGGCAGAGGGTACCAGCTGCTAAAAGGAAACAACACACAGGTGTTATTATCTGGAGTAGAATTATTTTTTTAAAGTTGGACTTTCATCTTAGCTAAGTGGTCATCACATGGATTTCAATGGAAATGTGCCTTACATGCAAATCAATAAATGCAGAGAGAGATGTCTAGCTGGCATGACTTATTTATTAATGGGTGGGGAAGTTGGGCAGATTTGTATTTTCTCTTCTGCTCTTTTCAACAGCTTGGGTTGGTTTTCCATGTATTTTTATAATGATCATATAGCCCTTTTATAAACATTGTTAGATTTTTAGATTTCTTTAGAGAGCCTTCCCCATCTTCATGATGTAATTCACTGCTTTCCAACTATTTCAGTTGAATGCCAATATAAAAATTAAGAGTTTCTTGCCAAGTGACTTTGAACTTTCAAAACATTTTATTGACATTGTATCATACAATCCTCAAAGCAACTATGAGAAACAGCTTCTATTCCTATTCATAAACAAAAGCACAGAGATTAATTTATCTGTATTGTCATAGTTGGTGATGAATGGAGCTGCAGTTTAAAACCAGATCTCTCTAGCTCTTAACTTTCACTCTGCTCCTTAATACACTCACCTAATTATGTTACACACTTGAATTTCATATCACCATTTTTCCCAATCCCTCTTGCTGACACTCTGAAAAATAGTAACAATATTTCAGCTCACTACTAACAGTTAAGTGGGCAAGGAGTTTCCCCATATTTTAGACAATGGGCTAGATTAGTAGTTTTTCAGCATTTATTTCTCCTAGAGTCAATGAATGAAGCATGTGTGGTTCAAGAAGTGAGTGTTCACGATTGTACCATGTCTGCAAATCACCAGGAAGGAGAAAGCTGAAAGCTACAATACTTTAACCAACATCAGCTCAGCAGTTTCTGCCTTGATCCAGGCACTCCCCAAATATGATAAACCTATGTCCAGGTATCCTAACTTTTTGTTTCTTTATCCATAAACTGTTGAGCAACATAAAGTTGAAATCCTCATTGATCTTCAGATTCAACATGATAATGCTTCAAAAGAAAATCTTTATATTCCGGATTGCCTTGTGTAAGCCATCTTTAAGATTCACCCATCAATATGCACAATATGCCCGTGAGAACAATAATATGCCTAGAAAGGTAAAGCTAGATTGGCAAGGGTGTTTCTCTCTTCTGTAACTTGCTTGAATCACTGAATAATTCAAATGTTCCTAACAGCAATCTGAGCTTTGCAGACTCAACAACAGAGTTCAAACAGAAGGAATTAATCTGGAACGAGAATTTGCATGTAAGCATAAAGACCTACTGATATAGGAAGCCTGAAAATAATTCCCTAATATGCATCTGTTATATGCATCCAAGTGTTTAAAAATGTGTCCCTGACTCAAAAGCACTCATGTAGCTACAATAAATAAACAACAACAAAAACAACAATTGCAACTACAAACTTAAGCTACATATGCTCTACAAACCCTAAAAATCAACAGAATGAATCCAGCATAAGCAATTGCTTAGCCAAGTCATATTGATTCTACTTTTTACAGTTGATTTTTTTTAACTCAATTGATGCCATACATGGTCCCATTCATTTTAGATGATCTCCTCTCCTTTCTTCAACTTTACATTGAATGAATAATTACTAAGCACTTTCAACATGTAAAGGTATTGGACCAAAATCTAAGTAATACACAGTATCTGCTCTATGAGAATTTATGGTTTAATAGCTGTCTGATACTCTTCCAAATGTTTACTCAACAAGCACTATGTTACTGAGCGCCAGGGCGGGAAAAAAAGTTTTGGTGTTGGAGATTGTGATATGAACACATGAGCTCCTGGCCCTAGATTATTTATATTTCATAAGGATTTGTTTAAAAAAATATGTGCAGTAAAATGTGGGATCCTAAAACAATTTGTTACAGATTAGAGAAAGAGAAAGAAGGGAGTAGTCAATTCTATTTGAAGGTTCAGAAAAAGTCCTCACAATAAGAGGAATATTATTGTGTACCATTGATGGACTTCCTCGGGTGAGACGAAGGAGTGTCCTACAAGAGATAACACGTGTATTCGTCACAGGCGCTCTCAGGAAATACAAGCAGTCTCACGTGGCTCAAAGTTCAGGAGAGAGTTTGGAGGGAACAATGCAGAGGAGGAGGGTAGTAGGACATGGAGAGAAAGAGATGAAGCTGAAAAGTTAGGTCAGGATTCAAAAGATCCTTATTACATAGGCAACTAAAGAGTTCTCAACAAGGGAGCCATAGTATAATGGTAATTGTCCCTTTTAACTGGGCCCTACCAGCCCAAACTGCAGAACTGATGACAGGGAGGAGAGGGTGACCAGACAAGATGTGAGTTTGAAAGAGTCAAGGAACATGTACTCTGTTCTCTCTAAGGATCAGTCTGGCCTGAACCAGTCAGGACAATAGTCAGCCATGTTAAAGGGATATAAGGAAGCAGAAGAGACAGGCAGTAAGGGCTTGAGGCTCAACTGACAGGAGTTTACTAGAGAGTCAGAACATAGAAAAAACGGTGGAAAGAACTTAGTTCTTTGCAGAGAAGTGAACTAAAATTTTTCAGAGCACCCATATGTTGTCTAAAAAACCTCTGAGGCAATTCTCATGATATCCCGATTGAGAATAGATGGTTTAGACCATGCCCCAGAATAAAAAAGATACGACCACACAATAATTGCATTTTTTTTTAAATCAGGGAGTGTCCTAGGCGGGCTGGGATTTGCTCATCATCACCACCATGTATTAAACTAATTCACCTATTCATCACTCTCATCAAAACAACCATTAGTGAGGTTAGTGCCTCTGAGAAGACTTGATCTAATCAGGCATGACAACATTTTAGGCTAAATATAATCAATTGAGCACTTAGGTTCTTCAGCTGTGTTAGAAGCACTTAGGAAATTACTCAGACAATCCCACAAAACTTTAGAGCCAGACAAATGTGAGAAATGACATGATTTATGGGTAGTGACTTGATTAAGTAAAACTCATCCATTTTTAAGTTGTGCCCATGAAAATAGTTTCTTTTGTATTGTTTCCTTCCATCTTACCATTCTTGAGACTTTATTTTGTTCTTGAATTGGACTTTTTGAAAATTCTGTTTTGTACTATGTGGTATAAAAGTACAATTGTTGGAGCAAATACCCAGGGTCTAGAAGAGAGGACATCAGTATATAAGTATCCTATTGCTCCCTCAAGAGGCCAGACCACCAAGCAGCTCTATGTACTGTAGATTATACCCAAGTAACACCATCACACACTGCAGCATCTCATCAGCTCACCAAATAAGTTATTCAAAATATTTTTCCCAAAACCCAATCTTTCTTGGTTGAAATATATGTTTATCCATTTTCTTATTAGATGTGCTCTATGAGTAAAGTCAAGTGATTATGTTTTATTAAATTTTACTAGTAATATCAGTCATTTTATAACCCTTACCATATAAGCCACTTTTAAGAGTGTAAGCATACTCAAGTTCTGGATATAATGAATGTTCAGATTTCATTTTTCCAATTTGTTCATCAAGTGTCAAACATTTATTTTTTTTTATTTTTTTAAATATTAATTTTTAGTTGTAGTTGGACACAATGCCTTTATTTCACTTATAAATTTTCCTGTGGTGCTAAGGATCGAATCCAGGGTCTCACACGTGCAAGGTGACCACCCTACTGCTGAGCCATAACCCCAGCCCCAAGTGGCAAACATTTATTGCATTGAAAATATTTTATGTGAAAAGCACAAAGTTAGATTTTATAATAATATCAAAGCAGGTACTTTTATAGTTGGTTGAGGACATAGACATGTAAAAGTCTGAATAATTTTAAGTATGAATTGAATTAAAGTACAAGAAATGTAGTGTGAGAACTCAAAGAAAGGACTAATTAATTCCATTTGCAAGACTCATGTAAAACATGAGTTCTTTCTAGGTCAACCTTGAAAACCAACCGCAAATAGACAGAAATAGGAAAAGGCTTTCAGACAGTAAGACAGTATCAAATATGTTGGGAAGTGAATATAAATAAGAAATTTGTCCAGCTGTGGTAGTGCATGCCTATAATCTCAGTAACTCATGAGACTAAGGCAGGAGAATCGCAAGTTCCAGACCAACCTGAGCAACTTGGTGAGACCCTGTCTCTAAATAAAAAAGACTGGAGGCTCAGTGCTATAGCAACCCTGGATTCAACCCTAAGTACTGGATAAATAAATAAATAAGGGCATTAGCAAATACTTCACTTTGACTCAAATGTCCAATGTCTAGGAGAGAATGGAAATGCCTGGCTGGCAGGATGAGGAAGTACCCTGAATACCATGGAGAGTGCTTGGACTTTATTCCGTAAACAAGGAGAAATACTGTATGTTTCTGCAAAAGAAAAATCAGACAACTCAACCTTTGTTTGGGAAACTACACAACATGTGAAGAATGAAACAAGTTAATTCTAGAATCCGAAAGAATAATCCCAAGAACATTTTAATTGTCTGGGGTAAAGTGACTACTTATTGAACCAGCATGGTAGCAGCAGAAATGAAAAGGAGGTGAGACACAGGAAAGTCTCAGTGACTGACAAAGTGATTTAACAAAAACATGCTGAATGAGATTTCATCTCACACCAGTCAGAATGGCTATCATCAAGAATATAAACAACAATAAATGCTGGAGAAGATGTGGAGAGAAAGGAACAGTTTTGCACTGTTGATGGGATTGGAAATTAGAACAACCACTGTGGATATCAGTATGGAGGTTCCTCAAAAGATTAAGAATGGAACCACCATATGACCCAGCCCTCCCACTTCCTGGTGTTTATCCTAAAGAATCAAACTCAGCATAGGATAGGACACACGCATACCCATGGTTATACCAGCACAATTCACAACAGCCAAACTATGGAACCAACCTAGGGGTCCATCAACAGAAGAATAGAAAAAGAAAATGTGGTATATACAATGGAGTTTCACTCATCCATTTAAAAAAATGAAATTATATCATTTGCAGGAGAATGGACAGAACTAGAGATCATTATGTTAAGTGAAATAAGTCAAACTCAGAAGATCAAGGGTCCTATATTTTCTCTCATATGTGAAAGGTGGAGAGGTAAAAGGAAAAAGAAAGGTGGGAACAGATCTCACTAAAGGATCAAGTGGGTGGGAGGTGAGAGGTGAGCAGGGCAGTGCTGGGGAATGATATTGGCTATGCAACAACAAATCCCATTGGTCTGTACAACTATAAGGCACCAGTGGAAAAATGTGGTTAAAAAAATCTTCCAGAAGGAAAAAAAAAAAAAGCAACATGCTGAAACTGTAAGTTATATGAAATACAGTAAGTCAAGCTGAATAGAGAACTAACAGTACACATGCCGCATATTACAGTGTACTTTATTTCTCAAGTCAACTCTTTTCCACAAAGCCCTGGTGTCCCCTCTGAACTCGGCCAGATAATTTTAGGCAGCTGGCACTCAGCAGCAACTGACCAGCTAGCACACAAGACCAAATCCATTTACCATCTCCACTGAAAACTCTATTTGCCACATGGTCATCAATGAAAATATATATTTATAAAAAGCAGCAACATATTACAAAAGTAAATTGCAGGAAAGGCACAGGTATCTATTAATATCAAACACTGTTCATTCCTAGGTTGAAAAGCAAGCTATAGGTTCCTAATGAGAGGAAAAACTAGAACAGTGACAGCAGAACTTGACACCCCTTTGGGGAGTTAGTAAAATGAGGACTTTGAAATAGACCATGGCTCGCACTTAAAACCATCTATCATGATAGCTTTTTAAACAATTCTCAGATACTAAAATTAAGTCCTAACTTTTTAAAGTTTCATGTGGTCGCACAAAGGCTTAAGAGACTATGTTCAGAAAATCATGCATACTGTGTCAATAAAATTATACCATGATAGAGAAAATGAAGATTTCTCTAAATACATATTAATCTAAACTTTTTCCTATTGACTTTTCTTTACTCACTTTTATTTATCAAAAAATTCAGATAATAAATAACTTTCCATGATCCTAAAGCTCTTCAATAAATAGTACTACATTTCATTTTCTGTTTATTATTAAAATCTATTCATATTAAAAATTATAAATAAATATCATTTTAATACATCAAAGAAATCATTTGCTTAAAAGACACTCTGAGGGGCTGCAGTTGTAGCTCAGTGGGAGAGCACTTGCCTAGCATATATGAGGCACTGGGTTCAATCCTCAGCACCCATAAAAATTAATTAATTAATTAAAGGTATTGTGTCCATCTACAACTAAAAAGAAATTTAAACAAAAGACAATCTGAGATAAATGTTTTGAGGGGTGAAATATCCTTTGCTTTTTGTTTGTTTTATAAACCACCCAGGTTAGCCAATTTGCAAATGTGTATTAACAGGCACAAGATTTCCTTAAACTAGAGCATATCTACATTTCATTTCAAGGTACTACTTCTCCTATCATAGAATTATAAAGCTTCAAGTGACATAACAGACCATTTGGGCTAGGGACCTAACTTTTCTATAGGAACTAAGATGCAAAGAAGTAGAACAATTTTCAAAGTCACAAAACTAATTAGAGAGGCAATGAAAACCTAGGGATTCTAAATACACTTTGCTGTGTGGCATAAGAAAGCAAAACACTGACATTCCAATGGCATAAATGGAATAAAAAATGATTTAACCCAAACCAAGAAAAACTAAGTTATAAGATGAATCTTGAGTTGAAAAATCAATCATTTTCAAGGTGTATATTTCAAACTTTTCTCAAAATCTGTTTAAATTTGCTCAGTGAAATTACCAATTAAAAGAGAAGGTCACTAAGAATATTGATTATGCCTCCATTTCCCAAAGCCTACAAAAAAGCTTTGAATGAAACCACTGACATAAAAATCAATTATAATCAACTTCTACTATCTCTGTTTCCACAATCAAGTTGAAAACTGAAATATCAAGGTAAGTTAGATAATAAGCTAAATCCAAAATAGTAGCTAAGTGCTGGATGAGGTGGTGCACACCTGTAATCCCAGTGACTCAGGAGGCTTAGGCAGAAGGATCTCAAGTTCAAGGCCACCCTCAGCATCTCAGCAAGGCCCTAAAGCAACTTAACAAGACCCTGTCTCAAAGTAAAAACGAAAAAGGGCTGGGAATGTAGCTCAGTGGTTAAATGTCCTCAGGTTCAATCCCCAGTAGCAAAACAAACAAAGAAACAACAACAACAACAAAAACATGATCAAAATAATAAGTCATTTAGATATATTAGCAAATAAAAGTTATTGTTCTGGTATAGTTCTCAAATATCTTAGTTTTACTCACTTGCTGTTGCTCTAGAGTTCTCTCTCTCTTACTCTCTCTCTCTCCCTCTCTTCTCCCCCCTTCCTCCCTCTCATATTCTGTGTTTATTATTGAAAAACATGAAAACCTACTAAAAACATTGAAGAAGAATGACTGAGTTTCTTTCAGTTACCTAGAAAACTACAAATAATGCGATACTCTCTTTACAGGAGGACATTTTGATAGAAGAGATTTTTAGGAATGCCCAGAGTTATACACATTGAGATGATGCAAAATCAAGGATCTTCAGGCAACAAGGAGCAATTTTATTACCCAAAATGGACTGTAAAACCACCATTATGCTAACAAGGCTGAGAAATGTGTTCGTTTCAAATAGTTACGGCAATTATAATCATTGCTCTGGTTCATTACACTCTCTGACATTTGAGATCCTTCTTAGTAAAATGAATGTGTCACTTGTTATTTATTTTACACAAATATATGGAGAGGGAGCACAAGTGAGCAGGAAATTAGCAAGGTAAAAAATACTGACTTTTATAAACTCATGTCTGAGTAACATGCTGACATTTTCAATATCTAAGTAGTTATTTTATTTACATGGAATTCCAAGTTTGTTGTGATGGGCAATCCAGGAATTGAGTATTACAAAAAGTTAGCAAGTTAAATCGTGAAAGCAGTGGACTGAAAATGATGGAACTTAAGGTTAATTCTCAACTCCACTAGTGGATCTGAAGGTCACAGAGTCGATTCAATTAATTTTTCGTTACCTTTTTCCAGCACTTAGTGTTCATCTCACATTGCCTGCTGATTTCTAGCTAAATAGTCCTCTCATTACTTAATTTCCCACAGCTTCATTAGGCAATGCAGTATCATAAGAATGACAAGAATCAGTACTTGGAAATGCAACATCTAAGTGTTGAAGTTTATGCCACTCCCCTGAATTGCTCTACTCATAGCTCTCATCAATAGGGGGCTCAAAAACACAAAAGACTTCCCTATTTCCCATCTGCAGAGAAATATTTCCTTTGGGATATGTTGATATTACCTATTGTGTCTCCCAGGTTTTCAATTCCTTTTCAGTTATTAATAACACAGTGATACTGATAGGAAAGAGCCACACCTTCAAGACTAAAATAAAAAAAATTTATGGAAGAGTGACAGCAAGTGACTGGCAATCAAAAGCATATGCCTAGGAATTAGACATATATGCATGAAGAACTCAATTTTGTCATTTGCTAGATGTATCACTTAGACCAAATTATTTAAACTCTCTCTGAACCTCAATTTCCTCATCTGTAAAACCAGACCTAATATCACCTGTTTTAAAAATTGTTGTAAGGATTGAGGAAATTAACCTACATTTAGTGCTTTACACACTGTCTATCATAGAGTTTGACTTTGACATTAATTTAAATCAAATTCATAGCAAACATCCAAAGCTTTCTTGTTTCTTGGCTTCAGTAGTATAGCTTATGTTTGAATTGCTTTACTGTCTAATAAATACAAACATTTCTCAGGGACTATCAATGATATTTTTTTCATTTTTAGAAAATCAACTGATTATTCCCTTGGAATATTTGGAACACTATTCCTCATAGAATAAACTTGAAAAAATATCTCACCACTGGAAAGAGAGCGTTAGTAGGCAATGTTCCCGGCTGGAGAGGCATAAACATTGACAGCTGTCGTATGTTTGCAAATATTACAGGACTGTGTCAGGCAGTGAATAACGGTCACTAGGGCAGGCATCTTTTAAATGCAATTCATTTTATTAATAGCAATAAACACTTACCCACCCTCAGCCTGTGGTGTCACCTACTACAATCTCTGCTTTATCACATATCCAACAATAAAGAGCTATCTTAAAAGTAGACATGTTGATTTTATTAGTCAGAAATATGAATGTGCTAGAATGTTCTTTTGTTCTAAACTTTGTTATGGTAGAAAACCTCCTGCCTGTCACATCCCACTAGTTACACATATCTGTGTGTCTTGGCAGGGGTAGAAGCATGGAGTGCTATCTGTAGAAACTGTGTTTGCATTTCCAAATCCACAGTCTTCTGACCACTATTTTATTCTATATCCCACTATACTGAATTATTCAGACTGGGATAAAATGTATTATCTTTAATATACAGCTTTATAATTATCACCATGTTTCTATGTCTTCCTAAATTGCTTTAAATTTAAATTTAAATTGCTTGTAAATTTCTCCAAAGTAAAGTTACTCTCTCCTATGATGCTTATATGTCACCAAGTAAAATACTCTTATGAAACTGAGATAAGACAAACAATTATTAAGTATTTTTCTTGTGACATACCTGTGCTGGGCACTACAGAACTTATTTCATTTACTTGCCCAACAACCTTGAAAATTCGCTTCTAAATCATTTCTATGTTACTGATTAGGAAATGAGATTCCAAGAGTTGAAGTTACCCAAAATAATATTGGGATAAAAATGTAATTTAAAGACATCTGCCTGACTCCTAATTCCATTTTCTGGCTGCTATACTCTGCTGCCCCAAATTCTTATTAATCTCAAATGAAAACATCTCAGGGGAATAAAAAGTTTTTAGAAAGGTACAGTCAGTAGTTTAGCTTTTATTCTGCTTACTTAGAGAAATGGGGGAGAAATTACCAAAACAAGCTATTGAAATCCCCTTGAGAAGACAGTTTTTGAGCAACTTCAGCTCTAAAAAACTAACCCCAGAAAAAAAAATTAAAGATGCTAAATGTTTGTGAATAAGAATACTAATTGTTGGCACTGTTTTGAATGACAACTTTTTGAAATAAAATTTGAATAATAAGAGCTAAATTAAATAAGTATATTATACCCATATAATAGAATACTGCAGAAATGGAAGTTTGTGTTTTTAAAGCCTAATGACAGCAAAATATTCATGATATATAATGTTAATGGAAAATCATAGGAGATACACTGTAGACAGTATATAATTATAGTTATATTCTATCTTATGTACACAATACAAGAATTACAATTCAAAAGTGGTAGAACTAACCTACTTCACATCCATGTTCTTCAAGGTTAAGCAAAACTGGCTCTGCTAAGCAAGTATAACTGTTATAAAGGAGGGTAACTGCAGAATAAATCCTTTTGAAAACTGCATTTCTTCTCTTCCCTGAGTAAACTCACATAGAGGGTGGAGCCTTTTTCTGTTGCACAAATAACACATGGCTGATGCCACCCCTCTCCTGGGGACTTGTTTTGTGAATTGCTCCTGGGCTTACATTCTCCATATCCCTGGGCTCTCTTAGAACACCCTGGGATCCCAAACTCTAAGACATGAAGGGCAGACTAAAATATCAGTGGAACAACAATGCAAGGTGTTTCTCTGAAAAGATGTACGTGGGCCACATCCACATTAAGATGTCAAATCACAGATGGGAAATGATCTTAGGAAAGATTTTCCTGAATATTTGGGGCTAAGACAAACCCAAATATGGCAGAAAAAAAAAAGCACTATGGAGTGACCATAATCTTGAACCACTGGACCCCAGGAACTGCAGAGTCACAAGAATGGGATGTATGGTCATGCAATAACTTCACCCATGGTTCATTCATCCTAATAGGCCTTCTAATATCCCCCATCTTAAAGTACTAGAATTTACCAGGGAGCAGCATCATTTGAAAACCTATTCACAGAATATCTTCAAAATTTTTGTCTGAGTAAGGAAAGGTAAAGAATGTCTAGATGAATAATTTGTGTTGAAATACTTCGATTCTCTTTCACCATAAATAATTAGAACAAATCAGGTATTTGTTTTATACTGGGGCAGTTCCAGCAGGACCAGTCAGATTCTCTATCCTGGAATCTGAATGTGCTTTCACACTCAGTTCATCACTAAGTGTAGCTGGAACTGTAACATGTAAATCTGCAAAGGATAAAATGGCAGCAGATGGAGAAACAAAAAATAAAAACAACGAACAAAATTTCAAAGTCAGAAAATAAGGAATATTGAAAGGATCACATGAAAAGGAGGGGGAGAAAGTAAAACCACAAAGTCTCAATTGGCTTCTGGTTCCATTCATAATATATTTGCTGTCATGACCTTTCATGGATTATAATATCACACAACCCCAATGTTCCAGTAGATATGACAATACATAATGCCAAACCTGACATAATCACTTTTAATACTGATAGTCTGGTGTTATGGACTGAATGTGTGTTTCCCCCAAAATTCGTATGTTGAAATCCTAAACTCCAATGTGATAGTGTTAGGAGTTGAGGCCTTGGGAGGTCATTAGGCCATGAGGGTAAAGCCTTCATAAGAGGGATTAATGTGCTTTTATAAAAGGAACATCAAGCCCCCATGCACAAGCCTGTAATCCCAGCAACTCAGGAGACTGAGGCAGGAGGATTACAAATTCAAAGGTCATCTCAGCAATTAACACAGAATGCTTTCTTAAGTGTAGTAGTCTTCTGCTTTCTATGGTGTAAATATTCCTGCTATGGCTACCAGTATGACATCCTTGTACATGAATTGGGAAAAGATGAATAATAATACACCATTGCACAGTATTTTAACCACATACATAAAAAGATAGATGATGATAAAGAACACAAAGAATTATAAAATGTAGTACAATAATTATGAAGCTATAAGTTTTATCCCTTAGCCTTGTCTTTAATATAATGTTTAATTTTAAGTTTACATAATTTAATGTTTAACAATCAATTTGTTTCACAACTGGCTCACAAATTCCCATCTCAAGCCCATTTAAGCCATCTCCAACACACCATCAAACAGTATTATCCTAAACCCGTAGCAGAGTATTGTTGACTCAGCTCAGGAAACTACACATTTACTTATGAAACCAGTAAATTAAAAATTGTAATGCACATAATCAGCATGTGGAAAACTTGTTAAAAAGTCCAGATTGCAAGGTCCCATTGCCAGAGATTTTGTTTCAATAAATCTGCCATGGGGCTCAGGAGTCTATTTTAACAGGAATCCCTCTTCCACATGTGAAATGACTTCATTAGAGAACGATAACATCATTTATTGACTATGTAGCCTGTACCACACTCAGAATACACAAACACAAAAAAGACAAGAGCTGTCCTCAAGGAGTATACAGGCACCAAGAATTATATATATCTACAGTACTGGTCATAGTGGCAGCTTTCGGAATACAGAAAAATCCAGCTTGGGAGAGGAGTCATGAGAGAAGATGATGGTTGACCTGAGTCTTGAAGAAGGATCACAGTTTAATCAAGAAGACTAGAGAAAGGGAGGCAGGGATGTTCAGGGCATGAGAGAAGGCGCATAGCCACACAGGCACAAAGAGTGCAGTCAGCTACAATATTGTCACACATTTTGGAACTGTGCCTCTTATTCATATTTTGTAGCCATATTTATCTGGCATGAGTCTTGGCATATAGTAAGCATGTGTTTGTTGGACTCAGTTCAGTAAGAGTTCATGTGAGGATTGATGAGGCAAAAGAGTTAAGGTCAGGTCTGGCTTTTCAGACCCAACACAAAGTAGGCAAGTAATAAATGTCCACTTCTTTCCAAAGTAACGTTAAAAATCATTATTCTTTCCACTAAAGGATTCTTTATATGAAATGATATATACTTGATTGCTGTCTAGAACTTTATGTGATAGCAATCAAGTATAGATCAAGTTTTTCACTGCTTTTATGATCAATAAACTGATTTCTCAATCACAGAAAATGACAAAAATCACTCAAATAATGAAACAAACCAAAACTCCAGGGAAAACAGATTACTTTAAATTACTTTTCCCATTGGTTTTCCCCCACTATGTATCAATCTGTTTTTCAGAATAAAATGGAAAAGTTATTTTGTCTATCTAAAGCTGTATCATTGCAGCTATAGACAAGTTCGATTAATTAGGTAACCTAATTAACTTAAAAATCTACAAATTGTTTTAATAAAGAAAGTGAATGCAAGAATAGCTATATGATAGGTATACGAAGAAGGAAGTCAAAGTAAGAGCTTGCCTCCACATAAATAAAACAAGAAAAGTGCACTTATCCCCACCCTAACAACATGGATACTGTCACTTTTCTCAAACCATGCCTATCCATCATGTCTCTGCTAGAACCCCATTTGCCTTCATCTATGTAATATGTTCTAAGCACTTTATTGCACAATATCCCTTCCCTGTTCATGCATGAGCCTCATTTTTGGATTTTTGTCCTAGGCTATCATGTCTTATGTCATGTTTATCTGTCAACCAGGTTTTATATTTTCAGAGAGGAGAAACTATCTTTCATTTTGCATGGAGCATGACATAATTCTAGACATATAAAAGACATTCAGATACGTGATGAGTGAATAGAATTATATTTTGCTTCAAGCTTTAGTGGTTGATCCGTGTCACCTCGCCCAAAGTGAAGATGAAGCCTTCAATGATAGGGGACAGTGAACAGATATCAAAGGGATCCTACTCCTAAGCTGCTTTTGAAGTATCAGCAATCTCTGATATAGTAAAACAGGGGAATGCCATGCTCTCTTGCCCATAGTGAGGCCTATGATTGTGCCTTGTTGCTAAGTGAAATCTCTACAAACACTCTGGGAACTAAGTGCCTTATGCACATCAAAGAAGAAAGAAAAAGAGGAAACAAGTATCCCAATGCTGGTTCTGTCCTTGTTTTCTTTAACCAATATATTAAAGTTCAAATAGAAGGACTACTTACAGAATTCTGTAAATGATTCAAATATGACACATTTATTCAATAAATTATGTTTCCAATATTATAATAATAGCAAGCATTTTGGTTATTCTTTTGTGTACTATGCAAGCACTTTTCCCACCTCATTTTATTAAATCTGATAACACTCTATATGAAGTCAAGACTGTAATTATCCTCATTTTTAGAGATGAAGAAGCTTAGAGAGATTAAATAAAAACTCTCTTCAAGGGAACAAGAGTAAGTGACAAAGCCAGAATTTGTAACACATCCTGTGATTACAAGATCCAATTCTCAGCAATATAAAAATAAAATTTACCCACCATAAGGCACTAACCTGAGAATTTAATGGTGTTTCTGTTTGCCCAAAAGATGTATTATATATCAAACTTACCAAGAAATAAATAGTAAACTGAGTCAAAGCAACTCAAATAATGGACTAACCAGTGGCCTTAGCAGAGATATTTGAAACTAAGTTCTTGGATTCTCGTTCAAGGGTTTTGTATTTTTTGGTTTTTTTGGGTTTTTTTTTTTTTCTGATTAAAAATTAAAAGGAAAAAAAAAAAAAAAAAAAACATGCCAAAGCCACAGTACACAAAGTGGCTAGAGAAGGGGATCTCCAGGGCCTGTGGTAGCAAGCTGAAACACACTGGCTAATCTAATTGATCTCAGTATTCCCCAGCAAACAAGCATCAAAAGAGGGGAGGGAGAAATTAACATAGATCCTATGGCAAAATGATCAGCCAAAGTATAACTTTCTCACCACCCCTAAAGAATTGGGGGACATTCAGATCTATAACCTTCTTTTCTATTCATTTTACATACAGGCTACATGCCATTCAAACACTGCAGGATATTGAGCAGAGGATAAGAACTCTAGAAAACATTGTATTGTAGGAATTTTGGCTATCCATTATCTTTATATATCAATAACCTTCTAGCATCCAAAGCGAGCCACAAAAAAAAAAAAAAAAAAAAGGCCTAGAAAAGAGTTTTCTATAAGCTTCCCCCATTCTATTGACAGAAAGAAATCTCAGGCAGTACTACAAGCAGTGACCCCAATAAAGCAAGAGCTTAACATTAGCTATCATTATCAGCATTATTATTTTCTTAGTTTAAAGTCAGCCTTAAGACAAAGCAAGCAATCATAAGATATAATCTCAGGGACAGCTAAAGGCTATCCCCTGCCCCCAAATAACCCCACTACTGGAGGTGATGGTGCTTGAATTTCCATGAGTTCCTCTGCAAAAATTAAGGCTGATGGCATTTTAAACTTCAGGGCTTAACTGCATCAAAGATTACCTATGTTTGTAAGATTTCTTTAAGACAAGTTTTGCTGCAGAAAGAAGGGAAGGATTTGAAGGCATTAAAAACAATCTTAGAGGAAAAATGGATAAATGAGTTTTCCACTGAGAGAGATGGAAGTTTGCAAACAAGGGAGTGGGCTCCGGAGTCTATAGTGCAAGAATTTCCCACTCCTTCTTTTGCCATTACAATTACAATATAGAATAGTCAGCCCATGTCGTCCTTGAAATCTTCCAGGATACAGCAGTTATGCTGTTTTCTTTTCAGGGAAACTGACCCACTGAATGTCAGGAAAATGAGTTTGGGCACATTGAGAGTTGTTGTAAGCACTCAAATGCGTCTACCAGCAGGCAGAAAGTCGTGACTTGCCAGATCTTAGGTAAGGCATACACAGATTCCTCTCCAAGGAGGGCTGAAGCTGAAATCTCTATCAGGCCTGAGGCAAAAAACCTGAAAGGGTGGGGGTGGGGGTGAGGAAGTTGGCTGGCTCCGGGAAGTGGGTGGGTAGGAAACGGCAGGAAGGGGAGCCAACCGTGGCAATAGGTTTGCACACGCCTAGCAGGGGGAGTGCCGGGCCACTGCGCGCAGCGGTCACGAGCGCTTTTGGCAGTGCTGTCCCCGTCAATTCCAGTCTTTAGTCAGCCATCCAGCTCCCGAGGGGTTGAGACGCCAAAAGGGCTTGTAAAGTGGGCGGCGGCCGAGGGTTCCCGTAGCTGAGTCACAGCTCAGCCAACTTTTATAGCATTTCCCAGAAAGAAAAAAGTCTCAGTCCCAGAGCCCATCACTCGCTTCTAATTCCCGCTCCCCACTCCGTGACACTTGATCCAGCGGAGGGAGTTAGGGGGGGTTCCACCCCATAACCAGGGGTGTTCCCCACTCATCCTGCAACTTTTCACCCGCGTAAAGCCTCGTGGTAACCCAAGCACCAGCCAAGCACTCCCAAACCTGTAAACGGGAGGACTGAAGAGACGGGAAAGGTAACGTCCTCACCTGCAGGACACGGACACCTCCACCCGCGTGGCTGGGATGGCCGCGCTCAGCTGGTTCAAGTCCCCGATGCCAGCAGTGCTGGTGTAGCGGCTGTCCATCTTGAGTGGAGGCGCGGTGGACTTGTCCAGCGCCCACATCCGGAGCTCAGGCAGACTCTGGGCTTGTTCGGAGCCTAGCTCCCGACAGACGGGGATGGGGGGGTGGAGGGTGGAGGCAGAGGAAAGAGGCGGAGGCAGAGCAGAGCACGGGAAGGGGGAGGGAAAGAGGGAGGGAAGAGGCGGACCTCCGCGCCAAGCCGCGAGGGAACCCAGAGTCAGTCCGGGGTGAAGCTGGAGTTGCCGGGGGAAGTGGCGTGCGGGAACCTTGGCTACCCTGCCCCCTCCTTTCGGGCAGCAGCGGGACGGGGAAGCCACCTTGCGACCCCCTCCCGGCTCTGGGCGTCAGTCTCTGCGGACTAACCCGGGGCCTGGCCGGGTTTGTGGTACCACAACGCACACCCCTACCGTCTAGCAGGGCGAGTCCCTGGGGGCTCTGCGGTTTTGGTTTTTGTCTCCGCCTCTGCACATCCCCCCGCCTCCTGGGCCTTGACTCCCTCCTGGTGTCAGGTGTGCACGGGAATTTAACGCAGTTTCCCCGCCTGTGCTGGAAGCTGGAGGTGAGCTCGCTCTGCCCGTCCCTAACTCTCCGCACAGGTTCTCATCTCCCCCTCGGAGTCCCCGGGGCTTCCGCCCACTGTGACCCGAGCAGCTGAGTTGAGCCCTTCTGAACTGCCAACTCTGGGCCACCTGACGGTTGGGGACAATGGGACATGAGGACGTTCTCCAACCTTCGGCTCGGCTGTGGTAAAGTGGCAGACCAATCCATGGGACAATAGGGGCGACCGAAGACTCAAGTGTGTGGGGGGGGTGGAATACACACACACATAATATGTACATTTATTTAAGGGATGCTTCTGGATTGCGTCTCCCTTCTGGGTTCTTTGGAGTTTGAGCGTCTAACGGTGACAGTCCTCCTACAGTTTTACTGCGTCCCTCGTTTCCAAATGCATGCAGTTTTTGCCCTGAAACCGGAAGGTCACAACCAAATAATGCAGTTACCTCATCCCAACTCCCAACCACAAAACCTAAAACCGGACGGATAAGAAGCAAAGAGAAGCTAAAGTGGTCGCTGCATTTGGGACACTGAATGCCAGGGTAGTGGGATTGGGGTTTAGATGTAGAAGCGGCCAGAGTATCGGGAGGTAGCTGAAGAGCCCCTCCACCACTGCGACCTTTATTACCCGCACCTTCCCTCCGGCCTCTCCCGTGCGCCTGAGGGTCCTCTGGCGATTGCCACCAGGGGGCGACGGAGAGCAGAACGCGGAGCTGCGGGAAGTAGGGTGGCGATGGGCTGGTGTCCGCACGCACTTAACCCGCGGAGTGCGTAGTTTGCAGCTGCCTGGGCTAACTCAGGGAAAAGCTGTTTTCGCGGCTGAGGATCCAGCTTCTTGTTAACCTTGTAATCCTCTTTAAGCCATCTGCATAGAGAATTTATAGCGTGGCAGGTGAGAATGTAGAGGTGCTTGCCACCTCCCCCTGCCGGGTGCACTTCCCCTATTTTTTTCTTGGTTTTCTTTTCTGATCTCCTCATTCGCCACTAGTCATCCCTTAAATTCAGAAGTTCTACCTTCTTCTTCCTATTGACTTATAACAAATTGAACTGTAGCGTTTGACTAAAACTGCCCCCAAAAGTTCGGGCATTTCTATTATGCTACCCAAAATACTTTGGAGGAAAACATGTATGTAAAATGATTTTTTTTTATGGAAGTCTATTGAAGTTGAGAACTTAAAATAGTACTCAACCCATAGAAATCTTAATTTTTTTTTCACTTAACTGAGGTATAAGTTATACATAATAAAGCATGCATAAAATAAATCACTTGATAAATTTTGATGCATATACACTCCTGTGAAGCCATCACCAATCTAAATAATGAATCATCCATCCCATCACCTGAAAAGTTTTCTAATGTCCCTTTTGTAAGCCATCCTTCCCTTCACCTAAAAACGATGCTAAAGGCAACCAATAATTTTCTTTCTGTCACTATAATTTGCATTTTTTAATTGTACATATGGAATCCTACAACATGTACTATTCTTAATCTAGCTTTTTAGAAAAAAAAAAAAAAACTTTACAGATTTACCCATGTTATTGAGTGCATCCACAGTAAGTAGTAGTCCACAATATAGATGTGCCACAAATTGTTCACCTTCATGAACATTTTGGTTATTTCCAGGTTTGGGCTATTAAAAATAAAACTGAACATTTTTGTGCAAGTCCTTTCTGTGGACATATGCATTTGTTACTTTTGGCTAAATGTCTAGGAGTGGATTAGGTGGGTTATATGGGATGTATTTGTTTCACTCTTTAAAAAACTACAAAACTGTTTACCAAACTAATTTTACTATTTTCTATTCCCACAGCAGTATATAACAATTCCAGTCTCCACATCCTTGTCAACATTTATTATTGTCAGTCTTCTGAATTTTAGCCAATTCAACAGGTGTGTTTTGGAATGGAATATGTAACTCAGTGGTAGATGGCTTGCCTAACATGTGCAAGGCCCTGGGTTCAAAACCTGGCACCACAAAAAATATATATATGTACATATATAATGTGTATATATAATATATAAATATCATAACTTATAAAATTTCTGTTCAGGCTCTCATTTAGAAAAATTTTAATTAAAATTTTGTCTATTAAAATTAATTTAAGTTAATATAAATAACCTTAAAATAAATATTCTTCTATGTTTCCAATATTTAATGTACCCTAAAAATCTTATGTGTTAGGCAACACAGGAATGTTCAGAGGTGATATGATTAGATTATGAGAACTGTAACCTCATCAGTGAATTAATCCATTCAATGGATTAATAATTTGGATAGATGACTAGGTGATAACTCTAAGCAGGTAAGGAGGGCATGGTTGGAGGAAGTAGGTGTAAGGTTCTTGCTTAGCATCTGGGTGGCCATCTTAAGTGACAGCTGCCATCTTAAGAAAAAATTTGCTTTCCCGCCCAAGGGCCTTTGTGAGAAAGGCCTCATACCAACCCCACCCTTAACTGCCCACAGTAGGACCCACCTGGCTCTAATCCCTGAGCCTCCCCATAAAAGTCTGGAATCCCAAGCCTGTATTGCCTCTCTCCTTCTTTGGAGAGATGTGCCTTTATTTGTCAGCTCTACAAATAAACTCTCCTGTATATCTCTGCCTGGTCTCCATCTTTTATTTCTTGCTCACCTGTCTCTGGGTTCCTCACTTTCCTTTCAGTAGGTCCCTGGGGATGTGCCCTTAGGGATTATATTTTGTCTCTGGATTCTTGCTTTCCCTCTCTCTGCTTCCTGGCTGCCAAGAGCTGAGGAGCTTAACTCTGCCATTATGTTCTGCTTCATATTGGGCCCAGAGCAATGGAGTCAGCAGACCTTGGACTGAACCTGTGAGTTCATAATAAACTGCTAAGTGGCTTTTGTCATGTATTTTGAAACAGCAATGAAAAGCTAACACATGTGCTAAAAATTAAAAATAAATTATACTTACCAAAATTTATAATAAGTCATTATTCACTGAGTTTGATTCAACAAACATTAGTCATGTTGGGCAGTATGCTAGATTCAAGACAGAAACTCCTACTGGTACTTATAGACTAAGTAAAAACTGGCAAGAAGATAAACGATTGAAGAGATCTTATACTGACTGACTCACTGATTTCCTTTCATTTCTCAGATTTTAATATAAGGTAAGAGAAGACCTCAGTTTGTAAATGAAATTGTTATTATCCATTGTTTTCAGAAGCACTTATTTACAAAATAGTATGGTTAAGGTGATGCCAATGAGAAAAACAAATGGAGAGAAAACCAGAACAAACAAAAACTATTGGCACACCAATAAGAGCAAGAAAACAAAAAAGGGTGGGGGGAGGGGCATATATTTTGAAGAATCAGCTGTGCCTAAAAGAGCATTTACTTATAAGGACAAATACATTACCTTGACAAGCAAATGGTGTGTCAATTCACAAAACATAAAAAAGAAAATTTAATTAAATTTGAGAAAATGGTGGATTAAGTATTTTTTTAGACTGGAGTTACATCAATGGAACATTTGTCTGTTGGACCCAACAACTAGTCTACCCAGAGATAAGCCCAGAATACCAACATTGGCATGTGTTCAACTTTAAAATGGCCTCAGAAAATGCAGGGTGAGGGCATTGCTTTCTGTGGATAGCGGTACAATCAGTTTAGCCATGTGGCCTGCTTTATGAAGGTACAGCTAAAAATAAAATAAATTTACATAATAGAAAAGAATGGGCTAGCAGTTTAGCTACAGGAAAATGGCAAATAAAGGGAGACAATTTAATGATTGGCCAAAATTTGTTCTCTGATTACCTGCCTTCTTTCTGGACTTAATAACCATTTGTATCTGAACAACCATAAGTGGATGAAATCTGCAGAGAATTCAATCATTGCATATATTAAAACAGCCAGCATCACAGATATTTTAAACTTGCAGTTACCTTTATCATTAAAAATCAATATCACCAATCTGAGAAATTACTAACTTTTTCATGGCTAGGACAATCAGAAAAATATCACTTTTAAAATCAACTTTAAAAATATTACAAATAATAGCACAGCTAGTATATGTTGTGAAGAAATGTCTGGTAATATTAAATCCAATATTTCAATCAAATAACACTATTCTAAGGGATTGTACATGGGTATTTAGGTAAACCTATTGTCAAGAATATATATTTTTCTGAGTTTGATAAGTGAATTTTACATTCAAAGTAGCACTTGGAATGCAGGATACTTTAAATTTCAAAATTTCACACACTTAGTATTTAAGTATGTAAATATTTGAAGAAGTTGGGTTGGTTTGGATAATATTTAGTTTTTCCTTTCACAGAGTAAGTTGGCCCCAACCCCTGGCTATTCAAGAACGAGATACCTCAAAGTTGCTGGAGTCAGAGGAGAGGAAGATAATGAAAGTGATGGAAGTCTGTTCAGTTACCTGTATAACTGAGTTTTCTGATTTTGTAATGGGAGTATCTCAATTTTTCTACTGCTCTATAACAAGTCAGTCCAAAATTTAATCATACCAAAAAAAAAATAAAAATAAAACCAAAAACAAAAACATGATTTTACTCTTTTCATGATTCTTTCAGTCAGAAATTAGGGCAGGACCTGTCAGACAATTCTGCTCCAAGTTGGGGTCAGACACATGGCACCTAGAGGCTGGCTGGACTGGAAAATTCAAGAAGGCTTCATTCCCATGTCCAGAAGTTCAGTGGCCTTCCCACATGTCAGTACTCTGTCATTTCTTCTCATGAGGCAGTCTTTCCTGAGCTTCTCCACAGCACAGACAGAGTGGAAATTGCCAGGCCTCCTTCAAAAGGAATTGATGCTATGTCACTTTCACTGATTTCTGTTTGTCAAAGTAGGTCACAAGCCCAGCCCAGGCAGTGGTAGGAGCAGCAGTGTGTTACTAGGTTGACTTAAAGAGTAGAGAAACATGCACCTGTTAGGGGAGATGGAATCAATGGCAGGCATCTTTGGAGACTACCTACATAAAATAGTTAATTCAATGAAGGTTAAAATTAAACATGTCCTTCACTTAAGAAAAAAACACTTTAATTTTCTGCTACTTTCAACTTTTTTTTAAAATTCAAACCTTTATAAAAAAAAAAACTGAACACTCATAGTAGTGAGCAAGGATTTGTCTTCAAGAATTGCTATACTATCTGCATGCTGAACAGTTGAAGTGGAGAAAGAAATGTAGAAAACATGAAGAAGATCTTTTTTGTTTTCAGGTATCTTACAGTTTAGTGAGAAATTTAGTTTTGACTCATTATACCAAGGAAAAGTATAGGAATACTATACATAAGCATTGACTCATCATAAGGTAATATAGTATAAATTATGAGGGATGCTCAAGGAAAAGCATATTAATGAGAGAATAATCATTAAAACTTTCCTGCAGATATAGGACTTCATATTTTCAACTGGTAAAAAGAGATGACAAAGAAAATTCAAATGAGGGGGAAATACAAGCAAAATACGAAATTAAGTACTGCATATGTTTGTACAGTAGAGAGAAGCCTAAACTCACTAGAGAAGAAATATGCAAATTAGGCTAGACAGATTGAGGTTATTTTAAAAGAGCTTGTAATTAAAGGCATGATATGTAAAAAAAAAAAAAAAAGTAACAAAATTATATGATTTATCCAATAAAGTAGACAGGAGTCCGAATGGTTATTTAAATTAATTACTACTAAATAAAGTTCAGAATGCTGTTCACTGGCTAGTTACGTTATCTAACAACTTGCAAATGCTCGATACCCACATGTGGTTAGTGGTTACCTTATTGGTCAGTTGCATGTTATAGAACATTTCCTTAACCCAATAAAGTTTCGTTGGCAGTGCTGACAATTGTTCCACTTCCTAAATATTTCTGAAAACTATTCAATTTTCCCTTCCCTCTGCCACTGTGAGTAGTTCCATCTAACAGCATCCTTCACCTGGGTTAAAGCCACGCTCCTACCTCACCTCCCTGTTTCCAGTCACACCCTATTCCATCTTCTCATTTCATAGCTAGAATGCTCTTTATAAAACATTAATCTCATGTTGACAATGTCCTGCCAAAGTTATTCTTGCTATTTTCTATTTCCAGAATATGCCTCTCTCCCCTCTTTCCTTAAGTAACCCTTAGGCATTTTTCTAGCTCCAGATTAGATGCTATGTCCTTGATGAAGACTCTTTAGATACCTTGACCTCAGTGTTCTTATCTGGGAAATAATTTCATTGCCCTTGATACAAAGTTCATGAAAATTAGAGATAAGATATGTAACTCAGTTAGCATTTAGCACATATGTGAGACTGTAATAGTGATTATAAAGATGTAGTATTCATTTGATGATGATGGTTTACGCTCCTGTTTTTTTTTTCATGCAAACTTCCCAGAGTTCCATATAAAGTGCCACCTTATCCGCCAAGTATTAATTTAAAATTACTTGTGTGATTCATATAATCCAATGGATATCCACATTCACTATGTTTCAACCACATCTCTTTCCTTGAATTAGTCTAATCTACTATGTCCCTCTCCTTCTTAAAGCTTTTAAAACTATACTTATTAGCTCCATCTTTCCTTGTCCAAATTCCCATTTTAGTCTTTTTGCCCTGTCTAAAATGTCATTTCCTCATGGAAGTATCCAAAAACTATCCTTCATACGTTGCTTTTTAAATAATGAATCTAACAGGACAATTTATGTGTACAGAAGAAATGAAAATAAGAAATGTGAGATAGTTTTATAAAATGGAATCTTTTATTTCTTCTAAAGTCATAGACATTTATTTGAATATGATCATCCAGTGATAACCAGGTGATTTTGAAGACCTTAGAATAATGCATACACTTCTTAAAATCTAGATGTCTTTCAAAGATGTCTTTCAAAGTGGCCTGTCAGAAGAATTGTACGAGGATATTTTTTTCATGGTTACTAAACACAGAAGAAGACAAGTTCTATATATGTTTTCAGCCTCTGAACGTATCAAAAGTTTCTCCTCAGTAGCCTTGCCCTAAACCTGCTAATTCAGAGAGTTTGATTTTTCAAGGCTGCCACAAGAAAGCCACTTGCTATAGTGAATCAGAAAGGGCAGGCCTAAAGAATCGATAGCTGTCAAAGGAATGTAAGAAAGAATGCATTCTTACAATAGGACTATGAAGTCTAAAATAATTTTCTTCTACAGAAACCTTCCTAGATGCCCAGACAGGCCAGGTCATAGCACCTTTTACTTTTAACTGTCATAATTAAAATAACGATTATGTGACAATTGCCTAATCCCTACTTCCCCTGCTAGTCCTGGAGCCTCAAGAGCACAAGGGTCCATCTGTCTGATTCTCTGATTCTCTTCTGCCCTCAGAGTACACACTGATGAAGTCAGATGTCAGGGGACAGTGGCCAAGGTCTATTGAAAGTGTCTAAGATCACTTGTGTATGATGAGTTCAAGCAGGATGCTGAGTACTCAAGTAAAATATCCAACAGGTATTTGGGGACACTGTGGGGGACAGGATTGTAGGGGTTGGAATCTGTAGCTTAAAATTAGTAGTTGAAGCCAAGAATGGAGGTAAACATTCCAGGAACAAAGGAAAGAAGAGTGAAAATAAGGATCAACTCTGAGGAGTGTCTGCCTTGGAAAAAAGGAGGGTAAAGAAGGTCCCACCAAGGCAATGGGTCAGAAAGAACCTGGACAACAGAGAGGTGGGGGGTTGGGTGGAATACAGAATCAAGACTCTAACAATAAAAAGAAAAGATTCTTAAGAGGAACAAGGATCACTCCAGCAGATGCTTCAGAAGCCACATTCTGCCTTATTTTTGGTACTGCTGTGGGTTGCCTCTTTTTCTTGGGCAGGTACCAATTTTACAGAATCCTGTAAAGATTTCATTTATCACCCCACATCTGTCTTTCAGATTCATCTGGCTGAAATGTCAGTGGTAGTCCACCCCAAGCCCCATTTTGCTGTCTTGAGTGTTAAGAGCATCCTACTTCATAAGTCTTAGATGCAGAAAATAAGTTTCAAGCAAGCCATGCATCACTGAGGACCTGGCACAGGAGCAAGCTGCCTGGCCTTTTATGACCATAATGTATGAGCAACTAATGCCTAATTTTCAAACCTGATTTAGATCTCTACTAGAGCAGGGCAGATAAGCATTCATTAATATGTGGGTGGGTCTACTCTGGTTTCTTGCCTGCTTGAGCAGTTAAAATGCACAACCATGCAAAAGAATAAAAAGTTTTATTGGAAACAACAGACAAAGAGAAAAATATATATAAACCTTGGGTATTTAATGACTTGACATAATTAACAATCCGCTGGGATCACGAGCTTTTGGTATGTTTGAAAATAGTTATTTTAACTTAAAAATACTAAAATGTGCCAGGTGTGGTGGCGTAGGTCTGTAATCCCAACAGCTCAGGAGACTGAGACAGGAGAATCACAAGTTCAAAGCCAACCTCAGCAAAAGTGAGGCGCCAAGCAACTCAATGAAACCCTGTCTCTAAATAAAATACAAAATAGGGCTGGGGATGTGGGTCAGTGGTTGAGTGCCCCTAAGTTCAATCCCCATTACCAAAAAAAAAAAAAAAAGACCTTTGCTAAAATGTTGGCTTGGAAAGTGAGCCAGGAAAATCACCAGTTCAAAGCCAGCCTCAGAAATTTAGCAAGGCCCTAAATAATTAGTCAGACTCTGTCCAAGAGATGTAGGCAATACTGTGATCTAACAAAATTATTTTCATAACCAGAATAATTGCTGTTAAATTTACTATAATTTGACACAGAAGATGGAGAATTTTTTTTGTTGGACATTCAAATAATTAAATCATTATGTTTCTCAAAAGAGTTCCTTAGAATGGAGTAAGATTTATAGAAATAAATTTAGGTTTTTTGGTTTTTAAATATTGAAAGAAAGTTTGACAGTCTCTGAGGATAGTAACTTTGGCTAAGGAGGAAAAACTTAAATTGTTTATTCTAAGAAAATGTGTTAAGGTTTAGTTTCTACTCTAATAAAAGGAGAACTGATTGCTGTTATAAAGCCCACCATTAGTTAAAATTGATCTACCAACAGCTATCCAAGGGAATAATTAGCTTTAATAAAGTTGCAGCATCATAAAATCTTTCTAATTTTGCCTGTTGATGCCAAGGGACCAAACCCTCATATTTCTGCTGAATAGCCTTCTCTCAAGGAGAGCCACAGCAACCTGGTTGTTGGAAGCCCACGAGTATGTGATGAACTGGAGCCAAGCATTTGGATTCTGTGGTTTTGTTTTGCAAATACAGACATAGTAAAAGAAAGCAAAACATTGAATCTATTAAAGTTAAAGCAGCTTATTTACAGGGCCTCACCATTTCACTATTACATTGGCTTGGTTAATGCCATGTCACCAAAAATTTTCTTCGTGAATTAGGCAATTTGAATCTTGGAGTCCCATTTAAACTCAGCTCTAGTTTTCTGATTTGGTTTGAGAATTCCTTCAAAAACACTATTTTAGAGTGTTAAAAGTTCAAAAAAATTTTTACAAACAGTGTTTATGTATGATGATCTATTTATTTTTTAAATGCAACCAAATACAATTTAACACTTTAAATTAATTCCCTAAAACATACCAAAAAATGACAACCCAATAGAAAATAATGAGTAAAAGATAGAAAAAAATTTACAGAGAGGAAATGCAAATAGCTCCAGAACATGAAATAGTGCTCAATCTCAATTATAATTATTAAAATCTAATTAAAATAGGTGAAAATTCTGTCATTTTCTAATATTAAGCATTGTGAGACAATAAAATTGATGCCTTCATACATTGCTGGTAGAAATGCAAAATGGTATAATCGTTATAGAGAACAATCTGGTAATATTTATCAAAATTGAAAATTATTCAACTAGATATTCATGTTTTTAAAAAAATAAACTTGGATGCATACATCATACCATACATAAAAACTTACCCCAATAGACTATAGATCTCAATTTAAAACTTAAAATTATAGAACTTGTAGGAGAAAATTTTTATTATCCCAGATTAGGCAAAGATTTCATAGGTATAACACTGAAAATAAAATTCATTAAAAAACAAATTGATACACTGAGCTTCATCAAAATTAAAAATCACAAGTTACTATTGTTTGAATGACAGTGTGAAGAAAATAAAGACAAATTACACACTCAAGGAAATATTTTATAAAACATATATCTGATCAATGACCAGAAGATATAATGAGCTCTTGATATTATATCTCAAGATATAATAGGAAAACTTACAACCGAATTTTAAAAATGGGCAAAACATTTTTAGGGACAAGTAAATAAAGAAGATACACAGATAGCAAAGAAGCAAAACTGCTCAAAATTATTAATCATTAGAAAACTGCAAATTAAAATCACAATGAGATACTACTGCATCCTTATTAAGATTGATAAAATTAAAGAGACTGGCAATCCCAAATACTGGTGAACATACGGAGCTACTGGCACTTTTATATACTGCTGTTGAAAATGTAAAATGATGCAGACACTTTAAAAAACATTTTGGCAGACCCAGGCCAGAGCTCAGGCCCCAGCCCAGGACTGCCCCCACCCACCTGCATATCTACTCCAGAGCCCAGGCCCCAGCCCAGAATCACCCCAGCCAGCCAGAAGACAGATTTTCCTTAGCCCAGCCCCAGGCCATCAACATAGCCCTCCCCACACAGTAGCCTCCACCTTATGACAACACACAAGGCCTAGAAGCAGCTGCCTCTCGGAACAGGCACCCCAAAGCCAGTGTAAAGCCTACCCTTTTAGCCCCATCTCTGAAAGAGGTTGCATCCATCTTGGGGCACCTCCACTGCTACCTCGAGTTACCTCCGCTATTGTATCCACCAACTTCAGTTGAAGTAGCATCCATCATGGTACAATGGCAGGGTCTAGAAGCCCAACACTAAGGGAATATACAGATAATCTGCATGGATACTACAAGATTATAGGGTAGAAACAGAGTTACCTCAGAGCTACACTACAAGAAAGGAAGACACATAGACCACATGAAAAAAAACAAGGAAAGAAAGTGCCAAAAAAATGTAGAATACTATAATAATAGAATCCATGGACAGTGCAGTTGAAATGTCAGAAAAAGAGTTCAGAATATAGATAATTAAAATGATCTGTGAAATAAATAATGACATAAATGAGCAAATACAGGCAAAAATTGATCACAACAACAAAGAGACAAGAAAGCAAATACAAGTAGCAAAAGATTACTACAAAAAAGAGATAGATTCTAAACAAATAATAATAATCGTAAATCCTTGAAATTAAGGAAACAATAAACCAAACAAAAGTTCAATAGAAAGCTTCACCCACAGACTAGATCACGTGGAAATCAGAACGTCAGATAATAAAGACAAAGTATACAATCTGGAAGATAAAGTTGACCACACAGTGAAGATGGTAAGAAACCATGAACAGAACATCCAAGAATAATGGGATAGCATCAAAGGCCAAATCTAAGATTTATTGGGCTATTGGAAAGCACAGAGGTTCATACCAAAGGAATGTACAATCTCTTCAATGAGATAATATCAGAAGATTTCTCAAACATGAAGAATGAATTGGAAAATCAAATATAAGAGGCTTATAGGACACCAAATGTACAAAATTCAACAGATTGACACCAAGGCACATTATAATGAAAATGCCTAGCATACAGAATAAGGATAGAATCTTAAATGCCACAAGAGAGAGAAATCAGATCACATATAGAGGGAGACCAATTTCTATCTCTGCAGATTTTTCAACCCAGATCCTCAAAGCCAGGAGATCCTAGAACAACATATGCCAAGCTCTGAAAGAAAATGGATATCATCCAAGAATTTTATATCTAGATAAATTAAGCTGCAAATTTGATGTCAAAATTATAACCTTTCATGATAAACAAAAATTTAAAAAAAATTAGAGTGAGAAAGCCCGCACTAAAGAGCATTCTCAACAAAATATTCCAGGAGGAGGAAATGAAAATAATCAATGAGAGGAACTGCACTAAAGGAAAGGCCAATCAAAGGGGAAAACAAGTCAAGTTAAAAATCAAAAATAAACCAAAATATCTGGGAATACAAATCATATTTCAATTACAACACTGAATGTGAATGACCTAAACTCATCAATTAAAAGACATAGACTGTCAAAATGGATTTTTAATAAAAAAAAAAAGACCAAACAATATGTTGTCTTCAAGAGATTCCTCTCACAGGAAAAGACATCCAGACTGAAGGTGAAAGGGTGGGAAAAAAATGTACCATTCACATAGACCATGTAAACAAGCAGGGATTTCCATCCTTATATTAGACAAAATGGACTTGAAAACCAAAGGTAGTAAAAAGGGATAAAGAAGGACATTTCATACAGCGTAAGGGATTCATACACCAAAAAGACATAACAATCATAAATATCTATGCCTCAAACAATGGAACATCTATGTATGTCAAACAAACCCTTCTCAAATACAAGAACAAAATAGACCACAACACAATAATAATGGGTAACTTTAATATACCTCTCTCACCACTGAATAGATCTTCCAAACAAAAACTAAACAAAGAAACTATAGAACTAAATAATACAATCAATAATTTGGACTTAACAGACACATATATAGAATATTCCAATACACTTTCTTCCCAGCAGCACATGGATCTTTCTCCAAAATAGACCATATGTTATGTCATAAAACAAGTCCTAGCAAATACAAAAAAAAAAAAAAATACAGATACTACCCTGCCTTCTATCTGACCATAATGGAATGAAATTATAAATAAATGATAAAATTAAAAAGAGAAGCTACTCCAACACCTGAAGATTAAACAAAACACTATTGAATGACACATAGATAACAGAAGACATCAGGGAAGAGATTAAAAAAAATTATTAGAGGTAAATGAGAACTCTGACACAACTTATCAACATCTCTGTGACACTACATAGGCAGTGCTAAGAGGAAAGATCATTGCATTAAGTTCATTCCTTAAAAGAAGGAAAAAGTCAACAAATAAAAGACCTGACATTACATCTCAAAACCCTAGAAAAAGAAGAACAAACCAAAAGTAGTTATTTCCAAAAGGAAATAATTAAAATCAGGGCAGAAATCAATGAAACTGAAACAAAAGAAACAATTCAAAAATTGACAAAACCAAAGGCTGGTTCTTTGAAAAAATAAGTAAAATTGACAAACCCTTAGCCACTCTAATGAATAGGAGGGAGAAAACTCAAATTTCTAAAATTTGTGATGAAAAAGAAAATATCACGAAAGACATTATTGAAATATAGAAAACAATTAGCAACTATTTTGAAAATTTAAAATAGAAAGCCTCAAAGACACTAACAAATTTCTAGAGGCATATGATCAACCCAACTGAATCAAGAGGACACATACAATTTAAACAGATCAATTTCAAGCAAAGAAATAGAAAACATCATCAAAAGCCTACCAACCAAAAAAAGCCAGGACCAGACAGATACACAGCTGAGTTCTGTAAGATATACAAAGAAGAATTAATACCAATATTCCTCAAATTATTCCATGAAGTAGAAAAGGAGGCAACCCTTCCAAACTTATTCTATGAAGCTAGTATCATCCTGATACTAAAACCAGGTAGAGACACATCAAGGAAAGAACATTTCAGACCAATATCCCTGATGAACATGGATGCAAAAATTCTCAATAAAATTCTGGCAAATCACATACAAAAATGTTAAAAAAAAAATAGTGCACCATGATCAAGTGGGGTTTATTCCAGGGATGCAAAGTTGGTTCAAGATACCGAAATCAATCAATATAATTCATCATATCAATATACTTAAAGATAAGAATCATATGATTATATGAATTGATGCAGAGAAAACATTTGACAAAATACAACACCCTTTTATGTTCAAAACACTAGAAAAACTAGGGATAGTAGGAACATACCACAACATTCTAAAAGCTAAACTCTAAACCCAAGGCCAACATCATTCTAAGTAGAGAAAAATTGGAAACATTCCCTTTAAAAACTGGAACAAGACAGGGATACCCTCTTTCACCACTTTTATTCAACAAAGTCTTTGAAATTCTAGCCAGAGAAATTAGGCAGATAAAAGAAATTAAAGGAATATAAATAGGAAAAGAAGATGTGAAACTAGTATTATTTGCTGATGACATAATTCTGTACTTACAGGATCTAAAAAACTCCAATAATAATTTCCAGAATTAATTAATGATTTCAGAAAACTAGCAGGATATAGAATCAATACCCATAAATCAAATGCATTTCATTACATCACTTATGAATCCTCTGACAGAGAAATTAAGAAAACTACCCCATTCACAATAGCCTCAAAAAAAAAAAATATCTTGGGCATCAACTTAACAAAAGCGGTGAAAGACCTCTACAATAAAAACGAAATAAAACTAAAGAAAGAAATTGAAGAAGACCTTAGAGGATAGAAAGATCTCTCATGCTCTTGGATAGGCAGAATTAATATTGTCAAAATGGCCATACTACCCAAGTGCTATACAGACTCAATGTTATTCCAATTAAAATCCTATTGTCATTCCTTATAAAAACAGAAAAAGCAATCATGAACCTTATTTGGAAACATAAGAGACCCAGAATAGCCAAAGCAATCCTTAGCAAGAAAAGTGAAGCAGAAAAGCATCACAACACCAGAGCTTAAACTATACTACAGAGCAATAGTGACAAAAACAGCATTGTGTTGGCACCAAAATAGACATGTAGACCAATGGTACAGAATAGAAGACACAGAGACAAATCCACATAAATACAGTTACCTCATACTAGACAAAGGTGTCAAAAACATTCACTGGGGAAAAAAGATAGCCTCTTCAACAAATGGTGCTGGGAGAACTGGAGATCCATATGCAGCAAAACGAAAATAAATCCATATCTCTCACCATGCACAAAACTCAACTCTCAGTGGATCAAGGACCTAGGAATTAGTCCAGAGACCCTGAACCTAATAGAAGAAAAAGGAGGCCAAAATCTTCATCACGTCCGATTAGGCCCCATCTTCCTTAACAGACTTTTAAAGTGCAAGAAATAAAATCAAGAATTAATAAATGGGATGGACTCAAACTAAAAAGCTTCTTCTCAGCAAAAGAAACAATCAATGAGGTGAACAGAGAGCCTACATTTGGGGAGCAAATTTTTGCCACATGCATGTCAGATAGAGCACTAATCTCCAGGATACATAAAGAACTCAAAACACTTAACACCAAAAAAAAAAAAAAAAAAAAATCAAACAACCCAATCAATAAATGGGCTAAGGAGATGTACAAACACTTCTCAGAAGAAGCAATACATCTAATCAATAAATATATGAAAATATGTTCAACATCTCTAGTAATTAGAAAAATGCAAATCAAAACTACTCTAAGGTTTCATCTCACTCCAGTCAGATGGCAGTTATCAAGAATATAGACAACAATAAATGTTGGCTAGGATGTGGGGGAAAAGGCACACTCAAACATTGCTCCTGGGACTGCAAATTGGTGCAACAAACCTGTAAAGCATTACGGAGTTTCCTTAGAAAACTTGGAATGGAACCACAATTTGACCCAACTATCCCACTCCTCGATCTATACCCCAAAGGACTTTAGATCCACATACTAGAGTAACACAGCCATATCAACGTTGATAGTAGCTCAATTCACAATAGTTAAACTGTGAAACCAACCTAGATGCCCTTCAATAGATGAATGGCTAAAGAAATTGTGATATACATATATATCATATATATACAATAGAATATTTTTCAGTATTAAAAAAAGAATAAAATTATGGTATTTGCAGGTAAGTGGATGGAGTTGGAGGCTATCATGCTAAGTGAAGTAAGCCAATCCCCAAAAACCCAAAGGCCAAATGTTCACTCAGATAAGTGGATGCTAATTCATAATGGGGGGGGGCATGGGATAAATGGAGGAACTTTGGGCAAAGGAGAGGGAGGGGTTGGGAGGGGGCATAGGGACAGGAAACATGGTGGAATGAGATGGACATCATTACCCTAGGTACATCGTGTACAACCAGAGAAATGAAAAGATGAATGTAATTATGCATAATGAATCAAAATGCTTTCTGCTGTCATATATACCTAATTAAAATTAATTAATTAATTAATTTAAAAATCAGTTTGGCAGTTTAAAGTTAAGCATACACTCACCACGTGATCCAGCTATTCTACTACTTGATATCTTATGCAAGATAAATAGAACATGTCCTTAAAAGATGAATACTTGGAGTGTTCACAGTAGCTTTATTTGTAATACCCCAGAATTAGCAACAACCCAGAATTTTACCAAAAGACATGCAAATAAATAGTGATCTAGGCATACAAAAAAAGAAATGAATTGTTAAAATGGGCAACAACATAGATTAATCTTAAAAATAAGTATGTTTAGTAAAAGAAAGCAGACAAAAAAAGACTACATTCTAGTGTATATTAAATTTATATAAAAATTTAGAAAATGTAAACTAATTCATAGGGACATAAACACTGATTAGTGATTGTCTAGGAACTAAGAAGTGGTAGGAGGAGAGCAAGGAGAGATTACAAAGGGACACAAGGACATTTTGAGGGATGATGTATATGTTCACAATCTTCATTGTAGTGATAATTTCTTGATTGAATACATAGGCTAAAGCATCCAACTGTACATTTCAAATATGTGTAGTTTCTTTTATGTAAATAATACCTCAAAAGAGCTTTTTTTTAAAAAAAATCATATACTGTTTGGGCTGGCCATTCTAACTCAAGGATCTATTCTACAGAAATATTTGCAAATATGTGAAATGATATCTGCCTAATGTTATTTATTGTACTGTAGTTAATAATACCAAAAGACTACAGACAAATGAGTGCTTATCAGTAGAGAAATTAATAAATAAATTGTATTTCACAGTTAAATATTAGACAGGCAAAATAAAGAATAATTTCCTTTTCTACTGCTAGGGGAAAATCACTAATAGATCAATTAGTAAAAACTAAATGCAGGGCAATGTGTCTGTCATGCTCAACTTTGTACTTGAAAATGAAACAGGTATAATTATGATGCATATTTTAAGTGGTAAAATATTATCCTTGGAGGGTACAAATAAAACTTTAAAAGGGTTGCTTGAATTGTGCATTCTTACCCATGGATGGTTTGGGGACAAAAGAATGACAAGAGAGTTTTTGTTGTATGCCCACTAGTTTCTTCTGAATTTTGTTCATTTCTTTATCAGAGCCACCTCTGCATAATGTCAAACCCAGTAACTGTATTTTAACCCTTTTAAAATTGCTTTACTTATTGTATTGTATATCACTACCAAAATTTAAAGAGCCAAAGTTTAGCTGACAGTTACTATTGCTTTAAATGTTACTTGAAATACTTTTCCTGTACACTCTTATCTAGTTATGCAATATTTTGAGGTAGTTAGACTCTAGTACAGACATAAGGAGGTAGCTGAGACAAACAGGACAGGTGTCAGAACATTTAGGTCTCTTACAAATTAAGCAAAATGGTGCATTCATGGCATCAGAAAAATAATCCATCAAGCCTTAAACAGGATTTTAAGCCTTCTCGCTCAGTTAAAGGAAGACAACTTTTAGTTCCAAATATTTGTTATCTATGCATTTAGTGAAAATTCTTAGTTCTTCTTTTTAATACAGACACACACACACACACACACACACACACACACACACACACACAGTTGAAGATGGACACAATACCTTCATTTTATTTGTTTATTTATATACGTGGTGCTGAGGATCAAACCCAGGGCCCCACACATGCGAGGCAAGTGCTCTACCACTGAGCCACAACCTTAGTGACTTGTTCTTTTAATACTTAATAAATATTTGTTAGATAAGTGGAAAAATATTCAAGCAATTTAATCATACCACTGTAGTTGTTTTCTATCCAGCTTGGATCCTCTCCAACCCCACTGACCATAGACTGACAAGCTGTTGCTTGCAGAGCTGTGTTCTCTAATATCCTTTCCTGTTGCTCCATTCTTTCTACCTCAGTCTGTTTTCTTTTCATAAATTATTAGTATCACATGATGCCACGAGATTTTTAGCAACTTCTGGGATACTCTGTATTGGGGATGTAGTAGATCTCTACAGGGTAGAGAGTAATGACTGATTCCTATGCATTCTATCTGGTATTTACAGAATCTCAAAACCATACATACCTCTATTAGACACATTTAAAAATTAACTCATGTATATTCCAATAATATCAACACATATAAAACAATGATTAACATTTAAATAGCCTATTAATAAAATCCATTTATATTTTTAGAATGGCTTACCTTTAAAAGGAAGCCATTAAAAACATTTTCCTTTAAATCTTGGGGTTTGAAGGGGATGGTGTTTGCATACTTGTTTTAAGAAGCATTTCTAATGTAATTCATTGTATTAGCTGGCAGTTAATTATTCTGATTACTAAGATTGACAATTATATTGCATTTACAAAAGAAAAAAGTCTGGTATCTTTTCCTTCTTGAAAAAAATCACTAACATTTAAAGAATTGGAGATTTGAAGGACACAATATTCTTATTCTTTTCATGAGACTTCATCCGACCACATTATCTTTATTACAAGTGTAGCCAAAAATAGCACAGTGATATGTAACCTTGATAGGGGGAATGCTAGATAACTTCATCTGTGCAAATCACTTTCCATGAGTCTACTTTTTTATCATGAAAGTGGTGACTCCATGACTCCAGCATTCACAAGTGAATGATAGGGCTCCAGATTGCTATTTAACCACCATATGAAAAGTCTACATAAATAAATTTACTTAAGGAAGCAAACAGTTGCATGTGGTCCAAAACATAATCAAAACACTGGGGGGGAAACTAAACAACATTAAAATCTTCAAATAATCCCTCTTCCTATTTGTGGTTGAAACTGATCCCTATTCTGCCCTCTGCAACTATGAAAACAAAATACGTTTTCACCCAAAACAAAATAATCCACAAAAAATTAACTAAGCCAGCTTCCAAGAGATGGTACCTGTCCATCAGCTGAAAGTGAGCCAAGACACTTAACTCCTGAGGTCCAGGCCTGGCACAGTTAGTTATGGTAAATACGTATTGAATGCATTAAAAGTGGGAGATTTTTGTTTTAAATATGAAGATGAATTGGCAGAGTTAACTAGGTGGCAGTATGATTTTTCAATCCAGAGAATTTTAAAATCTGAAAATCTAATCATAAAAGATTTTGCTTTCTTTTGCACACATGTACTGCAGGACTGAAAGCCATTTAAATGTATACACATTATGCATTTCAAAGCCTTGAATGAAATTCACTGTTATCACAGCACTTCTTAGGTAATGAAAGCCAACACTGAAATATATTAAATAATGCTAATAACTAATATCATTTACTTCTCACCAAAACTTTGTGAAATAGGTAGTATTTTGAATTGGTTTTCTTTATTCCTGTTTTTAGGCAAGAAAATTTAGACTTTGGGAGCCTCACTAAGTTATTTAAGGTCACAACACTAGAACAAGTAGCAAATGGCTCCAGTCAACTCCAGAGTTATTCTCACTATGGCAAGTTAACTTCCCTTCCATCACAGTCAATTTCTTCTTCCTCTGAGCTCCCACAACATTTATAATTGCTCTTAATCATTGAGCTCTGCTGATGCTGCCTAATCTATAATGTAATTTTGTAGATCATATTATCTGTTTTCTATTAATTTCCATTTTTATTTTTATAATGGGTTGTCTTTATCCCATTTACGTTTTTTTCTGAGTTACTAAGTTTAATGCTTAGTTTATCTCTTTTTTTTTGTAAAATAAATGGATTGACAGCTATAACTTTCCTTCTAGCACTGCTTTAGCTTCATCCCATGAGTTTTAACATATAGTAATTTGTGTTCAATTCCATATATGTTGTCAATTTCACTTGAAATTCATGTATAATTAATCAATTAATTAAGAAAGTATTTTTGTTTCTCCAAGGACACTCTTTTTCACTTTTTTTATTGACTTATAATCCAATTGCAATATTGTTAGTTAGCATGAATTATAAAACAACATTTAGGGTATGTGAAGATTTATTTTGTATATGATTACTTTAAGGAGCTGTCCATAATCTTTGAAATCACTTGTAAGACGTATTGATAGATACCTTACATTCTATCACCATCTCAGATTTTTATGGATAGATAAATTTCTTCCAAGAATTATTTGTACATCTCAGTTAAAACTTCTCCTAACATATAACATAACATATGTACTTTGGTGGAAAGAGATTCAGTGAATAGGAAAAACAACCTCAACACTAGAGTTTGTTTGTACACACAATGGGTTTCATTTCAAATGTGAAACAAATGTCATGCATCATAAATGAAATCTACAAGCTTTGAAGTTTGATTTGAGAGTTATTCTATGATACAATAACTCCTTTTAGAAAGTAGAAACATGGTAAGTTGGTAGGTAGCTAGCTACCTAAAGAGACAGATTCCCAACAGGTTTTGTTTTGTGAAAAGATATCCACCTTCTTCAGGCTCTCGACTCACACATGCAGCATGTTGGGAATATTCACAATTCAAACTACCTGACCTGCAGGTGGCTGGTGAGTACAAATAACCAGAGACTACACATCTGTCAGTGCCTTTCCTTCCTGCTGCCATGAACAGCTCTGACTGCTCAGACTCAGATTTGTGTATTACTTTCGTTTTCACTAGATTTTTGTGCATATGTGTGTTTCCTTCTACTTAAAGTCTTACTTGAGTCAAATAGAAATAAAATTCTCTCTTAAAGATAATTAATGGCAATTATTCTTCAATGCATTTTCCCCTAAACTCTACTCTGAAGGACAGTCAATGTAAAAAGATTAAGTTATTTATAACCAGTTAATCTTAAATTCTTAAATAAGCAATTAGATCTATAATATAATAATATAACTTGAAGACCAAACTCGAAGAAAAAATTTACATTCTCTATGTGTTTTTGAGTAGAACAGAGATTTCTAACATGATGGCCAAAAACCTTAAGAAAGGGCTAATGGAGCCATGTTGTAGCACATACCTGTAATCCCAGCTACTAGGGAAGTTGAGGCTGTTTGGTGGCAAGTTTGAGGCCTGCTGTGCAATTTAGCAGGACCTCAGGTCAAAACAAAATAAAAAGGGCTTAGAGTGTAATTCAGTGGTAGAGCACTTGCCTAGCGTGTGCAAGGCCCTGAATTTAGGAACACCAGAGGGAAAAACCAAAAGGGGTTATTGGAAAGATTTCAAAGGACAAATGAATCTTAAAAGATAATATTAAACATGTTTGAGGGAGTGATTTTTCTTTTTTCCTGAGGAGAGTTATAGCTTGTGTTATTAAATTCTCCGTGACAAGGTAAACATTAACAAACAAAAAATTGATATAGTGATAGGCATATTTTCTTTAAATTACTTTGAATTCTATTAATAAACATAAAGGTGGATACTTTCTTATCTTTTACCTTGCACACTTATTGTACCTTTCAAAACTGTTATCTTTTTATCTTTTAACATAGTTTATTTTAGAACCAAGTTAATTTAAAGAAGCCTGAAGTACTTTGCATTTTCTCATTCTGAGGCGTTTTCACTTATAACTCCTGTAACAAATATATAGCAGTGTAACTTTTTTAAACTGTTGTTAAATTTAGACATCTTTTAAGTTCCAGGCACACAGTACTTAATTAATGGTCCTTTTCCAGCTTTATTTAAATAGTCTTCTTGCTTTTTGCTGTGTCACACTGAGCCAAAACCTTGATCAAAAAATAAGATTTTATAAGCCATTTAGGATTAAAAAAAATTGAGAGGACCCCCCAACAGGAAACCCCAGAAAATAACATACAAGAAAACTTATAATGACGATAAGAAAAACCCAATTTAATATTTAGGGAAGTAATTTCAAGTACCCGTAAATGATATATTTTTAATGTTATTGAAGACGGGCTTTTTGTGGTTTAATCTAGGTGTAGGGAGGAAATTCTGAGGCTCATATTCAATGGAAGAATGTAACCAAAAGAAGAATAAAGAAATCTTTGTTTTCTACGAGAACAAAACCTCTCCCTGGCCTCACATCCCTTTTCCCTCAAAGGAAGGCTTTGAATCAACAGGTCTCTTCATTCAAGTTATGTAATTGCAAGCAACCAGTGCTGCTGCAGGTTGATTTAAGCCAAAATTACCAAATTAACTGGATTTCCCAGAATCACTCCAAGTTCAAGATATCCAGTCTCAAAGACAATGGAGTGAGTAAAGCATGCCCAATGATGACAATTCAACATGGGTCTAATGATTATACCATTGCTTCTATCAACAACCATCAGATGATGCTCTGTGTCATGGCTGTTGCTTGCATAGATACTCAATGCTTCCCCTAGTTCCACTCCTGTTACTGGCCCTGGAAAATGGACCCTCATG
Organism: Marmota flaviventris; assembly: GCF_047511675.1. Taxonomy (NCBI): domain Eukaryota; kingdom Metazoa; phylum Chordata; class Mammalia; order Rodentia; family Sciuridae; genus Marmota; species Marmota flaviventris. The sequence continues at coordinate 76,637,773 of NC_092500.1, read as the reverse complement.
CAGCGCCACACCCCAAACCACCATATGTTTTACCCTTGTCACCATTTTCACTACCTTTTCTGCAACTTCCTCACCATTGCCATCACTAGCAAAGAGAAAATACTGCATTTCTCCTTTTTGGAGACACTAAGCCAAACACATGTTCCTGTTTCATATCTACAACTGGTTATATCTAAAATTGGTATGAAAGGGAAGCTGGGAAGATGAATATATAGAGTTAACTGGCATTTATAGCAACAAATGAGCTGTATGCCACCAAAACAAAGTAAGAGTTATCCAAATATGGAAAGGCATTATTGCACTTGGAAAAAAAAACATGTCTGGTGAGGTTTTCCTTATTTAAAATATCCAAATGTTTGGATAATGTACATGTATGATTATATATGGCACTTTATAACTATATCTTGCTCATAAAATATGCACTCCTTTCTTCCACAAAGACATCAGCTATCACATCTAGTTTCAAGACCTTTGGGGAATGCCATTCCTTTTCTTATTCTAACATATTCCTGTGTCAATGATCTTTAATATATGGACTAAAATAAAATGAGAAAGAGGAAAGAAATGCAGGTTAGTTTGCAGTGTGTGTGTGTGTGTGTGTGTGTGTGTGTGTACATGGCTATAAGAAAAAAAATGTAAGCATACTCAACTTCATATCTACAACTGGTTATATCTAAAATTGGTATTTATGACCTCCATACTCATCAATAATCACATTTATTCATTCCCTATTATTCAACCAAAACCAAATCTGAGCAGAATTCCTTGCCTAAATTTTTTTACAACTTCATTTCTTAGAAAACAATCCCTGAAATTTTTGCCTCTATACCATTGCTTTTTACTCCATTTAATTGACATGATATACCAGAGATCTCCTGGGTTCTATCTGTTCTTCTTTCTATCTCCATTTTATAACAGCAAACTTGTTTCCGTTTGATTTTCAGGTTATATCACGCAAGCAAAGAACATAACCCTGGATACTATTGCCTGCTTCAATGACATTTGAAGCCTAAAATTTGAGGGCAACACTCTCCAATTGAAATTCAATGGAACCCTAAGTATCTTCAAGAGAAAGTATTCTTCCATGAATATACTCAAACTTGTAAGCTACAAGAACCCAGAGATATACACATAAGCAGCAAGTACTGTGACTATGAGAAAAAAAAATCACCATTCAATGAGTTCAGAGTATATTAGGCATCCTAAATATAGGAGAACACCTCAGCCTTAAAAGGATGTCTCCCAGCTGGCACTGTAATTGGATCTTGTACTGTTTAAGAAAAGTCAGAAAGAAAAATTGTCTCTCAATGTAGGGGTATGTGGTAAATCTAGGATATCTTATGTAAATCAGAACATTAGACCACAAACATGTATTTACTAAATGCCAGGCAAGTGAACAGCCTCAAAAAGCTAAATAAGGGTAGCAGGGGGCGAGCACTGCGGCACCGTGCGAGCAGGAGGCGAGAGGATCCAACATGGCGGCGAGAGGGGAGGCAGCGCTTTCAGTACCTCCTCAACAACGGGGTCAGAGAGACGCATGGATACGCTTAGATTCGACCTGCTGAGAAACTCCTAGCAAAATTCCACTAAAGAGAGACGGCCGGGAATCGGTAGGATTTTTGGAGGTGACAGTTTGCGCTAGACGAGTGAATCTCCACCACGCAGTGCAGAGGTCCAGACCCGCCAGCCGCTGCCCGCGCGACTCGGCGACTGTCGGCTGCCAGCACCGGCCCCCGCGTCAGGGCGGATAGCCTCCGAGGCGCAGCGCAGCAGGAGCGGTACAGGGACTCTAGGAAGAGGTCTCTCACCAAGCCTTCATGAAATAGTGAACAGGGAGCTGAAACCAACCAGAGACAGACCAGTCCCACCCCTCCCTTTGGACACTCCGGCAAGGAGCCTGGGGTCCGCCATAGCAGAGAGGTGACATCACCAAAGTTCCGTGGACAGAATTCCTTCCCAGCGGAATCCACGTTAGCAGGTGTGTGACTCCCACCCCCTCCAGATACAAGCAGCCAGGAAACCTCGGGAATCTCTCCGGGGGCGTGTCTGTAGGGAAGCAGAGGGGATTCCAGATCCCCACCTCCCCTTAACACCAGCGGCGACACCCAAGATCTTAGCCGCCAGTTTCTGGGGGCGTGCCCAAAAAAGGGGTCCGGAAAAATTAAACTGTTGGTTCCCAGATCACCCCACCACAGCACTGGGGCTTAGATGAATGACAGAGAGGGTGTTCATCATTCAGGATATAGGACACGAGGTGGGGCTGCAAGTGTAATCAGATCCTTGGGGAACCGCCTCTGGTGAACAGGACCTGGCTGGCTGGCTGGGAGGAGGAACAGGGGGAGGGGCCGGATAAGTGAAAGGGCTCTGGATTAACAGGATTGAGAGACTCCCAGGAGCCACCGTACAGGGATTTCTGTCAGGACATAGAGGGCAGAAGCTCGGCTCAGAGGGCACAGCTCCGCCTATTGGAAGAGAAGAAAATGGGATTCAGCCATAGAACAGGGGATGCCAGCATGGCAGAGATCTGATGTCATTGGAGAGCGGCCGAGGAGAGAACTTCATCAGTGCCAGCAGTGACGGAAACAGTTGGTCCCCTGGTAGGGAGGGTGAGTCACAGATACCCGAGTCTCTCTCGCTTTGTCGTTGAGTCAGAGGGGAGGAGCGGGGCCGCTGCCCGAGCCCGCAAGGTAGGCAGACCTGCGACCAACCTGCAGATCAGGCCCAGCAGTCTGCAGGTGTGGTAGGAGGGGCAGGGCAGAGCCGCCGCCCACGCCGGCAAGGTAAGCAGACCTGCGACAGACCGGCGGATCAGGCCCAGCGGCCTGCCAGCGTGGTAAACACTTCACCCCAACTGGAGTAGGGGCAGAGCAGAGCCTTCGCCTGCGCCAAGATCAGGCCCAGCGGCCCGCCTGTGTGGTGGTCAAGTGACCCCAATTGGAGTGGGGGCGGAGCGGAACTGACACCCGTGCCCGCAAGGTGGGCAGACCGGTGGCCAACCTGCAAATCAGGCCTAGCGGTCCCCGGGCGTGGTAGGAGGGGCAGGGCAGAGCCTTCGCCCCCATCTGCAAGGTAGGCAGACCTGCGACAGAACGGCGGATCAGGCACAGGGGTCCGCGGGCGTGGTAGACACCTCACACCATTGGAAGAGGGGCAGAGCAGAGCCCCCGCCCGCACCTGCAAGGGAGACTTTTCAACTATACAAGAGCAATATAAATATATAGGGGGGGAAAAATTTCAAAAACACAACAGTTTCACCAAGAAGAAAGAAACGCAAGCAGTATGAAAAGACAAGGAAAGAAAGGACTACAAGCAATGCAGGTCAACTCAACTTTAGAACAGGTAACAGCTGCAGCAGATGGAATGTCAGATAAAGAATTCAGGATATATATGCTTCAGATGATCTGGAGTATCAAGGAAGACATTGGACAGCAAAATCAGACAATGAAAGATCACTTCGACAATGAATTACACAAACAAATCCAGGAAGCAAAGGATCAACTATACAGGGAGATAGAGGTTATAAAAAACAAACAAACAGAAATCCTAGAAATGCAGGAAGCAATAAACCAACTTAAAAACTCAATGGAGAATACTACCAGCAGAGTAGAACACTTAGAAGATAGAACATCAGACAATGAAGACAAAGTATTTCAACTTGAAAAGAACATAGACAGCTCAGCAAGACTGTTAAGAAACCATGAGCAGAACATCCAAGAAATATGGGATAACATTAAGAGACCAAACTTAAGAGTCATTGGGATACAGGAAGGTATAGAACTCCATACCAAAGGAATGAGCAATTTATTCAATGAAATAATACGAGAAAACTTCCCAGACTTGAAGAATGAGACAGAATCCCAAATTCTAGAAACCTACAGGACGCCGAATGTGCAAAATTATAAGAGATCCACACCTAGACACATTATAATGAAGATGCCCAACATACAGAATAAGGAGAGAATTTTAAAAGCTACAAGAGAAAGGAAGCAGATTACATTTAGGGGCAAGCCAATCAGGATAACAGCTGATCTTTCAACACAGACTCTGAAAGCTAGAAGATCCTGGAATAACATATTTCAAACACTGAAAGAAAATGGGTTCCAACCAAGAATTGTGTATCCAGCAAAATTAAGCTTCAGGATGGAAGATGAAATTAAAACCTTCCACGACAAACAAAAGTTAAAAGAATATGCAGCTAGAAAACCATCTCTTCAAAACATCCTCACCAAAACATTACAGGAAGAGGAAATGGAAAATAACAATGAAAACCAACAGTGGGAGGGAGGACAGTAAAGGGGGGGGGGAATAATCATAGAGGAAAACAAACCATGTTTAGTAACATAAATAAACAAATATGGCTGGAACAACAACCCATATCTCAATAATAACCCTAAATGTTAATGGCTTAAACTCACCAATTAAGAGACACAGGCTAGTAGAATGGATCACAAAACAAGACCCAACAATATGCTGCCTACAGGAGACGCATTTGATAGGAAAAGACATACATAGGCTGAAGGTGAAAGGTTGGGAAAAATCATATCACTCATATGGACTTCGGAAACAAGCAGGAGTGTCCATACTCATATCAAATAAAATAGATTTCAAGCCAAAGTTAATCAAAAGGGATAAAGAGGGACACTACATACTGCTTAAGGGAATCATACACCAACAAGACATAACAATCATAAATATATATGCCCCAAACAATGGTGCAGCTATGTTCATCAAACAAACTCTTCACAAGTTCAAGAGTCTAATAGACCACCATACAATAATCATGGGAGACTTCAACACACCTCTCTTGCCACTGGACAGATCTTCCAAACAAAAGTTGAATAAGGAAACTATAGAACTCAATAACACAATTAATAACCTAGACTTAATTGACATATATAGAATATACCACCCAACATCAAGCAGTTACACTTTTTTCTCAGCAGCACATGGATCCTTCTCAAAAATAGATCATATATTATGTCACAGGGCAACTCTTAGACAATATAAAGGAGTAGAGATAATACCATGCATCCTATCTGATCATAATGGAATGAAACTGAAAATCAACGATAAAAGAAGGAAGGAAAAAGCATACATCACTTGGAGAATGAACAATAGGTTACTGAATGATCAATGGGTTATAGAAGACATCAAGGAGGAAATTAAAACATTCTTAGAGATTAATGAAAACACAGACACAACATATCGGAATCTATGGGACACATTGAAAGCAGTTCTAAGAGGAAAATTCATTGCTTGGAGTTCATTCCTTAAAAAAACAAAAAACCAACAAATAAATGATCTCATACTTCATCTCAAAATCCTAGAAAAAGAAGAGCAAAACAACAGCAAAAGAAGTAGAAGGCAAGAAATAATGAAAATCAGAGCTGAAATTAATGAAATCGAAACAAAAGAAACAATTGAAAAAATTGACAAAACTAAAAGTTGGTTCTTTGAAAAAATAAACAAAATCGACAGACCCTTAGCCATGCTAGCCAAGAGAAGAAGAGAGAGAACTCAAATTACTAGCATACGGGATGAAAAAGTCAATATCACAACAGACACTTCAGAAATACAGAAGATAATCAAAAATTATTTTGAATCCTTATACTCCAATAAATTAGAAGATAGTGAAGGCATAGATAAATTGCTTAAGTCATATGATCTGCCCAGATTGAGTCAGGAGGATATAGACAACCTAAACAGACCAATATCAATTGAGGAAATAGAAGAAACCATCAAAAGACTACCAACTAAGAAAAGCCCAGGACCGGATGGGTATATAGCAGAATTTTACAAAACCTTTAAAGAGGAACTAATACCAATACTTTTCAAGATACTTCAGGAAATAGAAAAAGAGGGAGAACTTCCAAATTCATTCTACGAGGCCAACATCACCCTGATACCTAAACCAGACAAAGACACTTCAAAGAAAGAAAACTTCAGACCAATATCTCTAATGAACCTAGATGCAAAAATCCTCAATAAAATTCTGGCAAATCGAATACAAAAACATATCAAAAAAATTGTGCACCATGATCAAGTAGGATTCATCCCTGGGATGCAAGGCTGGTTCAATATACGGAAATCAATAAATGTTATTCACCACATCAATAGACTTAAAAATAAGAACCCTATGATCATCTCGATAGATGCAGAAAAAGCATTCGACAAAGTACAGCATCCCTTTATGTTCAAAACTCTAGAAAAACTAGGGATAACAGGAACATACCTCAATATTGTAAAAGCAATCTATGCTAAGCCTCAGGCTAGCATCATTCTGAATGAAGAAAAATTGAAGGCATTCCCTCTAAAATCTGGAACAAGACAGGGATGCCCTCTTTCACCACTTCTGTTCAACATAGTTCTCAAAACACTGGCCAGAGCAATTAGACGAAAGAAATTAAAGGCATAAAAATCGGAAAAGAAGAACTTAAATTATCACTATTTGCAGAAGATATGATTCTATACCTAGCAGACCCAAAAGGCTCTAAAAAGAGACTATTAGAGCTAATAAATGAATTCAGCAAAGTGGCAGGATATAAAATCAACACGCATAAATCAAAGGCATTCCTGTATATCAGCGACAAATTCTCTGAAATGGAAATGAGGACAACCACTCCATTCACAATATCTTCAAAAAAAATAAAATACTTGGGAATCAACCTAACAAAAGAGGTGAAAGACTTATACAATGAAAACTACAGAACCCTAAAGAGAGAAATAGAAGAAGATCTTAGAAGATGGAAAAATATACCCTGTTCATGGATAGGCAGAACTAACATCATCAAAATGGCGATATTACCAAAAGTTCTCTATAGGTTTAATGCAATGCCAATCAAAATCCCAATGGCATTTCTTGTAGAAATAGAGAAAGCAATCATGAAATTCATATGGAAAAATAAAAGACCCAGAATAGCAAAAACAATGCTAAGCAGGAAGTGTGAATCAGGCGGTATAGCGATACCAGACTTCAAACGATACTACAGAGCAATAGTAACAAAAACAGCATGGTACTGGTACCAAAACAGGCGGGTGGACCAATGGTACAGAATAGAGGACACAGAAACCAATCCACAAAACTACAACTATCTTATATTTGATAAAGGGGCTAAAAGCATGCAATGGAGGAAGGATAGCATCTTCAACAAATGGTGCTGGGAAAACTGGAAATCCATATACAACAAAATGAAACTGAATCCCTTTCTCTCGCCATGCACAAAAGTTAATTCAAAATGGATCAAGGAGCTTGATATCAAATCAGAGACACGCCGTCTGATAGAAGAAAAAGTTGGCTACTATCTACATACTGTGGGGTCGGGCTCCAAATTCCTCAATAGGACACCCATAGCACAAAAGTTAATAACTAGAATCAACAAATGGGACTTACTCAAACTAAAAAGTTTTTTCTCAGCAAAAGAAACAATAAGAGAGGTAAATAGAGAGCCTACATCCTGGGAACAAATCTTTATTCCTCACACTTCAGATAGAGCCCTAATATCCAGAGTATACAAAGAACTCAAAAAATTAGACAATAAGAGAACAAACAACCCAATCAACAAATGGGCCAAGGACCTGAACAGACACTTCTCAGAGGAGGACATACAATCAATCAACAAGTACATGAAAAAATGCTCACCATCTCTAGCAGTCAGAGAAATGCAAATCAAAATCACCCTAAGATACCATCTCACTCCAGTAAGATTGGCAGCCATTATGAAGTCAAACAACAACAAGTGCTGGCGAGGATGTGGGGAAAAGGGTACACTTGTACATTGCTGGTGGGACTGCAAATTGGTGCAGCCAATTTGGAAAGCAGTATGGAGATTTCTTGGAAAGCTAGGAATGGAGCCACCATTTGACCCAGCTATTCCCCTTCTTGGTCTATTCCCTAAAGATCTAAAAAGAGCATGCTACAGGGACACTGCTACATCGATGTTCATAGCAGCTCAATTCACAATTGCAAGACTGTGGAACCAACCCAGATGCCCTTCAATAGACGAATGGATTAAAAAAATGTGGCATTTATACACAATGGAGTATTACTCTGCATTAAAAAATGACAAAATCATAGAATTTGCAGGGAAATGGATGGCACTAGAGCAGATTATGCTAAGTGAAGCTAGCCAATCCCTAAAAAACAAATGCCAATTGTCTTCTTTGATATAAGGAGAGTAACTAAGAACAGAGTAGGGACGAAGAGCATGAGACGAAGATTAATATTAAACAGAGATGAGAGGTGGGAGGGAAAGGGAGAGAAAAGGGAAATTGCATGGAAATGGAAGGAGACCCTCAGGGTTATACAAAAGAACATACAAGAGGAAATGAGGGGAAAGGGAAAAATAATACAAGGGGGAGAAATGACGGTCAGTAGAGGGGGCAGAGAGAGAAGAGGGGAGGGGAGGGGAGGGGAGGGGGGATAGTAGAGGATAGGAAAGGTAGCAGAACACGACAGTCACTAGTATGGCAATATGTAAATCAATGGATGTGTAATTGATGTGATTCTGCAATCTGTATATGGGCTAAAAATGGGAGTTCATAACCCACTTGAAGCAAAGTGTGAAAGATGATATATCAAGAACTATGTAATGTTTTGAACAACCAACAATTAAAAAATAAATAAATAAATAAATAAATAAGAAATGAATGTTAAAAAAAAAAAAGCTAAATAAGAAGCATTTATCCAGCAGAAATTCACAGCTTCTAATCCAACAGAACCATTCCTATACCGACTATAGTTGAAAGCATTCCTGCCTTGTATACTCATGTAGTTGGTTCACTGTTTTGTTTACTGAACTCACGTTACAGTAAAAGAAATAATGAAGTAGGAAGCAAATGAGATTCCTAGTTAATAGTAATAACAAATCTTGAACCTTGGCTTTTATAATAACATGAAAGCCCCAAGAAAACTAAATGCACAGGGAGATAGGATGGAAAGACAATAACCATAACATGGATTGAGTGTATCCTAAATTTACAAGATTAGATTTCTTACCACTAATTAGAAGAAGAACTTCACTGAAGCTAAGTTTAGCTACAGGAAAAAAAAAAAGGAAGAAAGAAAGAAAATAAAATTGCATTTTGGAACCTGAGTTTTGTAGAAAGAGAAATTTTTCCTTCTCTGGATTAGCAGTTTGGAATATGGTACCTTCTTAAGCAGCAAAATTTCCTTCAATCGTGCACACTTATGTAGTTGTTTACAAACATCAAATATAAATGGTTAGCTATTAAAATCTCGCCCCCGAGCCAGGGCACATTTTGCAGCACACCTATAATCCCAGCAGATCTGGAGGCTAAGGTAGGAAGATCACAAGTTCAAAGCCAGCTTCAGCAAAAGCAAGCCACTAAGCAACTCAGGGAGATCCTGTTTGTAAATAAATACAAAAAATAGGGCTGGGGATGTGACTCAGTGGTCTAGTGCCCTGAGTTCAATCCCTGGTACTCCCAAAAATGTCCCACCCCCAAATGCAAGATAATCATTAGATTGTCCCTCTGGACTGTTCCACTAGATTGTATTAATTTCTGGAGACTAGGGATCAGACTGTATCTAATTCACTTCCTTATTGACTCATGAAATCTATAAGAGTATCCTTACTATAGAATAGATACTTAAAAAGGTTTAATGATTGAATGAATAAAGAATAATGAACTAGCAGAAGAATTGTTAGTTTTGTAACCTCAACAGTAATGAACAATTTCACCCATTATATTATCCTACACTGCGACCTTCAATCAGCAAAAATTAAGCTTATTGTATTAAGAACACTTATAAAATTAAACTAAAAGTCAGTAGGCTACTTTCCCTCTTATCCAGTATGAAATTTAGATCAGAAATGCAAACTATAGGCCATTTCTCAGAAAAGACTAATGTTACAAGTCCAGTGTTTTGAAATGGTAGCCCAGTGACCCATAAATGTTGAAGCCAGGGATAACTCAACTCATACCTTTCTTACAAAAGGCAATGAGCTCTCTAACTTCCTGCTTTTATTTTGGCATTAAGTAACACTATGTAACAATGCCTAAAGTTAGATAGGAAGTTATGTGCCTTATTCTGAGACTTGGGTTTATTGTAAGATGGTGACTTGAAAAGTTTTATTTATTGTGCCTTTTTACATAGTTCCTACCAAGTAACTGTAGGAAATAACACAAAGCATTTTTATTCTGAAAGGCAGGAAATATTAACACAGAGTTTTTATATAGAGAATATGTTTTTAGAAAAACATATTTTGTGCTATATTCCATGTTATGACACTTGTTCCAGAGAATCCCATACATGTGACTTGAGGAACTTTGTGGAATAGGAGGGAATTGAGACAAACTTATTTTTTAAATCAAAAGAGGTATTTTTATGTGAAAATGTGTTTCCATAGTAACATACTAAAAGGGTTTAAGAGAAAGATTGTGTAAGTGCCATAGTGGTAGCAGTAGATGACAAGGTATCATCACAAATAATAGACTCAAAATGCTGCTTTTGCACCTACCTTAATGTACAAAGGCCTTTCTTCCCAAACCTGTAAGCAACCTACAATTCTCCAGAATAAGTAGACAGGGAACATTTAAGAATATGAGAAGCTGGTCTTTAAAGCATTGCTTTGTTCTAGGTTTCAATGGTATAATTGAACTCAACTGCCACAGGATGTAAATATCAATCACTCCCCCATAACTTCCTTCTTTGTTTCCATTGGAAGTCATTAATTAACACATCTTGGAGCTCTTTTATGACTCAGGATCTAAGGAGAGTCCTAAAAACTATTATTTGGTAAAAGGACTGGGAAAACCCATCAGTTGTCATGGCAAGAAAGATCAGTAATTTATGGGAAAAAATCTAAACAAGTAATAAATTTAAATCCCACATTATAAATTTATGATGAAAATCAGCCTATAACAGTAAAAGAAAAGTGTTACTTCTCTAATTGTGAAATTGTTATTTTCACAAAGTATTTCTAAGATATTGTAGTGTAAATTTCTAAGTATGGAAGCATCTATATGAAACAAACCAAAAAAACCCTAACATTTGTCTTTATAATTAGATTTGGAAGGAGAGCTTAAATCTGGACATCCAGATTCAAGGATCCTTTCCCTTAATTAATTCAATTATTTCCTTAATGACTAGACTGGCTATAAATATCACTATGAGGTGCAAGTTCAATACCGTATCTCTACTCTCCTATATAAGCCATTTTCCTTCACCTGAATTGCATGTTCATCTGCCTAAATCTTATCATCCCTCCGTCTCTCATTTCAGTGCCAACTTCTTCATATCTTCCCTATTGGCTAATGAAGATCATCTTACACAGGTTCTCTGAGCTGTCCTAACTGTTTACTTGAATATCTTACATGACAGTTCTCATGCACACTCTCTTCTATTTCAGTTATGTGGTTAATGTCTTAAAGCTTTTTTCCAGATGGTTGGTTCTCAAATTTTATCATCTGGGTCACTTGTAAAGGATTCAAATTGTTGTGGTGGGACCTTGGAATCTGCCTTTTCAAAATGTTCCCCACATTCTAATTTTTCTTCTTGTTGTCCAGTGTTTTTCTCTTTTAACCCACAGCCAAATTGCAAGCTTTCTCTCAAAAACATTTTGGCTACATTCCAGTGGTTTAAATTTTTTTCTACTCTTCATTCTACCACCTATCATTTGTGGCATATTTGAATATTATTGGGATCCAATATGGTATAGTAACAAATAAAGCCTCAAATCTCAGTAGTTTAACACAACTAAGTTTTATTTCATATATCACACCTTTACATTTTAGCCATGTCACATGAAACACATGACCTACGAGTTCTTTATGATATAGACATATATCACTTTTCATATTTTATTGAACAGAACTAATCACCTGGCCTCAAACTTAGCTCAAGATACACAAGCAAATAAAGGTTATTGGGTGGATTCTATGACTCTGTGTCCAAAATAAATTGCCAATTGCTAAGGCTTTTAATATATCTTACAACACAACTCCAAAATGTCCGAAAGAAGAATTACTGGCATAATGATCATCATAATTTTAAACTGTAGTTCCTTGAGCATTCACTACATTATTGTGGTAAGTGCAATACAAAACTATCTAATTGTTACAATAACGCCAGGAGGAAGGATTATTAGGTATACTGCACTTCAGAAAGTGGTTGCTTGGTAATGCAATTTGTCCTAGTACACAAAGCTTCCAAGTTGTGGATCCAGCCATGAAACAAAGTCTCTAGCTCTACAGCTTGTTAAGGGGTGGCTTTATATTTCTTTGAAAACTGTTTACCCAATGAGATCTTTACAAGTCACAAATATCATAAAATCACTCCCTATTGATTTGAAAATACAATTCCAAATGTCCTAACACGGTACAAAAACCCTTCCTGACATCTTTTTTTCAACTGTCTAGCCTACTCTATCATCACCACAATTCTTTAACGATTTTCGTTTCAGCCATACTAAATAATGTGCATTTCCATACTTATCCCTTATTTCTTCTTACTTTAATCACTTTTCCTATTATACCCTTTATCTTCTCTAGATACTTCCCATCGATATTTTAGGCCTTCCTTTAGATACTAGAGTTGTTGAAACAAGATATAAAGAAATGTAAAACTTCAGGGAAAATCAACATCATGAATGACTAGATTCAGTCAACAGAACAGCTAACATCTGAGGGGGGGAATGAAAGGACAAAAAAATACATAAAAATATATTAAAGACAGGCACAGTGGCACACAACTATAGTCCCAGCTACTGGGGAAGGGAGATAGCTGAGGCAGGAAGACTCCAGGTTTGAGACCAAGCTGGGAAACTCAGCAATATCCTATCTCAAATTTTAAAAAATAAAAAAATTGAGCTGGGAATGATATAGCTCAATGGTTGAGCACACCTGGGTTCAATCCCCACTACTATAAAAAAGAGAAAAAGAAAATTTAAAAAGTTATTACATTCATAAAATATTAATGGACTGATAGGAAAAAGGATTGTAGAAATGTAAACAGTGATTGTTAAAATGGAAAAAATTTTCAGCAAATGAATTAAATGCTAATGTAAGTCTAGCTGAAGATTATATTATTAAGCTGGAAAATTAAATAAAGGAATTACCTCCAGAATGTAGTTTAAAACATAGTTCATTATGCCATTCAAAATGCAACACAAATTTTCTTATATCAACACATACCCAGTCAATTCACATTTAACCATTGCAGTGTTTTCATTAATTCCTTAGAATCAGAAAACAAAACAGGCATTTTTGCTAGTTGATAAACCTCTTAATTCTTATATGTTCTAATTTTCCTTGCTATATTTTTTTCCTGGTGATATTTTTAGGGGGTTTGTTTTTTGTTGAAAGAATTGAATTGTTTATCCAATAGAGTTTCTTAAAATCTTTGTGTTTTTTTTTAACTGCTTTATCTATTAACTTGTTCTTCTGTTCTCTGTATTTCTTGGCAATTGGTAGTTCAATTAAGTGGCTTGATTGGATTCATTCCTGGAGGCTTGATAAGTGGTGGTATAGACTTCCATTAGGAGGTACATAATGCCTGTCCTTATGTTGTGGGAATGCCAGGAATGTACCACCAGAAAGCATGGTCCCTCTGTTCCTATGATCTAGTCAGGCAAGATTACAAGATGGCAATGAACACACATACACACACACACACACACACATGCACACACACCTGTGCAAGCACATGTAGCTGCACACATCGGATGTCTGTTGAAAGCAAAAGTACGTTTGGCATAGACACCCAATGGTGGGTCTCCAAAGTGAGAACTGCACCTGTGTATTTGGGAGTCGTTTCTACATACACCTTTAGATCCTGGTTTTGTCAGGCCTGTGGGCTGAATTGAGAACAAGCAAGGTACTATGTAGATGGGCCCCACAATTACCGTGGTGGAATCTGCTGATTAGTCTATGTTTTAAGGCCTGTTTTACATGAGGGGAGATGGGGCGGGGTTCCTTGTTCTGCTCTTGTGGTTTGTAGGCCTGCTGGCATCGGAGTTGAGACATCCTGTTCTCCTGAGACAGCTGACAGCACATCCTGTGTTCTTTAGAGAGCTAATTTTATCTCCTTCTGTGAATGCATCTCTGTGACTTCCTATGGTTCCTGCTTATCCCTATCACTTAGATCATGAACCATTGATTATAATTACACAGATGCATTCAATTAATCTGTATTTCAAATGCATTAATTCTTTGGTTATTATCTGGAATGCTTCTGTAGAAACATCCTTTTACTTAAAGTTTGCTTATCCTGAGTTACAGTTTACATAGGGAAGGGAAGGGAAATGTTTGATTTTTTAATTTTATTTACCACTTTTCCAAATAATGACTTCCTTAGCAATCTCCAAAGTTAACATACGATATTTTTTTCTTAGTGTCATTATTGAAGATAGGGGTTATTTTTAACATTTTTTATTTGTTCTTTTTATATATACATGACAGTAGAGTGTATTTTGACATATTATACATACACGGAGTATAACTTATCCTAATTAGGATCCAATTCTTGTGGTTGTACATGATGTGGAGTTTCATTGGTTGTGTATTCATACATGAACACAGGGAAGTTATTTCTGATTCATTCTACTGTCTTTCCTAATCCAATACCCTTACTCTACCCTTCATTCTCCTTGGTCTAATCCAATGAACGTCTGTCCCCGCTTCCTTTATTGTGTGTTAGCATTCACATATCAGAGAGAACATTCAGCCTTTGGTTTTGGGGACTGACTTATTTCACTTAGCATAATATTCTCTAGTTCTATCCATTTACGGGCATATGTCATCATTTAATTCTTCTTTATTGCTGAGTAATATTCCATTGTGTGTGTGTGTGTGTGTGTGTATATATGTGTGTGTGTGTGTGTGTGTTTATTTATCCATTCATCTGTTGAAGGGCATCTAGGTTGGTTCCATAGCTTAGTTATTGTGAATCAAGTTGCTATAAACATTGATGTGGCTGCATCACTGTTGTATGCTGATTTTAAGTCCTTTGGGTATATACTGAGGAGTGGAAAAACTGGGTCAAATGGTGGTTCCATTCCAAGTTTTCTGAGGAGTCTTCATACTGCTTTCCAGAGTGGTTATGGTCCCACTAGCAATGTATAAGTGAATCTTTTCCCCCATATCCCCACTAACATTTATTGTTACTTGTAGTCTTGATAATTGTCATTCTGACTGGAGTGAGATGGAATCTCAGTGTGGTTTTAATTTGCATTTCTTTAACACTAGAGATGTTGGACATATTTTTTATGTATTTGTTGATCAATTGTATTTCTTCTTCTGTGAAGTGTCCGTTCAGTTCCTTAGTCCATTTATTGATTGGGTTTGGATTTTTTGGTTTTTTTTTTTTTTTTTTTGGTGTTAAGTTTTTGAGTTCTGCGTATATCCTGGAGATTAATTCTCTATCTGAGATGCAGATGGTAAAGATTTTCTCCCATTCTGTAGGCTCTCTCTTCATATTCTTAAATAGTTCCTTTGCTGTGAAGAAGCTTTTCAGTTTGAATTCATCCAATTTATTAATTCTTGATTTTACTTCTTGCTCTTTAGGAATCTTCTTGAGGAAGTTGGTTCCTGGACTACATGATGGAGAATTGGGCCTACATTTTCTTCTAGTAATTTTGCAGAGTCTGTGGTCTCATGCCTAGTTCCTTGATCCATTTATATATATATATATATATATATATATATATATATATATATATGGATATATATATATCCATATATATTAGTTGTAGTTACATACAATAACTTTTTTATTTTTTATTTATTTATTTTGATGTGGTGCTGGGGAACGAACCTAGTACCTGGCACATCCTAGGCAAGCACTCGACAGCTGAGCCACAACCACAGCTCTGGTCCTTGAACCATTTTGAGTTGAGTTTTGTACAGGGTGAGAAATAGGGGCTCAATTCCATTATACTGCATATGGATTTTAAGTTTTCCCAGTACCATTTGTTGAGGCTATCTTTTATCCAATATATATTCATAGTGCTGAACATAGGGACTTCAACATAATCTAGTTTCAAGTCATTGCAGATACTGCCTTTATTGGTACTATGTTTTCTCATTGTTGGTCTGGGAGTCTGTTGAACATGGCTCCTGGCTCCTGACTCCTTTCCTGACATGGCTTGAACAATTTTTAATAGCTTATTTTCTTTACAGTATGAAGAGGTATTTTAGACTCATCCTATACATTTCCTTCTACTAAAAATAGAATAAATATGATAAGAACTATCTAATAGTTATGACAACAAAACTATCAAATTTGGCTGAAAGATATGAAAGAAGCCCCAATAAAATGAATACATTTTACTTTTTCCAATAATTTAATAATTTAAAATAAAAAATTTAAATGATTATAAATTCTATGAAACTGGTAAAATACCAGAAGGAATTTGAATTCTAAAGTTCACAGAGAACAGGAAATGTGCATGTGCATGAATAACCTAAAGAATTATTTGGAAAGTTTACCTTATTGTCACACACACACACACACAAACACATATACACACAAATGTGTCAATAATATATGTCAA
The DNA here is from genome assembly GCF_047511675.1 of Marmota flaviventris. NCBI lineage: Eukaryota > Metazoa > Chordata > Mammalia > Rodentia > Sciuridae > Marmota > Marmota flaviventris. The sequence goes on along the minus strand of NC_092500.1, from coordinate 76,621,259 downwards.
AGTATATGAAAGATCCTGTTAATTAAAAGTGTACTGTGTTGACACAAGAATTAGTTTCAAAAAAATGTCTTAAAGAAAATGTAGTTTATATTAAAATTGGTAATTCAACAGAGAAGATAGTTTATTTAATAGGTGCTATTAATAAAATTAGCAATTTGTAAAAAATAATCTGACTCATACCTTATTAAAGAAATAAATAATAAATTGTTTATGGATCAAATACAAAAAACAAGTGTATAATACCACTAAAAAACAATTCATATTTCTATATTTTGATATGATGAGGCTTTTCAAGAAGGAAATATCACTGTAGTCTATAAGCTAAAATTTCCATAAAAACTAAAACTCTGTCAAAGGACATGACAATCAAAATTTGACTTGGGGAAAAGATTGACAAGATAAATGAAATTAATGTAATAAAAAACTTAGTATCTGTTTTACAAAATAGGTGTCTACAAAAATGTTCATAATCTTACAAAGAAGAGTGAAATGCAAGAAAGAAATAATAACAGTCTCTAAAACTGTTAATAATATTCAAACTGACTAGTATACAGAAATATATGAGTTACTACTTTTAATACTTAACGTTGAATTTGATTAAGTGAATTGATAATAACTATGATTACCACAGATGTGAGGAAATGGGCTTTGAAACTCACTGTCAGTGAAAATGTAATTTGTACAATTTTTTTTTTGTGTGTGTGTGTGTGGGTTCTAGGCCTCCCTGAGATCAGGGTTGAGACAATCTGTTGTCCTGAGATAACCTTTTGGAGGGCAATTCAGTAGGACTGACTACAACTTTAAAGAGAGCCATTGACCCCTAATTTCACTTTTGGGTATATATCCTAACAAAAGGTACATATCTAACAAAAGCATTTTCAAAGTTGCACATGCAAGGATGTATACCTCAATACTGTTTGTAATGCAAACACAGGAAACAATTTAGCTATCTATTGGTATAGGAATAGTTAAATTATGCTACATCCATACTATTCATTCAAATAAGATGGTAAAAGAGGCTGAGGTAATCTTCAAAAGTTTACAAAGAATTATATGTTAATGATTATTGTTAAGAGGAAAAAAAGCAAGCCACAGAAAAACATACATAGTGCTCCCCATTATGTATATTAAAAAGCATACATTTCTGCAAATATATATATATATATAAATTCATAGAAAATTCTGAATGGATATGCTAAATTAAGTAGAGACTATTCCAAGGAAAATGTCTCGGTAGCTCTTTATACTTATAATTTGAGGTGGCATTTTATTTTTGCATTTCTTACAACCAGAACTCAAAACTTCCTCTCTTCACTATAAAATGCTTAGAGATGAAGCTTCCAATTATTTTACAGCTGCAATTTGGTCAGGACTGAAGGTAGAACATGTCAAACACATTATTACTTATAGTTAATTTTAAAAATTATCTCAATACACAAAGTGAATCATTTAATGAAAAATTTAAAATAAAATAGAATATATTTACTCTATACAGTTATGAGTCCATATCAGATTCTGCATTCTTTTGAGAGTCCATTAAAAACAATCTTTCCAGGTGGCAAATACTCAAGGACACACACACATGCATATACAGGTATTTCCTGCAGGTATAGGAAATCAATGATCATCTGATCTGTATTTCCAAAATTGATTCTTGAAAATTAATGTGCCTTGAGTATATATGTTAATCTTTTCTAGTCCTGATTTCAGAGATAGAGACAGAAAGAGGGAGATAGGGAAGGAGAAAGAGAGAAAAGAAGGGAGGGAGGAAGAGAGATAAAGAAAGACAAGGATAAATAAGAGGAGGAAAAGAAGGATAAGGAATTGCTTTGATTTTAATTTAGGGTTTTATCGTGAACATTTTCAAAAGAGTAGAAGTATAAAGAATGACATATTAAAACCCCATGTTCCCATGATCTGTCTTACATAATTACCTACCCAAAGTCATCAAGTTTCATCTGTATCCAACTCCCTTCTACCTTTCCCCCAAATAATTTTGAAACAACTCTTAGATATGGTATCATCCCATCTTAAATATTTTAGCACATAGCTCTAAAAGATAGAAACTGTATTTAAAAGCAGAATTTCAAATTAACATGCCACCTAAAATGTTAAGCATAGTTCCTTATTACTGTTAGATATCCAGTCAGTACTCACATTTCCTTGATAGTTTTATTTCATAATTTTTGGAGTTTATTTGTTTGAATCAATGCAATGTGAGAATTAATAAAGTCCACACATTGTAATTCATAAATATATGTATTTAAATTACCTAAATATACACCCTCTCCTTCTTTCCTTAGCTCTATCAATATCAATATCCATCTCTCTCTCTTCTTCCACTTCCCAACTTTATAATTTATTTATGGCAGAAACTCTTGTCATTTGTTTGTAACATTCCCCATCTGAATTTTGCTGATTGCATCTCTTTTGTATCAATTATCATGCTCCTCTGTCCCCTATTTATTTTTTATTATTTTTTGACACAATACCTTTATTCCATTCACTTATTTTATGTGGTGCTGAGGATCAAACCCAGGGCTCCGCGCATGCTAGGGGAGCGCTTGACCACTGAGCCACAACCCCAGCCCACCATCTATTTATTTTTTATATTGATAGTTAGATCCAAAGGTTTGCTCAGACTCAAAACCAGCTATTTAGAAAACTACTATATATGTGATATTGTGTGCTGCTATCATAAACTATATCATTTCTGGTTGTTGCTCTTTTGATTTTAATAGCCATTAATGTTCACTGCCCAAGACTTTTAGAAATGGCTTTTTAGAATTAAATTCAACACTTCTTCCACCTGTAAGGCCACATGAGTCTGGGTTCTGGCTACATCTCTGAGCTCATTTTCTATCACTTCCTCTACTCTGGGCAGTGAACTTCGTGCTCTTCCTCCAACAGAACAGGCTTTGTGGATAGCACTGTAATCAACTCTCTCCTAAGATGGTGTAACTCACTAGATCATTGAATTCTTTGCTTAAATGTCACTCCTCAGAATCACTTCCTGACTGTTGTATCTAAAATAGTATTATTTTAGATAATGTTCAAAATGTATGCCTTTGTATTATTTTATTTTATAGTCTTTAACTACCTGGTGTTATAATATGTAGTTACTGTTTTCAAGTATTTTCAAGTGAGGGATAAGCTCATCATGGGGAGAAATTTAATTTTCCATAGCAAATGAAGACCACAAGCTTAATAAATATTCCTTGTATATAATCCTGAATGGGAATAAAGGAGACTCAGTTTTTCAGTGATTGACCACATGGATGTAAAGATCCCCCAAGCTGGATGAAAGCCACAAGGTATATAGGAAGTGACAAGGAGATATATAAAAGACACCAATTAGGAAAAGAGGATTTTTTTTTTATATCCACATGCATTATCAGTTCAGTAACTCTGTAGTCAAGCTAAATTTTTTTGTTCTATAAATGATTCAAGCTTTTGTTAAGAATTAATAAGTATGAATACATATTTATCTTGAGTATCACCTATTATATATTACTTCTTCAAATGGAGTTTTTTAAATATTATTAAGTAAATTTGCATAAAAGCAAGTATCTCTCAAAAGAGTGCTTATCTCAAATTAAAAGCTGTAGATATGAATAGAATTTAAAAGCTTTTAAAAATTACTGCCACTGAATTATACTGTATTACATTCAGGTTTTGTATGTTATATAAGATTTTTCTACTTTGTTATAATAAATGTATTACTGTAATCACTTTAAAATAGTTGGTTCAATTAGGGCTACTTCTGACTGTAATAGGACACCCAATTAATTTATTTAAAAAAATTCAACCAAAAAACTGGAAATTTATATATATATATATATATATATATATATATATATATATATATATGTGTGTGTGTGTGTGTGTGTGTGTGTATGGGGGTATGTATATGTATATATGTTTAAAAGAACAAACTTTGAAAACAGAAATGTAATGAGACATTTTATACCCGGATCACTGAGGCAGAGGCAAGTCTTAATTTCAGTGTAGCTGCTGGTATTCAAAATGACGTGAAACTAGAGCTGTCTAGAGTATGATAATGTAGCCATCAGAGGAACAGGAGTGAATCATTTGAACTCCTGAGTCAAGCTATGTTAAAAAATATGTAAAAATATATGTGTGTGTATATGTATTATTATATAGTATATATTATATCATATTATTATGATATTTATATAATATTATATAAATTATATAAGTATAATATATAATATTATATTTATAATATTTATATAGAATACATATACACACAAATATATATGTATTATATATGCTATACACACAAACACACACACACACATATATAAATTTTTTTTAAAAGAACTTGATCCAAGAGTTCAAATGATTCACTCCTATCCCTTTGATGGCTACATTATCATACTCTAGACTGCTCTAGTTTCACATCATTCTGAATTTCAGCAGCTACAATGAAATTAAGACTTGCCTCTCCCTCAGTGATCCTGATATAAAATATCTCATTATATTTCCTTTTTTATTTGTTATTTTTAGACAAACAACATTATACATATATGGAATATAACTTATTCTATTAGGATCCCATTAGGTCTAATTGGAGCCCGGGCAAAACTTTGATTCAATCACAGTGGCAGTGAGATGCTCCAATGGATTAGCCCCATTTCTACCTGCCTTTACCTACTTCTTCAAAATTTCAAGCAAATCCTGGAGCTGAGAAGAGTAAATGCATGGAAACCCTTGTTATGTGAAAAGAGTAGAAGTGGTTCCCTAGAAGGAAAACTGCAGTAATATTACCAAACATGGGGGCAGAGTGGGGTGGGAGCTGCATAACAAAAACCTCAGCCCATTGGAAGCATTTTAAGTCTTTGACAATAGTATCACATTCATCAATAATAATGAACATTTAATGTTTTGCCTTAGAATTCCTTCCATTAAAATTATTCATTCATCTTTGAGATAGAAATGCAAACAAAATTTAAACTTTTAATATGACACAATAAATGGACTCAAATGAAAGAACTATGGACATTTCATCAACGTTCTGTCTTGTTTTCATGATTCTAAAGCTTATCTAACCCATCTAGACTTGATTTCTTCTCTTGCGCGATATTTGATGATTTACTTCTCACCCATGGTTTCATTTTACTCTGAGCCTTTTTTATGCTGTTGGAATTTTGAGAAAAAAAATGTATTAAGGCTTTAGTTTAGAAGGAATTTAAATATATTAGTAGATTATACCACCCAAGTGTTCTATAATTCTTTTCAGTTATTCAATTTTTGTCTACATGTATCAATAATAATGATTTCTTCATGCAGTTTTGTTTCTCAATTTAAATTAACTCCTAGATATTTGTGACTACCTTATACTTGGTTATGAATTATTTTAAGTAGGTGTTATCACAAGTTATCATCGATGCCTAGGAGAGCTATATACTTGTATATTTATATATATTTTTTCTAGTCACTTTAATGGTGTTCTAGAAGTAATCCCAATATTTTCAGGGGATCTTAGGAATATACTTAGAACATAATTTTGTGACATGCAAATAATAATGTTATTCCCATTTTCTTTTATTTCTGTTTTATATATTATCACCTTAGCTAGAGTTTACAGAAAACAATTGTATTTCTCAGATTTACTTAGGAAAAAAGAAGTAATTTGAGTAGATGTGATTTAGCGCCTCTTTGTCAGTTTATTAAAAAACCATTCACCATGATATTTCTGCATACATATTTCAGACCAGTCTCATTCTGTACTATCTTTCCAAAGCTGTTTAGGAGCCTTCTGGGGCAGAGAGTAGACTTACTTCTTATCAGGATTATAAAAATAATATTCTTCCCCTGAGCAAAGTTTGCTCAGATTTTCTATCAATCCCTTATAAGACTGAGATTTCCAAAATTCAGGATTTCTCAGCTGTGATGCAAAGTCACTATATATCCAGCATCTATCTATGTGGTGCCATATCACTCCCACAGGACATGGGCAAGAGGAACTGGTGTGCACATGAAGCTTATGCTACCTGCTGTGCCATGAGTGATACAGGTATTTTTTTCTGGCCCAGGAGTTTCATGTCCTTTGCCAGCATTTATGAACGGGGGCAGGCCAATTTGATGCAAGCAGGCTAAAATGTCTAACCCGTGTCAGCTTTGATACTGTTGTCTGTTACTGTTCATGAGTATTCTTGTAGTTGCTACTGGAGAATAATTGTTTTTCCACCTGTCCTTATGAATTCATCAAGATTGCCTCTCATTGTGGAATCTAATCAGAGTTCTATGTGCAAAATAGGCACAATTCCCCTAAGGTACCAAATCCATCTGTGGATAATGGTCATTCCTTTTTTTTTTTTTTTTTCCTAAGCAGTCGTGATCTCTTTTTGATATCCTGTAAACCAACTACAGAATTACAGGATTAAAAACATCATCTTTACATCCTATATAAAATTTACAGAGTGGAGATGAAATTGTTAATGTTTACAAAACATATATATGTATCAAAGAAAGAAAGAAACAATTTATAGCTATTAGAGTCCTAATTTCTGTACCCAATTATGACTCACTTTTATATTTGTCATTCCCTTATTCTAACATTCCTTAATCTGGTCTCCTGATTGGTCAAAATTTTGTTTTGATTTTTTGTTTACCTAGTTTCTTTCCTCAAACCCTTATTCTTGAAGAATCAGGGTCCTTCGTGTTCCTAATTAGGATACTGTAGTCTTCCACTCTTCAATCACTGTATGGAAACACTAAGAATCACCCTATACATAGGTCCTCTCAGTCTTATATTGCTCAAGTTCTCCACTGGGTAGCAGTGCTTTCTTTTTCATTGACAGTTGGAACTAACCTCTTTATCCAATACAGTGACTCTTCTCCTTTCCTTATATGCCTCAGAAATAATACTAAATTATCAGACTCAGACTTGAGGGCCTTAAAAGCAAATAATTACTTAGTGTAAATCCCTTTTCTACTCTTAGTTTCTAGCCCCTTGTGTTCTGAGTATGGGATATAAAACACCACAAACTGGAAAGGTTTAGAGTTCCTGGTGAATCTTTTGGGGTATCTAATCAATCCCTCACTCTTCATTACTTACTCTGCAATTCAAATTTTTAATATGTCATGAATAGTTCTATCACATCTCTGCTTTTATTAACAGTACAGTATATGTGAAAAGACTTATGATTCTCATGGATATGAGCCTGAGAAGACTTTTACTTATTTTGGCGTAACAATTGCCCTTTGACCAGAAGAAATATTGTTGTTAAATACCATGATGTTCAATAAAGCAAACAGTAAGTCTCTGGATTATAATGCTGGCTAAAACATTTTGGGCAGGGGGAACAAATCAATATCTTTGATGTCTAGTCCAGTGAAATCAAATTGCTTCACCATCCATAATGGAAGGCAAGAGAGTTAGATGCTTCTGTAGGAAATGGTGCCATGTCACATGCCCAGTGTTGGTCACTACTGCTGGCAAGTATTTTATTGAGCAAGTGCTGAGTCATCTATCCAAATTACAAATTCAGAACTCTAGAGGAGATTCAGGGCCATAGAAACCCACTTTGAAAGGAACTTGAGCCCAAACTCCACTTATTTCCTGGCTTCCATTGGTCCCCACTCTGACTGATGAAGCATGAAATCATTTTAGGTTATCTGGGATTCATGTCAGTTCAGAGCTCTGTTAGCCCTGAAATTCCTGGGCATTTTTCCTTCTGCACTGAATAGTTACCATAAATGGCTATTTTAATGACAAAGACTAGAATGATGATTTTACAGCAGTTGTGTCACCATTGAAAGGTCTTTCTTCAAATAGACCTGGTCTCCTGTTTATTCCAAATGAAGTCATATGGCTCAAATTCTGCCAATCTAACAATATAAGCACAAGTCCTGGATTTAAAAATGTGTATTATGTGGCTGTGTTTAAGCTCGGGAAGGTTGTTGATTTTCTGGCTGGTGTGATACAGGTACTGATCCTGATATCCAGTTCTAAAAGTAAAAGAAATCAAGCATCAGCAGCAGATGATACTTTAGCTAGGTAAGTCCTAGCTAAATTTCCATGGTTGGAAATCATTTCCAGCTACTTAGTTTCTCTACCTCACTAGGGGATCTGTGACCTACCCAATATCTTTCAAATAAATTCTTTTTCTGTGGAGATGGTACAGGTAGATTCTGTTGTTTGGAGGGGTGTGGATAACTGACTGAATCACTTCATGGAACATCAGAGAAAATTGCAAGTGCTCAGGAATATTTAAAATTTAGTCTGTACCTGAACAAGTGTTCCCCAGAAGTGCAGACAGATTAGAAGGACATAATGATCAAAACAGAATACTTTTCCAGGCTAAAGAAAGATCAAAGATTTATTATCTCTATAGACAAGTGCAATTACTGAGCAAGTATCAAAATCAGAATCATGCCTTACCAGCAGAAGACAATGGGGACTGAATGACAGCTGTGGTTCTGAGTTTAAATCACAGCCTCAAACACTTACTAGCTATGAAAGCTTTGAAAAGTTTCTTGATCTCTTGTAGTCAATTTCCACATTTTTCAAGTGGAAATAATAATACTTGACTTGCAGAGTCATTAGGAGGATTTAATGAGAAAAAGGAAGTGTCCAGCCTAGCGCTTGATACACAATAGATATTTTGTAAATATGAATTTCTTTACTCCAGTCTGTTTTGCTCATTGAAAGGCCACATTCTTAAAATTTAGCATATAGTTAATGATGGGGAAGCTCTTACAAAAAGAATTACAGAAGCCTAAATTGTATTAATTGCTATATGAGATTTCTTTTGATTTTAAGAACCTAGAATGAATTTATAACATTTTATAGAACAGAAACATCTCCAACTGGAAACTGTTAGTCCATTCATTGTTTCACCTTTAACAAGTTATATAAATGCTACCACAGTTGTTTTTTTTTACAATAGGTAATTTATTCCTTAATATAAGTAATGTGATCAGATAGTGATAATCAATATATTTTAATAATCCCTAATACAAAGTACCTTTGATGTATATTAAAAGAAGAGTTCTAATTTATTTTATGCATCTAGCATAAACCCAATAGCAAATTCAACAATAACAAAATACAAGCATCTTTCACATAATATCTTCCCAGTTAATACTTTTAAAAATTACCTTTTATTTTTGTATCATTTAAGACCCATAAAAGGTTGTGAAAATAGAATCCTTATCTACTGTTCAATCTGCTTCCCCCATTGAAAACATCTTATATAATCCTAATATGCTGTCAAAATCAGGAAATTTGTAGTGGTACATAATATTGATATTGTAGTATGGTATGAATACTACTAATTCAAATATAAATACTACTCATGTTTTCTAGTTTTTACATGCCTTTGGTACCAAAATATATATAATTCAAGAATCTATCAATCATATCTTACTGGGCAATGTTTAATATGCAAAAATTATATTAATTTCCCACAAACTCAATAGAACATATTAAACAAAAAGATGTGAAAAAAAACCCTTTAAATTGCATTCTAGATACAATTGGGTAGATGGTCAGAACCATGTGTTACACATTTTGAAGGCTGTCCCAAGTAAACATGGATTTAAATTCTCTAATCACAAATTTCCTTAAGTTCTAACCTTCTGTCTTCTTTAGAAAGTGAAATTTATCATAGGAAATTTCTTTGCTTTTGATTGCTTTTTGAGTGTATTACTTCTAAAAAATTATTGTCTTTTTTCTTTGTGTTTATCAGGGTATGGCTTGCAAATTCTATATTACTACTTTAAAAAATTGTGTTTTATAAACTACCTCTTCTCTCAAATGATAATGCTACTGACCTTTCCTCAACTCATCTCCCCCCTTATTCTCACTCTCATGCCTCCACCTCACATTTTCCCTGGATGTTTCCACTGGAGTGAGTCACTCCCTCACTTAGTTCCCTGAAGCAGGAGGTCTAAGCTTCTATCACAGCACACCTTCCTTTCTGCTCTGCATCGACAATGGTGTGTTAGTGTTGGTCTCCAGCTCTCCGAATAAAAGCTGAGGGGGGATTTGATTCAAGTGGTCCCAAGCAATTATTTCTGTGGAGAGGATAAGAATCAGTCTATTGAGTAAGAGAGACCAAAACATAACAGCCACGCCTAGCTCCCCATCTTTTCAGTTTGGAATACAATCTGAGGATGCTGGTAATAGGTAATTCTCACCTAGCAAACCCTAAGCTCACTGTTCATTTCTCTTCTTATGTCTCTATTTAATTCCAGTAGTGTAATTACTGATCTTCTTTTCATATTTTTCTCCTGCCAAAGGTCCTGTGATATCTCTCAAGATAGATCTGAACCTTTATACAAAACAAAGCCTAGGACATACGTGGCTCATTAGTATAGATAACTAAATTGCTTCAACTTAAAAACATCTTTGCACCCTTCACTTAGCAAGTCCTATTTCTGCCTCACTGATAATTATGCCCCCAAAAATGTAAATAAGTAACTTTTATTTCTACAGCAAGACATGGCTTATGTGATTCATCCAAACTCTCAGATGAGAACAAAAGTCACATTTCAGTTTGATGCTAAAACAAAAATCAAGAGTGTGAGGAACAAAAAGGTTTTATTTGTAGGTTATTCTTCTATGAGTATCTTTGGCTGGTAATATTTAAATCAAGGAATTTAAATATTAATGTGGTTTTGTGCCGCAGTCCGGCTGCAGCAAAATAACCACGAGCAACTTGTGTAGATTGATACAGCAGGAGTGGGAGCCGTTTATTGTAGGACCGGAGGGGTATATATACATTACACATAGCTTATCTTAATTAACATAAACTAGATACAGCAGTCAACCAATAAGGAATCTCCACACTCAATGGCTCACTGGTGTTACTTCACAAACCACTCCCTCTGCAAAACGCCAGGCGCCATCTTGACTTGTTTACAGACTAACAGTTTTCTATTTCTCTTTCAATAATATTGTTCCTCAAGAAAATTATGATTATTTTCAGTTATAACAGCTTAAAAATTCATGCTTAAAAATTTGCAATCAAGAAATTTTACTAAGAACTTGGCAGAGTACATGAATGAGCAATAATCTCATTTGATTATCTTTTCAATAGAGATTAACACAGTTTCATGAGTTATTATCATCACATTAATAAGTCCATCTTCTCAGCATCACCTCTATCCTTTTCAGTTAGTATTGATTGTGAGAGCTATTTGAAAGTTCTCTACTTACTGATAAGAATCTATGTGGGAGGAATCTGCCACCTCTGTGTGTGTGTGTGTGTGTGTGCGCACGCATATATATAGATTCTCAAATAAATGACCTGATATTCAAGAAACAATGCTGGCTTGAATGCTATTTCTGGCTTCTAAACTGTGTGCTACTAACAAATAAATACAATATTTTAAAATCCTGACAGAATATATTTTTTAAAATTCTTCCTAGCAATTTGTCTTTCCCAAATGAATACTGAGAATACTTGGAGTTGAATTATTATTTTGGTCACAGTGATCCATATTAAATGTTATTGAATGGCTTAGACGTGATGTCCCCTGAAAGCTCATGTGTGAGACAATGCAAGAAAGTTTAGAGGAGAAATGACTGGGTTATAGCCTTAACCTAATCAGTGAATGGATCCCTGTTGGGATTAACTGAAGTGGTAGGTTGTGGATGAAGGAAGTGGGAATTGGGGTGTGGCTATGAGGTATGTGTTTTGTATCTGGAGAGTGGAATCTCTCTCTCTCTCTTTGCTTCCTGGTCACCATGATGTGAGCTGCTTCCCTCCACCACCTTCTGCCGCCCTGGTGTTCAGCCTCACCTTGAGCCCCAAGCAATGGATCAGGCTTTCTATGGTCTAAGACGTCTGAAATCATGAGCCCTCAAATAACTTTTCCTCCTCTACAATTGTCTGGTCAGATCTTTTAGTCATAGCAGAAAAATAAACTGACTAAAACAATTATGAACTACAAATTAGCACTGATCATTCTGAAGAATAACCAAAACTCAGTTCTTTTATTCTTAGGACATACCACTGGAGAGGTTGTTTGATTCAATGCAAGAGGAAGAAAAAGTATCTGAGAGTTTAGGCAGTCCTTGCTCTTCCTCATTTTCCTCCACCAATATTGCTGAAGAATCTTTCTCATCCCCCTCAGCTTCTTCTCACTTACCAAGAGTTTTAGGAGATTTTGGTACCTGAGATTTTGTAATAGTGAATATGAAGAATTGGTGGGGAAAGTCTGGAGGCATGAGCAATGGAACAAATGTGCCTTTAGTGCACATTCAATCTGATTTAAAACAATTCGGTGAGAGGCAACATTTACCAGAATCAAATGACAGACTCACCTCTGCATTTATAGGGTCATTCTGTGGTGTGCTACTTATTTACTAGTATGCTACCAGAGTCAAGACCAGGACCACTCCAGTGTCTTGCTGGGGTCTGGGGAGTTAGAGCATGAGGAATTCAACATGTTACAGCTTCAGTTCAACTTCAGGTATAACACTGGATTTTAGGAAACACTATTGTAGATTAGAAATTGTATCACTTACTAGCATTTAAAATGGAACTATTTTAGAAGTAGATTGGAATTGGTGAGTGGTTTGGATTAGCAGATTCATAGGTTGGAATTCGACTTTTTAAAAATATTTGATTTCTTTGATTCTAACCAAAGAAATATATTTCTTTAACAGAAATATAAGTCAGTTCTTCCTTCTCTGGTCCTCTGCTTTGAAAATTTTAGCTGTGTTGGCCTCCCAAGACTCCAAACTCTTGTGTCCTGACTTGGGGAGTCAACTATATCCCCTATGTGACTATGTCCCCTCCCTACTCCATGGCCTGAAAGCTCTCTCCAGGCAGGAAGTGGGGACCTCCAGGGCTTACCTTATTGTGCTGCACTGAAAACTCCTGCTTCCTATGGGTTTTTTTTGTATGTGTGTGTGTGTGTGTGTGTGGCTATTGTTGTAGCTATTTAAGGTTGGAGGGTAGCTGGTCCCTGTGACCCAATCTTCTTCAGAAGCAATCTTCTTTTCTATTCACCTTTCGTAGAAGAGAAATGCCTTCAGTGCACATAAAATCTGATTTAAAACAACATGCTAAGAAGCAGCATTTAGAAGGATCAAATCTATGCCATGACATTTTTTTTTTTCCAGGAAGCTGCTTTGAGCATAGTAAGAAGATACCTTTGATTATCTCCTTAAATTCTGTTTTACATGATACTTTCCTTTTTGCTTTATGTGCATACGTACATTATCTATTTTAGAAAATCCACAAGTTGAAAGGCCACAGTACTTACATAGTTCTCTAGCCCCATTACTGAATATCTGCATTTGTTTTTTTATCTTTTTTTTTGATACAAAAAAAAAATAAATTAAACCCAGGGGTGCTTTACCACTGAGCCACATCTCCAGTTCCCCTTTTTAAAAAAAATGTTTATTTTGAGCCAGAGTTTCACTAAGTTTCTTAGAGCCTTACTGAGTTGTTAAGGCTGGTCTTGAACTTGCAATCCCTCCTCAGCCTCCTGAGTTGCTGGGATTACAGACAGTCATGTGTCACCATGCCCAGTGAATGTCTGCATTTGTATGGAGAGTGGGAGCAAATTGTGTGTGTGTATGTGTGTGTGTGTATGTGTGTGTATACACCCTCATATATATACAAAGATACACATATACATACCAGGATCCTGAGCGATGACATGAAATACATCATGCTATTTCCCTTGCTATAATACTTTCCCCATGAACTCTTTCCATTTGTGGTGTTTTAGCTCAGTCAACACCTTAGTTGATTATGATTCTTTGCATGCTCATAATCAAAGTGAGTTTTGTGACCAGGACATTTAATTCATCTATCCTTAAGTTGGTTATATTGTCTTTTGCATTTTGTTATGGTATCTAATTTTCTCTTCATGTATTTTAAAGCCATTTTCCAAGTCATTCTGGACTCCTTCATTTCCTTTTCTTCCCTTCCCTTGTGGTCAGCCATTTCCCATCCTTTTAGAAGGCTTTACAATGTTTTCTGCTTAAAATCCTTGAAACTTGATGTATCCCCTTGAAATTCCTTCTTTAGATTTAACAGAATCTATTTTTGTCTTTATTTGGAAACCTCTGAAGTGCCTTGTATGTTACCAACCAGTGGAGCCCATTTATCTTAATACTGCCTTCCACAAACACTAGTACGTATCCCATGAAGTATGGCCCGTGTACAGTTCTATGCAAGTTAACTAAAATGAATATTTCATTTCATATGTGAGTGTTTGGTGTTTAGAATCCTCTCTGCCTGTATGTCTGTAAGTTGACTACAAATCCATAGACAGCGTCTGAGGGTGTCTGCCTAGCTCTTAACACTCCACTACCACTCAAAAGAGAGCACTTTAGAGGGAACCTGTGAAGCCCTTTATGATGACAGTCCTTTCACAGTTGTGCTCTCTCTTGTACATAATTATCACCTCAAGAAAGGATTGATTTTAACACATACAGAAATCTCCCAGAAAGAAAAAAGACAGATGGAGTGGGGAATGCAAATACAGAAGTCTGAAGGTACAATGAACACTCCAACATTCATTTTAAATAATCTACGCAAGAAGGTTTCAATTTGTGAGCCAGAATAAAAATAGCACCATTTGTCAAATGAAAGTTAAAATTTTGTTGAAATATCACAAAGTCTTGATTTATACATCAGATTGTTAGATTTTGCCATTATTAAGCATACCATAAGGGCAACAATCTAAGTATAAACATGCCCCCTCCCTTTCACAGCTGCACAATTGTCTTAATTGGCACTAATTTCCCTCCAATTTCAGTATCATTTGTTTTCCTTGGTGTGGAAAATCAGAGTGAATTTGCTTTCTTTATGGGTACTCTGAGGAAAATAAGCAGAGGTTTTGCTTTGCTTGCAAAGAAGGAAAATTGATCCATAATCCATATGTGAAATACATTTCCCATATAGCATCTCTCTTGCTCATTCACTACATATACTGGGACTGGAAATGAACACAGGTGATATTATTTTGATATATACTTTGTTTGAATCCACATTTTCTGTGAGTTGAATATAGGCAATAATTGGTCTTCAGAATATATTTGAATATAAATTAATCCATGTTTCCTGTGAATGGTTACACTTCAAAATCATATCTTCTAGTAAAATAATTACAAGATTTTTATTTATTTCTAGTAAAATAATTACACCATACTTAAATAACACATAGGACTAACCAGCCAACGAATCTTACAGATTTCTGTTGATGAATGTTGCATAAAGAATTTCGCATCCTAATTTTAAGTAATCTCAGGTTCAAAAGAGTTCAAGGACTTTGGTTTAAGAAAGGGTTAAGAGACAATTCAAGGAACATTTTAAAGGTGGTAGTCAACTGGTAAGATTCAGTATGTTTTAAAATCGTTCTCTTTATAAAAATCCACAAGGGGCCTTGATAGCCTCAAAGAGCTAAGAATTCAATGGAATCACTTGAAAGGTACTTAGGGCAGAAGAGGCTTGTTTGAGGAGACAGCCGTGCCATGACATTTTGATGGGAGTGACATGCCGCCCTGTGATGAAAACTGAGTTTCCTGAAAAGAAACCCTGGTTTTATGTAACTCTCTGAAAGTTCCATCTGGAAATTTCAAACATCTCTGGGGTCAAGTTATACGGTAAGATGCTCCTCAGCAATGAGAAAGAAATGCTTGATGCCTCTTCCCTTGGTTGTCAAAAACAGACTGCAGTTTTGGCAACTCTTTTGCTATCTCTCCTGCTTTGCTGTGGTCCCTGCAAGTGGCATTAGGAAATGTTATTCTGTCCCAAGTAGACAGACCTGGGAAGGTGGGCTCAGCATCAGTGTTTGGGACTTCTAAACAGTTTGACAAGACGCTGTCTTTGCTAGAAGCGATTCTCTCTTTTCTAGTTGGCTCTGACATAGTTTCTTCCAGAAGCATGTTAATGTGATCCACCAGAGGCCTAAGATGATGTCTTACTTCCTCAATGCATCCCCAGTGGGTAGCACAATGCTTGTTACACAAGAGGCCCAGGATAGACATTTATTCAATAAATAAATGAGATTATTTATCCCATGCTGACAATACCAGGAGTCACAAATTGTGAGTATCATTAAGTATATCCACATAATATGTACTGAATTTCTGTAATCCTGGGTCAAACATAAATTTAAGACTGGGAGCAATCTGGATTTCAATAACAGTTTCATTAGGATAGTGTAAACAGCTGGAAGCTTTTGAAATTAAAAAGATAATTATATTTCCATAATTGTTTTACATTGTGTACAGACTTAAGACAACTAGCCACTTTGTTATAAGCACCATACGGGTGTCACAGCAACTTTGGAGGAAGTCATAATGAATGGGAAGCTGAAACAGTGATGACCTGAAAAGATAATTTAACAGTAGTCACTGTTAATGACTCCTGCTGGGAAAACAATGCCAAATTTCAAGCAAATATGTGAGCTCTTGTGTTGCTCCATATGCTTTTTATTTTTTTTCATGAACTTTTTAAATATTGGAATAATTTTAGACTTACAGAAAATTTTTAAAGATAGTACAAGATTTCCCTAGATTTGCAGTCTGTAGACTGCACCCAGTCTCTCCTATTGTTAACATATATCACCATGGTGTATCTATCAAAATTAATTAACCACTATTGACCTATACTGTTAACTGAACTCAATACTTTATTTAAATTTCTTTAGTTTTTCCCCAATGGCCTCTTTCTGTTGTAGAATCCTATCCAACATGTCACAATACAGTTAGTCATCATCTCTTTAGGGTCCTCTGAGCTGTAATGGTTTCCCAGGCTTTCCTTAATTTTAATGATTTTGACAGTTTTTAAGAGTATTGGTCAAATATTCTATAGACTATTATTCCTCAATCTTTGATTGTATGATGTTTATCTCATCGACTAAGGTTTGGGGATTCTCAGGAAGTGATCTGTCACTTTCAATACAAGTATCAGGAGTACATACTATCAATGCCACTTTTCACCTATGACATGGGCCTCAACCACAGTGTTTGTTAGGTTTCTTCACTCTCTGATTACTCCTTTATTTCCT
Organism: Marmota flaviventris; assembly: GCF_047511675.1. NCBI lineage: Eukaryota > Metazoa > Chordata > Mammalia > Rodentia > Sciuridae > Marmota > Marmota flaviventris. The sequence continues at coordinate 76,604,249 of NC_092500.1, read as the reverse complement.
TCTCTTTCTGTGATGTGCACTTTGGAAGGAAGTCACTAAGTGCAGCTCACTTTGAAGGGAAAGTTTCTTCATAGATTATCTGGAATTCTTCATGGATATGTATCTCCCTGTCCCCATTTGCTTATTTACTAAATTATTTGGTATTATATTCATTTTGTGCTTAGGGCTAAAATCTAATACATTATAAATTTTTTTGCTCAAAATGTTCCAGCTTTGACCATTGTGAGCTTTATAATTGGACCCCAATGTCCCCTTGGCATATATTCATCATATGGTTTTTTTGAATACTTTCTTACTTTGTGGTACTATATTATGCTACACACTCTCCTAGCAGACTTTCTGTCCAAGCCCTAGAAACAGTCATTTCTCCAGGGATCCTTTGTTCCTTTTATTTGGAGAATGTTATGAGAAATCAAGATCTGAATGCTAGAGTACTCATTGCTGCTAGAATATCATTGTTTCATAATTTAACTCTTGAAAATCATCTTGGTCGCATCCAATTTGGCACAATTCTGAATTGCTCAAAAGTGGTGTCACCATTTGTGTATCTATTTGTATGTGGACATAAGTTTTCTAATCAGCTGAGAAAATACCTGGGAGTATTACTTCTGGGTCATGTGACAGGCATATATGCAGCGTATAAGTAGCTGCTAAACTGCCTTCCAAAGTGACTGCCATTTTGCATTTCTGAATGAGGGCCTCTTATTGCTCTGCATCCTCACCAGCACCTCTAGCACTTTTACCTGTTCTCATTCCTACTTGATGACATTGCTCCTTGTTTTACTCAGGAAAGAAACCATTAAAACTGGACTTGTGCATGTTTCCATCACCAAATCCACAGTTAGCTTGCATCTCTACTGACATGCGTGTTCTGCCTTTATTTATTTATTAATTTTTGACCTGACTGACCACTTCTGGTTTATCAGTGAACTTAGAAAAAGAGTGGTGAGGGAACAGGAAAGGAAGCTCAGATATCCCACCACTAACCATGATATCATTCTAAGAAAGACTGCTTCCTTTCTAAAATCAGGATGATAATATCAGCCATGCATTTCTATCCCTGGGACCATATTGAGAATCAAATGAAATTATGGCAGTAAAAATGCCTTGTAAATTACAAAACTTCAAATAAAGAATTATCATTATAATTAAGACATAAATGACTTTCAAAAAAATTCAGAGAGAAAAGTACATTCAATTAGAGAAGGATAAATTTTGCCTAGATTGCTATTAAATGACCTTGTTATCAATTATTTTTAATTAGAAAAAAAGAAAATCCAGTATTTGGATTTTCTGTGTCACTGCTCTGTATTAATGACCAATAGGCTATATTGTGTGGTAAAGTTTTAGAAATACAGCAGGGGTTTCAGAGATTCTGAAATCTCTAGGACACTCTTTTCTACTGTAGAAAAGTGGTGTTTCTATTCAGTATGCTATTTATTAAGTTCTTCAGGAGTGTGGATGCTGTCTTGTATCTACAATCATGTATCTATGAACACATATACTTCCAAGCTTTTTGTAGGAGCTCATTAAGTATGTTTAAACTCCAGATGAAATAGGGTAGAAAGAAAGAAGCATGAAATATCAGGACTTTCATGATCAAGTCTCAACCTGCCAATTACTGAGTATGTGGCCTTGATATGTCATATCAAGGAATTAGAATGGAGTAGTTCCAGAAGCTTTCACATTCAATTTTCTATAAGCTTAATTTCTCATTTATTTTACTCCCCATTTACCTTTCCTTTATGTTACTTTTGCCAGAGAATACTCCAGCCTTGTATCATATTGTCTGTGCCACTTAATCCAACAAAGTTCTTCGCTCTGATGTGGGCACACTTTTATCTGGAAATATAACTCTGTGTTTACTGTCTTCCTTGAGTTTCAGAAATATGCAAGGGGTTATTTTAAGAATGTGATCTACTATGATTTCTGCAAAAAAAAAGCAGCATTCAAGAAAAATTGAATTATTAGTATTCAGGATTCAATAAAGAAAATGTATCATTTAACTCAGTAGTGTTTAAACCTTACCCTACTGGAATTACACTTGTTCTGTGGTTTGGAATGATTTTTCCCATTCATAGAAGTAATATTTGGCTTCAAAGTCAAATAAAGAGTGTGACATGCCAAAGTATCAATTCCAGGGTAGGCATTTTTCAAAAAATATTGTTTTTAGTTGTAGATAGACACAATACCTTTATTTTGTTTATTTATATGTGGTACTGAGGATTGAACCCAGGGCCCCACACATGTGAGGTAAGCATTCTACCACTGAGCCACAACCCCAGTCTCCATTTTAATCAAAATGTTTTTCAGCATTTTTTTTAGAGAATATAAAAATATTTTTAAATAAATTATTGAGATACATAGAAGTATACAATGCAATGTACTCTGGATAACTGTCAATACTTTTAAACACTTCTTATTTTTAAGATTCTTAGAACATATTTTGCTTTAGAAAAATGAAATATCATATCATTGTAGACACTGAATGTTTCAACTTGCATCACAGAATGTGATGGGACATAGAAGGACTTTTCCCTTTCATTAAAATCTGCAAAACAAGCATTAATATTAAAAATATAAAGGTCAATGTTTTCTTTTTTATTTTTAATTTAAATTCTGGTTAACTAAGCTCCAAGTCCACAAGTTCTTGTCCTAAGCCATTTACTGGGAATCCTTTAAATTACCTAGAAACTTCTGGGTTTTTTTTTTGTTGTTGTTGTTGTTGTTGTTGTTTGTTTTTTGTTTTCCAGTAGATTAATCATTGGCCTCCAACTTACATTTTTTGTGATGCTGTTTGATTTTTTTTTTTTTAAAGAATCAATCTGATGAAGTGGCCTTATCATCTTATCATTCTTCCCTGCTTATTTTTCTCCTTTATTTCCCAAGGATAATAAGGGGAAAGAGCTTTACAGAGATATGAAATCAACACCGTAGTCCAGTAAGTAAGGACACAGCACAGGGACACTGTGCTCGACCTCTTGCATTGCTCAGTGTTGCCCACATACACAAGAGTCAGGGACAGACGCATCCATTCTTGAGCTTTCTCGACAGTCTTTCAAGTATGAAGAGATTCAGTTAGTGTATCCTGAGATGATTCATTGAAAAGAAAGGAATCAAATAAAATGAATAAGGGACACAAAAGAATGCTGGATGTCACGAACACCCAGGCACTGGGGTCCCCTGAGGTCCTTGTTTTAATTTTTACTAGAGAAACCACTAATCACATTATTTACATTTAAGATTAGGACTGTATTCGCCCACTTGGCTCTACATTCTCTTTTTCTATCTTTTAATCTTCTTTACTTTCTTGATTATGAAAAAGGGGTAAGAAAAATATAGATGTGAGATTCACTAATATGGAGACAATAAGAAGAAAGGCTCAGAACAGTAGCTTCATAGGCTTTATTGTCTCTGTGGATGTTCCTGGAAATAATGATCTCATCTATGTCGCTCAACACAGAGAAGTGGCCATACATTCTTGGAGAGTAATGTTGGGGAAAGCAGAACACTGCTATGGTGTTTAGTCTATCATGCTTACTGCGTTGGCCTAAATAACCAGTCTTTAAGTAGAGTCATATTCAAATCCAGATCTTTTGAACTATTGTGCGTGTTGTGTTGTCTGCTAAGAAAGCCACCATCATCCCAAGAGAAAAAGTCAAGTGCTTCTGCCCATTCATCCATAGCAAAAACCAGGCTAAAAGGATTCAGACAACTGGGGAAACAGAGAACACTAGCATTGATTTTCTTTCATAGACATGTATTTTCATGGTAAGAAGAACCTAACCCCAACATCTCAAAACATTACCTAGAAAGTTGTTAAGCCCTCTGTAAACATCTTTACCAAATGCTCACTTGTTATCTTTGCCAAATGTTCAAATTTATCCTTGAATACCTCTAGTGATAGGGAACTTAAAATATCCTTAAGCAACATATTTCTGCCACTGAAAAACTCAATATGAAAAGAAAAGTGATAGCAATAGCACAAGACTTCCCAAATACAATTATTAAAGTGCCTTTGACTGGAAAAAAAGTGATTTTTTTTACAATTAATAAAATGCTACATCTATTGTACCATGCTAAGGTATGGCTCTCAAACTCTAGCTTGTTATAACAAAAAGAAAGTTACAACAAAATGACCTTAAAGTCATTGGATTAGAGATCCCAGAAAGTGATTTTAAGGTATGACCACTGGGAAAATGAAGCTTGAAGAATAATTTGAGAAGTCCACACAGCTGGGAGTTTTATTAATATCTCAGGAGCAAAGATGCCAGAAATCCATATGCCACATTTTTATGATTACACAACAGGGACAGAACTCAAGAATTCAATCCTAACCATTTGGCAAGGCAAAAATGCATAATGAGAAAAGAACTACACAATTCAAATGATAAATATACTTTTGGAGAAGTTGAGTTAGAGTGAAAATTTCTAAGGAAAGTTTTTGGTTTCATACGAAATACACTCACATCAGCACTTTTTCCTTTTGAAGTGAGAAGCTAGGCATGAGATACCTTCTCCCTTCTTGGCAGTGAACAAAATAAATAACTTGAAATTCGAACAAATCTATTATTCAGCTTGTCACAGGACACAGATCTATTGCAAAGCTGAGTGGTGAATTGGCTCCTCTTTGCCCCAATTCTTGTGATGCCAGAAAGATTTCAGACATGTTGCTCAGAGTAACAGGCATGAGTTTATTAGAAGGGGAGAAAAAAAAAGAGAAAAGGGGTCACTATGAAGAAAGAGAGTGGGTCCTCTCAAAGAGAAAGATGGCATATTTCTCCTCTCCTCCAGTTTTATTGGGTGTGCCAGGGAAGTTTCCAGAGGATTCTGCCCAGATCCACCTCTTGACTCTCAGCAGAATGATCTCAGGCTTTTAAGGCCCCACTACACATGACACTCTAGGCCACTTTGTCCCATACTGACTGGTTCTAACTGGAATCTGTTCTTACAGATTTTATGATTGGGGGGAATAATCCTTACCTCCCTGAGTTGTGGGATCTGGTCTGCGGAAAGGTCTCAGAAGTCCTCCCCTTTATGGTAACGTGTGTTCTTTTTATCAGCATTTCAGGCCTCTATTTCTCCTGCAGCTAACAGGTAATTTACTGAGGAATGTGTCATGCTACTGACTTAAGCCAGGCAGGGCTGAAGTTAAGTTGATTTTTAAAAAAGAAAGTATGTGGGGGTCAGCACAGTGGGTCCAGCTTACATAATTATTTCCTTAACCTTATGTTCCCATGACTCATATCTGTCTATTCCCTATCAAAATTAGTGCTCAATAACTATGAATATAGTACACAGTTCTAGGGATCTTCAGGGTCCTTTCAATATTTCAAAAATGTCTAGCCAAAACTTTATACTCTAATAATATATACTCTAACAATAAGTATACTCTAATAATGATGTATACTTTTAGATAATTTCATTTTAATTAATGCTGATTAGAAGTTCTGATTTGCTTTTATGTATCTTTGATGTAAAACAAATATGAACTAATTATTACTTTTTAAATATGCTTGCTTGCTTGATAAAATCTTTGATTACATGATGCCTATTGATGAGAAACAACTAATTAAATACAACATAAGTTGAAAAAAATGCTTGGGGAACAGACCCTTCCTTCATATAAAACCTAGTAGAAAATCCATGTATCAGAAATCACAAGGTTTCTTAATAGTAGTAATAGGAAGACATTTAGGGAAGGACATCTTTGAACTGGATCAACTGATCAAGCAGAATATCATCTATTAACCTCTCATTTTCTTTTATTTCTCCTCCTCCTTCCACCTTCTTTCTTCCTTTCTTTTTTTCCTCTCCCTCTTCCTCCATCTTCTTCTTCCATTCTCTGTCTGTCCCTCACATACACACAAGTACATGAGAATATACATATACAGACTAACAAATAGACAGCTACTTGCATTACTGATGGAGCCAATCCCCTGTCTCTGGCCTCCTGTTCCCAGTCTCCACACGGGAAGGTCAAGCATATTTAGCCTGAAGTCTCTTAACAGGATGGAATTGTTACCTCTGCATTGTTATTCTGGCTGGAGACCTCAGCAGAATATATCCTACACCAATGAAGAGAGGAGTTAGTTACCATGAGAAGAGCTGGCACTGCAACAAACCACTTCTGCCGAGAAGATGGTACTTGACCCTCCCAGCAAAGAACAAGTCAGAGTTAACTGCTCCATTTACATAATTAGTAACAAGTAATACATTTCAGAAGACAAGGGAAGTTGAAATTTAAACTTCTGTTTCAATTCAACAAAGCATACATGGAATTCACTGAAAGAAAGGGTGACATACAATATCTTGTAAGGGTCCGGCGAATGTCGGAGGAAGAGACCACCAAGAGACTGGCTCATGCAACAGCAAAAGGGGATTTATTGAGGATCCAATCCAGCACGCTGGGGCTCCAGGCTCACTCAACAAGGGAGAGCGGCCCAGAGCCCCGAGCAGTGGTTAAGCAGTGCTTAAGTACACTTTTTGGGGAGGGCGGGGGCTTTGCATACATCAGAGCAAATCATCATGAGGCGTGGAAAAATCAAACAACAATTCTTGAACATGATTAGTACATTCATTGGCGGGAACAGGTCGGGCAGGAGTGATAGGTCAATCCTAAGAAGGTGGGTATATTCAAACTGATTGGTTTTGGCCCTGAGATGCCTACGTGCCAAGCTGCACAAGGTCCTAGGTTATTAAACAACTAGATGGTCAGGGAGAATATTTACTGGGCAGTCCCCGGAATTGTCCTAACAGCTACAGGAATTTCAGGTTTTGCGTGTAGCATAGGAACTTAACAATACCTGGTCCTTTACATTTTAACTCAGGCTTTGCAGCTTAGAAATTTTACAATACCTGGTCTTTTACACTTTAACTTCAATTTCTTTTACTCTTACAATCTTAATTCATTGTTTTTTTTTTAAAAAAAGCTTATATAAATTCCAATTTGCAAAAACAAAAAGTAACATTTATTAGTATGGACTTTTTCCAAAAGTTCAACCTTGTAAACAAACACATCAACTTACTAAAAAGGTTAAAATTGGATATAATAACACTTTTGCATGGACCATTTTATTTTAATTTTTAAAAAATTTTATTAAGAAATCAAGTTTAGCTGGGTGAGCTGGTGTACACCTGTAATCCCAGCAACTCGGTAATACCCTGTCTCTAAAGAAAATACAGAAAAGAGCTGGGGATGTGGCTCAGTGGTTAAGTTCTCCTGAGTTCAATCCCCAGTACCAAAAAAAAAAAAAAAAAAAAAAAAAACACCAAATTTAATGTAAAAATTTATAAAGCATCTTTGGAGAATATAATTTGAAACCCACCAATTTCATTTCTAAGATACTTCAATGTTGTGGCCACTAGAATGAAGAATTGTTAATATACTTCCCCCAGTTATAACTAAATGAAAATTTAGAAACAGATCATATTCCCTTTCTTCCAGTTTGACATTAGTCCTATATTTATAGCCAAAACTTATTTCCACAAAATTCTTAAGACTGGATGAGATTAATCAATGCTCATCAAAACTTAATCAAATAATGAAGAAAATGGGCTCACAAGTAAAATAACCACTAGTAAAATAACCACTCTGCTTCCTAAAAGACTAGGTGTAGCTTGATAGAAAAGATGAGTTATATGAACAATATTGTATTTCTTGGGAATTTTAACTACAAAACATTGAAGAGCCTGACACTTGCCACAGAAGCACAAAGGATATATAAAGTTATATCTTCTTCCCAGGCCAAAGAGTTCATGGCAATTTGAGGCCTCTAGGAAAACAAAAATGACAACGAAGAACAGAGCCCTGGGAATTGCATGATACCAAAATGAAGTTCCATAAACACTTGCAGCTGAATCCTGAATTTCTCCGTAAAATCAGTGCTATAACAGTTGCTATTCTTTCATTTTCTTAAGATTTCATTTCTTAGTTCATATATTTTCTTTCCATAAACTCACACTTGAGTTAGCCTGAATGAATTTCTGTTTCTTATAAGACAAAGTACCTGCCTCATGGATTATAGTATTCATTATTCTCTGCTATCAAGAAACATCACTCTGGGGATTTATTTGCTTTTAAATTAAATGTTTGCATAAAGCAAATAAGTCTACTCTGCTTCTAAATAAAAAAAATCTATCCCATCCCTTATCTTAAATATTTGCTGATCTATATATAGCCAATTCTACCAGTTTGAAAAGAACAAATGATTTTAAATAAAACACTTTACAGAGAACTAGATCATTAGAATTATGCAGTCCAAGGCTCTGGAAGTCAAAGAAAAATAACAAAAAAGGTAATCTATTAATAAGTTTCACTACAATGAAGGTATATTTTATTAGTAATGCAAATTTTTGTGTCATTTTAGCTCAATGGTAATTTTCATACAGTAATAGAAAAGTATACATTATAAAATACATAAATTTTTTTCTAAAAACATTTTTTAGTTCTTTCTTGGTACAAAGTACATGAAGATCACTAAGAATACCAGCAGGAACAAGACTGGCAATATCTTTGCCTTCAGCAACTTCAAATCTAGTTGGTAAGACAGAATACATATATATGCACCTATACATATATAAAGGGATTTTATATATATATATTTTAATATTTATATATATATTTTTAAGTAAATTGACAGGACCTGAGATATAACTCAGTAGTAGAATACACTCTTAGCATGCACAAGGCCTTGGGTACAATCCCTAAAACCAAAATTTAATAAGAATGGATAGATAGACACACAAACATGTGTGCATGTGTGCACGTGTCTGTGTGTGTGTGTGTGTGTGTGGTGAGGAGAGGGAGGGAGAGGCAGGACGAGGGAGGGAGGGGGAAAGAGAGAGAGAAAAGGGATGATAGAGGCTTAAACTAGAATTATTGTAATAAAGAGAATTCCAGATATATTTTTGGAAATAAAATTAGAAGCTGCTTTTTGGTAATGGATTAAGAGAGATAATTTCTGCTTGTATGGCTTCAGCACTGTATAGATAGTGGTTATTCCTAGGGATGTGATACATGGGGTGTGGAGAATTCTTACTGTAATAAGGCAAGTACAAACTTCAGAGATGAATGAGAGTTCTATATTTCAACCTGCACTGAGATATTCACTTAATAATATTCATTTGTTTTTTATATTTGTTTTTAAAAAATAAATTTGTTTAGCCATTATAAATTTTTTTCAATACAAAGAGAAAAATATTTTTTTAAAAAAAATTTAATTAGACAAGACCAAAGAATATTCTGGAACAGGATCATAACCAAGGAAGTAGAAGAGGGGCAATTTCATCTGGCAACATGTGGTAGCAACATTATTTAGCAGGATTTGTAAAAATCAAATGAGGTGACTTGTGCAAAGATGCTCTGTATACTTTTAAACACAATATAAATGTAAATTGTTCATATTAAAGAGTTGGATAACCATGTTAAATTAAACCAGGTGGCAGCAAGATGGCAGAATGTGAAGTCTCAGCCCCTCTTCTTCCATAGACACACTAATTGAACAATGATATATGGACCAAGATGCTTTTATGATCAGTACAGAATCCAGTTAAGAAGTTTTAGCACCCTAGATGAGGACAAAAATAGCTGCCTCAAAGAAGGTGAGAAGAGTATTGAATTTAGTGGAGTCATCCCTTCCCTTGAGGGGCCATAAGCTGAGCACCCAGAAAGATCCCTTCAGCCCTCAATTTCTCCCTGGGTAAGAGTAGGGTAGAGCATGTACCCTCTAATGCGAGAAACAGATAGCAGTACAACAGCAGTAGAAGACTTCGAGACCTCACTTTTTATAAAGAATAGAACAGCTAGACAGAAAATAAACAAAGAACAGGAAATTTTATCAGCCCTGTAGATCAAGTGGACCTGATGGACATACCCAGAACACTCCTCCAACAGCAGCACAGAAGACATTCTGCTCAAGTGCCCGTGTAGCATTCTCCAGGACAGAAACATGAGGTCACAAAACAACCGCTAACAAATTTAAGAAAGCTAAAATCATGTTATGTCTTAAAACATCTTATAATTTCCCCTTTGACTTCTTCTTTGACCCACTGCTTGTTCCAAAATGTGCTTAACTTTCACACATTTTGAGTTTTCTACTTTTCCTTCTGTTATTGACTTCTGGTTTTCAGTGTGTTTGGAGAAGATAGTTGGTATCATTTCAATCTTCTTCAATTAATTCATGCAAATAACAATTTGGGAACCTGTTTTTTGTTACCTAAAATGAGCTACAACCCTGTTTGAGTTTAAAGTATGGATAAGATGGTTAAAAATAGATTTGAATCAGGAATGTTAGTTTTGTTTTTTAAAAAAAACGACGTGAAGCTGCTAATGTTCTCAGTCTAGCTATCTTTGCTTTTACACTGACTGGTAAGGGTGAAAAGGGATTTCTATCTCCATTTTTTAAAATACACCATATATTTTTTTAAGTCAAAAGCCTAGCCTACTTCTCTGAATTATCTTGAGACCAATATCAGAATTTCTGAATAGCAGAAGTATTTCAGTTTTGTTCAGAGGTTAACATAAATAAACATATAAATACATAGTTTTCAAATGTAAGAAAGAAAATGATGTAAAGCTATAGGGAGTGTGGTGAGCCTAGACTGATTCTCAGTGTAACGTGGCACCAATATAAACAGCTGTATGTAATGATACTGTGCTGATATAAAGTGCTAGTACTTACTTCTTCAAGAACTGAAGCAATCAGTTCCATGAATCTGAGGACTGATGTAAATCGATATTTTTAGGGTGAAAACTTATCAATTTAATCAAAGGAATGTTTTTCTATAACTAACTAGTCTTACTCAACCACCTCCGGTCATAGTGATCAATACCAGGAAAAATAAAATAAAGAAATAAAACCATACATACACAAAAGAAAAAAGCAGGGAAGGGTTTAGAATATAGAAGGTGTTTTAGAACAAGAATCTAGTCATCATATGATTCAATTGCTACTGATTGTCTTTCCTACCAAAAGATAATTGGGTATGAAAACTAAGGTCACACTAGTGCTGAGTAATCCAATTGTCTAAGTTTTTGTGATCATTCATTTTTGCATCATAAACAGCCTTTAAGGATCAAGCACAAATCCCGCCTCCCATAGAGGGTCCCTATAGTGCAGATCCTATTCCATTTCACGCTAATTTAACATTTCTCTTAACTTTTACAGCACTCTGTAGACTATGCCACATAATCAGGTCATAAATACATAATGTTCTATATTGTACTCACTGTCTTTCAAATCTGTTATCTTCCTAGTTGTATTAGTCAGATTTCCAGGCTGTGACAAAACAACTGAGATAAATTTAATCATAAGGAGGAAAAAATGATTTTGCTTCGCAGTTTCAGAGGTTTTCATCCATGATTGTTTGGGGCTGTAACAAAGCAGAACATCATGGAGGGCAGCACCTGGTGGGAAAAAAAGCTGGAAACCAGAAGCAAAAAGAGACAGGGCAGGGGGAGGGCCAGGGTCTCCAAATCTCCTTCAAGGGTATGACCCTAATGACCTAAATCCTTCCAATTGCCCCACCTCCTAAGGGCATGACCACCTTCCCATAGTGCCACAGGATGGAGACACATGAGCCTTTGGGGACATTTAAGATCCAAATCACAATACTAGTTCCCCGTGAGGGACCATACCTCATCCTTTTATATTCTCTACACTGTTTAGATAGCAAGATACAATCTTCATTTTCTGTTTAGTTGAATTGAAAGTGTTTTCTTAACTAATTTTTTTTTCAAACATGTAAATTATTTCTAATCAGAAGGAAAGAAAACTGATTTGCTTTTCTCTATATCCTCAAAATAATTCCCTTACTAGGAAAATTCAGCCTTCCAGGTTCTGGGTGGTATATCATCTTAGACCACAACAAATAATTCCTCATGCATCAGTCCTGAATCACTGAATGCCCACAGATAGCAGAAACATAGAAGAGGGCATATGAGCAAGGCCAGAATAAGTATCTAGTCCTTAGTGCAGAAGGAAATTGCAATAAACTCTTCTCCAAACTTCCCAGGATCTTGTTCCTATTAAAAAGAATCATCTTGATGTACTTATTACTTGACATGTGAATTTTTAAAGCGTTATTCTTTTTCTTCTGAACAAGGATAAGGGAAAGGCAGTCAGGTTTTTAAATATTATTTCTGTCTACTTGATGGCCTTTCACAGTGGTAGGCTATTGCAGAGTTGGTTCTCCATTAAATATATTCCAAAGATTACATAGTGCAGTATGTAGTATGTAGTTTGCATGTCTTGTTGCCAGCAAAGTTTCAAATAATTTCTGATAAAAGGTAATTACTTTCTCCACAAGAGAGGGTGATGTCACAAGCATTTGACTGAGGAAGGATTCTGGCTTCAGACTGAAGAGAGACTCTTGTACTAGATCATACCATAACCTACTTTCTATCAAAACTTGGAACATGATCAAGTACTCACTGACGGGGTGAAGTTTCAAATATATATTTTTTGGATGCTATCTTGTGCTACAAAAGGAAAATTTGGTCACAGGTTATTTTAAATAAAAAAATATTCTTTGTCTTTTAAAAATTACAAAAATGCGTTTTCAAGAACAATTTTAGAAAAGTATTTCTCCAACATGTTTCTTGTCTGTCATTCTCTCAAAGTTCTTAAAAAATCAATAACATGTAAATTTATTTAAAAATTGCATATTTTTAATAGTTACATTGAAGATTAGTTTGATTTTTTATGATTTCATATATACTTGTTCCTCACTATCTTTACGGGATTGGTTCTAGGACCCTCTATAGATTACCAAATCCATGGTGCTCAAATCCATTATATAAAATGGTATTTACACACAAACTACATATATCCTCTTGTATACTTTAAATCTTCTCTGGATTACTTATATTATCTAATACAATGTAAATGCTATCTTAAAAAATTGCTATATTGTACTGTGCAGAGACTAGTGACAAGGAAAAAAGTCTATAAATGTTCAGTTACAGATGCAATTTATTGTTTCAAATATATTTGATCTGTGGTTGATTGAATCTAATGTCACTTGAAAAACAAATGCAGTTCTCACCAAATTTGAGAGTTGACAATTTTATTTGCAATGTTCCAAAATAAGGCAAATATTTTTCTTTTATGAAGTCATTGGGATATAGAGAATCTAGCACAATAAAATTTTTGATTTGCTAACATAGCAGCAACTTCTTTAGTAGTTTAATAGCTAAATTTTTGTTCTACCCAGATTATCTATAAACCTCATAATAACAGGTTGTACAGGAGTAATTAAGAGGGTAAGGGTAGAGGTGAGTGACAGAGAAAATACAGTTTTTCAGTACTTTAGTGACTTAATACAAACAGCAAAATCATAATGACAAAAGGTATGGTACTCTTGAGATCTACATGGGTAAGGGAATTTCTACAATGACAAATTGTATTATAATGTTCTGAAAACAACTTAAAAACATTTATCTTCACAGAAGTAAATTTTGCACCCCAAATAACATTGATCATCACACAGATCTTAATGTAATAGATCAATTTTTAAATTTACATATGAAATTTCAATGAGATTAAATTTAAGCATTGCAACGATTGACATGTTTGCCTCTCAAACCTGAAAAGCTATCACCAACAGCCAGTGCATTTCCCATGCCCAACAAATGTTGAACACCTCAAATGCTCACTTTCTCATAGCATTCCAAAAAGCATTGAAGAAAACATTTAAAAACCTTCAGTAATATATTAAGACACCTGTATCTTTTTTCCAAAAAAAAAAACTTCATAGTTTTAAAATGTATTCATGTAACTCAAATGTATTTCTAAGACATATCTGTAACACAGATATCTATGTAAAGATGAAATGGAGGAAATGCAGCAAGTAAAAAAATAATCTATATTTAAACTACTCTATAAATTATTTTAAAATGCTATTAAAAGCCCATGGTAAGTATCCAAATTAAATTTTCTTATAATAAACTCTTTCTGTGAGTTTTCATATAGTTTAAGGCTTCTCAAATGGCTGTATATTAGAAATTTCTAGATGCATTAAAAACAAAACAGTGCCAAGGTCTTATCCCTAATAAAATCCCTTCTAAAGGAAGGGAACTTCAGCATTTTTAAAATTCCATGTGATTCTATTATGGTAGTCAAGTTGGCTTTTATACAAATGTTGGAAATGCTAGTGATTTTCTTCTGATACCTCATTATATTTTCCTAGTGAAACCTTATGTTTCTATAAAAAAGAACACTTGTGTCTTTTAGCAGAATTATTATAAGATTTTGCTTTGGTTATTATTTATTTGAATTTAATTTGCATATATAGCCATTTTTAAATTACACCTACAAATAAAGATAAACTAAAATGGACATCAAACAACTCTAATTTAAACTCCATCTAGCTCTTTCATGTAAAAGATACTTAACTACTATAAAATGAGCCTAATAACATTTAATATCACAGGGGTTTTACAAGGGTTTAAAAGTATATATACCTTTCACAACAGCTAGCATATAAATAGTCAATTAGATTCAGTGTTTTTAGCTTCAAATTGGCTTTACTAGAGTTAGACCACTTGAATCTCAGTTTTAGCCATTATTTACCCAGAACTCCAGGATCAATTATTGTCTCTCAAGGGTAAAATAACATAGGTGGAAAAAGTTGAACTGATGGATAGATTAATTTGAATAATAGAAGCTCTACTAATAAATTCAGTAAACATTTTTATTGCCTTGTCAAGTTGAATCTTTGTAGCAATTCCACATAAAACTATTTTTATATCTCTAGGGAAATAATTTCATTGTTTGAAATTCATTAAGTTCAGAATTTGGAAGTCATGTTCGCTTTACCCAAGAGATATGAAAAGTATTCAGAAATATAACTCTCAATACCAAAGAAGAATACAAGTCTAAATTTGCTTCTCATCCTCCTCCACCCCCTCTTCTTCCTTCTTCTACTCCTTCTTGACTAAACTATTTTTTGAATTAGACACAATTACCAGTTTCTTGGGTAACACAGGTATGAATGGCATATTCCAAAGTGACTGATTTCTTGCTTTATTAATAGAAATTTGAAATCCTTATTAAAATAGAATGAATAAACATAAAGTAGTTTTTAACCACTTATGTTCTCTCTGTTTTATAGCAGTGACATATAATTCCTTTTTAAAATGAATTGTTTTATTTTCATATTTAAAAGTAACTTCTTTTTTTACCAATAGAAATTGATGGCAGATATAGTAAATCAGCCTTATTTTAAATATACATATATATTCAAAACTTTAACAAGTTTACTATATAGTTCATTCATTTTTATTTTTAGTCAAATCAAAACCTAAGAATTCTTCAATAGATTATAAAAGAGCTTGGTTTATCCTTGGCTCTTTAATTATCTATCATTCTCACCAAATTTTATTAGATACCCAGAACTCATAGCTCTATATAAATAGTATATTCTAGAGCTGGGATTGTGGCTCATTGGTAGAGCACTTACCTACCACCTGTGAGGCATTGGGTTTGATTTTAAGCACCATATAGAAATGAAAAATGGTCCATTGACAACTAAAAAACATATTTAAAAAATAGTATATTCTAAAACATAAAAATGGAATGTACTTTTATAGAACCACAATAATCAGTTCTATCTTGATCCTTACACCTTAAAGCCAGTATTTCTGATATTTTACTTTATTAATCAAACAGGCTGACTCTATCAATCATACATTCTTTGCCCATATTGATAACGTCTTGTTAAAGTAATGTATCAGAATTGGAATGAAAACCTATTTTTGACAGACAAGAATGCAGTACATGGAAGCACAGTGCTCTATACCTGAGCCCATAATCCTAATTCTATTAATGCAGGCTGGGAGAGTCTCCTAAGAGAAACACACCAGGAAAAAAATAGACAGCAAAACCTCATTAGAGTAGCAAGATGAGTCAGGTGGTCACTGAGAAGGTACTTAAAGACTTGGGGTTGTTAACCCCAGGAGAAAAGAGGGTTGTCTGCTGAGCTTGTGGTGTACTGCTCTTAGTGTAAAAGCATACACAAATAATTCCTGACATATAGCTCTAGTGGCGGGAACTTTATGTATCCATGTTTAATATCCCGCCTTTAAAATGGCTCTATTTTCAGAGCTAATGGCACAAGAGGTCACTTAGTCAAAGTAAGATACAGGCAGTAATAACTAATGTACCCTCTAAAAATTACAGAGCTTGTTAATAATTATATCCCACGTTGCTACAAAATTCCATTTTTCTCTAATATTTATCTGAAACCAAGATTTTAATTGTGACTCTCTTAGTACCTTTTAATACTTCTACTAATACCATTTTATTCTGCTTTTGTACATTGCAATGGGTTCTTTGCATATTTTATAATTAATAATAATATTTATAACCAATAAAAATACTATCATAGATAATTATATCTATAACATTTATCATAAATCAGCAAGATAAAATTTCAGAAGAGGAGGATTATTTACTAGTCCTTAAAAATCAAGAAACAATATAATAATAGTATGCAATTTTTTTCTATTTCTTAAAAGATATTTTAATGATAATTTCTGAATATTAAAACAAATAAAATATTTCAAGAAGATTTACAAACTATTCACTAGAAAGTAGCTATTGCTTATGGCCAGCCAAGTAGAGAATGAGTATCATAGTGATATTCTAGTTTAAAGTCCTGGAATTGGTACATAATATTTTATTGGTTCTGGGACAATGCTTTCTCCATATTGTCTCACACTGCTCAAAATCAACTCCAAGTTGATTACAGACCCAATTGTGAAAGGGAAAGCCTGTAATGTATGTTTAAAATAACAGCTCTTTACGATCATAGGTTCAAAAGTAGTTCTTAATTAACAAATCAATTTTTAAGGAAAGATAAGATACATTTGACAATATTTTAGTTAGGAACTTCTGTTTGTCAAAAGATACTAAAAAAGAGAGTAAAAGATAAGCAAGAGATTTTTAAATATATCTGTAACATATATAACTGAAAAATTAATGCAACAGACCCACACCCCAAACAAAAAATGGAAACACACTTGAACAGTTTAGTAAAACCCAAAAAGTCAATGAAGAGGAAAAAAAAATCTTAAGCTTCATTTATAAGCAGAGATATGCAAATTAAATACATAATAAATTGATATTTCACACTCACCAGATTGACAACGATTAAGATGATTGAGCACTGGTTGTCTTTCTTATGAAGTTTTGTCTAGAACAGTAAAATGGAACCTTATATAGCATTTGCTTTTCTTTCTGCCTGCTCAGTCCCCTTTTGTCCTTACCCTTCCTACCTAAGGACGACTTTCTGCCTCACCAGTATAGTCTTTATCAGTTAAACTTTGCCTATCTAGACTTTGTTGTGTAGGTTGTCTAGACTAGGACAAGTTGATGGCTTAAAACAGAATTCCCTTTCCTTTTTTTTTTTTTTAATTGCTACTGATAAAATTTTGGTTTTTACCTTTTTCCCTCATTGTGTTAATTACTAGGGGTAGAAAATTCTGGGTTTAACTTCATTCTGCCATCATTACCTGGAAATTGCTGATTATATTTGACTATCTGTTTACAGTTGGTTGCTTTCATTAGACTGCCAGCTTCTTATGGAGAGCTACCTTTCAGACCTACATGCCCAGCCCCTTGAACAGACAGCACATGATAAGTGTCTAGCATTTTGTACTGTGCATAACAGAGAGCAAATGATCCATAGATACTTGAATGAAGCATCCTTCAGTAGCAGCATATAGGAATCTTACACAGAGCAAAATAACTAGGATAAATGTTATTTAAATAAATGTCTCCCATTTATTTCTGCAAGTAATTAGACAAGAGGAAACAGACGTAAAGTACATAGAGATTAGGATAAATACAAGAAAAGTTGCCAGACTAAATAGTGATTTTCTTCCTGATGATTTTTAAAACAGAAGACTTTGAAAATCTTTATAGAAGAAAATTTGAGCACTGTCATAGTTAAATAGGGGAAATGCTGAGAATCACTAATGCTCCCCACTGGCTCTAAGAATCTTTGTTTCTGCAGATGCAAAAGGAATCAAGTTCTTACCTATGACAGAAGCTCAGACTTTCTGAAAAGAAGAGATCACTACAGTAAAGTCTCCTCAGTGTGGTTAACTCAGTGTTGACACAAGTAAAATAAGGAAAATGAAGATTAATCTTTGTTGTCTAACTGCAATTTATAGTAGGTATTAAGACTATTTTCTTGTGCTTTTCCAATTTTTTCAGAGGTGAAAGGAACATTAAGTAATCAATAATTCTGCCTTCCACCCTATAGGCATCATCCTAAATCCATATATTTTGTAATACTACAGCAATTGGCAAAAAAAAAAAATCTGTGAAATGTATTTGGATTACATAGCTGAAGCAAGATCAGTAAAGAAAAAAAATGATGCATGAAAGTCTAAAATTTGAAAAGTCAGGGAATAATTCAGAAAGGTTATTAAAAGACACACTCTCTAAGGATCTATTCTTCAAAGTGCTTGTAAGTTGCTTTAATGTAGCAATTTTTATCATTCTATTTAAGTTTGGAGAAAGTTTACCTTTGATTTTGAAAAAAATAATTTTTCCCCAGGCCTTGGGCCATATAGCATATCAACTCAACAACAGTCACTGAAATCCAAAAAGAAGTATGAAAGGGGTTTGCCTTTTTTTCCTACTTTATAATTCTCTACATTATTTCAACAAACTAAAATGGCTATGAATCTGAGAGGTTTTCAAACTGGCAAGAGATGACACACATAAGCGAGACTTGTATGGTTGTAGTGTCTTTCTTCTTGTACTGGGTGCTGTTGAATTCCAATCCAAGAGGAAAGCTCGGTTTCTAGAGCCAACTTTAACCTGGGTACACCCTTATGAGACAGTCCAGGTAGGCTGGGCTTTCTAGGAAGAAATTTGCTGGTGGGTGCATTTTCACCATGAGCAGTATAGTGTAATAGTAAAAGAGCTCAGATCTAGAATCAGATAGACCTAGGTTCCAGTCCTGGCACTGCCATTTACTAACACTGTGACCTTGAGTAAGGGAGTCTACTACCTGAGCCTCAGTTTCTTCACTGGTGTGTTATGGGAACTAAATAATGAAAATCAATTATAGGTCATTTATATTATCAAAATGTAATTATTTATCATATTGTTAGTAAACATTACTAATATTTATAGTAATATATATTATCAATTATTATTATTTCACATGAAATGAAAAATATTTCCTCACACATGCCAGGCAAGTGCTATACCATGAAGCTACATTTCCAGCCCAACGTAGACCTTTTCAAGTCTCAGTTTGCCTACTAGGACTCATGTTTATTTGGCTGAAATTGTGAGACCTAATATGAAGACATTTTCACAACTTGGGGTGAAGTTGCTGTGTGCATCTAGCTGGTGAACTAATAAGATCAGCCCTGGAGTGACATAAATCTGCAATGGCACGTAAACTGCAGCATGGAAAATTCATTTATGAATTTATTAACTCGTGTTTTGTTCTGGCAATATTTTCTTCCCTATTAATACATAATGTTTCAAGATGTCCCTTTATTTCAACAGATGTTTGTGAAAGCTTTCTGATAAGTAAGAGTTTTCAGCAAACTATTTCCAAGTTTTGCCTCCAGAAATCAAATCTTCTAAAAGAAAAGGGGGAAGGAGAAAGAAGTGTTTGCCTATGAAGGCAATAAGGAAAAGAGGCAAATCCACCCAGGCTGGAAGAGGAGATTCTACCCCTCACCCAGGCTCTATGAAGGTGTCCATCTTTGATCCATACTCTACAGTGCCCTAGAGAAAGGGAAGGACATTTGGAAGGAAAAAGGGTATATAGAGCCCTTCAGCAGAAGCTCTGTACCTGTAGAATCCAAGTGTTCCAAATTCAACGAAGAGCTCCCACAGGAGGCAGAGAAGCTACAGAAGGCCAGACTGCAGGCAGAGATTGAACTTGGATAATGGGCTTACATTTCAGCAGAAACCAAAGACTAAAAGGAAGTCCTCATGTGATTTTCCTCTGACTGAAACAACTAGGACATTTTCATGACATTGAGAGAAGAGAGAAGTACTCCAATAGTGACTGAGAAAGATCTTTCCCCTTGAAAAGGGTAGGATGGGGCTGAGAAACACATTTGACTTATTGTAAAGGAAATAAAGTAACATAATACTTCCTCTGTAGCCATGATTTAGAGTGGCATGGAGTATTATGAAACTGAGAGAATTCAATAAGTAAGAAAGTTATCTGGCTTAGTAGGATAAGAAATAAGTGGGGTTTTGTAAAAAATGGTCCAGGTCAAGAAACACAATAATCTGGTTGAGAAAATGTTGGTGCACAATTAGAAACCAAAATAAGGATGCAATCTACTCAATCTAAGTATAATCTTAATCTTATTCTCTATATAAGTAAAAGATTAGATAATTAGAAAGCTTGGAAGAAAGAAATATCTTTGCACTCAGTATAACTTCTAAAATAGTTTGCTAAACATACAAAGATGTACTATTCTCTCTGGTACTTAGTGCCCTTGTCTTGCATTTTATTAACTGTTTCTTAATATATGCCCAATCTCCCT
Source organism: Marmota flaviventris (assembly GCF_047511675.1). Lineage (NCBI taxonomy): Eukaryota > Metazoa > Chordata > Mammalia > Rodentia > Sciuridae > Marmota > Marmota flaviventris. The sequence continues at coordinate 76,583,713 of NC_092500.1, read as the reverse complement.
GACTGATTATCGGTTTTTTGAAGTTGACATTCAACTATGCTTAATAATATCTACTCATTTTCTGATCCTACTTCTGTGTTGAACACCTGGAGTGAATTAAATGTGAATTTGATTATACCTGGACCTAAATTGTATTCTCTGTGATCTTAATCACACCAATAACATCCTACTGTAATATAATGTTTTAATATATAATGACTTTTATTATCATATATTCTTAATAGTTTCTCAAAATACTTTAGATATAAAATCCTGCAGTATGGAAGAGACTATGGAAAGAACAGAGTGAAAAATGTGCTGAAAGTCACTTAATGTGCAGTACTGTGGTAAAAATACAAAACCTGGCCTAATCTTTGTCCCTCAACAGACCTGTTCTGAAACTTGCAGTGGAAGAAGTTAAGTGATAAGTTTGGCTAAAGATGAGGTGCCCCTAATAGTGGTGCTACTGGGAAAGCATGCACCATTGACATGTTCCAGATATTCCAACAAGAATATCAGAATTCCAAAAGCCTCTCAAGTACGTATCTCCTGTGTTAGCTTTCCATCACTATAACAAAATACTTGAGATACTCAAAGTTATAAGATGAAAAGGTTTACTCTGGGTCACAGTTTGGGCGTTTCCAGTTCATGATTGATTGGTTCCTTTGCTTGGGCCTGTGGTAAGGCAACATGTCATGGTGGGAAGCATGTGGAAAAGCAAAACCACTTACCTCATAGTCAGTAAGAAAGAGAGAGAAAGAGGAAAAGGAGAGTTAGGAACCCACAATGTCTCTCAAGTGCATGACCCCAATGACCTAACAATCTCCCAGTACTGTAGGACCCACCTCTTAAAGGATCTGCCACCCTAGGCACTCGTCTTTTAACACATGAGACTGTGGGGAACACTTCAGATGCAAATTATACCAGCCCTTTCATAAAAAGATTTCCAAGGTTAAATCACATCTCTCAAAATGTATCAAGTACATATCATCACAAAGACTTGGCTTAAGGCAAGTCACCTGAAGAGAGCACTTAGTAACATCAATTTTAATGGGTTCCTTGAAGCAATTCACTCTGTGAGCTGCCCTGCCCTTGTTTTTGTGTAACTTCCCCCCTTGGAATCATTAATCTGAGCTTTTATGACTTTTTAAATGCATTTTGTTTCACACAGCAGCAAGGAGCAAAGGCATCTAATACAAAGGGAAATCAAATTCTAGTCTGAGTTCTGCTGCCTTGAAATGTTGTCTCTTTTAGATATTCAAAATTGAGATATCAACATCGTTTTAAAGCTCTTCTTAGGATGGGTCCAGGATACAGAAGCTCATAAATACTAAAAGCTTTGGTCTCCCTAGAAAAGTAGAGAAGGAGAATCTAGAGTGTTGTTGTTTCTACCAGATACCTGTCACCTAACCTGTCATAACCAGTTTCTAAGGAGATGCACAGCCTCTTGGCAATTTCAAATCTACATACCCAAACATAGGTCTAATGAAACTCACAGTGAAGTCTGTGTACAGAAGACAGACGCCTCACCTTGGCTATCAGGTAGGGCTTCAATTTAACCACATGCTAAGTGCAGCTAAGGCCATTTGCAGCACATGTGAAACAATGACACAGGCATCAAGACCCTGTGCCATCGTCTTCTTCCCTTCTGCAGAGGAAGGCAGCCACCTCATCACATTCTCTTACTCCTGAGAGAGCATTTTAAACACTAACTATATCGTAATACAGCCAGCCTGCTCAGCCACAAAAAAAAAAAATGTAACAAATGCAGATAATTACCCACTGCATTCCAGTGGGTAATTATAGGACTCCTGTACTTTAACTAGAATATAACTCCTAATTATCTCAAAATCCTAACTTTATACAATCAGAAACAGTTACCAATCAAAGATATTACACAAGATGATAAAACAGATTGTTGAATTGTAAAAGAGATAAAAAGAAATTTAATATTGGTTAAAAATAGCACAGGGAATGAGAATATTCATCTGATGCTGCATCGGGTCTCAACAGACTTCAGGCTCAGTATCTTGGCAACACTCGCCCTGACTGCAAGCAGTTTCTTCAATACTTTTTACAATAATCTGTTTTAGAAAGAATGCATCTGAGAGCTTAACTAGCCTTGTTCTTTTCTTTCATGTCCCACACTGGCATTAACAGTCTCTTTCTTATCTGATTCATCTTTTTCTCTTTTTTTTTTAAGTTCTGCATGGGGATAGATTTGTCCTTTAGAATAATATAAACCATGAATTAGGGAGCCAAGTATTAGGTCCACTTGTGAAAGAGTTATTTCAGTAAGGGTAGTAATGAGGACTCAGGCTTCATGTTCTGGAATACAGAAGATGATGGGAAATTGTTTCAGTAATTATCAGCTCTATCCATTACTTATTTGCAGTGTTTGACAAAGCATTTGGAGTTGAATTCAAATTCTCTCAAATTGTTTATAATCAACACAACAGTAGCTACTTTTTATACACCTACTGTATGTCACTCACCTGCTTTACCTGCTGGGGTTTTAATCCTGCACTTACAAATACTACTCCTATCACCATTGTACAGTCAAGAGACGTAACAAGCCTGGAAAGTGCTTGAGCCAGGGTTTGAAGGCAGTGTGACACTAATGCCCACACTTGTTCCCTGTGTCACGCTGCCTGTCCTGCAGTGAACTGCCTCCGGGGACAAGTACTTCCACACTACTTTGTGCTAGGACACAGGTGTCTTGTGGCTGAAGTTGCTGTGTGGGATTTCATCGATGCCCTGGCATTTTAATCAAATATAGGTCAGAGAGCAGAATGGACGTTTTCATCTTTAAAAGCCCAAACTTCCTTCTCTCTATTCTTCCTCACCCTTCGATTCAAAAAGACAAACCACAGGTGAATTCTCGACACTGTCTCAGCATCCCTCTGTTTCTTTCCTAGATCCACTTTGCCACTCTCCTACGGGACTGTGGCGTATTGCCCCATGTTCTCTTCTGGCTTCACACTTACTCCCCAAATTCAACAGCTCACTGCAGCTGATGAACAAATTTTTAAAATAGCAGCTTATCCAATGGTAAGATCTTCCTCCTCCTACCACCAAATCCTTAAATCTATGTACATCAGTATACAATGTCTTCTTCCTCCCTGATCCTCATAGAGCCGTCTCCTCACACTGATGCTCCTATCTTTGGACTAACTCCTTCCTCTTTTGCATTATCCATCTCATCCCTTCTACTAACCCATTTCTAACAACAAACAAACATAACCTAGTATCTCCCATTTATTAAAAAGCAAAGATAATAAAATAAGAGTTTCCTTTACTTACATTTTTCTCCAAATAACAGAATTATATGAGACAATGGAATTTAAACTTATAGTATGGAGCATCTCCATTTCTCTTCTTTCCACACCCAAACTCTCAGTAACAATGGATTTACCCTGTCTCTACTTCCTTCTTTCCTTTCACTCTCTGATTTTCCTTTGGCATCCATTCTTACTATGCCACTGAAAATAATATTGTCAACATTGCCCATCTCCCTATTGCTGCTCTCTGGAGCATTCCATGCCCATCTTATTTGACGTTCTGAAACATCTCATAAAAATGATCATTTAAGCTGGATGTGGTGGCTCACACCTGTAATCCCAGCTTTTCAGGAGGTTGAGATAGGAGGATCACAGGTTAGAGGCCAGCCTCAGCAACTGAGTGAGAATGTTTCAAACAAACAAACAAACAAAAAAAGGGCTGGAGAAGTACACAGAGGTAGAGCACCCCTGGGTTCAATCACCAGTACTGTAAAATTAAAAAAAAAAAAAAGAAATGACCATGCTATCTCCTCAACTGAGACACAAAAATAAGCTATTCCTCTCTTTCTTCCTTATCTTGTTGCTTCCATTTGGTTTTCTTAGCTGTATCTTCCCTTCTATTCAAAGGATAAATGTTGGGGTTCAGTTTGATTCCATCTCAGGGTTGAAGAACCTTTTTGTCGATTTCATATTTTAAATAGTTACTCCCAATTCATTGATCGCCTATAGCTGTAAGTTTAAATATCATTTTCAAATATATAATTCCAAGTTTTTTTTTAATCTCAGGCTCAGATCACTCCTCTCCAGATTTATGAGTCTTGTTGCCTACTTCATATTTTCATAGAGATATTTCACAAAACAGTAGGAAAAGAGAGTAGTAGTTTTTACACTCCATTTCTTAAGCCTAACGAGTCCATTGTCACAGGAAGTCATTATCTCCAGGATTGAGGAAGGTGAGTGGGACTTTATATCTTACCAGTTCTCTGAATTGGATTTTGTTCATCTTTACTTTTCCCTTTTGTTAAGATTTCACTGAGAACTGAATCACTGCAAATGCAAATGGCTGTAATTGCAAAGAAAAAAATGTAAATGAAGAGCTATAATCACTCCAACTAGAAATTTGAAGCTTAAGAGTAACCTACCTCTCATGTTTTGACTGTAAAATTCAACTTTTCAATTAAATCTTTACAACCAGTGTGAAGTCTTTTTGGTTGTGTATTAGTTAGAGAAATAGTAAAAATTGTGAAAAATTAAACAGATTCCAATTGACATTGAACAGATCTTATAGCCAAAAGGAAGAACACAGGTGTCTAAGAACCATCTAGTTCCCTGTCTCCTTGTTGGGACATGAGAGGATAGGTGAGGACATGATTCTCAAGCAGCCCAAGGCCTTTCCACACTGAAGGAGTTCACTTACATGTTCTGAATTTTCTGGATTCTTCCTAGGTTGGTGAGCTACAAACCTATTATTTTCAGATTGGTGAGTTTATACTTTCTTTTTTTTTAATATTTATTTTTTAGTTTTCGGCGGACACAACATCTTTGTTTGTATGTGGTGTTGAGGATCGAACCCAGGCCACACGCATGCCAGGCGAGCGCGCTACAGCTTTAGCCACATCCCCAGCTCCGAGTTTATACTTTCTTAAGACAAATGGATAACATTGAAGAGATTTCACCTTGGACATAAAAGTGTTTTAGTCATTTGGCACTTTCAGTGTACTTCACCAATGTATAAGGCAGGTAGGTTAGACTGTTCCCTTCACATCCTAACTGCTAATCTGCCCCAAGATGGGCTGGCTAAGTCATATCCTTACATAAAAGTAGGAATTCACTGAGTAATCATGACCATAATTTTCTTACATTCCATGAAGAAACAGAACACATAAGGGCCAATGATTCAACAGACATGTTTTGAATATCTAAATGTTTTCAGTGATAAACTAGGAGCTCTGTGAAGCACAGCAATAAACAAGATAATGTCACTGGTCTCAAAGAGCATGTACTGGCAAATTAGCAACACTTTCACAAATACATAAAAGTCATTGCACAGGAATGGATGCCACCCATCTCTGTATTGTGAATGGCAATTACATTCTTCAGAGGTTGTAACCAGAGACCAACCTCCCTCTTTTTTCTTTCTTTCTTTGTTCACATCTTATCTGTCAGCCAATCCTGTTAGCTTTCTTTAAAATGTGTGCAGAGACTGACCACATCTTACTCACTCCACTGTCATGACCATAGCCTGTCCCACCATTGTCTCTTGCTATTGTGATGAGTTTTAACTTGTTTGTCTTTTCAGCAGGGACCTAAAGTGGATTTATCTGGAAACTAATAAAGCAAGCAAGCTTAATAGCCACTTTTTTCATGATCCCTTTCATATTTTTATACCTAATTTTCCATTGGTAATTAATTCTTTTCTTAAACAGAGTTTCTCAATTTGTACAAAACATCATGCATCCTGGATTCACCTGTTTTCACGCTAGTTTTTCCCTTCCTGTAGTCTACTCTCAAAATAGCAACTTTAAAAAAAAAATCTATTTTTTCGTTGAACACAATACCTTTATTTCACGTATTTATTTTTATGTGGTGCTGAGGATCGAACCCAGTGCCTCACACATGCCAGGCGAGCACGCTACCACTTGAGCCACATCCCCAGCCTCCAAAATAGCAATTTTTTAAAACTTCTGCTTAGCCAGGGTGGTACACACCTATAATCTCAGAAACTCAGGAGACCAAAGCAGGAGGATTACAAGTTAAAGGTCAACCTTAACAACTCAGTGAGGCCCTGTCTCAAAAAATGTAAAAGGGCCATGGATGTATCTCAGTGGTAAAACACCCTTGGGTTCAATTCCCAGTACCACACACACATAACCTGTGCTTAAAACCTCCAGTGTTGGGCTGGGGATGTGGCTCAAGCGGTAGCACGCTCACCTGGCATGCGTGAGGCCCGGGTTCGATCCTCAGCACCACATACAAACAAAGATGTTGTGTCCGCCGAAAACTAAAAAAAATAAACAATAAATAAAAAATTCTCTCTCTCTTAAAAAAACAAAACAAAACAAAAAACCTTCAGTGTTTCCGATGTCACTCAAAATCAAAGATCTTATACACTCCATGGTGCTTTTTATGATATTGTCTCTACACCCACCCTTGTGACTCCGTCCTCTATAATACCACCCACACCCATCACTCTGCTGTAGCCATACTGGCCTTCCTGCTGTCTCTTAAAAAATGCAAGGTTTTCTTTGCTTCAGGGCTTTTGTACTTGCCAGAATGTTCTTCTCTTAGATAACCTCCTGGGTCAGCCTCTCTATTATCAATTACCACTTTCCATGACCACCCTCTTTAAATTACATCCCCAATCTCCTACCCCACTTCCCAGATTAATTTTCCTCATTTGAAATCACTATCATCCAACAAACTATTTCGCTCATTTATCTTGCTGATTGTCTATATTTCCCACTAAAATGTCAGCTCCACAAAGGCAAGAATTTTTCTAAGTGTTTTCCCGATGTCTCCTCACACAGAGTAAGTGCTCACTAGTTTGCTGAAATGAGGGGAAGAGGAAGCACTTTTTTAGTACCAGTGAAAGTTCCATGGAGCAATTGGCATGTGTGCTGCGATGTGGATGGACCCGTAGTGGATGGGCTCGTACAGTTTGAACATGGAAAAATGGGAAGATCAGCATGAACTAAGGCACAGAAACAAATTATACTACATGTAGAGAAAAACGCTCCTGTGTGGAGAAGATATTCTCCAGTTTCACTCAATCTTCTGATTGTATGATTCTATTTGCAAATGTCTCTCTGGGTGAATGAGGCCTATTAGACATGCCTTTGGCTCTAGGGCCAACACTTCTAGGTCATCCCAGGGTCTCCCTCTGCTCTCTTTCATATGCTATTCCCACTACCTGAAAAACACAGCCTCATTCTCCTTCACTTGGCTGATTCTCATGTATAACTGATCAGTCATCATCTTAACCATAATCTCTACTAGGAAGCTGCCCTGGACTTATTAGGCTTGAGTATAATTGACCAATGTTCAATGCCCATCATCTGTGTTCCCACTGTATGCAGTGCCTGTTTGATCATGATGTGGCCAAAGATTGTCTATTAGCCCATCTCCCTACCTCCCCGCTCACCACCACTGCCCTGCATAGGGAAGGCATAAATAATGCTGAGAGCATAAATAGCCTTGTTCAGGATGAAGCAATGGTCCAACTGAAGGCACAGCTGCAGCCGCACCTGGAAAATGTAGTTCTCCCTTCTAGTCATGTATTAAAGATAAAGCAAAGAATATAAAGGAATTAAAGAAGGAGAATTTTCACTTCCTATGGCTAGTTAAAAATCCTAACAAAAGATTAGATGGGTAAACATTTCATTTTTTTCATGAGGGACTGATTTTTTAAGTAATAAATTTTAGACTTGAAATTCAGATCCTATCATAACCAAGGATATTCTTAAATTCCATACGTACCTGGACCCACAATTCAGCTGTTTTGTGTTACAGTTTGGAAATACTGACTCTCTTGGAGGCCAGGCCTACAATTGGTATTTAAGTCAAACTAAATAAGTCAACTTATCTAATACAGTAAAGAAATGTCTATAGTTGAGCCTTATTTTGCATTTCTAGTTATACAAACATAAACTGAGTTTCAGTGAAATTAAATCATCAAATACATAGTATAAATACATAATAAGATCATGGTAGAATGGGAGTAGAACCCCACATCCAACAGTGCTCTTCCAGCCATGATACTGTTCAGAAAATAATATTCTTATTGTTCTATTATGATTTTACCCATTCTTCTCTACATGTAAACCCATAGGCATACAAATTCATGGATTAGGAAATATGAAAATTTTATTTACAACATAAAACTGTGCTATACCTATAGTGTCAACAAGAGCCATTAGAATAATAGAATTAAAACTAGTAAGTAGTCATGAAGTACTTTAAAAACTTAAAGTACTTAGAATGTTTGTGGATGGGAAGACTCAACATTTTATAGGTGTTAAGCTACTCCAAACTGATCTATAAGTATAAAGCAATTCAATCCCAAATTATGATGGGATGCTTTGTAACTTGAGTCTACATTCATCAGGAAGGATAACAACAAATGTTAGAAAAATAAAAAGCCTAGCTGGGTATAGTGGCACACACCTGTAATCTCAGCAGCTTGGGAGACTGAGGTAGGAGGATCATGAGTTCAAAGCCAGCCTCAGCAAAAGGGAGGCACTAAGCAACTCAGTGAGACCCTGTCTCTAAATAAAATACAAAATAGGGCTGAGGATGCGGCTCAGTGGTCGAGTTCCTCTGAGTTCAATCCCTGGTACCACCCCCTCAAAATAAAAAAAGAAAATGAACAGCCTAAATACAACCCAAGCTCATATTAAATAAAACCAATGTAGAAGAAAGAATAAACAGCAAGGCAAGAAAACTGACAGGTAAGAAATAGATGTCTATGTGAAAATTTACTTTGTATTAAGAGGATACCTCAAAGTACAGAAACACTGACTTGTTTAATAGGTGATATTTGACATATTATCAATTAAAAAAATTGTTATATCTATGCTGTAACTTGAATTGGGTCTAAAATTCAAGTAGTGAAACCACTAATCCCATTATGTATTTAGAGATGGAGCCTTTGAGAGATAATTAGATTTAGAGGAGTTAATGAGTGTGTGGCCACAAGATCTGCTGCTCTGTCTTACCCCTCCTTCCCTTCCAACAAGGACACAGCAAGAAGGTAGCTATCTGCAAGCCAGAAAGAAAGCCTTCACCAGAGCATTGGTTTTAGGCTTTCCAGTTTCTAGAAGTATAAAATCTTTGTTGTTTAAGCCATGTAGTAAATGGTGTTTTGCCATGACTATAATCTGAAGAAGTATAAATTGAAATGATGAAAGTGATATTTTGGGAAGTTGAGGATAAAGAAAGACAATTACTTTCTACTTTGTATAAATGTAAATTACATACTTTTTAATAATGTCAAGCTACTTTGATAATCAGGAAAGCATTAAAGATATTTATGTTGCATAAAAGTGATGAAATTTTCACCAAAGAAATGTTTATGTATTTCATTCCTTAATCTACAAAAACTTAATTTTCTAATGTAATCTTAATCAACACTATAATTTTTCACAATGGAGTGCTGTTTTAAAATATGTTGCACTGTGTATTAATACATCCTTTTCATTTCTCTGGCACTTAAATGATTTCTTAAAAATTCTTATCATCTAGACAAATGTGCCAAATACTCAGGAGTGAGCACAGCTGCAGAAACTGCATATAATTTCTTGAACTGAGCTCAGCAATATCAGTTTTCCGATGCTATGTGAACTGAACTCATCAGGTAATACAGACAGAAGTTGTCATCTATTCTTCTCTGGTACTTACCTTGCCAATAGCTGGCATGATTCCATCAGAGTTACTGACCCAAATTCTCATTTCCTGTCTCAGATCATAAGGTTTCAAAGTACCTGGTGGTTTATGCTTTGTCAAAAAAGGATCCTGCAAATTCCAAAGAATACAATAGTCTGACAACGGATGTTTAATTGTAAACTTTCCAATAGCTTTTAAAATAACGATCTCTAATGTTTATGTAAGCAAAGTACACATTGAGATCTTCCCAATTATTAAATATGGTCACAAAGGTAAGAACCATCTGTTTCTAATGACTTTTAGTACTGCAAAGTATGGGTCTATGTGATGTCAATTTAGGAATAGAATCCGTTGTTTCTAATTAAAATCTCTAGTTTTTTTTTTACTTGAAAAGTTATAGGAGTGGATAAACTTAACACTCTTGCTACTTTGGAATACAACCTTTCTTGCTTTTTTGGGCGGGGAGGTGGTTGTTTTTTATATAATAGCTAGGTGTGAGATTATAGGAGAAGCCAGAAATGATGAGGAAATCATGAAATTTAGACTCTACTCTTAAATCTGCTTTAAAAAAAAAAAAAGCATGGGTGAGCTGCTTAGTTTTAAGGAGCCCAAGTTTCTCTTCAAAAAAACAAAAAACAAAACAAAAAACCCCAAAGTAATGTGTTATGCAAATTATTAAGTTCACTGTCCCTCTTAAAGCTCAGTGATTCTGGTGGGTAGCAGGAGTGTCTGATTCTACATTGCTTTTGTCCAAATACTTATTAAGCCTTCTTCAAATCCATTGCCCTTTCTTAGTGTTTTACTATTATATTTATATTTAAATATTTTTATTCAGACATTTTTATATTTTTTATTTTTTAATTGATTTTATTTTTTAAATATACAACAGAGGAATACAATTCACATTACACATATAGAGCACAATTTTTCATATCTTTGTATATAAAGTATGTTCACGCCAATTCATGTCTTTACATGTACTTTTTGTTTTTGTTTTGTTTTTTTTTGCATTACAATTCTTATTACTCATATATACCACAATTTTTCATATCTCTGTTTGTATATAAAGTAGGTTGACACCCAATTCGTGTCTTCATACATGTACTTTGGATAATGATGTCCATCACATCCCACCATCATTGCCAATCCTCTGCCATATCTAGAATTCATCTATTCATGCAATGCTCCCCCTCCCTACCCGACTATGAGTCAGCCACCTCATAGCAGAGAAAACATTCGGCATTTGTTTTTTTGGGGATTGGCTACAAATGCCATGATTTTATTCTCTTTTATTGCTGAGTAAAATTCCATTGTGTATATATGCCACATTATTTTATCCATTCATCCACTGAAGGGCATCTAGGTTGGCTCACAGTTTAGCTATTGTGAATTGTGCTGCTATAATCATTGATGTGGCTGTGTCCCTGTAGTATGTTATTTTTAAGTCCTTTGGGTGTATTCTGAGGAGAGGGGTAGCTGGGTCAAATGGTGGTTCCATTCCCAGATTTCCAAGGAATCTCCATACTGCTTTCCATATTGGCTGCACAAATTTGCAGTCCCACCAGCAATGTATGAGTGTACCTTTTCCCCCACATCCTCCTCAACACTTATTGTTGTTTGTCTTCATAATAGCTACCATTCTGACTGGAGTGAGATGATATCTTAGAGTAGTTTTGATTTGCATTCCTCTAATTGCTAGAGATGCTGAACATTTTTTCATATATTTGTTGATTGATTGTGTCTGTTCTGAGAAATGTCTGTTCAGGTCCTTGGTCCATTTATTGATTGGGTTATTTATTTTTTTGGTGCTTACCTTCTTGAGTTCTTTATATACCCTAGAGATTAGTGCTGTATCTGATGTGTGAGGGGTAAAAATTTGCTTCCAGGATGTAGGCTCTCTGTTAACCTCACAGATTGTTTCTTTTGCTGAGAAGAAACTTTTTAGTTTGATTCCATCCCATTTATTGATTCTTGGTTTTAATTCTTACGCTATAGGAGTCTTATTAAAGTACTTGGTACCTAATCCCACATAATGAAGATTAGACGCAGAGTCTCAGGTTTAAATCCTAGGTCCTTGATCCATTTTGAGTCGAGTTTTGTGCATGGTGAGAGATAGGGGCTTAATTTTATTTTGTTGCATATGGATTTCCAGTTTTCTCAGCACTATTTGTTGAAGATCCTTTCTCCAATGCATGTATTTTGCAACTTTGTCTAATATAAGATAATTGTAATTTTGTGGGTTAGTCTCTGTGTCCTCTATTCTGTACCATTGGTCTACCAGTCTGTTTTGGTGCCAATATCATGCAATTTTTGTTACTATTGCTCTGTAATATAGTTTAACATCTGGTATAGCAATGCCACCTGCTTCACTCTTCCTGCTAAGGATTGCTTTAGCTATTCTGGGTCTCTTATTTTTCCAGATGAATTTTATGATTGCTTTTTCTATTTCTATGAGTAATCATTGGAATTTTGATTGGAATTGCATTAAATCTGTATAGTGCTTTTGGTAGTATGGTTATTTTGATAATATTAATTCTGCCTATCCAAGAGCAAGGTAGATCTTTTCACCTTCTAAGGTCTTTGATTTCTCTCTTTAGGGTTCTATAATTTTCATTGTATAAATCTTTCACCTCTTTTGTTAAGTTGATTCCCAAGTATCTGTTTTTTTTTTTTTTTTTGAGGTTATTGTGAATTAGGTAGTTTTCCTCATTTTCTTCTCAGAGGATTTGTCACTGATATACAGAAATGCCTTTTATTTATGGGTGTGGATTTTATATCCTGCTACTTTGCTGAATTCATTTACTAATTCTAAAAGTTTTCTGGTGGAGCTTTTAGGGTCTTCTAGGTATAGAATCATATTGTCAGCAAAGAGTGCTAATTTAAGTTCTTCTTTTCCTGTACATATCCCTTTACTTTCTTTTGTCTAATTGCTCTGGCCAGAGTTTCAAGAACTATGTTAAATAGAAGTGGTGAAAGAGGGCATCCCTTTCTTGTTCCATTTTTTAGAGGGAATGCCTTCAATTTTTTTTCTATTTAGAATGATGTTGACCTGAGGCTTGGGTAGATAGCCTTTACAATTTTGAGATATGTTCCTGTTATCCCTAATTTTTCTAGTGTTTTGAACATAAAGGGGTGCTGTATTTTGTCAAATGCTTTCTCTGTGTCTATTGAGATGATCATATGATTCTTAAGTCTATTGATATAATGAATTACATTTATCAATTTCCATGTGTTGAACCAACCTTGCATCCCTGGGATGAATTCCACTTGATTATGGTGCACAATCTTTTGATATGTTTTTGTTTTTGATTTGCCAGAATTTTATTGAGGATTTTTGCATCTATGTTCATTAGAGATATTGGTCTAAATTTTTCTTTCTTTGATGTGTCTTTGCCTAGTTTTGGGATCGGGGTAATATTGGCCTCATAGAATGAGTTTGGAAGTGCTGCCTCTTTGTCTATTTCCTGAAATAAATTGAAGAGTATTAGTATTAGTTCTTCTTTAAAGGTCTTGTAGAACTCTGCTGTTTATCCATCTGGTCCTGGGCTTTTCTTGGTTGGTAAGCATCTGATGCCATCTTCTATTTCCGCACTTGATATTGGTCTATCTAAATTGTGTATATCTTCCTGACTCAATCTGGGCAAATCATATGATTTAAGAAATTTGTCGATGCCTTCAATGTCTTCTATTTTATTGGCGTATAAGATTTCAAAATTATTTCTAATTATCCTCTGTATTTCTGTAGTGTCTGTTGTGATATTACCTTTTTCATCACATATGCTAGTAATTTGAGTTTTTTCTCTCCTTCTCTTCATTAGCATGGATAAGGGTCTGTCAATTTTATTTATTTTTTCAAAGAACCAACTTTTTGTTTTGTCAATTTTTTCAATTGTTTCTTTTGTTTCAATTTCATTGATTTCAGTATTAATTTTAATTACTTCTTGCCTTCTACTGCTTTTGATGTTGATTTGTTCTTTTTCTAGGGCTTTGAGATATAATGTGAGGTCATTTATTTATTGACTTTTTCTTCTTTTAAGGAATGAACTCCATGCAATGAATTTTCTTCTTAATACTTCTTTCATAGTGTCCCAGAGATTTCAATATGTTGTGACTATGTTCTCATTTACTTCTAAGAATTTCTTAATCTCCTCCTTGACGTCCTCTGCAATCCATTGTTCATTCAGTAGTATATTGTTTAGTCTCCAGGTGATGGGGAAATTTTTATTTTTTATTTTGTCATTGGTTTCCAATTTCATTCCATTATGATCTGATAAAATACATGGTACTATCTCTACTTTTTTGTATTTGCTAAGAGTTGCTTTGTGGCATAGTATATGATCTATTTTAGAGAAGGATCCATGTGCTGCTGAGAAGAAAGTATATCTGCTTGATGCAGGTTGAAATATTATATATATATATGTCAGTTAAGTCTAAGTTATTGACTGTGTTATTGAGCTCTATAGTTTCTTTATTCAACTTTTGTTTGGAAGATCTATCCAGTGGTGAGCGAGGTGTGTTAAAGTCACAAGATTATTGTGTTGTGGTAAACTTGACTCTTGAACTTGAGAAGAGTTTGTTTGATGAACATAGCTGCATCATTATTTGGGGCATATATATTTATGATTGTAATCAGACATTTCTATTGATAATCTCAATTATGTAGCAAATATATTTCTTGATTTATAACAATCCATTCTTTCTTTAAAAAATAAGCTCTTTGTCTATAAATCTCAAGCATCATTAATTCACATAGGAATCTTAACATATAATAATATTTTCTATTAATATATTAAGATAATAGAAGAAAAATCATTTTACAACATTTTAAATCTCTCTCATATACAGAGAGATAAACATCTCATTGTGAATCAATTTTAGTAACATTCCTGCCCCCAGAAGTAATAATAAAGATGATTTTTCTTTTATAATATAAATACATTAAATAAAAGAGACTATTGTGCCCCAATATGGTGAAAAGATTCTTTCAACCTAAGAATCACTCCATTTACTCAATAGTTATATTATTTTCTAGAATTTTTTATGATCAAGTCTTTAAATCTTAAAAATAGGGCCCACTACTGAAAAACATATTTTTTTTTATTTATAGCTCAATTTTCTCTTAGAAAGAGCACTGGGTTTTAAAAAAGTTTACTGAATTCCCTCATTATTTGCCTATAAATATATAATTGTTTTAAAATTTGCTTATAATTTATTATCCTTTATTTAAAGGTAACAGTCATTATTAAATATTACGCAAAATTGTTTTCCCCCAAAATACTTTAGTCCTGGAAATTCTACTTTTTGATAAATAAATTGTAATATATATTTTAGAGATGTTTTAAAAGTATGCTTAAAATATTTGATATTTGGACTTCAAAAGAAATTTACCAAATGACATAATATGTCCAATAATTTTTCAGTTTCTTACTGTGCTTGGGCAGACCAGCAAAGCTAGTCTGTCATATGTGAAATCTGCCTGATGTTCCATGTAGTCAGCATTACCATTTGGAACACCTATACAAAGGAGCAACATGGATGTAATCACACAGCATTAAGGGAAATAAGAAAACAGACAAACAAATGCCTCAGAGTCAAGTAGCTTATAAGTTACTGTATTATATTAGAAAGTTGAATATTGATGTGAGTTTCAGATGGTCTCATAAGAAAAAGGATAAAAATGAATCTTTTATTGGAAACGAGAAGCTAATATAGAAAGAAGATGTCAATTCCATGTTACTCACATACACACACACACACACACACACAAAACACATATCTATATGCACAAATACACATACGCACACATATAAAACAGTATAATTACCACACTTTCTAATTTCCTTGTTCCTCTCAATTTCTACCAGACTATTTGCAGTACATTTACATGAGGAGTATTTCACTGCCTTAAAATTCCAACTGTTTTTTTCAGCACATCTATACTACTATAAACATCAACATAGCTAAAATACCAGAAGCAAATGAGAATACCCAATGGCCTAAAAAATTTAATAAACTCAGAAAAATTAAGTGTTGACCAGCTTTGGTCATAGAACTATATAACTTGACACTTTAGTCAGCAAGCAGTTTAAGCTTCCTGTATTGTACTGAGCCACCAACATTGTAAGTCACTCCTATTAGCAAACAAAGAAAACAATGATTAAAATTTGGGTGACTAAAGAGTTCCTTTGCAATCTAATTAAAATTATGAAATTTCTTCCCAACACAATATACCTACAAAGACAATTCTTTCAATTTTTGAATAGGAGATTATACCTTCCAGCCTTTTCCTCTACTATCCTCCTTGTTCATTCTATTGGGAAATAATAGAGTGGAGATTAAAGGGTATTTATTTAAATTTATATTTTAACTGATGCATAATAACATAAAATCGTACAAACTTATGGGGTCCCATCATGTGATGTTTCAACACATGTATACTGTTGGAGCTAGGAGTAAGAAGTTCTGGTGTGCTATTGCACAATAGGGTGACTATAGAAAAAGGACTCAAATAAAAAAAGAAAACTTGGGTTCACATCTCAGTTTTGCCTATCGAATTTGTGTGGCATTAGGAAAATTACAAAATTATTATACAGCCTTGTTTTCTTCATTTTCAAAATGGAGTAAAAAGTAATAATTCATTCATTCACAGATGTTAAATATCCACTATGCATATTTTGGACAAAAGTTCCTGCCTTGTGGGGCTTAAATTCTAATAGAGGAACATAATTAGTGAACATCAGAACAAACCAAGTAGTCTAATTTTAAAAACCAGTGTGTGGAGTGGGAGTTGGGGGAAGGTCTAGGCAATCCTCTCTGGCACAAAGATCTGAATTGGTCAACCACATGACATGTGCACCAGGCAGAAGGGCCAGCAAGTACAAAGGCTTGAAGTGTTAGAGAAAAGTGTGTGAGGCTGACCTGCAGCAAACAAAAGGAAGAGTGGGAAAATAGGCCAGGGAATTGGGCAAATGTTCAAATGCATAGGGTATAAAAAAGAACTGGAAATTTTTAGTTGTCTTTGTAAACTTTATATTACAGAAACTGTTAAGCACATGTAAAAGTAGAGAGGATAGTATAATAAACCTCCATATAACTAGAATCAATGATTATCATTTTTCCATACATCATCATTTTTCTTTATTTTTTATTTTTTTTTCTTTCCTTTTTGGAAGAAATGTGTGTTATAGCATTTTAAAGAAAATTCTTGAATTCATGTATTTGTATTTCATTCCAAAATGCATGTCTAAAAGAAGAGCAATCTCTTACATAAGCACCTATTATTACTACAACTAGCAAAATTAACCACAATTCCTTAAAATTGTCAAATGCTCATTCAATTTCCCTAATTTTCTCAAAAATATCTTTTGCAATTGAATCAATTGAAAAGAGTAGTATAATCTAATTTTTTAAGTAAAAAAAAATCACTTTGACAACCCAGGAAAATAAATTACAGGAAAGCAAAAGTAGTAGCAATGAAACCACTTAGAAGCTGTGCATTGTGCAGGCAGAGATGAAAGTGGCTTAAACCAGAGGTCAAGCAGTGATTTGTTAAAAGGAGAACAGACTGGAATGCATTTTGGAAATGTTGCTAACAGAATCTGCTGATGGATTTGATGTGGCAGAATGAAGATATGGAAGCTGGCATTTAAGTTTTAAAGTTGAAGGGCAGAGACAATTAATTTTAATTGAGGTGATTGAGGTGGAGAAGATTTAAAGAGGAACAAGAACAAGTTTGTAACAAGACAGCACAGGCGATGAGAAGGGTGAGCATAACACTTGGTAGTTACCTTGTAACAGGCAAAGTGACAGAATCAGCAGGTATTACAAGAATCAGTTATAGACCATGAGCCTCTCAGAGACCCAACATCACAAGCCATCAGCAAAGGAGACTCATGAAAAGTAGTTATGTACAAGGACAACCAAGACAAGGTGGTGCCAAAGCAAGAAAGAGCTTCTAGGAGTGGCCACCTGTGTTCACATACCACCTAAGGCTTCGAGAGACTTGTCCTCTGTATCGTTTAATTTTGCTAAGACAATTAAATAGATTGAATATAACAGTTTATGGAACTTTCTAGAAGCTCAGCATAGAAGGAGTAGAGAAATGGGGTTAATAGCCAGAGCAGGTTGTGGATTCCTAGGAGGGTATGCTTGTTTGATTTTGTTCAAGTAGGAGCTATTTTTTGCATATTTGTTGATGGAAAAGACATGGAAGGGAGGGATAAATTAAAATGCAACTGAGACCAAAGACGATAAATAGTAGGTGTGGATAGCTGAGAACACAGTGCACTTGGAACACAGAAAGGTTTGTTAGACATGAGCAGGAAGAGCTAAAACAAGAAGAAAGCCAAAACATGGGCACATGTGCTGGTAAACCAATAGATTTGATGCATGGAATTCAATGATTTTTTTAAATTGCTTCAATTTTTCTTAGTAAAATAATAAACCATGTCAACAACTTAACATTGACTGGGAATGATGTTGGCGGTTTAAGAAGAAAAAGTGGAAAACCATAATCTGTGAGTGGGGTTGTAAAATCACTAGATGAAGATATTCAGTAAGATTTCCAGACTATGTAGAGTGCTTGAAAATCAACTAAAGGGAGACAGGTCAGCACAACCTGGTGATTTCCAGATGCATTTAGTGCATTACTGACTGAATCAACCAATAGCATAAAGTCCCTGTCTGCTGTGTACAGAGTTGATACCAAAAGCCCTAAACCAGTTCACTGTTCAGATCTGCAGTTTTACTTCAAGTTTTCTTTCTAAGTCCCTTTACAGTGGCTGCTATGACTTGTCTCTCTTTTTGAGTCTGATAATGTCTAACGCAAACAATGTTAATTAAAAAGAATATAAGTAATAATAAATGTTGGTGAAGATGTGGGGAAAAAGATCTACTCACACATTGACGGTGGACTGTACTTGGTGCAACCACTATGGAAAAAGCAGTGGAGATTCCTTAGAAAACTTGGAATGAAACCATCATTTGACCTAGTTATTACACTCCTCAGTATATACTCAAAGGACTTAAAATCAGCATAGGTGCCCTACAACAGATGAATATGTAAAGAAAATGTGATATATATATATATATATATATTCATATACATACATATACATACATACACACAATGGAATATTACTCATAAAGAGAATGAAATTATGGCACTTGCCAGTATATGGATGAAACTGGAGAATATCATGCTAAGTGAAATAAGCCAGTCTCAAAAATCCAAAGACAGATGTTCTCTCTGATATGTGGATGCTAACCTATCACAAGGGAGGGGAAGATTAGCAGTTCATTAGATTAGACAAAGGGGAATGAAGGGAAGGGAGGGGGAATGAGAATAGGAAAGACAGCAGAATGAATTGGACATAACTTTCCTATCCTTACATATGAAACACAACCAATGTAACTCTGCATCATATACAACAACAATAATGAGATTCTAATTGGAACATATGTACTTATTCTACATATTGTAATATGTCAATGTATATTGTATATGTCATGTATATCTAGAAAAAATAAATAAATAAGAAAATAAATTAATGAGGAATAGATGATATCATCCTTATTATATAGATGGGGAGACTGAGTTAGAAGTCTGCTTTTGAGTTGCCTGATTTGGTAGTCCATAAAAGAGTAAAACTGTGATCAGAACTGTGGTTCTCAATAAAATCATGTAGGGAGCTTTGAAATAATTGGTACTTATCCAGAGCCCACCTTATTGTCAAAGGCTTCCGGGTGGTTAGTGTAGGATGAAGTTTGAGGATTACTTCTGTGGTGGTTAGTTCCTGAGGAACAGGCACTGTATCTATCCTTGGTAACGCCATCTTCAGACAAAGAGCTTGGCCTTTCTTCAGTTCCCACCAGATACCATGTTGACTCAATCTTGTAAACCTTACACAAGTGATTTTTGTGCCAGATTTACTGTTAGTCTTGGCAGCTGTCTTTTTTTTTTTTTAAGAGAGAGAGAAAGAGAGAGAATTTTAATATTTATTTTTTAGTTTTCGGCGGACACAACATCTTTGTTTGTATGTGGTGCTGAGGATCGAACTTGGGCCGCACGCATGCCAGACGAGCGCTCTACCGCTTGAGCCACATCCCCAGCCCGGCAGCTGTCTTTTAAACCTTTTTTTCTTTCATTCTCACGTTGTAATAAGTATTGAAAGTTTTATTTCCACCTTCTCAATGGCATAGCAAACACCTACCCTAAAAGACAGTGAAGAAACTGGAGAAGGAGGCAGCCACGAGACAAGGCCTCAGACAAGCTGATATGCTTGAAGGGTTACAGATCACAACCAGGGGTAAGCGGTCTGACTGGTGGTGAGGCTCAACTGAAGAACAAAAGAATAAAGGCAAAGCAAAAGCCTACTGAACAGTATGAAGCTATACTGAACATCGAAGTAAACATGGTTTTTATTGTCCCACAGCAGGTAGCATCACATGCCCACCAGCTTCCGTGTACCATTGTTCTAATGTATGTCAAGAAACATTCTTCATAATAAATCAAAACAGCCATCGACCATGTGCTCTTTCAGAATAGACATTTAGGTCTGAAATATGAAGCATGTCACTATAATAAACATATAATTACTAAAAACATTATAGACGTAGTGTATAATGTATATAAATAACATTAAATTCAAAACATTAAATTCATTAGCCTTATACTTTAAATACTGACCTAACAAGTAAAACTCTAAAATTATTTAAATAATTATTTCAAGGTATATTCTAGCTCTTCTACGGTATTTTTTTAATTGTTAGTGAAGTGATAGAGGCAGTAGCGGTGGTACATACTTACCCAGTGTCTTGTTAAGTTATTTGATCTTTTTAGGAATACAATGTGGTAAACAGAGTAAATGTAATCATCTTCACTTTATTGCAGAGGAACCCATAGCCTGACATCATAAAGGATGAGAAACATTCAAAAATAGCAGATAGGCCAAACCCTAAGTCTTCTGATTCCAAGTCTAATAAATCCCACTCCTCCTTAAAAGCCACTGGACTTCAATATTTTTAAATAGTCCTTTAAGAATGTCTGATGAGAATTGCTGAGAAAGTAAGAAATAAAATTCTTTACCTCATCACCATTTCCCTATGTGGTTCAAATTCATGCACTTAACACCTTAATATGAGAATAAGTGTTATTCAATCTATTTCTAAAATAACCAAATTTTATATTTGTTTACTCAGAGTAGAATGGCTTTGCTAGAACAGATATTGTTGACAGAAAGGAGAGGGATTTAAGCTCATCCTTATGGCTTAACAGGCCATACAAACACAGTATTTCTTCACCAGGCCCATGAAACAAACCCACTGTGGATTACAAATTGCCTCTTTCACACATTTAGCAGTATACAGCCAGAATAATTACCCTTGCACTTATTACTTCCTTCTACATGCAATTACAATTTCTGCAGCCTGGGGGAGTGGAGAAAAGTCCACTTTATACAGGGAAATTTCATCCATTTCCCCTAATTGCATTTGCTTATTATTTGGCTTCAGGCTCTTGGCCATTTGCAAATAAAGCGGCTTTGCACAGGAATGACAAGGATAAGAAATGTGTGTTGGGAAATAACAGCCTTCTGTCTGAACAGGGGAACTGTCTCCGCTTCACCACTTACCAGGTGCTTTCCTCTGCTGCCCACTGGATTAGAAATAAATCAGCCCTGAAGGAATGAGGGACAGCAGCAAGTTCATCCAGGGCACAAGGGATTTAAAATTCATAGACATGAAAAATCAATGAGGAATCAAAAATGCATCTTAGTATCTTAATATCCACCTTTTGGCAGAGTGCTGTCAGGAATGTCATTTGAACAAAACAGGGTCAAAGCTATCAATCATGGCTTTACAAAAGCAGAGAAATGTTTACAAAATAATGGTGAACTTTTTGTTAATAGCAATTTGTTAAAATTTATTGAGCAGTTACTGTATCCCAGGTATATAATTTCATAATACGTTATCTCCATTAGCCTCCTAGTTATCCCAATAGGTATTGTCCTTATTTGTGTATCATGAAGAAATAGAGGTTTATTTCATCTAACTAGTAGCTTTACAAGGCCAGAATTTAAATTCTTCCAATTGTCAGATTTCAGAGATACTATATTACATTGCTTAGTTACAACAAGACATATGCCTGTGATTTATTTTAATATATGATCTATTGATCATTATTTAAAAGAGTCAATATTTTGTTTGACAGAAGTTATCCTAATTCATAATATTTATAATTCTAATGAATGATTTTTAAAATCACATAGAAAAATAATTAATTGCAAGAAACTTGAGGTAGATTGGAACATTTTATTTTTTTTAATCTCAAAAAGTCTTAAATCTCAAACCATTTGTGGTGGTTTTGTCATAAGTCAACTTGGCTAAATGAACTACAGTTCCCAAAATTCCTTTTTCTGAGGTTTCCAGTTATGGTCAACTATTCTTAAATATTTAGAGGGCAGACTAGCTCACAAATATGCATAAGGTCAAATCTCTGTAATAAGTGGGTATCTCCTAGCAGTTAAGCTCCTCTAATAGAAACTTAATTGATAATGATAAAATTGTGTGAACACAATGGGTTGGATTCCTCACTTACTTATATATTAAGACCTAGAGTATATTACCGTGTTCCCTTTCATTCCAGTAAAGATGACTCACAGATCAAAATTTAGATGAATAAATCTAAATGACTGATCCAGGAGAGAGGTAATACAAGTCTTTGTTCTATTAATTATGTTAATCTTTTCGTATTAACAGCATTAAAGAGCTTGGTCATTGGTTTTGACAAAATTTAAACTATTTTTCTCTTAAGAAGAAAAACTGGCCACTTTTTTTTAACTCTTTGAAGTTTAAAATTAATAAATTCTTACCTGTAAATGTATAAACATCTGAAATGTTTTGTTTATTAAAATATATCCTACTTTAATTTTCCTTTCCTTTTTGGTGCTGGGATTGAGGATTGAGCCCAGGGTCTTGCATAAGCTAGACAAGCACTCTATCACTGAGACAAATCCCTAGTCCCCACTTCAAATATCAGTGTAATTGCAAACAACCACAGAAATTAATCTAACTGCTGTAGAAAAGTGCTTATTTTCTCAAAAGGCTGGATACCTATCATTCACTATATATTAAGTGACAACAGAATAATCTTTGATTTTCAGGATTTTAGAAATAATTTTGAATAAAATTAAGTTGACATTATTACCTTTTTCTTGGAGTATGATCAGAAAAAAAAGAAGATTCAAGAAATGATAAGGGGGAATACAGATTCTAAATCCATTTTTGATGTGGGATTATGAAAAAAGACTCTAAACACCTTTCTACACATTTCTTAATCTGGACTCCCACTGGTTGCTTCAAAAATAGAACATGCATATAAGGAAAGAGTGGCCCAGTGGTGGAACAAACTTCAAGCTTCTAATCGTGGCCACAAAGCCCTGGATCTTCAGTAAATCTTTAGATATTCTCATCTGGATACCATAAAATATCTCTAATAACACTTGACATCTATTTTCAAAGGACTTTATTTCTAAAATTGAGCGGTTTTGTGCTAAATTAATTCAGAAGGGCATGAAGAAAGAGAGGATGCATTAAGGAACTGCCATTGCTATAGCAACTGAAGGGAGCATTATAATTAATTATTTTTATCCCATATGCATATTTTTTAGGAACTTTGAAAGGAAGGAAGTAGGACTCAGAAAGCTGCAGTGGACTAGAAATTACAGATGACTTGAACTTTTTTTTTCCTAACTGTGTTACTAATGAGATAAACACTACACTATCATCTCCACATCAGTTCTTCCTACTGACCATCAGAGGAAAAAATCCTGGCCTAATTCATAGGATTTCTTGGGGAACCACTAATGGACTTGAATAGAAAACTTGATTTAAATTGAGATCCCTCACCAAATGTTTCTTGGTAAAAATGGGTCTCATTCTCATATACTCATCAAGCTCTTCAACTTGATGGTCAAATCATACTCTGAGTTATTTCAAGACATTCTCTTAGGGAAAAAAATGAAAAAGATCTTAGCGGACACAGAATTCTAAGTGAACTGAGGATACCAAGCTTGAAATATCAACTGATTTCCTCTTCCACTAGAGATACCATTACTCCAGCCTAATTCTGAGTCCAATCAAAATTTAATGAAGCATTTTATTTCATCTACTGATTACAGAAAGAAGTGTATATATATGTGTGTGTATATATATATATATATATATATATATATATATATATATATATAGTGCTTTAGCATACACACACACACACACACGCCAAATCTTTGGAATATATCTTGAATTAATTCATTATGGCTCTGTGAACTCGGAACAAAATTTGTGTTGTCTTTTCTAGAATCATCTTGCATACATTAGCCTGTCCAGAGTAATATACATAATAAGTTATTTGAATTTCAATCATTTGTTCACATCCCTTAGGTCAAACTCTCATTAAAAATTTATTTACAAGCATTTGGCAATACTGACAACCCAATGTGTGTCTCCTGCATTGAACTAGATACTAAAAAGCAGTGACAGTTCAGTCCTACAGATGACCACTTGGGCCTATGGGTGAAAAAACAAAATCTTGCTTTCCATAATTGTTGTGCAATATACAAACTCAAGTAAATATCATTATCTGACGTGCAAATGTGTACTAACAAACTCAGAAATAGTAAGCATAATGAGTTTTCCCTACTGCACTATCTATATAAAACAGCCAGTTGAAGCTACCAGTGCCCTTGTGAGCAGGATTTATATCTAGGATCAACCCATTAGGACTATAAAAATTCTCAGGTCTTATAGCATGATGCTGCTTGTTCCCACTGTGGGCACATGATATCTCTCTGCTCTCCCAACATAGGAAGGATGAGGCTGCTCTAAACCTTGCTCTTATGAGGGCCCACATACTGGAGCCAATTCATAATAATGGCTCCAGCATCCCTTGGAGAGTGAGAGAGCGTCTATACCTATAAGCAGTAATGGGCCATTCCTGTCACTCATTTAGGGATCCTTCTGTCCCTACCCCAGGAAGTGCTGGGTTTAAGTATGGAATATATTAATCAGACAGTGTAGTGTATATTAATCAGGTTCATTTTGACAGATTACATAGTTTTATGGTAGAAATTATCTTGTTTTACTGAATACTTTTATAAGAAATAAGTAACTTAAAATAAATATTAAATAATTATATAAAAAATAATCAATTACTTAATGTCAATAGAGAAAATACAAGAGGCTCACTGTAGTCTTAAGATCCCACCTCTGTCCTATCTGATAGATTGTCAAATCTTATATTCCAAGTTCATCTTTTGATTATGACAATGAAAGATAAATATGACTAGTCATTAGACCTTAACCAATAGTCAATGATACGAAATAACTTGCCTTCCCGAACTTCATCAGGTCTTTTAGCTTCCCAAGCAAAAGGCCTAATTTGTGAGTCAAAGTCAGTGGTGATCATTTAAGGGAATGCCTTGTTGCATATTCATACCAGGTGCCAATGTCTAAGGAGAAAAAGAACTGTGTAGCTGTGGTTCCACAACTGTAAAATGTCCATAGCCAAACCAAAAGCTACCTAAACTCATTTCATATGAAACAGTAGCCTGGGACAAACCCTCATCCAAACTGAGAGACCATCAGTGTCATCCTCTTTATCATTTTAAGGATCTACCTGTGGTATTTGAGTGAGTTTCCCTTGCATTTTCTCTTAAGTGAAATTCTCCAGAAGCTGTGCCCCATGGTGCATGCCTGTAATCACAGCTACCTGGGAGGCTGAAGTGGAAGGATCGAAAGTTCAAAGTCAGCCTGTGCAACTTAGTGAGTCCCTGTCTCAAAATAAGAAATTAAAAGGGTTGTGGATATAGCTTAGTGGTAGAACTCCAAGATTCAATCCCCAGTACTGCAAGAAGAGAATCAAGTGGTCTGGGAATGTTGCCAAAGAAACTGAACTGAAAAGCCATGTGGGTGAGCCATGCTGAGGGGAAATTTTCAAGGGACCCAAAGAAAACTCCATAGAGACTCTGCAAGGAGCAGTCACATGCTCTGTATCTTGTGAGAGTATCTGCCTGTGGGTTGGGGAAGCTCAATGCTTTCAGCTACTTCCTTTTGGTGTCTTGTGCCCATTACCACACTCCATATTCTTCAAATTTCCCTCCTCAATTTCCTAAACATGATGTTTCCTTTTTCTCAAAGGCCTTTTTGCTCAAGACCAACATATCTATATAGCACACCCCTTTAAATCCCAGTTCATATGCGGCTTCCTCTTAGAATCCCATCTACCCTCCAGTCTTCCCTTCTGTCACAGAAAACCCCAACACCACTGGAAACTTGGTAGTAATTGTCCTCTTCCTGTTTCTCTTTATTCATTTATAATTTTATGGCACTTTCCACTTTACATTCTGACTTAAATTTATTTATGTATACATATCATCTCTTCTAGAAACTTCTCTTTTCAAGAGATGTGATTGATATATACTTCGGATAAGCCTCACAGAATTTAAAAAATCATTTCTACAAAAGTTACGTATTTTAATAAAGTTTTTCAGAAGCCAGCCTTCATAATGGAAAGAATTAATTTCTCATGATAAAATTTTGACAATATAAGGAAAATTGTCAGTGAAAAAGGCCAGCCTCCTTTTCAATATTTATCACTATCAGAATATAGAGCCGTTTTCAAGTTGTGCAAAGGTGACCAACTCCCGATCATTATTTCCTCATTCCCTTCCATGTTAACTAGCTCACTGCTCTACCCACTGCACAACACCCTCTCACATCTCATATTGCAGCATCTCTGGGGCGGACAGTGATGTTGCAGCTATGTATTCATCCATGTCCTGGAAAATTGCAAATCTTGTTTTCCTTCAATTGTTTTACAGTAACTTTGGTAAATAATATTTTAATTGTAAGGTTATAAGGTTTCTAGGCAATCTATAATATTGAAAGCCTCTGATGTAGTATTATTTTTATTCTTCAATCCTTTGATTATCTGATAAAAGCCATTGACTCTACCTCCCAGAAAATGCAAAATAAATATAGGATGAGGTAGTTCACAAAATACCTAAAACTCATCTGAAACCAAGATTATAAGAAACTGGTTGAATTAATTGCCTAGACTGAATGAGCCTTCAGTTAAGAGTGAGTATTCTCATGAAACGTGTGAATTTTTGTTTCTAGAACATGATATTGCCAGACTCAGACACAGGAAAAGAAGATTCCCCAGATCTTAACATTCACAGGAAGATTTTTCTGGACAAAAACTGAAAATAGGAAAGGTTCTAAAACCATTGTTCTTGTACAACCGTCACTGGTCATGCTGGTGAAATATAAAATTATAGAAGTTTTTTCAAACAATCTGTTTTCAATCATGAGACATTTTAATGAAACATTTGTTGTCTATTATGTACCTGCCTCCTACCATGCACTGTGTAATGGGTGCTTATAGAGTGGCTTTCCAGTTTTACTAAAGAGAACGCTAGAAAAGAGAGAGAGTCAATACTGAACCTTGGAGAGTACAAGTAACCTGGCCAGGTACACATGTAAGAAACAGAAGACAGACCCAGGAAACAAACCCAAGATTTTTAGTTCGTGTTCTTCTAACTCACAAATTTAGTCATCCTTGATTCTGAGCTTCAGGACCAAGGTTTTTTGTGTTTGTTTTTGTTTTCATTTATCAACATGATGGAATTGTGACAATAGTAATTTGTAATTGTATTTCATAAACCACTAAATCCCTGTTGCTTACAAAAGTAAAGTAACAGGAATTCTATATTTCTAGATTAAAATGACTATAGAAGGACAGAGAAATGTCAGAATGTGAACCTTTTCTGGATGCAACAGCTTAGAGAAAAATTAGATTATGGGATGTAATTATGGATATGAGTATTTTGTGGAGACGGATAGGTTAATAAAATTCAAGCTTTTTTGTTTAATGTTTGGGTTCTCTTTTTCCTCCATTTTACAGCTTTCCAAAGAAAGGTTGTCAGTGGCAGCCTGGCTTTTATGTGGCTCCTCAGAATTTGACTCACATGAGAAACTACAATAAGGGCTTTACCAATCACTTTTCTTATATGTAGAGATCGTCTCTTCAATTTTTTTTCCAGTTGACACATGTTAATTGTGTATATTTATAGGGTACAATGTGATATTTCAATAAATATACATTGTGTAATAATCAAATAAGTGTAGTTATCATATCCATTACCTTAACATTGACAATTCTTTGTGGTAAGAACATTTAAAATCCTCTTTTCTAGATTTGAAATATATGATATTTTATTGTTAACCATGCTCACCCTACTGGATAATACAGCACCAGAATTTATTCCTCCTGATTAATGTAACTTTGGACCTATTAACTAATCTCTCCTCCATAAGTTCTGTAGCCTCTGGTAACCAACCACTGTTCTACTCTCAACTTCTGTGAGATCAATTTTTTTTTAAATATTCTGAATGTGGGTGAGATCTTATGGTATTTGCGCCTTGCTTTTTTTCACTTAACATAATGTCCTCTAGGTTTATCTATGTTGCCATAAACGACAGAATTTCATTCTGAGCGATATTCCGTTGTGTACATATACCACACTTCCTTTAGCCATTGATGGACATTTAGGTTGACTACATGCCTTGGCTACTGTGAATAGTGCTGCAATAAACATGGGATCATAGATGTCTCTTCAGTATACTGATTTCATGTCCTTTGGATATAAACCTAGCAGAAGAATTGCTGGGTTATATGGTAGTTCTATTTTCAATTTTTTTTTTGAGAAACTGCCATACATTTTCTATAATGATGTTACAAATTTACATTCCCACTGACAGTGTGTGAGGGTTCCCTTTTCTCCACATCCTAATGAATATCTTTTTTTAAAAATAATAACTATTCTAATTAGAATGAGGTGGTACCTCATTGTGGTTTTAATTTTTATTTCTCTAATGATTAGTGATGTTGAACACTTTTTCATACACCTAGTGGCTATCTGTATGTCTTCTTTTAAGAAATGTCAACTTAGGTTTTTATTACTTGGTTTAGTTGCTATTTTACCATTGTTGAGATTCCTTATATATGTTGGATATTAACCCCTTATTAAATGTATATTTTGCAAATATAGTCTCCTATTCTCTATGTTATCTCCGCAGTCTGTTGATTTTTTCCTTCACTGTTTAGAAAATTTTTAATTTGATAAAATCCCATTTGTCTAATTTTTTTTTATTGCCTGTGCTTCTTGAGTCTTAAATACAGTGATGACTTCTGTCCAAGTTAGCTCTGATTATAAAATTGGTTGAAGATCTAAAAGTCAAAGGTCTCTAAACCTCTCAGATTCAAATAGCTCATGAGAACAGAATTATAAAATCAATATACTATATGAAAAAACAGGAGAAAAAAATCAATCATATATTCATACTGTAAGCTCACTCTGACCTACCCACGTTGTAATAGAATTTCAAAGCGGAAAGGTTAGCACACTCTATCTCTAAAGTGCTTCCTCAGTGGAGGCATGAATAATTTTACCTTCCCTCTTGGCATGCAGCTTCTGATTTTACAAAATGACATTGCTGCTTCTCTAGATGCAAAATATTAAATGCTTATCATAGTTTGCTGATGTAAGTTAAAAATCATATTCAGATATCCCTCTGGAATTTTTAAGTAACAATGAAAAAGGTAATATACTTTCATTCTCAGGAAGAGGTGCCTGCAGTTTTATGGCATTATTCATTTGTCCTTCAATGTAAAATCATTTAAACAGGAAAAGACTGTAATTTAGGTTATTGTGTTTTATGGATTAGAAATCCAAAGAATGACATATTCTTATTTAGTCCTTCAATAAATTTGTAAAATATTATGGTTTCCATTTTTCAAGTGAAAAATAAATCAAGATTCAGAGAACGTTACATACATGTTGAAGTTATGTGAAAAACAGAAAAAATAAGGGAGATACACATATAAATTGCCTAGTATAGTGCCTAGTACAAATAGTAAGTATCCTGTGACTGATAGAAAAGAGAAGAAAAAAGTGAGAGAAGCAGAAAGAAGAAACAAATCCAGTGTGAAATCTTCATCTTTAGATGATACAGTAAGGTCTAACAAGAAGTAAGAGAATTCTCTTTTCTGGATTACATATTGACTCATCTTCAAATGTTGGAACTTTTAGGTATAAGAAATAGACATGCAATAATAAGGGTCCACATTTGGGGGCTATCACTGTTTATTTAATTCAATAAAAATAATTTTATGAGAATTAATTAAATGCAGGGCATGAATTCCTATCCAAAAGGCATTTGCTAGTGAGCAAAGATTTTTATATTCACACAAATATTGAACACTGTGGTCAAAATATGTCCATGTTCAAGATGTCTGAAACAGAAAACTGTCAGAGAAGAACTAGGAAGTATAATTTTTCATAGGTGGATGTGAAGCAAACAGAATCAAAGCGAAACTAGCAGGAATGAGTAAGATATATTCCCAGAAGAAAGATTATACAGGAATAAAAATTATATGCTGGAAATAACAGGAAATTAGATAATAATATAAAACAATATATTATTAATAATATAATAATAATAATATAAATTAAATAATAGTAAATTGGGTTGGAGCTATGGGAATTTAACCAACCATGTTTAGACTCGACCCAGTGATCTAAAAAAGAGGCCACTAAAAATTATAAACTCAACACACAGTGGGGAGAGTATTGTGAACAGGAAGGTTGTCAACAGGCATTCTGGATAAAAGCAGCTTTTAATATGAGCTGAGTTGTATCACTGTTGGTGTTACTTTTTTCTGAGTTTAATTTTCATATTTTCTTTCAAGGAAGCAAAAGCTCCTTTGTGACATTTTACTTCTAAATGTCTGTTTTATGCTTGCTTTGAAGAAAGCTCTTAGAAATTTGACCATTGTTGCTAATCTTATATACCTGAACATGACATAGGTTAATGACCTTCATTTCTTACTCTGGGTCTGAATCAATTGTATGCTTTCCTTTTTGATCTGCTCAACAGTCAGAACTCTTAAGACCAAGACATTTAATTAAAGCCAAAATTTAATAGACATTAGCTTGGATAAGTAAAAATAATTACATTATGAATTTTAACCTTAATGTTGCTTCATTACAACAGAACATTAAAGTGTTCTGAGGAATAAAAAGAAAAATTGAAAGCTTGCCATCTCTCCCTACTTGATCTTAATCCTATCATGCTTTTACTTTATTGTACTTTGAATTATATTTTTATATCAGAATAATTTTTCACTAATTGAGTGTCCTGTTATATCTTTTCAAGAACCTCCTCTCATGCAATCATCTGAACTTATTCAATAAGACATTTACCTCGGTTTAACAGATAAGAAACCAAAGCTTAGCAAATATACATACCTTTCTCAGGATCTGTCAATCAACAAGAAGTAGAATCAACTGCTTTGATTCCAAATCCATTACTTTTTCCAGTGCACCACACCACAATGCTTCCATCACATGAGATTATAATGTAAATTCAAATTTATTATTAATTAACTTCTTAATATTCACTTTAAAACTAGAATTATATCCTATATTATTCAGAGAGAAGTAAAAATTCTCTTTTCAAATAATTCCCTCCACTATGTTTTGTATGCCCAAACTTCTATAGGTAGATTAAAAAAGTAGTAAATAAAGGATTGACCACTACTGATGACAGTAAAACACATGCTACTCAGCAGTCATTTGCCATTGACCATCAACTCAGGTCTATTTTGCACCCATAACTTTGGATATATTAATTAGAAAGGAAAAACTTTCTTGTTAACCAATAAGCTCACTGGTATTAAGCAAGGACTCAGTTAATTCTCCTCACTCTTAAACGGATCACCAGATTTATTATTCTGTAAGATAAGATGTACTGAAGGTAAACATTAAAGAAGTCAGTCCTGGGAAGCAGGAGGAATTCATTTGCTTTTCATAAATTTATTTTTGAGTTGACATTTTAACATAGTTGTTCCTTGTTCATTTTTTCTCTTCCCCCAATTCAATATGACAAAAATTTTAAAGGTTTTATTAAATCTCTCCATTTGTATTTGGACTCCAAAAAGCCTAAATTTCACAGCATGATGCAGATTTAGTCACGTTTCCAATGTAATCTAGTAGAGGAGTCTTTGTTGGGAAATGAAGTATCCAAATGGGAAAAATTTTTGCATGCTTTTCTTTCTTGAGGCATGGCACCTGTTTTGGCAAAGAATGTAGGCAGGCTCCATGAAGCAGCAGAAAGAGCACTGGATGGTGCCAGAGACCTTCATTCGGGTTCAGCTCTGTACCCAAAGGTAAGCTGTTTGACTAAGAAAGTCACCAATCTCTGTACAGCTCCATTTTCTCATTCAATCAACATGGTAGATAGGATTCTCACTAAATTCCTCTCTCCTCTGTGATTGGCTATGGTGAGTTTCACAGGAAATGACAGACCTTGGGAGAGCAACACATTTTAATTCAAAGCTCTAAAGCTGAGTAAGTGGCTTTCATGTTTTTAGCTTGATAAGTCTCAGGGAGGATGGAATGTTTGGATTCACTCTGAAATTTCCTTTGAAATTCAAAGACTCCTAATGAGACATGTCCCTCATGACTCAAGATGTGATATTTGCCTAAATTTATTTTCTTAGTAACAATGTAGGAGGGAGCTATAAAAATCTGAGTGGGAGAAATGTTCTTAAATTAGCTGCTGTAGTGGTATTGGTTAGTCACAAGAAACCTAAATTACATAGAAGCTAGAAGAGACACCCAATGCATTTGTCAAAGCTGGACAGAGCAGATATACCAGGTTGATAGTTTTCTCACCATATAATATATACTATAGCTTCAATTTCAACATGCTATAATCAAACAAACAACACCAGAATTCGGGTAGAACCCAGAAAATTAATAACTGCCTTTGAGTCAGAAAATAAGTGTCTATAAGAAAAAAAATTTCATAGGCATGTAAAAGGCACCAAGGATTTCAGGCTGAAATGAAATTACCCAAAGAACTCAACTCTACCAATATCAGAATGCTGCAGGTAAGTATTTCCCAGCCTTGCCAAGTTAGGAAATCAAATGATCAATGATAGAAGAAATTGGGATTAAAGCGAATCAATTTCTTACAGACATGTATGTTCAGCTTCAGCTGAGATGACTGACAGTTCAGCCAGCTTAAATTGCAAGGGAAAATTCCTCTATGGGATAATAGTTTATCCAACACAGGATTAATAAATTTTCAGCAGCTTTTAAGACAAAGGTATAAAAAATAATACTATTACCTCATATTCAAATTTTACCTCGGAAATTCCAGGGAATTTTATTTTCTTATGAGATGCTCACGAGCACTCTAGCCAGATAGGGGTATCATCACCTCTCTGTGAACTCAGGAAATCTAAAGCCCCTTAAGGTTAAGGGACTCAGTCAAGTTTATAGGATTAGCTAGAGGTAGGGGTCTGGACTCTATCCAATCCAGGCCTCTGAGTAAAATGTTCTGTTCTAATTCTAAAAAAATATTTGGTTATAATCCTTTAGAATCTACTCTTATGGGTACTTGATTTATGGCTACATATTTAATTGACCTACTAATTAGGTATATGGTTTTCCATGATTCAATCCATTGCTAATTTTTTTTTTAAAAAGGACTTTATAGTGACAAAAAGTATACTGCCTCCCTCCCTTTCAGGTGACCTCAATTTCTTTTCCAACAATTCATTCACCATTAGAGTATGCAATACAATAACAATAACTTTGTTTCAGGTAAAGAATAACAAAA
The DNA here is from genome assembly GCF_047511675.1 of Marmota flaviventris. NCBI lineage: Eukaryota > Metazoa > Chordata > Mammalia > Rodentia > Sciuridae > Marmota > Marmota flaviventris. Next base: position 76,550,324 of record NC_092500.1, on the reverse strand, counting down.
TTATATCTTCCAGCTGTTGATCAAGAAAATACATAATAATGAATTCCCCAGTAACTGGTCTCTAAAAATTAAAACAACAGCTGCTCTTCCTGTTTGAATTTCTGATTTTTTTTTTTGAGTCTGGCTTTCTCATAATCATTCACACAGTTGTTCCTATAGCATTTGCATGTGATTGATGGATGATCATTTTAAAATGATTGCTTTCATAGAATAAATTCCTCAGTCTAGATAACAAAACTGAATTATTTACTAGTAGCCCCTGTTTGTGCAATGCCTGTTCACTGAAGCAGGAGGCAAAGATAAAGCTGATGTTGTCCCTGCTGCGTCACTGGCAGCTTATTTCCTAGGAAACTCCCAGACAAGAAAGGAAGCAGCTTATTAGATAGGGGCAAAGCTTGTCGTTTAAATGAGAGTTTTCAAATCCATTCCCTTTCTCCTACTCACTCCTAATTTCAGAAGCACTGGCAAGCTTTGTTATATAACGTCACTGGCACTTATCGGCTAATCTATTTGATAATGCTTAGTTGGGGTTCCTGTTTTAGAGCATTTTAGGGTTAGTGCATTACTAACTTTTAAAATACCTTGCTTAAAATCTACCTTGAAAGAAACAATAAAAAGAACCAGCTAAATAAGTAGGTGCAGTCTCAAATGATCTCTAGCCAGGATTCCAGGGCAGAAATTACATTGAAAAGTGTGGAAGTCGTGTTACACAGATGATAGATATGTGACTTTTGTCATCATCTAATTTATCTGGATAACCTGAAAACTATGACTACCAGAATGACTTCATTGCTCCATGATGAGATCTGAACAGATCTCTGGGTGTATTTGAACAGAGATATTGATAAGGCAAGGCACAATTTCAAACAGATGAGAACCTTCCATTTGGAAGTTCTGTCTACTAAGCATGCCAAACTCTACAAAGAAAGTAAAAAGGAAAATATAATTCAAGGCTCATTTTTCCATTTTCATTTGGGTCAGTTGGAAAATGTAGTAAAAGCTTTTGGATCAAGATGTTGACTTGAGCATACACATCTCTCTTTTCTCTTTACTCAAATTTCATTAAAACTGCATTAAAAACTTCAAAAGTGTATGCATTAATGGTGCTGATTAAAAGGACAACACCTCAGTGAGCCTAGGATTTAAAATATTCATGCACTGGAGAACACAGAAAGGATTTTATTATGAAAAACCAGAGTCAATGAAAGTATCACACAGGAAATACACAGGACAATGAAATAGTAGCAATGAGAGATTTTCTCCTGACTGGACTTGTAGCACCTCAATCTTAAGATAGACAAGCTATAGGAATGGAGAAATGTAGTATTATAGGGACAGACGGGGCAAGGCACAGAAGATAGTAGGAAACAGTTTTATTTGGCTGCAGCCAGGTTCAGAGGGCACAGCTTTCGCTGTAATCAATAAATCCCCTGAATCCTGAGTTCAGGTAGTTTCAGAATTTTATACCCAGCATATAAGAGGAGGGTTTCACAAGTTCACAGTCTGCAGAAGTTCACATAAAAGCAGTTTTTTCTTTCACTGTTCTGGGCAAGTTGACCCTTCAAGGATACACCTGAGAAGGGGGAAACTTCTTCTCCCCTTTCTTTCTTCCCCCTGCCAGCTGCTACCATGGAGCCCAACTGGTATCTTCTCTTATCTTAGAAATGTAGACATCTCTGTGAAGCCCCAGATCAAGGCCAGAAGCCTTGTTTGCACATTTCTACAAACTACTAAACTGGATACATGTTTGTGAAAACTAGTAAGGGGGAGTCCAGCACCTGGAGTGCTGATTTCTTCCCAGCCAGTGGCCAGGTAAAACAGGGCAACATGAAAACTGGAAGTTTATCTACATTGACCTCTTTTGTAGAGACTCTTTTGCTAAGAGTCCTAAAATCAGCCATGGTAAAGATTTCTGGAGAAGCCCAGTTAAGACTTTTAAAACTCCCCAACCACTGTGGACCATGAATGGTTTGTATGTAAGGTGACTACATGACTTATTGCTCAAAAACCACTTTTTAAATATTTTTATTGGTGAATTATTATAGTGTATATGATGGTGGGATTCATTACTACATATTTATATGTGCACAAAATATAACAATTTAACAATATTATTCCCCAATATTTCCTATTCTCTCCCTCTCCTTCCACTCCTGGTTCCTTTCCTCTATTGATATTGCTTCAATTTTCAGGAGATCCTCTGTACCCCAATGTTTCTTTTCCTTTTTTTTCTCTCTAGTTTCCGCATGACAAAAGACATATGGCCCTTGACCTCCTGAGTTTGGCTTATTTCACTTAAAAAAATGTTCTCAAGCTCCATCCATTTTCCTGCAAATGATATAATTTCATTCTTCTTCATGGCTGAACAAAGTTCCATTATGTATATATACTTGTTTTCTTTATCCATTCATCCATTGATGGACACCTAGGCTGTTCCATAATTTGACTATTTTGAATTGTGCTGCTTATAAATATGGGTATGCATGCATCGCCATAGTGTAAGGATTTAAATTTTTTAGGATAAATACTGAGGAGTGGTATAGCTGGGTCATATGTTGATTCCATTTCTAGTCTTTTGAGGAACCTACATATTGATTTCCATAGTGGTTGTACTAATTTACAATCCCATCAACAGTGTAAAAAGTGTTTCTTTTCCCCCACATCCTATCCAGAACTTATTGTTTGTATTCTTCATGGGTATGATTCTAACTGAAATGAGAAACAAATTTCAGTGTGTTTTTGATTTGTATTTTCCTAATTGCTAATGTTGTTGAACATTGTTTTATATATTTGTCAGTCATTTGAATTTTTCTTTTCAAAAATGTTCCATTTGCCCATTTATTAATTGGGCTATTTGACTTTTTTATTGTTGTTGTGGGTTGGTTGGCATTGAGTTGTTTTTTTTTTTTTTAAGAGAGAGAGAGAGAGAATTTTTAAATATTTATTATTTTTTAATTTTCAGTGGACACAACATCTTTATTTTTATGTGGTGCGGAGGATCGAACCCAGCACCTCGTGCATGCCAGGCGAGCGTGCTACCACTTGAGCCACATCCCCAGACCCAAGTTTTTTGAGTTCTTTATATATTCTGAATATTAATCCTCTGTTTAGAGAGCAGCTAGCAAAGATTTTCTCCCATTCTATAGACTATCACTTCATTTCTTAATTGTTTCCTTTGTTGTTCAGAAGCTCTATAATTTGATGCTATCCCATTTATTAACTCTTGGCATGATTTTCTGAATTTTATGGATTCTATTGCAAAAGAATTCACTTTGCCTGTGTGTTGAATGTTGACCTTACATTTTCTTTTCTTTCTTTCTAGGAGTTGTGTAAGTTTCTGGTCTAATTCCTACATCTTTGATACATTTTGAGTTCATTTTCATTCAGGGTAAAAGATAAGGATCTGGTTTCATTTTTCTACATATGGATAATGAGGAACATTTGTTTAAAAGGCTGCCTTTTCTCAAAGGTATGTTTTTGGCAGCCTTGTCAAGGATTAGATGATTGAATCTGTATTGGTTACTGTAGATCTTGTAGTATAATTTGAAATAAGGTATCATAATGCTTCCAGAATTATTTTATTGGCTTAGAATTTCTTTGGCTATTCTGGTTCTTTTATTCTTCCAAATGAACTTGAGGACTTTTTTTTTCTAGTTCTGTGAAGAATGTCATTGGTATTTTTATGGGGATTGCATTGAATCTGTATATTGCGTTTTGGTAGTATGGCCATTATAATAATATCAATTCTGCCTGTCTGTGAACATGGGAGGATTTCCATCTTCTTGTGGTTACTTCAATTTCTTTCTTTAGTATTATATAATTTTAATTGTAGTGGTCTTTCACCTCCTTGGTTAGATTTATTCCTAGGATTTGAAGGTTCTGTTTGTTTTGTTTTATAATTTGAAGCTAGTATAAATGGAATACTTTTCCTGATTTTTTTTTCTCAGAGAAGATTTATTATTAGTGCATAGAAAAATATTGAGTATGCTGATTTTGTTGAATTTGTCTATTAGCTGTAATAGTCTTCTGGTAGAGGTTTTGGTGCACATCTCTGTGAACAGTGATAATTTTATTTCTTCCCTTCTTATTTCTATCCCTTTTTATTTTCTTCTCTTGCCTAATTACTCTGGTTATAATTTCTGGTATTATATTGAATAAGAGTGGTGAGAATGGACATCTTTGTCTTGTTCCAGATTTTAAAGGAAATGCTTTCAGTTTTTCCTGATTTGCTATAATGTTGGCTTTAGTTTTGTCATGTATAGCCTTGATGATGTTAAGAAAGGTTCCTTCTATCCCTACATTCTTCAGTGATTTTTAAAAAATATTTATATTTTAGGTGTAGTTGGACACAATGCCTTTATTTTATTTACTTATTTTTATGTGGTGCTGAGGATCGAACCCAAGGCCTCGCATGTGCTAGACGAGCACTCTACCATTGAGCTACAACCCCAGACCCCTCCTCAGTGTTTTTATCATGAGTGGGTGCTAAATTTTGTCAAAGGTCTTCTTTGCATCCCTTGAGATAACTAAGTGATTTTTGTCCTAAATCTTTTCCATGTGATGAATTACATTTATTGATTTGAATATGTTCAACCATTCTTGCATCCCTGGTTTAAAACTAACATGGTAACAATGTTAAGGTGTTGTTAAATATGCTTTTCTAATATTTTATGAAGCATTTTTTTGCATCTAAATTCATCAGGGATATTAGTCTGCAATTTTCTTTCCTTGATGCATCCTTATCTGCTTGTGGTATGAGTGTGTTACTGGCTTCATGAAATGAATTTTGAGATGTTCCATAACTTTTGATTTCATAGAAAATTTGAGGATCATTGGTATGACTTCTATAAAGGTATAGTAGAATTCAGCTGCTTCTATCTCACTACTAGCTATTTGTCTTTTTAAGTTTTCTATGCTCCCTTAATTCAATTTTGGCAGCTCATATGTGTCTAGAAATGTATCCATTTCTTCTAAGTTTTCTGAATTATTGGAGCATAAGTTTTCAAAATAGTCCGTAATGATCCTCTGGATTTCAATAATGTCTGTGTTGATTTCTCCTTTTTCATTCCTAATTTTAATAATTTGGGCCTTTCTCTTTTTACTTCTAAGGACCTATCAATCTTGTTTATCTTTTTAAAGAGCCAACTCTTCATTTCATGCATCCTTTGTATTTTTTGTTCACTATTTCATTGACTTCAGCACTGATTTTAAAATATTATTTATTCTACTGGCTTTGGAATTAGTTTTTCTTGTTTTTCAAAGGCCTTGAAATGCATCATTAGGCTGCATATTTGAAATCTTTCTAATTTTCTTATGTAGGCAGTGATAGCTATAAACTTTCCCCTTTGAACTGCCTTTACAATGTGCCAGAAGTTCTGATATTTTGTATCACTTTTCTATTTTCAATCCACTGCGATTTCATAAAATGAAAGAACTTATATAATTTTTTTTGTATTTGCTAAGAGTTGCTTTATGGGCTATTTTGGAGAACACTCCATGAGCTGCTGAGAATAAAGTGTATTCAGCTCTTCTTGGATGAAATATTCTATAGGTGTCTCTTAATAACTTATACTATGTATCAGGTCCAAAGAGTCTTCACTATGTTTATGTCTGGATCTGTTGAAATCACCCAGTATTATTGTACTGGAGTCTATCTAAGTCTTTAATTCAAGTAGTATCTGTTTTATGTAATTTGGTGCACCAACATTTGGGGCACAAATATTTACTATCATTATATCTTCTTTGTAATCTTGTCTCTTGTGATTCATTTCAGCGTGAAGTCTGTTTTGTCAAATAGAGGAGTAGATACTCCTGCTTTCAGACTTCATTTGCATAATATATTTCCATCCTTTCACTTTCAACCTGTGCATGTCTTTGCCTATAAGATTAATCTCTTGCAAAAAACAACAAACAAACAAAAAACAAACATATACTTGGGTCTTGTTTTTCAATCCATTCTGCCAATCTAGTCTATGTCTTTCAATTATAGAGTTGAAACCATTTGTGTTCTAATAAAGAGATGTTTATTAATTATTGCCATTTTGATTTATTTCTAATGTTTAATTTGATCCTGTTCCTCATTTCAAAAGCTACTCTACAAAAGAGACTTGTTCATTTGTGAGCTGTACAGTTTCTTTTTGATTTCTTCTGTGTGAAGTATTTCTTTAAGCGTTTTCTGTAGTGTTGACATAGCAGTCATTAATTTAGTTTCGAATTATCTTGGAAGGCTTTTAGTTCTTTAATTCTGAAGGATAGCTTTGCTGGATATAGCAGTCTTGGTTGACAGTTATTTTTTTCTGAACTTAGAACACACCATTCAAAGTTCTCTTGACTTTTAGTGTTTATTGTAAGAAATTGTAAGTAATTCTGATTGGATTTCCTCTAAATCTGACCTGAAAATTTTCTTTTGAGGCATTTAAAATTATATCCTTCTTCTTTATGTTAGACATTTTAATTACAATGTGTCATGGAGAGGTTCTTTTTTGATCTTGTCTATTTGGTGTTCTGAATGTCTTGTGAATCTGGATTTCCATCTCATTCTCAAAATTTGGAAATTTTTCAGTTATTATTATCCTGAAGAGGTTATCCATTTCTTTATCCTGCATCTCACAATCCTCTTCAATTCTAGTAATTCTTAAATTTGCTCTCTTATGTTGTGCCAGAGTTCTTGCATATTCTTCTAGCCATGTTTCCTTATATTCCTTAATACTGTCTAAATGTTTAAGGTTGGACATTTTGTGTTCCAGCTCTGAGATTTTGCTTTAACATGGTCTATTCTATTAGAGAATTTTGAATGAAGATGTTATTTGATTTATTGTGTCTTTCATTTCCAAGATTTGTTTGGTTATTTTTCAATATCTTCATTTCGTCATTGAATCTCATATTAATTCATATCATGTGCTGACTTACTTAATTCATTCAGTTGTTTTTCTGTGTTTTCTCAGAATTTATTGATAATTTTTATAGTCATTCTTTTGAATTCTTTATCTGATATCTTATCCACTTCAATATCTTTGAAGTCAGTGAATTATGAACTTTAGGAAATGTTGTGCTACCTTGTTATTTCATATTTTCTTTATTCTTGTGTTGGTTTTTATGCATACGTTGAAATAGGTTTCTCTTCTACTCTTATATATGGACTTTTTTAAAGCACAGTCTTTTCTTGCCAAAATGTCCTAGAGTGATCTAGATTGAGACCCCCTTGTACGAATGGTATCCACACAATTTGTGTTAATTCTTCCTTTTTGCTCTAGTATTGAATGTCCATGAGTAGAACCTTGGGACCTCACCCAACCATTCTTATTTGGAGCCTGGTTGTTACTTTGTTTTTTTTTCCTCTCTCTCTTCTATTCTTTCTATTTAAGTATGGCTAAAGTTTGAGTGTGGTTAATTTGTGTGTGCAGCGAGGTGTGATATCTTTTGCCTGGGTTTAGTTCAGCAACAGAATGTCCACTCTGGGAATTTGTGGTAGCCCTGTAGATTCCCAGCTCCTCACAGAACAAGTGGAACAAACAATAGCAATCATCAAAACAAAGCATTAAAATAAATACCTTGTGCTCACTGTGACATCTACAATACTGATTGCTACAAAACCAGGAATGGGGGAACCAGCAACTGCCAACAACAAAAACAACAAATAACCATGAACTAACTGGCATTAAAGTAAGCAGCAGGTGTCAGCTACGTCATCCACAGTACTAATAACTGCACCAACTTGAATGAAGAGACCACGAGTTAAATAAACCAAATTGTTCTAAAAGATGGTAAAAATATAATTTGTTAACAGAAAATGTAATAGAAAGGTAGAAGAAAGTTTTTGATGTTCAAAATATGAATAGATAGAATGCAAAATAAAGATGTAACAAGTGATGGCTATAAAGAAGGTGAAGAAAAATAGAAAAAAAAAAACAAAGTCAAAGGAGAGAGAAAAAGAGAACAAGATAATTTGACTGTTAAGGGAAGAAAAGAAACAGTAAAAAAAAAAAAAAAAAAAAACCTAGCTCTTAAAAGACAGGGAAAGCCTGGCAGAGTGGCACAGCCCTATAATCCCAGCAGCTCTGAAGGCTGAGGCAAGAGGATCAGAGTTCAAAGCCAGCAACAGAAAAAGCAAGGTGCTAAGCAACTCAGTGAGACCATATATCTAAATAAAATACAAAAATATTTTTTGTCAAGTGCCCCTGAGTTCAATCCCCAATACCCAATTTAAAAACAGAAAAAGAAAAGGGAGAGAGCAGAGCCGCCACCTGCGCCCACAAGGTAGGCAGACCTGCGACTGACCGGGGGAACAGGCCCAGCGGCCTGCCGGAGTGGTAGACATGTCACCCCAATTGGGGTAGGGGCAGAGCAGAGCCTTCGCCCGCGCCCGGAACAGGCCCAGCGGCCCACCGGCGTGGTAGTCACGTCACCCCAATTGGAGTAGGGGCAGAGCAGAGCCGCCACCCGCGGCCGCAAGGTAGGCAGACCTGCGACCGACTGGCGGAACAGGCCCAGCGGCCTGCCGGCGTGGCAGACACATCACCCCAATTGGAGTAGGGGCAGAGCAGAGCCTTCGCCCGCGCCCGGAACAGGCCCAGTGGCCCGCCAGCGTGGTAGTCACGTCACCCAAATTGGAGTAGGGGCAGAGCAGAGCCACCACCCATGCCCAGAACAGGCCCAGCGACCCGCCGGCGTGGTAGTCACATCACCCCAATAGGAGTAGGGGCAGAAAAGAGCCGCCGCCCGTGCCCGCAAGGTAGGCAGACCTGCGACGGACCAGCGGAACAGGCCCAGCGGCCTGCCAGGCATGGTAGACACATCACCCCAATTGGAGTAGGGGCAGAGCAGAGCCGCTGCCCGCACCTGGAACAGGCCCAGTGACCCGCCAACGTGGTAGTCACATCACCCTAATTGGAGTAGGAGCAGAGCAGAGCCGCCACCCGTGCCCGGGACAGGCCCAGCGGCCTGCCGGCGTGGTAGTCACGTCACCCCAATTGGAGTAGGGGCAGAGCAGAGCTGCCGCCCGCGCCTGGAACAGGCCCAGCGGCCCGCCGGCGTGGTAGACACGTCACCCCAATTGGAGTAGGGGCAGAGCAGAGCTGCTGCCCGCGCCTGCAAGGTAGGCAGACCTGCTACCGACCGGCAGAACAGGCCCAGCGGCCTGTCAGCATGGTATACAGATCACCCCAATTGGAAGAGGAGCACCGCCATTGCCCGCCCCTGCAAGGGAGACTTTTCAACTATACAAGAGCAATACAAATATATAGGGGGAAAATTTCAAAAACACAACAGTTTCACCAAGCAGAAAGAAACACGAGCAGTATGAAAAGACAAGGAAAGAAAGGACCACAAGCAATGCAGGTCAACTCAACGTTAGAGGAGGTAATAGCTGCAGCAGATGGAATGTCAGATAAAGAATTCAGGATATACATGCTTCAGATGATCTGGAGTCTCAAGGAAGACATTAGACAGCAAAATCAGACAATGAAAGATCACTTCGACAATGAATTACACAAACAAAACCAGGAAGCAAAAGATCAACTATACAGGGAGATAGAGGTTATAAAAAACAAACAAACAGAAATCCTAGAAATGCAGGAAGCAATAAACCAACTTAAAAACTCAATGGAGAATACTACCAGCAGAGTAGAACACTTAGAAGATAGAACATCAGACAATGAAGACAAAGTATTTCAACTTGAAAAGAACATAGACAGCTCAGCAAGACTGATAAGAAACCATGAGCAGAACATCCAAGAAATATGGGATAACATCAAGAGACCAAATTTAAGAGTCATTGGGATAAAGGAAGGTATAGAGGTCCAAACCAAAGGAATGAGCAATCTATTCAATGAAATAATACGAGAAAACTTCCCAGACTGGAAGAATGAGACAGAATCCCAAATCCTAGAAGCCTACAGGACGCCGAATGTGCAAAATCATAAGAGATCCACACCTAGACACATTATAATGAAGATGCCCAACATACAGAATAAGGAGAGAATTTTAAAAGCTACAAGAGAAAGGAAGCAGATTACATTTAGGGGTAAACCAATCAGGATAACAGCTGATCTTTCAACACAGACTCTGAAAGCTAGAAGATCCTGGAATAACATATTTCAAACACTGAAATAAAATGGGTTCCAACCAAGAATCGTGTATCCAGCGACATTAAGCTTCAGGATGGAAGATGAAATTAAAACCTTCCACGATAAACAAAAGTTAAAAGAATTTGCAGCTAGAAAACCATCTTTTCAAAACATCCTCAGCAAAACATTACAGGAAGAGGAAATGGAAAATAACAATGAAAACCAACAGTGGGAGGTAGGACACTAAAGGGTGGGAAAATAATCAAAGAGGAAAACAAACCATGTTTAGTAACATAAATAAACAAATATGGCTGGAACAACAACCCATATCTCAATAATAACCCTAAATGTTAATGGCTTAAATTCACCAATTAAGAGACACAGGCTAGTAGAATGGATCACAAAACAAGACCCAACAATATGCTGCCTACAGGAGACACATTTGATAGGAAAAGACATACATAGACTGAAGGTGAAATGTTGGGAAAAATCATATCACTCATATGGACTTCGGAAACAAGCAGGAGTGTCCATACTCATATCAAATAAAATAGATTTTAAGCCAAAGTTCATCAAAAGGGATAAAGAGGGACACTACATACTGCTTAAGGGAACCATACACCAACAAGACATAACAATCATAAATATATATGCCCCAAACAATGGTGCAGCTATGTTCACCAAACAAACTCTTCTCAAGTTCAAGAGTCTAATAGACCACCATACAATAATCATGGGAGACTTCAACACACCTCTCTCGCCACTGGACAGATCTTCCAAACAAAAGTTGAATAAGGAAACTATAGAACTCAATAACACAATTAATAACCTAGACTTAATTGACATATATAAAATATACCACCCAACATCAAGCAGTTACACTTTTTTTCTCAGCAGCACATGGATCCTTCTCAAAAATACATCATATATTATGTCACAGGGCAACTCTTAGACAATATAAAGGAGTAGAGATAATACCATGCATCTTATCTGATCATAATGGAATGAAACTGAAATTCAACGATAAAAGAAGGAAGGAAAAATCATGCATCACTTGGAGAATGAACAATAGGTTACTAAATGATAAATGGATTATAGAAGACATCAAGGAGGAAATTAAAAAATTTTTAGAGATAAATGAAAACACAGATACACCATATTGGAATCTATGGGACACATTGAAAGCAGTTCTAAGAGGAAAATTCATTGCTTGGAGTTCATTCCTTAAAAAAAGGAAAACCCAACAAATAAATGATCCCATACTTCATCTCAAAATCCTAGAAAAAGAAGAGCAAAACAACAGCAAAAGAAGTAGAAGGCAAGAAATAATTAAAATCAGAGCTGAAATTAATGAAATTGAAACAAAAGAAACAATTGAAAAAATTGACAAAACTAAAAGTTGGTTCTTTGAAAAAATAAATAAAATCGACAGACCCTTAGCCATGCTAACGAAGAGAAGAAGAGAGAGAACTCAAATTACTAGCATACTGGATGAAAAAGGCAATATCACAACAGACACTTCAGAAATACAGAAGATAATCAAAAATTATTTTGAATCCTTATACTCCAATAAAATAGAAGATAGTGAAGGCATCGATAAATTTCTTAAGTCATATGATCTGCCCAGATTGAGTCAGGAGGATATAGACAACCTAAACAGACCAATATCAATTGAGGAAATAGAAGAAACCATCAAAAGACTACCAACTAAGAAAAGCCCAGGACCGGATGGGTATACAGCAGAGTTTTACAAAACCTTTAAAGAGGAACTAATACCAATACTTTTCAAGCTATTTCAGGAAATAGAAAAAGAGAGAGAACTTCCAAATTCATTCTGTGAGGCCAACATCACCCTGATTCCTAAACCAGACAAAGACACTTCAAAGAAAGAAAACTTCAGACCAATATCTCTAATGAACCTAGATGCAAAAATCCTCAATAAAATTTTGGCGGATCAGATACAAAAACATATCAAAAAAATTGTGCACCATGATCAAGTAGGATTCATCCCTGGGATGCAAGGCTGGTTCAATATACGGAAATCAATAAATGTTATTCACCACATCAATAGACTTAAAAATAAGAACCATATGATCATCTCGATAGATGCGGAAAAAGCATTCGACAAAGTACAGCATCCCTTTATGTTCAAAACTCTAGAAAAACTAGGGATAACAGGAACATACCTCAATATTGTAAAAGCAATCTATACTAAGCCTCAGGCTAGCATCATTCTGAATGGAGAAAAACTGAAGGCATTCCCTCTAAAATCTGGAACAAGACAGGGATGCCCTCTCTCACCACTTCTGTTCAACATAGTTCTCGAAACACTGGCCAGAGCAATTAGACCGATGAAAGAAATTAAAGGCACAAAAATAGGAAAAGAAGAACTTAAATTATCACTATTTGCAGGTGACATGATTCTATACCTAGCAGACCCAAAAGGGTCTACAAAGAAACTATTAGAGCTAATAAATGAATTCAGCACAGTGGCAGGATATAAAATCAACACACATAAATCAAAGGCATTCCTGTATATCAGCGACAAATCCTCTGAAATGGAAATGAGGACAACCACTCCATTCACACTATCCTCAAAAAAAAAATAAAATACTTGGGAATCAACCTAATAGAAGAGGTGAAAGACTTATACAATGAAAACTACAGAACCCTAAAGAGAGAAATAGAAGAAGATCTTCGAAGATGGAAAAATATACCCTGTTCATGGATAGGCAGAATTAACATCATCAAAATGGTGATATTACCAAAAGTTCTCTATAGGTTTAATGCAATGCCAATCAAAATCCCAACGGCATTTCTTGTAGAAATAGAGAAAGCAATCATGAAATTCATATGGAAAAATAAAAGACCCAGAATAGCAAAAACAATGCTAAGCAGGAAGTGTGAATCAGACGGTATAGCGATACCAGACTTCAAATGATACTACAGAGCAATAGTAACAAAAACAGCATGGTACTGGTACCAAAACAGGTGGGTGGACCAATGGTACAGAATAGAGGACACAGAAACCAATGCACAAAACTACAACTATCTTATATTTGATAAAGGGGCTAAAAGCATGCAATGGAGGAAGGATAGCATCTTCAACAAATGGTGCTGGGAAAACTGGAAATCCATATGCAACAAAATGAAACTGAATCCCTTTCTCTCGCCATGCACAAAAGTTAACTCAAAATGGATCAAGGAGCTTGATATCAAATCAGAGACACGCCGTCTGATAGAAGAAAAAGTTGGCTACGATCTACATACTGTGGGGTCGGGTTCCAAATTCCTCAATAGGACACCCATAGCACAAAAGTTAATAACTAGAATCAACAAATGGGACTTACTCAAACTAAAAAGTTTTTTCTCAGCAAAAGAAACAATAAGAGAGGTAAATAGGGAGTCTACATCCTGGGAACAAATCTTTACTCCTCACACTTCAGATAGAGCCCTAATATCCAGAGTATACAAAGAACTCAAAAAATTAGACAATAAGATAACAAATAACCCAATCAACAAATGGGCCAAGGACCTGAACAGACATTTCCCAGAGGAGGACATACAATCAATCAACAAGTACATGAAAAAATGCTCACCATCTCTAGCAGTCAGAGAAATGCAAATCAAAACCACCCTAAGATACCATCTCACTCCAGTAAGATTGGCAGCCATTATGAACTCAAACAACAACAAGTGCTGGCGAGGATGTGGCGAAAAGGGTACACTTGTACATTGCTGGTGGGACTGCAAATTGGTGCAGCCAATTTGGAAAGCAGTATGGAGATTTCTTGGAAAGCTGGGAATGGAACCACCATTTGACCCAGCTATTCCCCTTCTCGGTCTATTCCCTAAAGACCTAAAAAGAGCATGCTACAGGGACACTGCTACATCGATGTTCATAGCAGCACAATTCACAATAGCAAGACTGTGGAACCAACCTAGATGCCCTTCAATAGATGAATGGATAAAAAAAATGTGGCATTTATACACAATGGAGTATTACTCTGCATTAAAAAATGACAAAATCATAGAATTTACAGGGAAATGGATGGCATTAGAGCAGATTATGCTAAGTGAAGCTAGCCAATCCCTAAAAACAAATGCCAAATATCTTCTTTGATATAAGGAGAGTAACTAAGAACAGAGTAGGGTCAAAGAGCATGAGAAGAAGATTAACATTAAACAGGGATGAGAGGTGGGAGGGAAAGGGAGAGAGAAGGGAAATTGCATGGAAATGGAAGGAGACCCTCAGGGTTATACAAAATTACATACAAGAGGAAGTGAGGGGAAAGGGAAAAAAATACAAGGGGGAAAAATGAATTACAGTAGAGGGGGTAGAGAGAGAAGAGGGGAGGGGAGGGGAGGGGGGATAGTAGAGGATAGGAAAGGCAGCAGAATACAACAGACACTAGTATGGCAATATGTAAATCAATGGAAGTGTAAATGATGTGATTCTGCAATCTGTGTACGGGGTAAAAATGGGAGTTCATAACCCACTTGAATCAAAGTGTGAAATATGATATATCAAGAACTATGTAATGTTTTGAACAACCAACAATAAAAATTAAAAAAAAATAATAATAAATAAAAAATTTAAAAAAATAAAAGGAATAGGGTTGGGCATAGAGCTCAATGATAAAGTACTTGCCTACCAGGTGTAAAGCCTTGTATTCAAGATTCAGTAGTGAAAAAAAGTACTGATATGTGCTACAATATGATGAAACTTGAACACATTATGTTCAGTGAAAGAATGTGATCACAAAATATCACATAAGATTCCAATGTCTATTCCAGAATAGACCATTCCACAGAGACAGAAAGTAGATGGATGTTCACTTAATGCTCAGAAGAAGGAGGAAATTGGGAGTGACTTCTCATGGGTAAGAGATTGATGGGAATATTCCAAAATTATATTGTGGTTGTTGTATATTTTCAATGAATGAATTGTATGTTATATGAATTATATCTCAATAAAATTATTTAAAAATCCATTAAAAAATAAAAAACATTAAGCATAAGAGAAACAGGTCACCCCAGTCAAGTCTGTGCCCTTTTACATATGTTTTTTAATAAATAAGAATTTCTTCTTTGGGTTCTTTAAAAAAAAAAAGAAAAGGGAAAATAATTATCCTTTTAAAAATGGTAAGAAATGAGAAAAAAGGGCAATGAGGATAAAGAAAAAAGAAATGAGGATAGATGACCCCTGCCTGTGCCTAAATGTCCTTCTTTACATTTCTCCTTGAACTATGTACTGAATTAGAGGGAGTGGGGAATGCAATGGCTGGGGGTTGTTAAGCCCTTCTTCCTCTTGTGTTGCTCACTGAGCTATCAGTTGTAGTAGCCTAAAACTGAATCTGGTTAAAATACCCCTATATTCCCTTCTCAACTATTTAAGGTAGCATATAATGGGACGTGCTATCCATTGAAGTTTTGCTGTACAGTGCAGACCCATGCACTTTCAGGGTGGGGCTACTGCAGAGTTCTATGAAGGGAGTTCTCATGTCTGGGGCTCAGGTCAGTCAAACCTTAGAAGCTTTGTTGGGTGGTATCTGCTCTGAAGAGATTAGATCAACATACCCTTAGGGCTGGGCAGATGCCAATTTTTGCTGGGAGTCTGAATCTCAAGAACCTTGAAAGAATTATACTTGTGGGCATAGGGGAGCCAACACTCCACATACTCTGGTGCCCAAGAATATCCCAGCATAGACCCTGATGTTCACCCTGAGTGTATTCACACCTGGGTGTTCAGTTTCCCAACCCCGTTCATCTGGTCACATGCCACCAGACTCAAAGGGAAAATAGGTTGCATTCCTCTTCATTTTCCTATATTAAATCCCCCTGGGTACAACTTCTCTGTACCTGTTTTATTCATGTTCTGTTAGGTACACCCTAGGTCACATGGCAGGTGCTTGCTAAGACAGTTTGGCAATGTTTGCTATAATCTCCTGGGTTTCTGCAGCAGTTGCAGTATGGCCTTCTCCAGTTGGCTACTGCCTTAGCTCTGCTTGACAGTTGAGAAATGCAGAGCACTTTCCAAACGCCAGTTCACTGGGCAGTCTATGGATTGGCTAAGTTCAGGCTACTTTTCTTACTTACAGGTTTTTCCGTGTCAAATTTGTCCATCATTTTTCTCTTTCTGTGTTGTCCCTCTCCTCTGTGGTTAACCAGTGCCACTGCCACTGCTGCAACCAATGTGGCTCCAATGTGTTCTTTCTTATTCTTTTTTCAATGCACCCAAATTTCTCAGTCTCTAAGAGATTTTGTCCAACAATGAATTGTGGCAAATTTCCTTTTTTAAAAATCCTCACTGAGAAGCAGTACTCCCACTGCTTGAATGCCAAGTCACAGAGCGACTGGAAATGCAGCCTTCCTCTAGTCTGCCATCTTGAATCTCCTCAAACCTAAACTTCTGATAGTGAAAGGGAATGTTAATAACAATTATTCTGGGACAACAGGTGTAAACTGGGACTGGCTAGGGCAAATCCACAGGTATGACCACTCTAAGTATGTGTTTCCTGGGATACTAATTCTCTTAGTTATTGGGGAAGATATGAGGGATCTGAGGCCACCAGAAGGCCTGGGCAGAATAAGCAGCTCATACAACAATATGCCATTGAATAATTTTTTGTGCAAAAAGAAAAGATTGGGAGCACTATGTTTAAGCACAAATCACATACCAATAACAGTGAGGTGTAATCTGCTTGGCTACAGTGTTTAAAAGTCATTGACTTAACAGAATGGGAGAAAATATTTGCTACCTGCTGCTCACATAGGGCATTAATATCCAGGATATACAAGGAACTTAAAAAAACTTAACACCAAAACCAAAAAACAAATAATGTAATCAATAAATGAGCAAAGAAACTAAACAGACACTTCCCTAAAAAAGAAATAAAAATTATCACACATATATGAAAAAATGTTCAACATATCTAGCAATTAGAGAAACGTGAATTAAAACTACACTGAGATTTCATCTTGCTCCACTCAGAATGGCAACTATCAAAAATACAAGTAACAATGAATGTTGGCAAGGATGTAGGGGAAAGTGTACATTCATACATTTTTGGTATGACTGCAAATTGGTGTAACTACTCTGGAAAACAGAATAGAGATTCCTCAAAAAAACAGGTATGGAACCACCATTTGACCCAGCTATCCCACTCCTCAGTATATATCCAAAGTATATAAAATTAGCATACTATACTGATGCATTCACATCAATGTTTATAGCAGCAAAAGTCACAAGAGACAAGCTATAGAGCCAACATAGGTGCCCTTCAACAGATGAATGCATAAAGAAAATGTGGTGTATATACAGAATGGAGTATTTCTCAGCAATAAAGAAGAATGAAATTATGGCATTTGCCAGTAAATGGATGGAACTAGAGATTATCACGCTAAGTGAAATAAACTAGTCCCCAAACTCAAAGGTTGAATGTTTTCTCTGATATGTGGAAGCTAATCCAAAATAAGAGGGGTATTAAAAACAGAATAGAAGAAGGATCAGTGGTGTAGACTAAAGGGAATGAAGGAAAAAAAGAAGGAAAGGGATAGGGAAAGTCATTGGAATGAATTTGAACTACCATTCCTATGTACTTATATGAATATACCATAGTGAATCTTACCATCATATACATCCACAAAACACTAATTTAAAAAAAGTAAATGGCAGAAAGATCAGTAGACTAGAGGGAAGAGAAGTGGGGGAGGGAGAAGGGAAGTGGAAGGGGAAGTACTGAAAACTGAATTCAAACAAATTATAATCTGTGCTTTTATAATTATGTCAAAATTAATCCCATTGTCATGTATAACTAAAAAGAATCAATAAAAAGTCACTAGCTTAATATTTAATGATCAGGCAATTACATGTAAAAACCTGCATTTGCCATTCAGAAGGATATTTGTCCATACTGTATCCACACTCCCTTCTGGAAACATTTCAATGAGAATGAGTTGAGGCAAAATTCTTTCACTGGAATGATGCAATAATCTTTTCTACCTGCATGCCCCCAGATAATCCATGAAATGTGGTTTCTACTCTGAGCAGGCACTTCAGCATAAAGCCCTTTGCCTCTTGTCCTTGTGGTTAGGAAGACATAGCCTTTCCCTGCAGACCCTAAGATAAAACTGGCTTGCCTGCTGACAGACTGGTCCTTCCTACATTCCCAGAGCCTATAACCAGTCTGCTCAAGAAGGAAAAGTGAGAGATCTCCAATAATCCACCTGGTCCTTCATTTGAAAATACAATTAGTCACCTAAAAGTCGAAAAATGTTTGAAAAACAAACAGTAGAAAGAGAAGAGCTGCAATTTCTTTTTTTTATGATTTTATTTTTTTATTGGTTGTTCAAAACATTACAAAGCTCATGACATATCATCTTTCATATATTTGATTCAAGTGAGTTATGAACTCCCATTTTTACCCCAAATACAAATTGAAGAATCACATCAGTTACACTTTCACAATTTTTACATAATGCCATATTAGTTACTGTTGTATTCTGCTGCCTTTCCTATCCTCTACTATCCCCCCTCCCCTCACCTATCATCTTCCCTCTCTACCTCATCTGCTGTTGTTTGATTCTCTCCCTTGTTTCACCCCCCCTTTCCCCTCACAACCTCTTATATGTAATTTTGTGTAATATTGAGGGTCTCCTACCATTTCCATATTGTTCCCCTTGTCTCTCCCTTTCTCTCCCCCCACTCGTCTCTGTTTAATGTTAATCTTTTCCTCATGCTCTTCCTCCCTGTTCTGTTCTTAGTTGTTCTCTCTTTATATCAAAGAACACATTTGGCATTTGTTTTTTAAGGATTGGCTAGCTTCACTTAGCATAATCTGCTCTAATGCCATCCATTTCCCTGCAAATTCTATGATTTTGTCATTTTTTAGTGCTGCGTAATACTCCATTGTGTATAGATGCCACATTTTTTTTTTATCCATTCATCTATTGAAGGGCATCTAGATTGGTTCCACAGTCTAGCTATTGTGAATTGTGCCGCTATGATCATTGATGTGGCAGTATCCCTATAGTAAGCTCTTTTAAGATCCTCAGGGAATAGTCCGAGAAGGGTGATAGCTGGGTCAAACGGTGGATCCATTCCCAGCTTTCCCAGGAATCTCCATACTGCTTTTCAAATTGGCCTCACCAATTTGCAGTCCCACCAGCAATGTACAAGTGTACCCTTTTCCCCACATCCTCGCCAACACTTATTGTTGTTTGACTTTATAATGGCTGCCAATCTTACTGGAGTGAGATGGTATCTTAGGGTGGTTTTGATTTGCATTTCTCTGACTGCTAGAGATGGTGAGCATTTTTTCATGTACTTGTTGATTGATTGTATGTCCTCCTCTGTGAAGTGTCTGTTCAGGGCCTTGGCCCATTTGTTGATTGGGTTATTTGTTATCTTATTGTCTAATTTTTTGAGTTCTTTGTATATTCTGGATATTAGGGCTCTATCTGAAGTGTGAGGGGTAAAAATTTGTTCCCAGGATGTAGGCTCTCTATTTACCTCTCTTATTGTTTCTCTTGCTGAGAAAAAACTTTTTAGTTTAAGTAAGTCCCATTTATTTATTCTTGTTATTAACTCTTGGGCTATGGGCGTCCTATTAAGGAATTTGGAGCCCGACCCCACAGTATGTAGATAGTAGCCAACTTTTTGAGAAGAGCTGCAATTTCAAGAAAACAAATAAAATCAACTGAATTCCCTTCATGACTTTTTCACATAATTCCTTAATTACTCTATATCATTTTCTTCATGACACTTGCTACTCTCTGAATTCACCAATCTTATTTATTTGTTAGTTGACGGCCTTCTCACTAAAAGATTATCTTTATAAGAATGAATCTGTTGATGATTTCTTGCTTTTATCTGCTGGTTATATACCTTACACCTAAAATAGAACCCAATGCAGAATCACCAGTTTATAAATACAGTATATAGTGGTATAGAAATAATCACTATAAGAAATACAGATAGAAATGGCTAAGAGACTAGAGGTAGGGATGAAAAATGATCTTTTCTCTACTAATTTTAAACACTGAATGCAACTTTGATTTTATATTATTTTTATAACAATTTACAAAACGAAGAATAGAAAGAAACTATTGAGTTAAAATAATTATTGCTTTCTAGGTATGGGATTCTTTTCAAAATGGATAGCTCCAAAGAAACCAGAGATTTTATTTGAATGGTTTAAGTAATTAATTATTTGGGGGTTTGTTTATTTAGAGATTTATTTCTAAACTTTCTAATCTGACTGAAAAGTAATTGGTTATGAGTATGGTTTGGGGAGTCAAACAACCCTGAATTCAAATCCTTGCCCTACCAAGTGATCTATATGTCCTCAGCTTCCTGTGCATCAGTTAGTCCCCACACATAAAATAAGGTCATGCTGAGAATGAAAAAGATAACATGGGAAGGTAATTGGCCATGCCTGGCATGGTCTACTTGATAAATACCAGGTACTCTAATATTTATACATTTTTATGCTTCTATGTGTTCAAATCATTCAAATTTCTAAAGTAGATGATAGGTCGTCATCTCTTCTATGATTGTTAATTAAGCACCAAACTACATGCCAGTAGCTAAAATGAACCTCAAAGAGACAAAAAAAGCAAAGATACAAACTGTAAATTGAGCTATTTAGCTCCATTTTCTTCATAATTTCAGATTGCTAAAGGTGAAAATTAAAGGTAGCTCTTCCTGTAAGACAATGGTTTTCTTGGGCTGTACCAAAATAGTCTATAGGTATAGATACTAGTACCACACTCAGCATATTTCTATTCTTTAACAAATTGACTGTTTTCTAAAAAAACAAAGCAACAAGAACAAAAAAATGGAAGAGGACAAGTTCAAGAAGAAAATATACAGCAAAAGCCTCCTACAAAAAGTGGAAGTGGCTCTGAGCATCCTGAGCTTAGACAGGTCAGATGTTACGTTCTGGCACCAGTAACACAGGGACTGGGTGGATAATTCAGTGAGAACAACCAGGTAGGCTGATTTCTCCACATCTGTGCTTACATCAACAAATATGCCACACATCAGCCACAGAGCCATTTGTTCTCAGGTGGAAACATATATGGAGAAGCAAATCAGGTTCCAGGTGGCTGGGGACATGAAGAAGAAATGAGGAAGCCATATGCCTAAAGGAACAGTGAAACTAGCTAGCAGAGTATCCTACCAGGAACACATAGCTCCAGGCCCCATCACATCCTCCCATTCTTGGCAATACTCTTTCTCCTGTTGCTACAGGCTCTGCTTGTTTACTTAAGCAGTCCAGCCCCATAAGTCTTTGAGTTGTGACCCCTATGCTGAAGGGCTAGGGGATATTCTCTGTAATCTTGAAAGTTGTAGTGAATTAAAATGAGCTCTAAGAAAACACATCACACCATGTTATTGTGTTGATCAAATGATGGACTAAACTGCAAAGAGCCCCATTTGATAAAATAACTGGCCTTAGTCTTAAGGCTTTTCTAAACCAATCATTGGGTTACCTGGGTCCAAAAATAACATTTCAAGCCATCTATTAATAAACAAAAAGACTTGTATAGGAGGATTCTCAGAGCGTCTAAAAGATCAACTGATCCATCTCCTGAAGAGGCTTATAGGGGAAAACAGCAGATGTTATTAAAGTGAAAGGACTTTGAGTTGTAGGAAACAAGATCTGGTTATTTTAAAATCTTTTCACCTCAGTCCCTATATTTTTGTATTTGTGTGATGTCTGGGCAATGACTTGTCAACTGAAGTGTACTGTTTTAACAAATTATTTTAAATTGTTGCTTGTATAAGAGATAAGATTATTTTACACTCAAATAGCAATAAAAGATCCAAGAGTCCCTGCTATCACACTATACAGGAATAAAGTTGAGAGTTTAGACTATAGCAGCTAAATAATCTGTGGTTTACAGACTAACAATAACACAAACTCAAAATAAATAAAATAAGTTAACATTCTGAAATCATGCCCAAATTAGAACACTACAGAGGCAATATACTAAATAACTAATTTTTAAGTTATTATGTACACTTAAACATTGTAAACCTAACTAAAGATCTCAAAACTTAGAGGAGAAATTCTTTCATTAAAATTATTTAATAGCTTTCTCCACAAAGGTGAAAAAAAATACTGCCACAATTTGTACAATATTGGGCAAATTCTCAGCTAAAGATTTAAAGTCAGTGTTGATGTTGTACAAAAGAAAACTGTCATTATTCTTACACCAATGTGGCTTCAGAAGAATAATCTTTGCAATTTAGATTTTAGAAGTACTTAGAATGCATCTACATTCCAGTTATCTGAAGATTTTTTAATTGTAAACTAAAACTCTCAAGATAAAACTCTTACAGAAACTTCAGCCGATAAAAATGCTCCTAAGTTAATCAAGGTTTAATGCTATAGGTCTGAAGAATTAATACTTAAAATATTTTCAAATTACAAACTCTCGGTTGTGTATGTATGGATGTGAGTTTACTTAATGGAAAATTCACCCAAGGAAGATTTTTTTCAGAAAGACATTAAAATAGTGAACCTGTTATATGAACATGTCAGAAAATCTAGAAAAAATTTACGGTCATTTTCTAATATCACTTTATATTTAGACAATGTGAAATAATGATTAAAAATTACCCAAACTGGGAGACTTATGATTAGGAGAATTATGATTCTGTGGCCTGCCTTGGTTTTATGTTCCTAGGCAAATGGATTTAGTTCCTTAAAGGTTCAGTTTTCTTGTCCTTTAAAATGGGGTGGTAATGTCTCTCCTGAATTCAAGTTTTTAAAGTTTTTCCATGAGTTTCCAAACTCAAAATGTTTTAGTTCCTAAAATGCAAAGTTGTCGGGAAATTACAAGTTAGATCATTTCCATAATTTTGATAGTACATATTCATCATTTCAATCCATTTATCATTGGCCTCTCATAAGTCCGTACATTTGGTATCCTAGAAAAATTTGAAATCTTTGCTTCCCTTTTCTCAAATTCCCCCTCCTACCTGAGAGTCAGAGCTGTCTATGATGATGATACAATTATATGACAATGCATGTACCAGCTACCTAGAACGTGGCAGGCTAAATATATATATATATTTTTTAATTTTTTATTGTTGACTGTTCAAAACATTACATAGTTCTTGATATATCATATTTCACACTTTGATTCAAGTGGGTTATGAGCTCCCATTTTTACCCCATATACAGATTGCAGAATCACATCAGTTACACATCCATTGATTTACATATTGCCATACTAGTGTCTGTTGTGTTCTGCTGCCTTTCCTATCCTCTACTATCCCCCCTCCCCTCCCCTCCCCTCTTCTCTCTCTGCCCCCTCTACTGACATTGATTTCTCCCCCTTGTATTATTTTTCCCTTTCCCCTCACTTCCTCTTGTATGTACTTTTGTATAACTCTGAGGGTCTCCTTCCATTTCCATGAAATTTCCCTTCTCTCTCCCTTTCCCTCCCACCTCTCATCCCTGTTTAATGTTAATCTTCTTCTCATGCTCTTCGACCCTACTCTGTTCTTAGTTACTCTCCTTATATCAAAGAAGATATTTGGCATTTGTTTTTAGGGATTGGCTAGCTTCACTTAGCATAATCTGCTCTAATGCCATCCATTTCCCTGTAAATTCTATGATTTTGTCATTTTTTAATGCAGAGTAATACTCCATTGTGTATAAATGCCACATTTTTTTTTATCCATTCATGTATTGAAGGGCATCTAGGTTGGTTCCACAGTCTTGCTATTGTGAATTGTGCTGCTATGAACATCGATGTAGCAGTGTCCCTGTAGCATGCTCTTTTTAGGTCTTTAGGGAATAGACCGAGAAGGGGAATAGCTGGGTCAAATGGTGGCTCCATTCCCAGCTTTCCAAGAAATCTCCATACAGCTTTCCAAATTGGCTGCACCAATTTGCAGTCCCACCAGCAATGTACAAGTGTACCCTTTTCCCCACATCCTCGCCAGCACTTGTTGTTGTTTGACTTCATAATGGCTGCCAATCTTACTGGAGTGAGATGGTATCTTAGGGTGGTTTTGATTTGCGTTTCTCTGACTGCTAGAGATGGTGAGCATTTTTTCATGTACTTGTTGATTGATTGTATGTCGTCCTCTGAGAAGTGTCTGTTCAGGTCCTTGGCCCATTTGTTGATTGGGTTGTTTGTTCTCTTATTGTCTAATTTTTTGAGTTCTTTGTATACTCTGGATATTAGGGCTCTATCTGAAGTGTGAGGAGTAAAGATTTGTTCCCAGGATGTAGGCTCTCTATTTACCTCTCTTATTGTTTCTTTTGCTGAGAAAAAACTTTTTAGTTTGAGTAAGTCCCATTTGTTGATTCTAGTTATTAACTTTTGTGCTATGGGTGTCCTATTGAGGAATCTGGAGCCTGACCCAAATTTGCTTCCCTTTTCTCAAATTCCCCCTCCTACCTGAGAGTCAGAGCTGTCTATGATGATGATACAATTATATGACAATGCATGTACCAGCTACCTAGAACGTGGCAGGCTAAATATATTTACATAGCTATTCTTTGTGCCAGGAATTATATTCTAAGATCTTCTTTTGTACTGACTCATTGAATACATATCATCATTCTCTAGGAACTACAAGTAAACCATTGGAAAAGTGAGGAAATCAGGGCTAAGAGATGAAAAAAATCTTGCCCAATATCTTTCAGGGAGTAAGCAAAATAAATGGGATTTGAACTTATGGAAGTCAGCTTCAAGACTGGCATCCTACCTTAACCTGCCTCTCTTAGAGTTCAGTGTCATTCAGTCAAAAATGCAGACTCAGTGCTGAATTCTGTTACTTCTTAAGAAGAACTATGTAAGAATTATGACCTGAGTTTTAAAGATTAAAGAATTTGATGTCTGGAACAGTTTCACAAATACATGCGAGTCAGATAAGAAAAGTCAGAGCCTAATGTCTACCGTCTCAGGAAATTCTAGACACACATAAGCTCATGCAAAACTCAGGACTGGGGGAGGTTCAAGTCTTCCTGAGCTGCACACATACCAAATAGTGAAGAGAATGAAAAAACAATGAGAATTTAGATCAGAAGCTATTTGTCAGAAAATGTATGCACATTTATAATACTTTCTAGGTAATATCACATCCCACTGAAAGCACAGTTCAAGAAGAATGCTTTTGTTCTTTTGATTTTTTTTTTCTTGTGGTGCTGGGGACTAAACCTCACACACACTAGGCCTGAGCTACATCCCCCACCCTCAAAAGGAATTTTTAAAATATAATTTTATTAAAACTCTAAGTCTTGAAATTTAAAGTTTCCAAAGGTTTTTTTTTTATATATAAAGAGGAAAAGATCTCAAGCCATAAATCCAAACCGATCCATTCTTTACTTTTTTTTTTTTTTTAAGTCTGTGTGTTGTCCTTAAGGACTATTTATTTCTTTGGTGAAGAAAAAACAAAGTAAATTATTTCAAATCATCCTTTTAATAATTTTTCCTCTGTGCCACAAAATTCAACTATTTCATGGTCTTTCAAGTCTACAAAAATGTAAATTACAGCTTCCCTTTCATAATAATAGGTAATTTTTTGAACTATAAAATTGGTACTAGAGAGTGTAGTGAAAATCCCCCACTAAAACTACAGTAGTCCCCTTATTCATGATTTCACTTTCTGTAGGTAAGTTTCACTGACCTACAATCTATTATGTGTGGGAGACCAACCTTGCATGTGACTGGGTCACACTCCCCGGCTGGGTGCTGAGGCACTCAGTCACAGAAACATGGCAGAGCTTTCCCCACCCTTCTTGGGTTTGAGGGTCAGTGTCTCATGCATGGGTGTGTCTTGCTACAGCCCCATGGGTGAAGCTATGCTCACCTGTTCCTTTGTAATATAACCCCTTGCCCTGTTTAGGATAGAATCTTCCATGGAAGTGCCTTGTGTGTGTTCCCTTCTCTTACTGTGCCCTTGGGTGTGGCCTACCCAGGTGTCAGTCAACCTGCTGACAGTGGACATCATGAAGATACTCAGCCCCCTGAAACCTGACCCCTTGCCTCATTTGAATAGCTTCTCCTCAATAAAAGGGGTCAGCCTGTGCTCTCGCTCTCTCTCTTTCTGTGGACCCTTAAGGTCAGAGGAGCCGTCACAGCGACCCCAAAGAAAAAGGTATTTGTGTCTCTTGTGTGTTTATTTCGTGCAGCCCAGTTTAACTGGAGTGACCCCTGAGCCTTTTAGTAGCGAGAACAAAAACCCGGCAACTATGGTCTGAAAATATTAAATGGAAGATTAAAAAAATAAGCAGTAAGTCTGAAACTGTGTGCCATTCTTAGAAGTGTGATCAAATCTCATCCAGTCCTAATCCATGCCACCTAGGGTATGAATCTGTCCTCTATGCCACACATCCATGCTGTGTATGCTATGACTCTTCAGTCACTTGGAATCTGTCTCAAGTAACAGAGATGCCATCAGGTTATCATGGTGCTAGTGTTTAAGTAACACTTATTTGACTCAGTAACAGCTCCCAAGTGAAAAAAAAAGCAGGGATGCCAGCAATTTCGGTAGGCAAAAAGAAGCTGCAAAGTGCTTCCTTGAAAATAAAATGCAATAGGCTTGAGATGTAGCTCTGTGATAGGGTGCTTACCTAGAATGGTTTAATCCCCAGCACCACAAAACAAAAGGCAAAAGTTCTGTACTTAATAAGGACAGAAAAAAATTTATGCTAAAGTTGCTAACAGCTATAATAAGAACAAACCTTCTGTCCATGAAATTGTGAAGGACAAAGAAATTCATGCAAATTTTACTGTAACACCTCAAATTGTTAAAGTATGCTTAAGAAAAAAAATATACTGCTAATCTCAGTATTACCTGCAGTTTCAGGCATCCATGAAATACCTTGGAAGATAGTCTCCACTGATAAGGGGTGACATAATATTATATCTGCTTTGTGTCTCACTCTCAGTTAAAGAGATATGAAAGAAAGAGTGAAACTCAGCAAGTAAGGAGTATAAAGGGAAGAGAATTAATACCATTTTACATGTCTTCTGTTATGACTTGGATCCTAAATGTTCATATGTCCAAAGGCCTATATGCTGCAGATGTGGTTGCCAACCTGTAGCACTATTGGGAGGTCATGAAACCTAGGAGGTGGGGCCTTTTTGGAGGAAGTTAGGTCATTGGAGGCCTGTCCTTGAAGGAGACACTGGGATTCCAAAACCATCCTCTATCTCCACCCACTCCTTCTAGTGACCATGAGTTGAACAGTCTTTGTCTGTGTATTAGCTTTTCATCACTATGAGCAAGATACCTGATAAGAACAACTGAAAGTTTTCATTTTTACACCGCTTTTTTTTTGGGGGGGGGTACTGGGGATTGAATGCAGGGGCACTCAACCACTGAGTCACATCCCCAGCCCTATTTTGTATTTTATTTAGAGACAGGGTCTCACTGAGTTGCTTAGCGCCTTGCTTTTGCTGACGCTGGCTTTTGAACTCAGGATCCTTCTGTCTTAGCCTCCTGAGATGGGTATGGTCTTGCTGAGATGGCCTCAAGGCATTTTTCTTATTTTCTCTGTGCAAATTAATTAGCTTCTCTTTAATGGCATCTCAGCAACCCTACTTTCCTTGGCCCGGATTTTGTATGTGCTCCTTTTCTGGTCAAACCACAAGTTTCTGAAATCTGTCCTCTCTGCTTTCTACTTCAAAGTCTCACAGTAAACCTAGTCAAAAGTACCCATACTACTGCTTGACTGTTTAGCTGCCTTGAAATTTCCTCTGCCAGAATAATTAGCATATTACCTTTAAATTCAGCCTCACAAAAAATCTCAGGACATTAAAAAAAAAGTATAAAGGCTTTTGTTTTTGTTTTTTGTTTGTTTGTTTTTGCCAGAATATAACATGAATGGCTTCTAGTCCAATTTCCAAGAGTCCTTATTCCCTTCTGAAATCTCATAATCACAGTCTTTACTATTTGTATTCCTATCAGAATGCTGGTCTTCTGACCTCCCAGAAAAATTACCCAGGAGTCACCCTTACAACATTCTAAGGTTTCTCCAATGTGCATCACCAAACCTTTCTAAACTTCTCCTGCGAAGCAGTTCTCAAGGCTTATGAACCACGTAAAATAATCACAGCAATGATTAACACAGTACTAATTCCTGTGTTGATCAGCTTTTTACTGCTAAGACTGAAATACCTATCAAGAACAACTTATAGGAGGAAAAGTTTATTTGGGGTTCATAATTTCAGAGGCTCAGTCCATGGTCAGCTGACTCCATTCCTTTGGCCCAATATGAATCGGAATATCATGGCAGAAAAATATAGCAGAGTTAAGCTGCTCAGTTCTTGGCATCCAAGAAGCAGAGAGAGAGGGTATATTTACAGAGCCATGGATAAAATATAATCACCAAAGGCATGGCCCAAGTGAACTACTCCTCCAACAATGCCCTATAGGCACTACTCAATAGTCCATTTAAATCATTAATACATCACATGAATTAATTTACTGACAAAGGTACAACCAATGCTCATAATCCAATCTTTTTACCTCTTAACATTGCTCCATGAGCTCCTTGGGGACATTTTTAGATCCAAACCATAATACTACATCATGTACTCTGGGTACCTTGATGCATTGTACTGCCACAGGCACAAATGATACAGCCAAGTGACCAACTGGCTGAAACTGTGAGCAAGATCAATCTTTTTCTTAAGATGATTTTCTCAGGTGTCTTGTCACAGTGACAGAAAGATGACTATACATTGTCTCAGAACATAGCTAAGAAGAAGCAGACAAGCAAAGCCTCAAAGTAATTAGAATAGAAATTGTTAAAATTTCAAATTTCACAAAGCAATGCACTGTCTATTAAGAGTATTAAATTCTGAATAGGTATATTTTTTGACATTTTTACAGTTTCTACTTTTAAATTCTTGATATCTTTACATTCCTTTCATTATTTGGTGTTCATGGAGCTCAGGGTAGATTTAATCCACAGATTTCTTTGTCAGATCAATTAATCCTATATCCCTATACATTTTTTTTTTCTTAGGAAACTTGGGCTGCTAGCTTTCTATAGCTAGGAAATATGACCAACTGTTAAGAAAAATGGCGAGTTGAAATTTCCTAGAAGATTGGCTAAATATTGACCATTATGCCTCCCAATTCTCCCTTGGTATAAAATATTTCTACAAAATAGGCTGTATAATACCTTGGAATTCAAAGTCACATGATTGTTTTTCTCTTTAAAGAAGCCAGTGAATTTCTTACCATACTTATTCACAGAGGAAATGAATTTTTTCAAAGAAAGTTTCAGGTTTCAGGCAAATGAAAAGACTATACAAGAATAAATGCATTTCTCTGTAATTTTCAAACTTCTTTTGGAAAGAAGAAAAAACATTTGATGAATTTATCTTGACATTATAACAGATAACAGTGAGAAAATAGAGATAAGAGATGACATTTGATTGATGATTATGTTTCCAAAGTGGCGGACTACATCTTTTGGGAAAAAAAATTCCCTATTGTCATTAGAAATAGAAATTGCTCCCAAAGAAACTTCAAACCTAAAGAACTTACCCTTTCCTTCTAACAGGAGTATCACAGTTAGTCCTGGTATGTGAATGCACAGGCATCCTCAGAGATTCTGCCTACACTGATGATGCACAACACTGTCCAATAGAAACACAACTATGTCCTGTATATGTAATTTAAAATTTTCTAATTCCATTTTAAAGTAAAATTAATTTCAGTAACATATTTTACCTCAATAGTCAAAATATATCATTTTAAAATGTAATTCACATAAATAGTACTTTACTAGTATTGATATGTAAATTATTAATTTAATAATATTATTGATATAATATGAATGTGTGACATAATACTATTACAAAATATACCACTAATATGTAAATAATTTTTCTAATTTCTGTTTTTGAGCTAAGTCTTTGAACTCCATGCTAAGTCTTCAAGCATGTCTCAGATCCCTCTAAACACATTTCAAGTGTCGGATGGCGACACATGGCTTGTGGCTACCATATTGGATGGTGCAGCATTAGAACAGTGTTTCTCTAAGTGCATTATAATCACCTTCTCAGGAGCTTTTAAAAATTCTGATGTCAGGCTATTCACCAAATTCATAAAATCAGAATCTCTGAGTGCCCTCCCCTCTCCACTTTCCCCCAATCTTTTCCAAAACCAGGTAATCCAATGTACATAATGGTGAAAAGCCTAGTATTCTAGAAAATAGCTACCATAAAACCTTTATCATTTGGCAATTTCTCTCTTGGTTTTAGAATCCTGATTTGTATATCCTTCATTGTTCTTCCTTTTGGAAGGAGTACATGAAAGGGAGAAAGAAAATGAGCGCAAGATACCCTTTAATCACTTTCTTACTTTTCCAGCAAGGCCTAGAATAGAGTTCACCTAGCATCTCATTTTATCTCCATTACTTCATAATAGCACTGTATATAAGCCAAACATTTACAGTGGTAATAGTAATGTTGGTAAAAGACAATGTTAACTTCACACACTGCTTGAATGCTGTTCTGGTACATCTTGAAGGAAAAGATAACCTTTTTATGGAAAATTTTCACCTGTCATTACTGAGAAACAGGTTAGACAAGCAACACAGCATTTTCTCCCAGAAAGCTTGTCAAGTCAATCTGTGCTGTGCCTTGTCTCCTTGCCCTGAACCCTTCTACTGGCTTACTGACTGATTGACTCTGTCTGCTGTCTACCTGGAATCACTCCAGCCCAAACCTGGTCTCTGTGACAAAGCAGCATTCAGGCACCAAAACACCAAATGCAGCATTGGCTTCCGAGAAACTAAATGCATCTTGGAGGACTTAGCTTCTGTGAGTTTGGATCCATTCTAAAGAACTTTAGCCAAGCTGATTTACCAGATTGATTTAGAATACAGTCTGTAACCTGCCCATTGTTCATGTTAACTTCTGCTACTTGCTTGCAAACCAAGTCTACAAACTGCAAGTTAGCATTTCTTTAGAGTTTACATGTTAAAGGATCCTGGGAGACGGGAAGGTTGAATGATCCATACTATATCAGAGAGCCAAATAGAGCATCAAAGGAACCAGTTCTTCTGACCTATGACTCAATGCACTTGCTGCCAACAAATTACATTTTATTTAAGGTCCAGTTCCTATCCTTTACACTCTAAATGCAAATAAAAATTGATGGTCTTTTTTTGTTTGTTTGGAAAGAAAGTACTAGGAATATGTGTTAAATATTAAATATTGGGCTGAGGATGTGACTGAGGCAGTAGCGTGCTCGCCTGGCATGCATGGGGCACTGGGTTCAAACCTCAGCACCACATAAAAATAAAATAAAGATGTTGTGTCCACCGAAAAACTAAAAAATAAATATAAAAAAATTCTCTCTCTCTCCCTCTCTCTCTCTCCCTCTTTCTCTCTCTCTTTAAAGAAATATATTAAATAGGCATATTCTTTACTCATTTGTTGACTCATTCATTTCACTTACAGAATGTGTGTTACAGAAATTTACACATGGACCAAAGACAGTTGAACAGGATATTTGTTACTACATTCTTTGTAATAATGAAATACTGAAATCAACTTGACTGTTACTCAAGACAGCTTTTAATAAGAATAATGTAGATCTATACATTCTGACATAGAAAGATCTCAATGCAGAGGTAAATTTTTAAAAAAATAGTCCTCATATAATCCCATTTATACAGAACAGGAAAATACAAATATATGTGTGTGAATTCATAGCAAATGTCTGGAATAATATTTGGAAATTTGTTTAAAATTGTTTCTTCTAAATGCAGAAGATTTGAGTATATACTTCTGCTTTGTTGCCTGGAGAATAAATTTCCACAGTATATGTGTAATTAAAAATTAACATATTCAGAAAAATACTCCCAAGTCTCATTGCAAACAACCCAGAATATTCACAATGGGCATGCTTATTTAGAAATGTAGATGTAATTTTTAATAATAACAAAATGAAGATTTTTTTTAAATCCCACTATACTAGAACATTGGTTATAAGTCATTTGTGTTATAACTAAAGAATAAGGAAACACTAATTAAATAAAGAATTATTAGCAAATTAATTAATTGAAATTCATTGTGGTCTTTTTTTCTTAAGGCTAATTCTGTTGGGGTTTTAGTACTATGAAAGAAATAAAAAACTATTATGGATAATATAATGCCATGAGGCTTTGAATGCTTATGTTTAAAAAAATTGTTTGTAGCCAAGCGCGATGGTACATGCCTATAATCCCAGTGGTTTGGGAGGCTGAGACAGGAGAAAGAGAGTGCAAAGCCAGCCTCAGCAACTGCCAGGCACTAAGCAACTCAGTGAGACCCTGTCTCTAAATAAAATACAAAATAGGGCTGGGGATGTGGCTCAGTGGTTGAGTGCCCCTGAGTTCAATCCCCGGAACCACCCCCCCCCCCCAAAAAAAACCCATAGTTTGTAAATTGTTGCCAAAATAATAAAAATAAGTTTCTCACAATGTGAGTTAAAGCAAGAAAATGGAAAACTGATCCAAACATGCTTTCTCCTTATGCCAACCAATGATAAATTTCATAGTATCTACTTTCACTGAATTGGAGAGAGGACTTATATTCTCCCACGACTGGTTGGAAAGGTAGGACCAGAAGGGCTCTGTTTAAAGAAACCTTGACTCATACCATGCACGAAGCAGGGTTATGCAAGTAGAAAGTTGCCTGGGTGGGCTGGGCCTGGGGCTCAGTGTTAGAGCGCTCACCAAGCATGTGTGGGGCCCTGGGTTCAATCCTCAGCACAACATATAAAAAAAAAAAATAAAGGTATTGTGTTCCCCTACAAATAAAAGTATATATTAAAAGAAAGAAAGAAAAGTGCCTGGGCCTTTAACAAGGAGGACTTAGACTTCACAGAGGAGGAGTAAAAAACAAGCAGATCACTGAGTAAACAAGTGAGGCCACTCTTCCAAGTAAAGGGAGCAATATCTGTGAAAACATGGCTGCTGAAAACATGGGATGGCTTGCAACTTTTCAGTAGGACTGGACCATGAACTTCGTGAAGCAGTTGGTGGGAGATAATGCTAAAATAGGGGACAGGAACAGAAAATCAAGGACCTTCCTAAGCCAAACAAGTGAATTGGGAGCCACATGTGACTATAAGAACTTAAAATTTGGCCACCTCAAATTAAGATGTGTAGTAGGTATAAAATAATATTCATTTGATTTCAAAGACAATATAAAATGCACAATGCCTCATTATTTTCATACTGATTACTTGGATATATTGGACTAAATAAAAGATACTATTTCAATGGATTTTTACCTGTTTTTATTTTTTTAAGTTGAGTACTATAAACATTTTTAAATTACATATTTAAGTTGCATTTGAGAACTATCCTCCTGGCAAAAGTGTGAAGTACAATTTGTAGGAAAACCAAACAGTTATTGTACCAGTCCAAGAGGAGAAGATGGAAACTCAACAAGAGCGCTGGAGACAAAATAAGGGAAGAGATTCAATCTAAGGATTATTAAAAAAAATGAAAGACTGAAAAGACACTAAACACTTTAAGTTTCTTGTTTGGATAGATGGGCTCCTGATAATTCCATTAAGTCAGAAGATAATGATAATTGCTAGTTCAAGTAATAAGCTCAGGAGAAGGTGATTAATACAGCCTGGAACACTGTGGTACCTGTGGGACTTCTGAAGCGTACATTTTCAAAAGATGAAAAGAAATTTGCTGGAGTTCTGAGTAAAGCTGTATATTGAAGGAGGGAAGTGCAATTCTTCAAATCATGCCTACTGGGTGATGTTATACACACGGACAACACTGCTGGGTGACCGTCTTTTGACAAGAATACAGAATTCTGAGGAATACCAACTTGTATGGGGTAAGTAAAACCTCTGTCAAGAGATTAGGAAAATAAGATAGAGTGACTAGATGAGAACAAGAAAATATTTTCCAAAAGTATAACAAGTAAAGAGAGAGAGAGAGAAAGTCCTCAAGCTGTGGAGAGGTCCAGTGAGATAAAAGTATCTATTGCATATTATGCTATTGAAGCCTAATGGGTGATTTTACATTGTATTTTATATTATCTCATTTAATTCTCACAGCAAACTTATAAGGTCAACACTATAATTATTCCCATTTTATAGCTGAAGAAAATGAAAGACACTGGAAGATCAAGCAACTTGCCCAAGATCACCCAGCAAATGAGGGATAGAGACAACATTCTAAGCCACGCCATCTGGTACATGTATTCTTAATTGAAACTCCAATTATATAAACATGGTGTTAGTCAGCTTTTGTCACAGTGACCCAAATACCTGACGAGAATGACTTAAAGGAGGAAAATTTTATTTTGTCTCATGATGTAAGAGGTTCAATCCATGGAGGGTCCAAGGTAAGGCAGAACATTATGGTGGAAGGGCTCACTGGAGGAACACTGATCACATCATGGAATTTTGGAAGCAGACAGAGAAAGGGAAAGGTGAACACTTCAGGGGAACCCCTAGTGACCCACCTTCTCCAGCTATTCCCTACCTGCATATAGTTACGACCCAGTTAGTCCCTTCAAACTAGAATGGGCTGATTAAGTTTTGGCTCTCACAATCCAGTCATTTTACCTCTGAATGTTTCTACATTAACATAGGAGCTTTGGGGGGGACACCTCAAACCCAGACCAGAACAGATCTATATAATCAGTTCATCATCTCCCTTAAACTACTAAATAGGCTAAAGGAAGTCTGTATGATCAACAATAAGATGGAAATATAATGAAAGAAAAGTTTTTGTTTGATTTTTTTTTTATATTTGCCAGTTTTGAACCAGTTCTTTAAGGGAGGGACAGATTGCTTTGGGAACAAAGTAACTTGTTTGATTTTTGTTATGAGCCCTGCTAGAAATTTCAAAGGCTTTTAAAATAAAAATAAACTTGCCCTAAGCAGAGGTGCTAAGTGGAACATATTAATAACATCACAGAACAAATTAAGAGTTTCAATTTAGCAATGATCTTCTCAAGTGTGTGAAAAACTCCTCAAGTAAGCTTAGGAACAACTGTCTGCATCCTGTGGACCAGGGCCAGGGACTGGGTGGCAGAAGAGGCTGGGCGAGGATTGTGTGTCAGGCAGCAGTGTGGCGATTGCTGCCAACGGTCATCCCCTCCACCTCTGTCTCTTTCTTTCCCTGAAGTGACTTTACTCTATCTACAAGTAAGTTGGCACTCTGGAACAATTATTACTGGAAGTCATTATGCATCATTCCTTCTTAAAAACGTTTTAGAAGTGCTGTGGACAAACTCTAGATAGGGCAGAGGGGTTGGAGGGGAAGCGAGGGGACATGGGGTAATTAATGATGATCATTATTATCCAAAGTACAAGTATCAAGACGCTGAATTGGTGTGAATATACTATGCCTACAACCAGAGATATGAAAAAATTGTTCTCTATATATGTAATAAGAACTGTAATGCATTCTGCTATCATATATTAATAGAAAGAAAAGAAAAGAAATCTACCTAGGTTTGGGTAACCCAACTTTTCCTGAGTCCTATTGGACTATTTTGAAATAAAGCTACCTTTATTTCAAAACACATACCTCCATCTCAACAGATAAAAGCTTTTCTAACATTTGAGCAAGCAAAACTGACTGACTTCTGGCATATTTGTGTAATTTTAGATAATTTATGTAATTGTCCTCTCAGTCTTGGTTTCTTCTTTTATAAAATGGAATGATAATGCCTTCCCATAT
The DNA here is from genome assembly GCF_047511675.1 of Marmota flaviventris. Classification (NCBI taxonomy): domain Eukaryota; kingdom Metazoa; phylum Chordata; class Mammalia; order Rodentia; family Sciuridae; genus Marmota; species Marmota flaviventris. The sequence goes on along the minus strand of NC_092500.1, from coordinate 76,514,560 downwards.
GGCTATTACAAGGATTAAATGAAATGCCATAGAAATTATACCCAGTTCAGAGATCAGCAGTAAATAAATATTAAATAAATATGAATCTTATATTCCCTCAAATCTCCTTACACCTCATTTTAATTCCCTTCATTTCCTTTCTGAGCTAACTTTCAACTATTTTTTTTACTGTAATTTAATGGAGGGAAGAGTTCCTTACTAAAGACCACCTAGCCAGTCTTTAAACTTCCAGTCTGGCACAGGTGGGAAATATCTCTTGGAGACCTGACCTTTTCTAGCCAGTTTGTACAAGCAATGACCACTACCTCCTCCACTTCTGCATATAGATTTGGTGAACATAAGCATGATGAGTTTTTCTAAATATGGAATGCATTCCCAAGATCAATTGCTGTTGGCAATGTGTGAATATATATTCTTAATATTAGAATGTGTTTCCTAAACAAAAAAGAGAATGAATAATAGGATTATTTTTATATAGTTCTGTAAATTTACTCTCAGAAAACATGTTGGTTATGCTTAATCATAAAGGGAAATACAAAATTTACATTCAAATTTTCACCAGTTTGCATTTTACCCTCCCAAAACAAATTACACATTTTTTTGTCATGCCATTAATTGCTGAGTCTCTTTGAGGTAGGATAATTAAATGATAATAAACCATTTAAAAACATCATATTTCATCTTGCTGTTGCAACCATTTAGTAATCTGTATGGAGTTCATCTTTTTTATATGTGCATAGAGAATGATTTTAATGTTCAGGGTGTTTTCCTGAATTTCAATGCCCAAGGGAATGTGACTGGTTAAATTATAAAGAAGCAAATACACAATTTAAATGCTAATTTTACCTTTTCTCCCTTAGAAAATAATTAATTAGAACCAAATGGAGAGATTGTCTACAACTTAATGTTTTGCTTCAAAATAGAACATTATTTTAGAGAACTGTAGTCATTTCAACATACTGCAAAATGCTACTAAGACACATAATACTAAAGACACATAACTTGGGAAATCAGAAACCATTTGAAAAAGCAAAGTTAGAATTTCATAGTAATTCAGTGTCTCTGGTCCTGCCATATCATCTCAGTCATGTAAACATTGCCAAGAACAACTTTCTGAATTAAATTAGTCTAGAAATACTTAAAATGTATTGTCTGTGTATGGTTTTCTTTATGTGCTTGGGGTTTTAACTCTGTGTCTGGTGTGTGTGTGTGTGTGTGTGTTTTCATGCATGCGTGCACACACATAAATACAGTATGAACCTGACTTGATAAACTCTTTGTTAAAAAAAACTGTAAACAAACAGAATTGGAAAATCCTGGTGAATAAGGCAGAACAGAGGGTCAAGGGCCCCGATTAAGGCCTTGTTCAAATGTAAAGACCATTGCATGACACAGTACACCCAGGTTCATCCCGCCACCAGCAGATACCCTCAGAGCAGAGCCTCCAGCACAGGACTGCCCCTTCTGACCAGCAGACTACCACGGGAGGTCAGGCCCAGACCAGATCTACCCTCATTGACTTGTGAGGGACTCAGGTCCAGGTTAGTTCCTAGTTTGTCTAATCCCCCACACCTGGGAGCCCAAGCCTAACCACTTCCATCTTGGGAAACTGCAGTCATCCGCATAGCCTTCCCTATGCAGTAGCCCCTACCTTTTTGAAACAGATAGGCCCTAGAAGCAGCTGCATCTCACAGCAGGCATCCCAAAGAGAGTGTAAGGCCCACCATTTCAACCCCATCTCTAGAAGACATTGCATCCATATTGAGGCACCTCCACTTTTTTCTCTGATTACCTTGGCTATTTCTGCCACCACCTTCAGTTGCAGTAGCATACATTGAGAGACACCAGCAGGGTCTGGAAGCCCAACATCAAAGTGAGGTACAATCTGCACAGGTACTACAAGAATATAGGGTAGAAACTGTAATATCTCAGATCCACACTTCAAGAAAGAAAGACACATAGACAACATGAAAAAACAAGGGAGGAAAGTGCCCGAAACAAAACATGATACTACAATAACAGAACCCCCATGGAGGTTGAAGAAATGTCAGAGAAGGAGTTCAGAAGGTTCATAATTAAAATGATCTGTGAATTCAAGAATGGCCTAAATGAGCAAAATTGATCAGGCAAAAATTGATCACTCCAACAAGGAGATAAGAGAGCAAATACAGGTATCAAAAGATTACTACAAGAAAGAGATAGAGACTGAAAAAAAAAACAGTCAGAAATTCTTGAAATGAAGGATACAATAAATCAAATAAAAAACTCAGTAGTAAGCATAACTAACAGACTAGATCACTTGGAAGAAAGAATGTCAGATAATGAAGACAAAGTATACCATCTGGAAAATAAAGTTGATCACACAGTGAAGATAGTAAGAAAGCATGAACATAACATCCAAGAATTATGGGACAGCATCAAAAGATTAAATCTAAGAGTTATTGAGACAAAGGAAGGAACAGAGTTTCAAACCAAAGGAATGCACAATCTCTTCAATGAGATAATATCAGAAAATTTCCCAAGCATGAAGAATGAATTAGAAAAACAAACACAAGAGGCTTGCAGGACACCAAATGTATAAAATTACAATATATCTGCAGCAAGGCACATTATAATGAAAATGCCTAGCACACAGAATAAGGATAGAATCTTAAAAGCTGCAAGAGAGAGGAATCAGATCACATATAGGGGGAGACCAATTTGTATCTGTGCAGATTTTTGGACCCAGACGCTCAAAACCAGGAGATCATGGAACAACATATACCTAGCTCTGAAAGAAAATGGGTGCCAACCAAGAACCTTACATCCAGAAAAATTAAGCTTTAGATTTGATGATGAAATAAAAATCTTCCATGATAAACAAAAGTTAAAAGAATTTACAACTAGAAAGCCTACGCTATAGAACATCCTCAGCAAAATATTCCACGAAGAAAAATGAAAAACAACGAATAAAATCAGCAGAGGGAGGTATTATACTAAAGGAAAATCTAATCAGAAGAGAAATCAAGTCACATAAAATACCAAAAATAAATAAAAATGGCTGGGAATACAAATAATGTCTCAATAATAAACCTGAATGTTAATGGCCTAAACTCACTAATCAAAAGATATAGACTAGCAGATTGGATCAAAAAATTAAAAAATAAAAAAAAATAAAAAGACCTGACAATGTACTGCCTCCAAGAGATCCATTTCATAGAAAAAAAAATCCATGGACTGAAGGTGAAGGGTTGGGAAAAATCATACCACTCACATGGACTATGGGAGCAAGCAGGGGTTTCCATCCTCATATCAAATAAAGTAGACTTCAAGATAAAGTTAATCAAAAGGGATAAAGAAGGACACTATATACTGTTCAAGGGAACCATAAACCAACAAGACTTAACAATTATAAATATATATGCCAAAAAACAATGGAGCATCTATGTTCATCAAACTCTTCTCATGTTCAAAAAAAAGTCAAATAAACCATAACACAATAATTTGGGGTGACTTTAACACACCTCTTTAACCACTGGCTAGATCTTCCAAACAAAAGCTAAACAAAGAAACTATAGAACTCAATAATACATTCAATAACTTAAACATAACTGATATATAGAGAATATTTCATCCCTCAACCAGTGAATGCACTTTCTTCTCAGCAGCACATGGATCCTTCTCTAAAATAGACCATATATTATGCCACAAAGAAACACTTAGTAAATACAAAAAAGTAGAGATACTGCCCTACATTCTATCAGACCACAATGGGATGAAATTAGAAATCAATGATAAAATAAGAAATAAAATCCACTCTAACACCTGGAGACTAAATAACATTGCTACTGAATGAACAAGGGGTTGCAGAAGACATCAAGGAGGAGATTTAAAATTTTTTAGAGGTGAATGAGAACACAGATACAACTTATGGAAATCTCTAGAACACAGCTCTAAGAGGAAAGTTCATTGTATGGAGTCCATTACTTAAAAGAAATAAAAGCCAACAAATAAATGACTTAACATTACATCTCAAAGCCCTAGAAAAAGAACAATTCTACACCAAAAGCAGTAGAAGACAGGAGATAATTAAAATCAGAGCTGAAATCAATGAAACTGAAACAATTGAAAAAATTGACAGAACAAAAAGTTGGTTCTTTGAAAAAATAAATAAAATTAACAAACCCTTGACCATGTTAACAAAGAGAAGGAGTGAGAAAACTCAAATTACTAACATATGGGATGAAAAAGGAAATATCACAACCAACACTACAGAAATACAGAAGATAATTAGAAATTATTTTGAAAACTTGTACTCCAATAAAATAGAAAATATTGAAGGCATCAGCCAATTTCTAGAGTCATATGAATTGCCCAAATTGAATCAGGAAATATATACAATTTAAAAATTTCAAGCAACAAAATAGAAGATGCCATCAGAAATGTACCAACCAAGAAAAGCCCAGGACCGGATAAATACACAGCCAAGTTCTACAAGACCTTTTAAGAAGAACTAATACATTAGTTCAATTTCTTTCAGGAAATAGAAAAAGAGGCAGCACTTCCAAACTCATTCTATGAAGCCAATGTCACCCCGATTCCAAAATCAGGCAAAGACACATCAAAAAAAGAAAAATTTAGACCAATATCTCTAATGAACATAGATGCAAAAATTCTCAATAAAATTCTGGCAAATCGAATACAAAAACATATCAAAAAGATTAAGTACCGTGATGAAGTGGGATTCATTGAAGGGATGCAAGTTTGGTTCAACATATGAAAATCAATAAATATAATTCAACACATCAATAGACTTAAAGATAACAATTACATGATCATCTGAATAGATGCAGAAAAGCATTTGACAAAATACAGCACCCCTTCATGTTCAAAACACTAGAAAAATTAAGGATAACAGGAACATATCTCAACATCATAAAGGCTATCTATGCTAAGCTCCAGGCCAACATCATTCTAAATGGAGAAAAAAATGAAGGCATTCCCTCTAAAAACTGAAATAAGACAGGGATGCCATCTTTCACCACCTCTATTTAACATAGTTCTTGAAACACGGGCCAGAGCAATTAGATGAAAGAAATGAAAGGAATACACATAGGAAAAGAAGAGCTCAAATTAGCACTATTTGCTGATGATATGATTCTATACCTGGAAGACCCAAAAAGTTCCACAAGAAAACTTCTAGAATTAGTAAATGAATTCAGCAATGCATCAGGATATAAAATCAATACCCATAAATCAAAAGCATTTCTATATATCAATGATAAGTCCTCAGAAAGGGAAACGAGAAAAACTACCCCCCTTATAATAACCTCAAAAAAATACTTGGAAATCAATGAAAGAGGCAAAAGATCTATATAATGAAAAACTACAGAACCCTAAAGAAAAAAAAATCAAAGAATATTTTAGAATATGGAAAGATCTACCTTGCTCTTGGTTAGGCAGAATTAATATTATCAAAATGACCATACTACCAAAAGCCCTATACAGATTTAATGCAATTCTGATCAAAATGCCAATGACATTTCTCATAGAAATAGAAAAATCAGTCATGAAATTCATCTGGATAAATAGGAGACCTCAGAATAGATAAAGCAATCCTTAGCAGGAAGAATGAAGCAGGTGGCATTGCTATACCAGACCTTAAACTATACTAGAAAGCAATACAACAAAAACAGCATGGTGTTAGCACCAAAACAGACTGGTACACACCAATGGTACAGAACAGAGGACACAGAGACTAACCCACAAAATTATAACTATCTTAGATAAAGGTACCAAAAACATGCATTGGAGAAAAGATAGCCTCTTCAACAAATGGTGCTGGGAAAACTAGAAATCCATATGCAACAAAATGAAATTAAACCCCTATCTCTCACCATGCACAAAACTCAACTCAAAATGTATCAAGGACCTAGGAATAAAACCAGAGACCCTGTGTCTAATAGAAGAATAAGTAGACCCTAATTTCATCATGAGGGATTAGGCCCCAACTTCCATAATAAGATTCTGATAGCAAAATAATTAAAATCAAGAATCAATAAATGGGATGTTTTCAAACTAAAAAGTTTCTTCTCAGCAAAAGAAACAATCTGTGAGGTGAATAGAGAGCCTACCTCTTAGGAGCAAATTTTTATCCCTCACACATTAGAAACAGCACTAATCTCTAGGGTATATAAGGAACTCAAGAAGCTAAACATTAAACAAACAAATAACCCAATCAATAAATGGGCCAAGGATCTGAACAGACACTTCTCAGAAGATGATATACAGTCAATTAACAAACATATGAAAAAATGTTCATCATAGCTAACAATTAGAGAAAAGCAAATCAAAACTACTCTTAGGTTTCATCTCACTCCAGTCAGAATGACAGCTATGATGAAGAGAAACAACAATAAGTGTTGGTGAAGATGTGGAGAAAAAGGTACACTTATACACTGCTGGTGGGACTGCAAATTGATGCACCCAATATAGAAAGCAGTATGGAGTTTCTTTTGAAAATTGGGAATGAACCACAGTTTGACCCAGCTATCCCTCTCCTTGGTCTATACCCAAAGGACTTAAAAACAACACACTTCAGGGAAACAATGTTTATAGCAGCACAATTCACAATAGCTAAACTGTGGCACCATTCTATATACCCTTCAGTAGATGAATAGATTAAAAAATGTGGCATATATACCCAATGGAATATTACTCAGCAATAAAAGAATACAATCATGGCATATGCAAGTAAATGGATGGAGTTAGAGAAGATAATGGTAAGTGAAGTTAGCCATTGCCCCCCCAAAAAAATGCTGAATGTTTTCTCTGATATAAGGAGGCTAATTTATAGTGGGGTAGGGAGGGGAGCATGGGAGGAATAGAGGGCAGAAGCGTCGGGGGGAAAGGAGGGGGGATGGGCTTAGAAATTATGGTGGAATGTGATAGACATTATTATCAAAAGTACATGTATGAAGACACAAATTGGTATGAATATACTTTGTATACAACTAAAGATATGAAAAATTGTGCTGTACATGTGTAATATGAATTGCAATACATTCCGCTGTCATATATAAACAAAAATAAATAAATAAATAAAAGACCATTGCATGAGGCTAAATAGGGAAAACATTCCAGCCAACTCCTTTGTCTCAGAGCAGTGGGAAAATGGAAGGTAGAGAGAGGTACACCCAAATGGGAGTTACAGGAAGGATTCAAACTCAGAAACTAAAGGACATGGCCAATAGCCTTGATACTTTTCCAGTATTGTTTACATAGATTCTGACCAATTGCCTTAATACTTTTTTCAATACCTGTTTAACATACATTTCGGTCAATGCTCATACCCTAAAATTGTATAAGCCCCTGTCTAGGCTAGCACAACAATATGGTATCCTGCTATCAGGTCCCCTCCTGCATAGCACAATTCTAACTCTTCTCACTTAAATAAATTGTACTCCATTTACTCTTGCCATAACTTGATGTCTGCGGATTTTATTCTTCAAATGTGTGAGACAAGAACCCAGAAGCAAATTGGCTGTGAGTTTCTGGGTTTTGCTATGACACTAAAAGCTGCAGAATGTTACTAGATAACAGTGGAGAAGGACCCAGTTTTGACGGCTACCACCTTGGGGCTAACACTGGAAGGCACCACCTGCTGTGTGTAGCTGCTAACACTAAAACAGGCTTTCTCTTTTTTAGAGGCCCGCAGCCTGCGCAAAACCCATCCACCAACAGAAGCGGGGACTCTCAAACTCTGGTTTCACTGGCAGACTCTTAAAGGTTATCACAGCTATAATATAATATGATTTGGGAAGGCCTATCACAACTGGGTTTTGAGAGGTCAGTGCTGTGGGGAAAACCCCCTGAAAGGAAACTACTAGAGGAAAATGCAATCATGACCTTGGTTTAGCCTCTGTCTTCTTCTTTCCTCTTTTTCCTTCTCTGTCCCCCTCCTCTATGTCTACCAGGTAGTCTGTTCACAGATAGTACACAACATTTGCTACAAACTTATTGCATATCTCCTTCAAACCCTCATTACTCGAATGATCTCTCCAGTGTGAATTAGTCAGAGGCCCAAATTCACATTTTGAATGTGACATTCACATTCAAAATCAAAATAAGATGGTTGGTATTTCAAATGAATAACTGCCTAACAAAATAATTATAGGCTTTATACTCAGTGGATAGGAAAGAGAAGCAGATACTTTTGAGGATAGAAGAGGGTCTGAGCAGAGCTGTTTAAATAAAAACTGCTAGAATGCTTTTTGTTATCACTGACACTTAATCTAACCAGTGAGTAATTCGAAATATAAGGACAAAAGCCTTTGCTATGATAATTATGAGAAGGAATAAAAGCAATCTGTCCTACCAGTTGGTTCTTGAATTCTTTTAGAGCCCAGAGGGTGACTGATGGGGGACAGCTCCAATGGAAAGAAGACCTGAACCAAATGTATGGCTGTTAGGGATTCTACAAGGAATGTATCACTTCCCTTTCCCAAAGTTTCTACAAAAACTTCTATGTGGGTATGTATCATGCATACTCCTTTAGTTAAGGTGTCTCTAGCTGCTCTCATTTAATGAACATTACTGACTGCCAAGCACTGTCCTGGGTACTGGAGAAATGCACAGAGAAATAAGAAGCAGAAACAAGAAGTAATTACAGCACATGTGACATATGCAGATAAACTGCAGGTTGATACACAAGCACAGCTGGGGCCCACATTACAGCTGAGAAGGTGAAGGATCAGGGGACACTATTAGGAACAGGTAAGGTCCTGTGTATGAAAGGCAATGTGTATTCAGTTGTTTCCCCCAGAAAACAGTGTTGTTGTTGTTGTTAATCTTTTTCTTTTGTTCTTAAATGAATACAGTTTTTTTAGATCCTCAAAATAAGAAAATTAATTTAAGTTTTGAAGTCATCAAAAGCCTCGGAACAGGATTTTTTTTTTCCATTTTTTTCCTTCCCTCAAGAGAAAAGCCTCCACCTAGAACTTCCTGGTGGTTCATTACAATTTCACTTAGTTGCAAAGACCTACAATAAAAGCCAAAGTACCTCCAATTGTGCCTTTGATTAATTTATAATATTAGTGGTAACCAATTGCCTTGAATGTGAGATAAGAACATTAATGTGAGGAAAAAGGACTTTTATTTTGATTACTAGGCATCTATCTTAAGGGTCACATGAGAATATCAATAGTATTTAGGAAATTACCTCAAAGTTTAGCCTCAGAGAAATCATTTAGAAAGGGTGGAGAAAAGAGATGTATTTGAGATGTCAAAAATTAGCCCAGTACATGCTGACCAATCTGAGCCTATTTAGGTTATGGCCTGAGACAGGACCTGAAAGCCCCCAGTGATGATAGGCATTGGCCCTTTTCTGGAATTCAGGAAGAGCTAAATGAGTAAAGGGACTGAGAGACAACAAAATGACATGGGGGACATGGAACAAGCTCAGAGCAGCAATTGCCAACCATTATAGCCACGTCTCACCCTTTTAACAATCACAGTGACCAGATTGGTGGCTATTTATTTCTAAGGAACAGTCACGATGCCTTTAAGGAATTATTTTCTAGTTCAACTTGCCTATAAACTTTAAACATTAGCTCTCTAAAATGTCATGTAAGAAAAAAATTTTGGCTTTGACTTCTTTGTAAAGAATGGTATCAATTAAGCTTTTGTAGTTCACTATCAATGTTCCTGCAAAAAAGCAGCCTATGTCACTGTTTATAAAAGGACCTGGTTTTCTTCAGACTATCTGAAGTGATATTTAAATCAGGAAAGCAGAACCAAGAGCCATGAGCTATATGTCTCATTACTCAGAACCACAAACCTGAAAGGCAACCTTCTGTGTATATTTTATTAAATGTGTACTTCTAGCCCTCCTTTTCCTGAGCAGGAAAGGAATCTTAATCATTATCCATAAAATCCACATTAGTGGTTTTCAAACTGCTGGGCTGCCATAAGTGTGAGACATATTACGAACTGTTATTGTCAGTTCACTAAAACTAGAATCATCGATATAATAGGCATAAGCTATGGCAGTAGCCTCTCCTGCTACGTCTTCTAATTTCCAGTATTCCCAAAGGTTTAGCCATTTCAGAGAGTCCCACAATCTCTTGAGATTTCCATGAGCCATTTTAATAAATATTCTTTTATTTTTTCATTCCTCTTCATGAACACTGATTCTATATATATTCTTAAAAATTAAAACAAAGAAAAAAAAAACCTCTTGAATAAAAGACCAAATTTCAAGCTGGACGTGGTGATGCATGCATGTAACACCAACTGCTCAGCAGGTTGAGGCAAGAGGACAACATAGTGACCCAGGCAACATAGTATCACACTGTCTTGAAAAAGAAAGAAAGAAAAAAAAGGAAACAATGAGAGAAATGAAAAAAGACCTGTTTCATTGTTTCTCTTAAAATTCTCTGTATTAAACATTAAAAATTAGACTTCATTTTATCAATCCACAACTAAGTCAAAAAGGAAAAGAAAAATGATACTATGTGAACAATGTTAAGTTTTAAAATGATATTCAAACATAGTGTTCTCATTGTTCAGGTGAAACTAAACTAATTTTAGAGCAATTAAAATGATAGCATATAAAAATAAAATAGAGCCATATTACTTGCCTTTTAAATATTTTACAAAGGAAACAAAACTGAATAGATCAACTAAAAATCAACTTTCATTGAAATCAAATAAAGTTTCCTTACTATTTTTTCCTTGTTTCAAAACAGATAGCTCTGTATAATGTATTTCTTATAAAAAATTCTTCATTATCAATTATTGGCATGTAATCTCTCCTGACAACTCACCAGAGGAACACATGCAATGGTTTTTAGAAGTAAATATTATCTCTTTAGAATGCTGAGGCGAAATGGTTGTTTAGGGGAGATGTATCTTTTGTATATATGAATAGATGACAAACTTCTATTCATATGTACTTCATTAATTATTATATAGACCATGTATGACAGGAATTATGAATTATTTTAAATTCATAAGCAAATGTGATTTCCAGTCTCACTTTCATTATGAATTGATAGAGACACGTTCCTTCAAGTTTCTGGGACTCATTTGTATAAAATGATATGCTGAAGAGGATGGGTTATCATTACTCTTTTAGCCCTTTGATCTCAATGTGCAGGTTCCTGTGACATGTGTTGCTGGGTGGTCAAAAGAATTTGGTTAAAACCTAAATCAGCTACTGTCAGCTCTTTCTGTGCTCACATACGCAAGTCCACCTTCTCTTCTGCCATGATGATGAACCGCCTGTGCTCTGAGATGAACTCCTCCAGCAATGCACTGGACGCCAGCCTTTCTCCCTTCTTTTCTTTATGCCATCATTCATGTCACCATGAAAATGTATTTTCATTTTTCTGACCTTAAAAATATAATTATCTTCCATGTGTTGACCTCATTTCATTCTTTCTTAAAATAATATTTACCAAAAGAGTTGTTTACCTTCAATCTTTTTAATTTCTCTCCCACTATCTCTTGAAGATTCTCTTCCCAGGCCTCAGCCTCCACAAAACTCTACTGGAACTGCTCTTATAGGATAAATTCCCTGTTGCTATCACCTATATTCAATTCTCAGCCTTTGTCTTACTCTATTATATCAGTGTATGTAATAAAATTGATAACACTCTCTTTTTTCAGGCACTCCTACATTCTCTTCAATTTAAATGAAAAAAGTCATATTTCTCTCAGTCTAAATATATCTTTCTATTTTGTTGCATCCCTAAAAATGTACTTATAGGGGAAATGAAACATTATTGACTTGAACATTCCCTAATGTTTGAATATGTAGGACATGCAAATATAAACCAGATTATTCTGCAATAAAGGAGATTAAAATCCACAGGGAGAAATAAAATAGTGAATAAGATAGTGAATTAATGTGGCATAAGATATAAAAGATAAGATTAAAAGAAAAGTACAGATTTGGTGATTCTGAAGTTTAAAAGAAAAAAATACTTCCAAGTGTGACTATAAGACAGACTTCTTATAGAAGACAGATTAAACACAGGACATATTTGAGTATACAGAGTCAAAAGAGGAAAGCATTCAAGAAATGGAAGACAGGGGAAAGAGTTTGAGTAGATGTGGAAAGGAAGAAAAGTACCATGCAGGTCACAAAAATAGCAAGCCAGTAGCCCTGTTTGTTTGGAAGTAAGATATATAAAGAACACAGGAAAATTTGAGTGGGATGTGGAGGTGTAAATTAAGTTTTGGACATTGTTAGTTTGAAAGACTAGCAGGACAGTAAAGTGGAATTGTTCAACATGAAATTGGATCAAGTTGAAGTTGGATTCAGATTTAGAAGTCTGCAGAATAAAGGTGTTTAGAAAAGACATGCAGAATCAAGGAAAAAGTACAGAGAGATGAGAAGCAAAAGTGAAATTACTAAGCATTGGAGGTGACATTCTCAATACATGTAAGTTTGTAAATTTCAGTACAATCATGCATTGTTTAATGTTGGGGACATATTCTGAGAAATGTGTCACTAGGTGATTTCATGTTCATAAAAACATGAAAGAGTATATTTATACCCACTAAAAAGGTTATGACATCACTATGCAATATAATCTTGTGGGATCACCGCCATATATGCAGTCTATCACTGACCAAACATTGGTATGTAGCACATGACTGTATATTCAATTTCACAATTAGCCAGTCAGCAAATATTTCTTAAATACTTTTTATTCTTTGGGTTAGGAATTATGAAGCAAATAAAAGATGGAGACCCTGCCATTATTACTCATTTGTTTTGTAGAAGATAATAAACACATAAAGCAATCAGATACATCCCTATAACAAAATTTCAAGTATAGATAGAAATAAAATACATACCTGTGATACAGAACAATAGACAGTGATGGTTGTTTTTTTTAAATATCCAATAAAATAACTACCATTTGTGGAAAATACAGGTTTTTTGCTATTTCATGTCACCAAACATTAGTAAAACCCCAATATTACAGGAGGAAAAAAAAAGAAGATAGGCTTAGAGAATTTTAAGTACTTCCCTGAGTTCCCACAGCAATTCAAGTGGCAAAGCAAGAATTTGGATGCATGTCTGTCTAATTTAAAGACTATACTATAAACTATGGTGAATTTCTTTTCTCTGAATGCTTGCCTTATTCCTAAGAAGGTTATCTGCCATACTGGGTTCTGAAGGCATGTGCTCTAAGCTCATTTTCCTCCTATAATGATGAGCTTGATATCCAGTACATTCTCTTCAGCCTACTCACAGTAACCATGAACACATGCTGGGAGCCAGACATTCCTTATCATATCCATTTTCTATGGTTATATATCATACCACCCATGAATTTAGTAGATTAGAATATAAACACTGCATTATTATCAAAATTTCTTGGAGAGTTCTTCTGCTGGCTTTGCCTGCTAAATTCATGTGGCTACAGTCAGCTGGTGACTCAGCTGGAACTGGTTAATCTGGGACCTCAGATTAACTCCTATCTGGAAGAGACGAGGTGACTGGGCTTCTTTTTCCAAATGACCTTTCATCTCAAGCTTTTGCATATGCTATAAGCATGTTCTACCAGCATAAGAATGAAATTTGTAAGTTCTCTTAGGCTGGGGCTCAGAAATGATATATCTCTTCTGTCACAATCTATCAGTTCTTCTCATTACAGGGCCAACCTGAAGTCTTAAGATGATAAATTAAATTATACCTTTTAATGGGAGAAGATGAAAATAATGTATATACATTTATTATCAGTATAGATTAGCCTCTGACCACAATTATTACATTCCCCCACATGCAAATATATTTGCCCCCTCCTAAAATTCTGAAAAGGCTCAAACTACTATAACATCTAACTTAACATCCACAATCTCATAAAACTTCTTGGGTGCAGTTACCTTGCTTAAAATACAAATTATCTTTTTTCACATATCCAACATACAATAGTTGAACAAGGAAGGACAGGATAATTTCAATAATCATTCCCAAACAAGAAAGAAAATAACAGGAGATGTATAGCTGTATCTGTTTCACAGCAATTCTGAAATCCACACTGACACATGTTGCCAGGGTGTCCTACTCTAAACATAGAAAATGTTCCGTTTTACTTCTTAAGAATTGACCTCTAATCCACTATCCTGTGACTATTGGCTCCTACTCAGAGCTCCTGGTTGCATCCTTTGGAAAGTCCTTTCTTCATCATAAAAATGACTCATGTTTTTAGTTGAGTTGCTTCATATCCTACTTGCCAGCTATAGAAAGTCTCAGAGGTATCATCTTTTAAGATGGAACATTCTTTGACTTTTCTAGCCCAGGCTGATACAATGCCCTTCAAACAATTATAGGTTTTCTGTAAATAAGATTGAGCTCCACTCCAAGCCCCCAAAACAATATGCAAAATTCTTTTTGACTGTGGTAGAGCACTGTAAAAAAATCACCTTTAGGGTTTTTAAAAAACCCTTTTGCCTAGTTTAGAAGATCTATCAGAAAACATGTTAAATCTTTCCATGGTCTCAACAATGACTGTAATCACACACTTGTCAAGCTTTAACTAAGGTCACTTCTTTTTTAGGGAATATTTTCCTGGCTGGAAAGAATCAGATAAGTATATAGTTTTATATTTCAACCCAACCAGTACATGTCCCACTATATTTATTTCAAGTTTTTCTTATAAACTTATATTGTTCCTCAATTTATTTCTCTCTTCCTGTAACATTACACACAATTAAAATAGATCAATACTTTCAGTATTACCCAGAACATTTCCTAGCTTCCAAATTGTTATAGACAACAATACAAAACATGAGCATCTACCTTTTCAGCTTCCACAAATAACTTGTTTAAAACTCCACTAGCCTTAATAAGTAAATTTTCACTTTTTTCTAGTCTCTGCTGTTAATTATTTATATTTTTGTTACCAATGACACCACATGTTTAGAGACGGACAGTATAACAAAATTTTCTGAATTAGTTTTTGATTTATGCATGCCAAACCTCTCATTGTTTTGGCTTAAAAATATTATTTCTTAAGATTCTATGGGTTGACTGGGCAATGATTCTAGTCTTCAAACAACATAAATAGATAGGGTTGGATTGATGGACCTTAAAGTCAAAAAGGAACCAACTGTCAGCTTAGTTGTGTTTGGACGCCATAAAAAGACACAACTCACAGTCAGCCAAGGTGGTCCACACCTATCATCCCAGTGACATAGGAGGCTGAGACAGGAGGATCATGAGTTCAAAGCCAGCCTTAGCAACTTAGTGAGGCCCTAAGCAACTCAGCAAGACTCTGTCTCCAAATAAAATATAAAAAAGGGCTGGGGATATGGCTTGATGGTTAAAGCACCCCTGGGTTGAATTCCCTGTACTAAAGATGACCTTATTCATAAGTTTGGGAACTCACTTGGTATGGCTAGATCAAGGGAAATGGCTGGTCCTTCATTCTGTTTAGACTTCCATCATAGACTTCTTCACTTAATGGCAAAAATGACCTAAGAGGGTGAGAGAGGAAGCAGCAAGCTTATTGAGGCCAGATCTTGGAAGTCACATGTCATCCCCTTTGTAGTCAAATCATTGCAAAGGATCAGCCTAGACTCAAGGGGTAAAGAAATAGATTCTGCCTCTTCATGGAAGGATCTGAAAAGTACTTGTGATCATTTTTAATCCACTGAAGTCAGAAACTCAATATAGTCCATGGAATAAAGATGGCTAACTGGGATGTAAAGATTGAAAACTGTGGGACTATTAGAACCAAAGGTGACCATCTGAGTTACTGAAACAAGGATAGCTTTATTTCCCACATTGGAGTAATTCAAGGCCAAATACTAAAAGGAATATAATGGTCTAAGATATACTTAGAAATTCAAAGCACACTTTGGCACTATAGTCTTTTGCATAATAATGACACCATAGCCTAAGTTAATTAAGCTATAGAATATTACTTTGGACTATTAGGTTTGTGTTTTTGACTATTACAATATTGAGGAATATACTCACTGATTAATAGTTATAATAGTGAAAATAGTAAGAGCCAATATATATTAAATATGTACCCTATACCTGTTAAATTAAATTAGAATTTTGAAAGGGAACACAGAATTTTAAAACTGAGAATAACAACTATCCTTTTCCTTCTTCTTCTTTTGGTTCCAGAGATTGAATGGAAGACCTTGTGCATACTAATTTTGTGCATATCTACTAAGCTGCATCCCCAGCCCCAACAACCATTTTTACAATTCAATTCTCCTGAATACGCAATTTAACAAGAAGGTAAATGAAAAGTTTTCCTAAACTCCACATAGTTTTAAGTGACATAATTCTAATATTCTACGTTTGCTAATTCTGTAACTTCCATAACTTCTCCAGTCTTCTAAGGGCAAAACTAAATGCATATTGAGACAAATCATACTTGTAATACTGTTCTTGACTTCTTTCCTATCACTCTGTTTTGAAGAAATATATCATTTACAAATTCAACATTATAGATGTGGTTCACACCCATATTTAAGGGATAATTGATATTGAGTAGAACTTTAAGTCATATCATTAAGATTACAAATCTAAAACAGATTAAAAGAGTAAAGCTTGTATTGATTAAAAAAAAAAAAAGATCTAGTTCTAATGTTACCAGTAAGTGAAATGAGAAATCTGTAGTTCCCTCCAGAACAAGATATTATGAGGTATTTGACCAAAAGGTGTGATAACCCTGAAAACCTTCATGAAGAAACACATACTCAAGAAATTTGCAGACCAACAGTCACACCTACCTTGAAATGGAGCCTGTCCTTCGTATGAAATGCTATATCCACTGCAACTAGGGAAGTTCATTTTTAACTTACAAGATAAACTAATTTTATTAGCCAAGTGAAGCATACTCAATTTTATAAATGAGTGGAATTCCTTAGGTAAAAAAAGAGACAAACAATTTGGTCTAATAAGACATGGAAATTAAAATAAGAAATCTTACTAAGAGAAAAACAATGAAGTGTAGAGGTTAAATATTGGAATGGTATAAGGAATATTTACAATTTCCTTTCCAGGGTATCTCTAAGAATTGGGAAACCTGAAAAAAATTTAAAAGTTGCTCATCTAACTCCAAGTTAAATGATTATAATACAGTTTTCTCTGTGACAAAATGAAATAATAATCAGAGGTCTTTCTCTAGCCATGCTCAGTCAGCCATCAATGACTTATAAAAACTAGGCCCAGAAGTAACTACTGACATTTCTGAGTGATCAATGAAACTCTAGGCATAGCCAAGTTTGTCCTTTTTGACACCTTCACAGCTATGTGCAAAACTACCACACATATCCCAGTTACTAGAACATCACCATAATTGCTGTTACCACTCACACATTTCTTCCAGCCAAGACTTCCAAAAGTCAAGACCAGGGATAGAGGCCCAGTTCCTCACATACATTCTTGGTTAGGTCCACAGTATTTGGTATAGCACAAGGGGAAAGGAATTAGGTAAGAACTGGACTGAGAGAAGCTGATTTCTAATGAGACAGAAAAAGAGTAGTCTCAGAAAATGTCTCTTACAAAATTTGCCCTGAATAGTCTTTAAAGTTGTCTAAATTCAGTAAGCAAAATGATCTGAGGGTCAAACTGAACATAATGAGATCTCCCAGGCCCAAAGTTAGGTACAGGGCTGGGTAGATATTACAGATAACCCAGAGGAAGCCTAGACAGTGAAGACAGACATTTGGAGTCCTAGTGTGTTACCCAGGGTCCTGCTTCCCAGGCAATTCTGTTCCATGTAACCTCTGTTCCCAGTTAGAAATTAATTCAGATAGAATTTAACTTATCTGATTTTTATTTATTTTATTCTATTTTATGGTTCACTGCTCTTACTCATCCTGTGCTCTTTATATTTTAATTTTAGATTTCAATCAATATTCAAAACATTTCCCATGATGGTCTCTACTAAAATCTGTAAAAACGCAAAACAAGGGCAAATTTAGAATAATAGCAAATAGCATATAATGTAAGTTAGCTCAATCAAGGTCTATTTTGGAGCCTGTAAAATAGGCTGGTTTCTTCAGAACAGAGAACATTCAAGGTCCAGAAAGCAATAAAAACAAACTATAATGATATTTTTCCTTTCTTTCAATTTGGAATGCATTGTATTTCTGAGACTACCTTGTTCTACCTCATTAAAAATCAGTTCTCTCAGTCCAGATCTTACCCCTCTGCTTCCTGTTGGTGTCTCTATGGTCATTTTCTTGTTTTTGCCCTTAAAGCAGATGGTCCTCTAAATCCTTACTCCTAAGCATCATCATTAAATTTTACATTACTGCCTGGTAAGAAATGTAACTGAAAAATAGACTTTGACACAGTTTTCAAGCTCTGGTCACGAAATGTAAGGTATGCAATGTAATGGCTCATAGATTCCAAACAGAAAATGAGGTGAAGTCAGCCTTCATAACACTCTGCTCAGCTCCAACTAAGTAAATGCCACAATTTTACACATTTTGTACATTTCCTAGAAAAAACATCCACAACTTCCATACCAAGAGTTGAATCTTCAAAAATCAGCACATCAACAAATTTTTAAAGTGACATTTACTCATTAAATCTGGCTTTTCTCTTAAGAATCTTGAATAAAGAAAAATGATTATTTCTCCCTTTTCCCCCTCAAAAGTTAAGCATATCATTTATAATTGAGTTATTTTTGTACATATTAATTAGAGTAAGTAGTCTGATTATAGTAAAGTATGATTTTAGATGTCATCATTAAATTGTTTATGAAGAACATTTTTTTCACTCTAAGATCTTATGTCATTTCACCAAAAATTAAGTGTTAAATGATGCTTCACATAAGATATGCAACTAAAAAAAATAGCATTTATAAAAAAATTAGCAAAAAAAACCCAAGAGTCTTACCTTAGCCCAACTTATTTGCCATGAATCAATCATCTTACTACACTAAACAATGAGTGTTCCTGGCTATTTGACAGGGCCCATAGAACTGCCTAAGAAACAGAAGAGAGGTATAGCCCCCTCTTCAACAGGTGAGTTGTGACAGTGATTTAGAAGTAAAAATGATTAGGAAGCAAAAGGTCATGTATTTTAGACTGTTTGATTTACCATGAAAGCTAAGAGTTCTCAGGATATAGCAAATGAAAATAGAATGGAATCTCTGAGGTAACTTGTACCAAATAAACTTACAAGCCTGGATCAGAATTTTTAGTTGGTAGAAGTGTTTATTAAAAGTTCTAGGAAACTTTTATATACCTTCATCCTAGAGCTGTGCTTTGAGGTTGATTATTCATAATATACTCATTTGGACAATCTGTTGGGAAAAGCATTGTGAGGGAACATTCGGAATGGATGTAGAACACCAAAAACCATCTTTAGCTTCTTGGTTTGTTTCAGAGGCTCCTGGTTTTGCCAGAGATTATTCATGTAGCTATAGTCAGCAGATGAATTGGCTGGGAATGTTTAATCTGGGACCTCAGATAAAATGTCTGGAATAGGTGGGTTAACTGGGTTTTTTTTTAATTTCCACATTACTAGCAATGCATTTCTGAATGGGAAATATTGTGGCATCAACAGCCTCTTACTTGTAATTTTAGAAGCCAAATGTGACCTTGGTAGTGACAGAGACACCAGTGATATTTGTCACACCAGTGACATTTGTACTGGCTTCATTTGCCCCTGACTCTGGGTAACAGTCAATTTATTCAGAGGGAACTACTATAAAACATGAGTCAACCATCTCAAAATACCAGTTTTAGATAAAGTAATTCCTACCCAGGTGGGTAGTTTTGAAAGCTCCAGCATCAGGGTGACAGTCCTTACAGACTTGGGCACCTAGAGATGCTGAGCACAAACTAGACAAGTACTGAACCAAGAAGGAAAGTGAGACAGAGCAAATGAAAATATATCTTGAAAAGATTTATAATCCAGTATCTTCTTTAGAACTTAAAAAGAAAGTCTCTCTCTTATTTTTATTTTTCAATTTATTAATTTATTTACTTTTTTTTTTTTGCAGTGCTGGGGATTGAACCCAGGGAGGGCCTCACACTTGTTACATAAGTGCTCTATCACTGAGCTACATCCCCTGCTTGATATTTTTATTAAATCACTCCCAATAGTCTTATCATGCATGTTCTTTATTCTCCTTCCATCTTAGATATTACTCGTTATTATCTTCTAAATGGATTTCACAAAAGTCAATGTAATTATTTCTTTTCTGTTTGCTATTCCTTTCTTCATTTATTGACTGATAATAATAATGATAAGAATAATACTGCAGAAATGTCCATATACGTTTCCTCTAAACAAAACAGACTCTAGGCCTTCAAAAATGCCACCACATGGTTATTCATTCATCTCCTTTCTCCTTTTAAAACATCCTATGTTTGTGCTGCCAGTGTTGATGATTTCTTCATCTTTTCTATTTGGCAGAATTTTATTGTCCTAATATAATCAATTTCAAGGATTCCTAATCTTCCTTTCCCATAAATTGAATAAAACATTGGAATACAGATGCAATTCACTTCAAGTTCAAAATCAAAATTGAACACAGTCATAGTTTAATCAGTTTTTAAATAGCAGTCATGCAATTGATCTCTTTTTGTTTCTATTATAAAAATTTCTAAACTTTGTTTCTTCTAGGAAGTGACTATCAAATTGATGAACTGTCTTTTGGAAATGGTCACTCTCATATGTACATTATTGATGGACAGGCAAAAATCACACAATCCCTATTAAGGACAATTTGGTATATCTACCAAATTATATATGCTTTCACTCTTTGACAGATATTATTCCTAGAAATTTATACCACTGTTATATAAAGATTTTCAGTGAAACATTCTTTTTCTTGTCAGAAAGAACTGATTAGATAAATTATGGAATGGGAAGTCATAAAAGGAATGAAAAATTATCTTTATGCTATATGGAATAATTTCTTTAAACACCACACTGTAATCTGAATTTGATTTGGAAAGATCATAATGAAATAATGACCAATCTTTTTAATAAACAAGCATATTTTCTAGCTTTGAAAAAAAAAAAACTTAGTAGCAAGATAACCTAGTAACAATAAGCCCTCCTGACACCCAAACTGGCTTCTAATTATAATTCTTCATTCGAAGAAAAGGACTCCATGGGAAAACAACTGATGCTAAGGTTAACAAAGAAAAGAAGATCCTAGCACATCTTTATGTTCAAGATATGAAAACAGGCATCTCACCTTACCTGTGTCAATTTGAAGTAATTTTTAGTAGTCTTAGGTGGTAGCATTTGATCATCCAAAAGATAAACAATTGAATCCAATGGACATACAAGAAGATTGTGAATATGTGTGCAGTTGCCAAGACAAAATTTGAATATTTATTACATGAAAATTGATAACTGAAGGGAAAGAATTGCACTGTTATTCTCTCCTTCATATATAAATTTTATTACAGGATTACCATATAGTTGATCAGGCAGAGTTGTTTTTCAAAATGGAATTCTGGCTAGTAAATGCATAAGAAGTTATTGAAATTAGATCCTGCTATGATATGAATGTTTTGCTCCTCAGAAACAGACATGTTGAGACCTAATCCATAACGCAATATTATTAAGAGATGAGCCTTTGGGAAATGATAAAGACATCAGATCTCTGCACTCATGAGCAAGATTAGTGTTCTTATAAGAGGCCTGAGGGAACTTGCCTGTCCTTCCACCTGTGTTCACACATAGAAGGCACCCCCTGTGAGTAACAGACCCACTATATGCACAGTCTGTGGGCCCTTGGATCTTTGACTTTCCAGCCTCTGAAATTGTGAGCAATACACTTCTATTGTTTATAAATTACCCAGTCTAAATGTTTTGACAGACCCCATTTTGCAATTCCTAATAAGATAATCTAGCACATAATGATCATTAGTAGGTAGATTATAGAGATTATAAAGTGAAAGTTGATGGAGAACTTTATAGTGGAAGGATCAAGTTTTCACCAGAAAATCACTCTGTGATTAATCTGAGCATCACTGAAATTGTGAAAACAAAGGATAGCATGTGGTTCTTCATGTGATGCAGTAAGAAGTCCACAGTGCCACCTGTGGAGTATTGCCAAAAATTATTGAACATGAACCTATTCAATCTCTAGAACCAATGACCAGTGACAGGAGGCAAATAAAAGAGAGGACATATTGGGGATAGAAGAACACTTACATGACACTAAGAAGAAGTAATTAGCCAAATCAGAACATGGAAGTTTCTTTAAAACAGATAATCTGTTTTCTCCAACAGATGAGTAGCATGCAAACAAGTGGGTGGTGGTGAACTATAATAGAATGAAGATTTAAGAGCATGAATAACCAAATGCAATGGGAGACCTATGATCTTTAATGGGAAGAATACATGTTTTCACTAATTCTAAATAAAACTTAGCATTTCCTTTGATTTTGAAAATAGACAACAAGGCTGCAAAGCTATAATCACAGTACATGTCATTTTGTTGCAGAGATCAGATATTTTTGTATCACATTATAGACATTGTAGAAATCTCATAATAAAGTTTAAATTTACCATAACTTTGAAATTATGGTAGTTAATGAGATCTGATCCTGGATCTTGTTACTTAATATGTTAATAAATTCTGTCTATTGATACATTGTAAATTTGTTTATTAAATACTTTGACAAGAATTTCAACATAAGTCATTCCCTCTAATCCTATGTTTTTATGTTATACATTTATAAACTGTTTCTAAAATTAGTCAATATGCTTCACCAGATTGCCATGGTATGTATCCAGGTACACCTGTGTGTGTTCACCCTCGCGCATACACACACACACACACACACACACATAAATGTTAGGACCCCTACAAAACTGTCTGTGGACAGGGTTTGTGGCTCAGTGGTAGAGCGCTTGCCTTACACGTGTGAGGCACTGAGTTCAATCTTCAGCAGCACATAAAAATAAGTAAAGTTATTGTGTCCATCTACATCTAAAAAAAATTAAAAAAACAAAACTCTCTGCATCCACCTGCTACCAGTAAGACATCAATTATACCCAGGAGTCTAGAATCTGCAATTATAAGGCCACTGCTTCATATTACATGATTGAACTAGAAATGCTTATCCTAACAATACTTGGAAAGAAAACACCAACTCCAACAAATAGAAAACTGCATTCCCTAACTCTGTTTCTCAAAATTCAAAACAAACATATAGTATGTTTAGGGTTTTGGGGGTTTGTAGTTCAAAGTTTCAAAGATAGAAACTTTGTCCAGCCTGTGTGGACTCTAGGTTCAATTGCCAACACCACACAAACACATACATGCAAACAAACAAACAAAAAGAAACCAGAAACACTTAAATGACAACATATATGCAACCTCTTAATTCACCCTCATTAGTGTGTTGGTGTAGTCTATATTCAGCTTATTACTTCATCTATGCTTTAGCTCACCTAAACTTCCCATTGAGTTTCTCCTGCAGGCTACCAAATGGCTCATTTCCCTGCTTCCCTTTACTAGCTCTCCCTCCTTATTCTGCATCTGCTGAGAGCCACAGCCGAGTCGGAATGACCCCTGGCATTTTGCCAACAGTATTGGTTGACAGCGGAGGCATTACTATTCGCCTCAGCCGCTACTTTGGAGTTCTCATGGGGATTCCCCGGGGATTCCCGGAGAGTTCCCATTGGTTGGGGAAGTGCAGGAGGAGGGATGTCTGGAGGGGATATTTCCGGTGGCTGGTTCCTGGTAGAGCCGCGTAGCATTCGGGAGAATTCCCTGGGAGCCTGTGTGAAGTGTTTTGGTGGAGTTCAAAAATAAAGTTTGTTCCTGCTTCAGTGGCTCGTGATTTGTGCCCAGCCAGACTGCAGCATGCATCAACTACAAGGATCGGTCCTAAGGATCAACCATGGCTCTGGAACACTTTAGCTGTAGATCACCTCTAGATTACAGACACACCTCAGAGATAGTGTAGGTTTTGTTTCAGATTGCTGCAATAAAGTGAATATTGCAACAAACTGATTCACTAGGATTTTTCAGTTTTCCAGTGCACATAAACATTATATTCACAGTATAATGTAGTGTATTAAGTGTGAAGTAACATTATGTCAAAAAATGTACACACCTTAATTTAAAAATACCTTATTATTGAAAATGCCAAAGATCATCTGAGGCTTTGGTGAGTCGCATTCTTTTCAGTGGTGGAGGGTCTTGCTTTAACCTTCACAGATGCAGACAGATCAGGTGGTGGTTACTGAAGGTTGAGATAGCTGTGGCACTTTCTTAAAATAGACAACAAAGGTTTCTGCCTCTCCTGTTTGTGAACAATTTCTCTGGAGCCCGTGATGATGTTTGATAGAATTTTACCCACAATAGAACCTCTTTCAAAATTGGAGTTGATTGTCTCAAACACTCTGAAACTGAGCAAGGATTTGCTGCCTGACATGCATAAAAACCAGTACCATGGCTCTGGTTTTGCAAAAAGAAAGAGCTTGATGGTAGGCTGACCTATAAGGAGAGAAGGCAAGCTCAAATCTCAGCCTAGGTTAAGGTAACAGAGGCCTGATTCACAGTAATTGGAGACTTGGTAAAATATTCCACACCTGGTATGCCAAGCATGGAATCAGGTGGAATTTGTGAGTACTTTGTAACTAGGGAATTTTTAGTCACTGTTTCTCTGATCTATCCTAGTACTGTGGACAGCTTTCCTGGCTTTGAAATTCAATCCTTGAGACCCTGTTCTTCTTTGTGTTCTGCTCAATGCTCCTCAGCTACATTTGTTTCTGCCCATCTCTCAAGATCTGCACCTGTGTCCTGAAGTTCAACTTGCATAACACTTAAGATACAGGGAAGTTGCTGTTCTAATGCCCAATTTCAATTGCTACCACTTTATCAATAAGTGGATATAATATTCTAAATCTTTGTTGTCATTTCAACAGCATCTTCACCAGGAATAGATTTTATCTCAAGAAATCATTTTATCTACTCATTCTTAAGAAGCTATGTCTCATTTATTCAAGGTACCATAAATTGCAGCAATTCAATCATATCTACTGGCTCCATCTCTAATTCTTTTGTAATTGCTACTACATCTGCAGTTTTTTCCTCCAGTTAAGTCTTAAGCCCTTCAAGTTCATCCATAAGTGCTGGAATCAACTTCTTCCAAACACCTTTAATGTTATTTTGACCCACTCCCATGAATCAATGAATGTTCTTAATGGCATCTAGAATAGTAAATCCTTTCCAAAAGGTTTTATTTCCTTTTCCCAGATCTATCAGAAGAATCACTATCTAGGGCAACTATAACCTCATAAAGTTTATTTCTTAAATAATAAGAAATTGAAAGTTTAAATTGCTCCTTGATCTGTGGCTTAAAGAATGGATGTTATGTGCACATGCATGAAAACAACATTAATCTCATTGTATATCTCCATCAGAGCTCTTTAGTGATCAGGTGCATTGTCAATGAACAACACTATTTTGAAAAAAACTCTCTGAGCAGTAATTCTCAACAGTGGGCTTAAAATATTCTGTGAACCATGCTGTAAATAGATGTGCTGTCAGCTTTGTTGTTCCATTTATAGCGCATAGGAAGAATAGACTGAGTATAATTCTTAAGGGCCCTAGGATTTTCAGAATGTTAAATGTGCATTGCTTTAACTTAAAGTCACCTGCTGCATTAACCCCTGTATTAGGGTTCTCAAGAGGAACAGAATCAACAGGAAGTATAATTATAAAAAGGGGACTTGTTAGGTTGGCTTACTCAACCTGAGCTGGAGAGTCCACAATGGCCGTCTGCAGCCTGCAGAGCTGGAAGAACCAGTAGCTGCACAGTCCAAGAGGCTGAGGCCCCAGAACAGGAGGGATCAATGGTTGCTACTTTAGTCTGAGACCAAAGGCTTTTGGAGAATCCGCTTTGGAAGAGTGAAGAAGCAAGAGTCCGATATTCTCAAACAATCATAGTAGCAATCAAGAACCTGTTCAAGAAGACTTGAGCTTGCATCTGCTGCTATTTCCTTGTTCTTCCAATTTTAATTCTATCCAAGCCATCATCCTATTGATCAGAGCTGCAAACACTTAGGAAAGTTCTCCATTTCAGTTGGCTATTCCACATGCCAATCATTCCTAGACACACTCCCATTAACATACACATAATCCTCTTAATCCTTGGCATCTCTTAATCCAATCAAGTTGATAATTGAAATTAGCCATTACAACCCCTAACAAGAGAGGCAGATTGTCTTTGAAACTTTGGAGCTAGACATTGTCTTCTTCTTTCTAACCATGAACATCCTGGATGGAATCTTCCAATGTATTATGTCTACACTGAAAAACCTGTATTTTAGTGCAGCCACCTTCCTCAATTAGCTTAGGTGACTCTTCTGGATAACTCAGGGCAGCTTCTACATGAGCACTTGCTCCCTTGACTTGCACTTTTATTTTATACAGATAGTTCTTTCCTTAAACTTCATAAACCAATTTCTTTTTTAAAAAAATTATATATATATATATATATATATATATATATATATATATATATATATATATATATATATTTGCATTACAATTCTTAATACACCATTATACAATAATTTATCATATCTCTGATTATATATAAGGTATGTTGACACCAAATTCACATTTTCATACATGTATTTTGTATAATGATGAGGGTCTCCTTTCACCATCCTCATAAACCAATTTCTGCAAGCATCTTTTCTTTTGCAGTTTTCTCACCTTTCTCAGTCTTCACAGAATTGTAGAGAGACAGACCTTGCCATGGATTAGGTTTTGACTTAAAGAAATGTTGTGGCTGGTTTGATCTCTTCAAACCACTAAAATTTTCTCCATATTGGTAACAAGGCTGTTTGGCTTTCTTCCTGGGTTCATTGGAATAGCACTTTAAATTTTCGTCAAGAATTCTTCCTCTGCCTACACAACTTGAATATGAAAAAGTTTGAAATATTGTGAGATTTACCAAAATATGACACAGATACATAGAGTGAGCACATGATATTAGAAAAATGACACAGAGACTTTCTCAACAAAAGATTGCCATAAACCTTCAATTTGTAAAAAATGCAGCTATCTGCAAAGCACAATAAAATAAAGTGCAATAAAATTAGTAATGCCTGTACTTATAATACAAGTATGTATTATAAGTAAATACTATGTAAATATGTGTTATACTGTATTGTTTGGAGAACAAGAAGAAGAAAAATGTCTACATGCTCAGCGTAGGTGCAATTTTTTTTTCCCGGAATGTTTTTGATCTGTGATTTGTTGAATCTGCGGATGCAAACCCACAGGTGCAGAGGGTGGACTGTAATTTTCAATATTGTGGTTAAGGGCATTCACTCTCCAGCCATATCCTTCAGTTTCTAACTCAGTTCTAACCCTTAATATGTTCTGGCACACAATCTCACTATGCTGTAGATTTTTATTCTGCAAAACAGGAATAGAAATGGCATCTGCTTTATAAGTTTTGAAAGGTTAAATCAGTTGATACGTGTAAACATTTTTGAACTGCAGCTGCATATGCCTCATGGTATATTAGCTATTGTTTACATATATAGTGATTAGCACAATAAGCTGGCAAACTCTAAAGATGCTCAATTGTTATTAGTAAATGAAAATCCTCAAATTCTTTTCAGAAATTCATCAACAGCAAGAGATACTAACATTAAATATTAAATAGGTGATTTACCAGATTTTTAAAACAATTTTGTATTAATTTTTTGTAGTGCTGGGATTGGGTATGAATTAAATTTTTATTTAATTTTTTTTTAAAGAAGGAAATTTACTAAACAATAAGTCACTAACCTGCAAGAAAAATGCAGAAAAGAAGGAGTCCAATTAAGATCTCAGACAGGTGATGTTTGTTCATGGTATGTGATGCATTTTCACAGAACAATTTGAATAAATTCTTTTGACCATGAATTTTTTCTACAGAATAATGATTATGTATAAACCAAGGCAAGAACGACTCCTTGAAATTCTTCCCACAAGATTACTAGTGACTTGCTTGATAGGGGAAAGGAAAAATATGAGATTAGTTACAGATGACTTCAAGCTGAATCTTACTCTCCATTGACTGTTATAATCTGGGAGTGTCCTTTAATTTCTATAAATCAAGTTGTCCTCATCTGTAAATGAATATGATACATGACTTGCCTATTTTATGGGGTTAAGATGAGGATTGTACATATCAAAATATCCTAAAAATGAAAATATCACTGAAAAATCACTCATTTGTCTGACACAATCTGAGTTCCTTACCCTGCTAAAGGAATTAGGAGCAAGGTGACAGAAGTTGCAAATGGGTTGCAATTTCTTTTCCAAACTGAAATTTACAGTTCTGAGGATACCTCCCTAGCTATTCCTAGTGAGATAGGTGGGCTTTCAGGCAGAGAGAAAAAAGAATCTTCCTAGATAGAGACCCAAATCTATGAATATGACCAGCCATGCTTGTCTCTTTAGACACATGAACAAAACCTCCAGCAATGTTTGTATCAGATCACCTATAACAAAAGGAAAATAATAACAATCTATTTAAATGTCACCAGATTCAAAGATTATACAATGTGCCCACAACTGACCTATATAACTAGATTGCTTAACCAAGAAGAAATATTCTGAACCCCAATTATCAAATGATTAACATGGGATTTGATTTTTACAAAGCTTGACTGGGAAACTTCACATTTCTTCCCAGGAATATACTACATATACTCAAAGAGCTCAACCCTGGAGGCACATCACTTGTTCTTTTCTTCTCTGAGAGGTGAGGTGTGTCCACACTCTGCCTTTGGATGTGTGTATGCTTTTGCTTTGTTGTCCTTTAATAAATCTTTGTTTGTGTCTTGCTTTCAATGTATTTTAAAATTCTTTTCAGTGGCATTAAGTCAGAAACCCACCCTGGCTGGGTTGAGTCCCACTGCCCCCTTGGAAGGACCTCCTTGGACCCCTATCCAGTGACACTAGTTGATCAGAAATTCAATCACTGTACTTTAACTGTCTGCACAATATGATGGGGAGAAAGCACTTATTTGAAAGACAATTCAATTTAATCAAAAATCACAAGATATTAGTTTTTTGACTCATCAGTATTTAATGAATGATGATCACACTATATGTATGCATGTCGGGAGCCCTGAATGAATTATGTTCAAGTCATCTCAAGGCAGGGTTGTTGCTCTTTTGAGATCTCTAGGCTGATTCAAGACCACGCAGTCTATGCTGACACTCTGCTCAAAGAGAATTGAATTGTGTCTTCCACAGAATTTATGGGTTCAAACAACCCTAGGTTCAAACTCAGCTGCCCAGAGGTAGAAGAGATGTCAGTGTGCCCAGATAGCCTGAGGAGGAAGAATATTACACAAGTGGATAAGCTCCCAATTAGGCTATTTTTCCCCACAGCCTCATTTTTGTTTAAATCTTGTATAAGTTTTTCCCACAATAAATCCCTTTGATGTGTTTGCTTATAAAATAAAACACATGGGTCCTCACTCTTTGTTAGACCCAGACTCAGAGCTGGATCACCCAGCGGGCCCCACTTTTTGCATATTTTCATGTCCTTTGTCTTTATTTCTTATTAATTCTTATAACATCTAGTTTTCTCATCCCGACCCACTGCCTGCATTGGGTGAACTGTTCACTTGCTGTGCGGGTCCCCAGGAGACATGTAAATAAGCATCTTTACACATGGTGAAGTCTAGGAAGGTATCATCTAGGGTTTTCCCCTCACAATAACAAAGCACAGCACGAGACTGTTTCTGCCAACCAAAAAGTCTCAGCTTCAGAGTTACAAGGAATAGGAATTATATTTTTCATGGAATTAATTTTCACATTGAGAAAGTCAAAAGGAAACTTTTATTTATTTTTAATGGGAGGGAAGTATTTGGGAAAAGTAAAAGGATCTTCCATTAGTTGATTTGCACTGATCAGTTGACTTAATTATCATCAGGGAAGACTAAAAACCTGATCCTGAGTGAGAGGAAAGGGGCAGTTGACATCACATATTAGTGAATGGCACAGGAGAGCAAAGAAGGCAAAGATAAACTTGCTGTCTCTCAAAATTTTATGTAAGAATTCCTCACCCATCTTATGTGGGAAAATGAATCTACTAACAAATATAGGGATAGTTCTAATCTAATAGTGTTTTAACTTCAATTTTTCTCTGCTATGACCAAAGGACCTGACAAGAAAAATCAAAAGAGGAAAAGTTTCTTTGGGAGTTCACATTTTCAGAGGTTTCAGTCTGTAGACAGCCAGCTCTATTCCTTGGGGCTTGAGATGAGGCAGAACATCATGGTGGAAGGATGTGGTCGAGGGAAGCAGTTATCAAGAAGCTGAGAGAGCACTCCCCTCCTCAGGAACCCACCTCCTCCAGCCACACCCTACCTGCCTACAGTTACCACTCAGCTAATTGCCATCAGGGGGTTAATTTACAAATGGGTTTAAGGATCTCATAACCCAATCATTTTGCCTCCAAACCTTATTAGATTGTCTCACACGTGAATTTCGGGGAGATACCTAATATTCAAACCATAAAAAGTAGCTTCCCAAGAACTTGGTTTCTTGTAATAAATTCTGCTGTAGATACAATGTAATACAGAATGGAACAGTGGAGTTCAGAATCACAGGGTGAACAGCAGGACCCAGATCTGAACCATATCTGAGCCACACCAGCAGTTTGAGCTGGGGTCCCTGAAGTGAGGGAAGGAAGAAGTCTGCATATTTCTGCATCCTAATACTGCCTCTCCATTTCTAATTCAAGCTTCAAAGATCTTTGACAAGCAAACATCTTGAGAGCACTGAGACCTTAGTTACGGAGATATGAGTGTCTGATCTAAATCCTAAATCCCTCTGAAACATTAGAACATACAAGAGAACCTCTCTGAAGTCCCAAAAGATAGAATTATTTTAAAATCCATTAAGCATAGCATTGTTTTAGTCACTTTTTTCTTTTGTTTTGTTTTATGTGACTAAAAGAACTTGCCAAGAACAATTTAGAGGAGGAAAATTTATCTGGGGACTCACAGTTTCAAAGGTCTTAGTCCATAGAAGGCTGACTCCATTCCTTGGGGCTTGAGGTGAGGCAGAACATCACAGTGGAAGAGTGTAGAGGAGGAATACAGTTCAAAACATGGCTCCAAAAAGCAGAGAGAGAGAGAGCTCCTCTCAACCATGGACCCACCTCCTCCAGTCTGCAGTTACCAGCAATTTAATCCCCATCAGGGGATTAATGCACTGATTAGATTACACCTTTTACAACCCAATCATTTCATTTCTAAACTTTCTTGCATTGTTTCACACATGAGCTTTTGGGGGTCACCTCATATCTAAGCGATAACAAACATTCACTTGTATCCCCCACTTGGGTATTGCTAACTCAGATAAAATTATCAGACCTATTTTGTCATCTGAATAGACCCCACCAGAACTATCAAAAACTCAGACCCACATGTTTATAAACAGTTCCAACTTTACTTTAAAGCACTACTTTTCAGATGGATAAGGTAAATTGTCTGTTTAAGTAGTATAAAGTAAAGGAGTTTAATTTTTAGCCACTTTTCAATTACATAAATTAGAAAATGCACTGCACTAATTTACATAAAAAGTCTTAGTTATTTAAGAATTTGTCAAGCTCTTCTATAGCTGTGGTGCCCATATTTTTATATCAAAAAGTAGGACATGATGTCTAACAAACTTATCTTTACAAGGAAAATGAGATAGAATACTTAAAATTCAGACAGAAAAGGAAGAACTTGAAATACAACAAAGTCTCAGACTTGATTTATGCTCAGTGCAACAGAGTTAGAAGTGATCAGGAACGCTAACTACATCTACTCACAGCACATACTTGATTAGAATTTTGAACCTGGATTAGGATCAAACTCAGTGTGTTTTTCTAAAAAAAGAATTTTTACAAGTCTTCAGTATTTGCTGAAATCCAGGAATAGGCCTAGAAATAGTAATTATGTATATGATATTATATGTTAATCAATTTTAACTGTTTTTTTAAATTAAAATGATGGATGATTTCTTAAGATTGTTCAAATTTCCTGTGATAAACTTAAAATTATTTATAAATGTTTATGTAGCTTCTATGATATTATCCACTTAATAGCAAAAAAAAATTGTACATGCACATATGTTAATATTACTTTATCCTAGAGGTATACTTAAAATTCCCAGCTGTATTTCCATGTTTTAATTATTTATTTCTATTTGCTCAATATGTTCAAAGGAAGCAACAGATGTGTAAAAATAAATAATGCTGTGATCATCCTTAATTAGTTGCAATAACCTAATTCCTTAAGATAATGAATTATATGATTTTGAAAAATTGGTAGACTATATTAAATCACTATTCATAATATGAAAGTCTATGGACAAATAGATGCCTCCTCAAATTTTATTAGAATACTTTATCTTAAAACTCCAATTAAAATAAACATTTAGTATCTTAAATATTTACTGTACTACATATTTACTAACTTGATTATAATCATCCCTTTTTGAAAATCTCATCAACAGATTATGCTGATTATATAAAGCTCTATATTTTGGGGTACAAGTTTTCAGTGAATTGGTATTTTAAGCTTATATAAACAGAAATCCTAATATGCCCTGTCTCTCATTTTTCACATTGACATATAAATCACAAACATCCATCAATTTCTAGGGTTC
Organism: Marmota flaviventris; assembly: GCF_047511675.1. Lineage (NCBI taxonomy): Eukaryota > Metazoa > Chordata > Mammalia > Rodentia > Sciuridae > Marmota > Marmota flaviventris. The sequence continues at coordinate 76,481,924 of NC_092500.1, read as the reverse complement.
AGTGTATTTAAGTAGGAAAACCTGCTTGTGAGAGCATTCTGGATATTAAATCTAAATAAGAAAGATATTGAAATGGAATATTCAGCAGATAGCCTAATGAGGAAAATAGCTGCATCTCATAATACAATGGATTCAGGGAAAGAAGGTCAGACCGAACTCAGTAATTGCTTCAAACTTCCTCCTTAATATACCAGTGACTTGGTGAGAGAGGACTGAGAAAGCAGACAGGGGACAACTTTTTATTTATCATGTGCATTTGAAGAATATAATAAATCTGGCATATGTAAATAGATTTATTTA